>NC_091952.1:198816725-200016725 GCF_031021105.1 Erythrolamprus reginae
TTGAGACAGTGGCCATTTTGACAACAAGGTCCTCAACAAACTTCTAGCTGTGGCCCAATTCATGTCTGATGACACCCTTCATCCTGCTTCGCTGCCAGGGATATGGGGGCTTCCGTTGTGGCCAGGAGGATGCATTGACTGCATAGTTGGTCTGCAGATATACACCATAAGTGCCAAACTGGAATGCTTGTGTATGTGTGAGCGTGCATGCTCCAGAGTGCCAAAAGCTTGAAGACCAACTGGCAGGGGTGCATGCCTGTGTTTTGGCTGCTTTCAGGCCATTTTCCAGTCATTCTTTGGGTCATTTTTGGTCTGAAAATGACCTGTTTTTTGGTCATTTCCCAGGCTGCTTCCAGGCTGTTTTCCGGTGCTCTGGCACTCACAAAGACCAATTTGCCAGCATGCATATGAGCACCAAATACTATAAAAGCAGCTAGCAAGAGTGCATGTACCCAGAGAGAGGATCTGTGCGCCACCTCTGGCACGCGTGCCATAGGTTCGCCATCATGGGTATAGGGCAAGTATGATTTTGTTATTAATGCATTACAATAAATTGCCTGATTTCCAAATAACTGTGTCCAACAATGCTTTATTGTCAAGATTAAAAATTTAAGGATATATAGAGATCAAATTATATGAAAGGAAAAATAAAAAAGGCAAGTTGTTTGTAAGAGAAAGTTTTATACAAGTCAGTGGAAAAGAATGTTTCACATAACACTGTGATGTACAAATAAACAATAGTGAAATGATTCTAACCAAATGTACCTATTAACCATCTGTCAAATGATAAGAGATAATTCAGACTTTGAAGCAGATGATACATTTTGCAAAGGCAAGAACTTTTTTTTGTTTTTGCTTTATGCAATAATATTTTTGTGGAAGAAAAATATTAATTGTAGGAAAATGCAAACATTTGATACTTCATATGCATTAGGACAGTTACTGCTTTGAGATAAATAAGATATAGAACATATATAATTAAATATTTTTAAATGACACAAGTCAATGAAGTGGATTCCATCTAATTTAGTTATTGGTACTGCATGAAAAAACAAAGGGATAATTTAAAACCAGGTAATTTTAAAGGATGTTCGTACTAAGATTTTTAGAAGAGACTAAATCTATGTATGTTTATCTCTAGTGTTATCATTCCTGTACTACTAGATGATGCTGTCTACTTTTTTAAAATATCACATGATACTTAATTTCAGAGAGTACACCTAACTATTGCTGTATAAAGTTGGAAGGCTCTTGCATGAAATCTGCATATTTCAATGATATTATACTGAAGTAAGTACAGTAATACCTCATGATACGAACTTAATTGGTGCAAGGAGGAGGTTTGTATGACGAAAGGTTCGTAAGACGAATTAAAGTCAATTAATCCGTGCAACCAAAAAACCCCCCGCAAAAAAACGGCTTTCGGTGACTGCTGGGAAGCGGCGCGGCTGTTTTAAAAGGTGACAGCCGGCCTGGGGGGCTTCCCAGCACCCCCCCGAACCCGGGTTTGGGGTTCGGGGGGGTGCTGGGAAGCCCCCCAGGCTGGCTGCGACCTTTTAAAACAGCCGTGCGGCTTCCCAGCTGTCTCCGAACGCTGAATGCGGAAGTTCGGCTTTGGCGTTCGGCTTCAGGAGACAGCTGGGAAGCGGCGCGGGTTCGGGGTTCGGGGGGGAGCTGGGAAGCCCCCCAGGCCGGCTACGACCTTTTAAAACAGCCGCGCCGCTTCCCAGCTGTCTCCTGAAGCCGAATGCCAAAGCCGAACTTCCGCGTTCGGCTTTGGGAGACATCTGGGAAGCCACGCGGCTGTTTTAAAAGGTGACAGCCGGGCTGGGGGACTTCCCAGCAACCTCCCGAACCGAACCCGGGGTTCAGAAAAATTTTGCCTCTTCTTACGAACTTCGTTCGAGTTACGAACCGGCGTTCGGGAGGCTTCTGGGAAGCCCCGCCGCCCGGCTGTCACCTTTTAAAACAGCCGCGCGGCTTCCCAGCAGTCTCCGAACGCTGGTTCGTAACTCGAAAAAAGTTCGTAAGAAGAGACAAATTTTTTCTGAACCCCGGGTTCGTATCACGAGTTGTTCGTAAGACAAGGGGTTCGTATCTTGAGGTACCACTGTATTGGTCTTAGCTATCATGATTGTATCAATTAAGAAATTGATTTCATGATGACACTGATTGCTTACTAAGCTGAAGAAGCAATGCAATTTGTCCTAATTAATTAATTTTATTTTTTATATCCTATCCCAATCCCAAAGAATTACAAAATTCTACGTAGGACTCTTCAGATTTTAGTTACTCCTTGGGTACAATTGCCTGCAAGTAGGAGAATATGCAGAATCATTACATAACCATATACAGAAATTAAAAAGTTAAAGAAGTGCCAGGATAAGTGCCACAATGAAAATTAGAAATAGGAAGCATTTTGAGTATTTTGAGGCACATGTATCTCCAACCTATACTTTGCTTACATGCAAGAGTAAGCAAAGTATAGGTAAATTATCCTAGCCCAGCTTCTAGCTTCAGTACCAGTATAGATTTGTTGACTTATAAAACCTTAAAATGTACTTAATTTTTTGCATGCATTATTGGGGATATTAGGAAACAAACAGATACCATGATGTTGTCCTCTTCTGCAAACAAGTCCAAAACTTTAGAAGAATTAGAAACAATTATTTACTATTTATTGTAAACAATAGCTACATGTTAGATAACAAATTTCTTATGGAGACTCATGAAATATAAAATCTACATCTAAAATAGTGTTGGGTGAACAATATACTTCAGTACATAAGAAGCACTTCAGAAAGGATCGGATAATAACAATGACAACACAGCTGTTCTTTTCATATTATCTTAAGTGCATTTTTAGGTTTTTAAGTTTGGGCAAGATATAATACTTAAGAAAACAAACTCATTGTAAATTATGAAAAGTTGGACATGACAGCAGATATCCAAGCTGTATTATTTTTGGACCATTCTTTCATATAATCGGTTTCATGCTGTAGAGGCATCTGAGGACTGAAGAGATGATAGAAGAACAAAATGATTTGCTTGGATTAGATGGACTGTTAATCGCTGTCAGGAAATTAAAACATTCCTGTCTCTCAGAGAAAAGGCCACTATGATCTTTGCCCTCAGCTAGTCCCACTACTTTGTTAGCATAACCACCATATAAGGAAAAAAAGAGTTTGTGATTTCAACAGCATGATTTTCTTTTTTATTATGGTACCATGTAAGAAACAAATACAAAACTGATTGTGTCACACTTGAAGCATTTAACTCATTTGTGTTGTTTAAAAGGACATTCACAGCTGTTCAGACCAAATAAGCAAGAAACATCTAAGACATGAATGGAATAGATGCAGTGTTTAATTTTGTGATTATATTGTTTTCTAGTATTTACATCTTATAGGAATATGAATGTATGAATCACACTGAGGTCTTCAAGACTGCTTTGTACAAAATGGATATTTGGTGTGCATGTTATATTGCAGTATGGACTGAAGTTTACATTATATTCATTGGGAAATAGCCTACTAGCCAACTTGAAAATTGATATTCTGTCATTGGGTGCACCTATTGCGACAACTATTATGTGAAAATGTTTGGGTTGTTTTTTTGTTTATGCCTTCTTAAGGTCCAGGTAGCAGAAGCAATATGCTGATAAATTACAATCAATCAATCAAATTATTTTGCCAAAATAATTAAGTATATACCCAGTGATGGGATTCAGTCAGTTCATACCACTTCGGGAGAACCGGTTGTTAACTTTCTGAACGGTTTGGTGAACTGATTGCTGGAAGAAATCATTAGGGCAGAGAATTGGTTGTTAAATTATTTGAATCCCACTAGTGTATATACCAATATGCTTTTGTTCCTCCATTGATCTTCACTACTTTTCAAATGTTTGTTTATGTTTAATTGGACTTATATGCCACTCCTCTCCAAGGACTCGGGGCAGCTTACAACATATAAAAACAATAGAGTACTATAAAATCCAATTAATTAAAACTAGACAAACAATCTAAAATCCCCAGTTTTACTAAAAAACAGTCATACCCACATTCATCAGCCCCAAGCCTGGCAATACAAATGAGTCTTAAGATTCTTAGCAAAGACGAGAGGGCGGGAACAGTGCAAATCTCCGAGGGGGGGGGGAGCTGATGTGAACTAGATTACAGAATCATTTCTAAATCAATTCAGTAGAAAATCATCTGGGTCTAATATCATGTTAGATGAACTCAGTCAAATGACTGTAGAAAAATAATGCCTGAATTGGATAACTGAAGAGGTTGTGAAACAAACACTACTATCCAGCTGCCCCAGAAACATTCAGTAATTAAATAGTTAACTGTGTGTGTTTTATTAAGATCCTCCTATTATGATGTAATATCCTGCCACATCTAACATCACGTCCTTCTTCTTCACTCTAAGTTTCATTCTCCATTCTACCTATATCATGTGAAGACATGTTTTATTATGTTGTCCATCGAGACATGTTTATTTTCTACTTTTATAATAAAAGAAATCTTGTTTTGAACAAATGACTGGGCTTCCATCTATCACCTCCGCGGCGACTAAGGTTCTAACGGACTTTAATTATTTACAAACCGTGACATTGCTAAGTAGGTAAAAGATATGGAGTTGGCAGTATGGCATCATGGTGTTATTTTGATTTTAAAACCTGGGGGAAAAAATCCTTCCTAGAAAACCTGGAACCTAAAAAACCTGAAGATTCCCTGGAAAATTATGAGCTTTAAATGGGATTCCATTTCAATTACTAATGGAATACCGGAGACAGCTAAGAAAACATATGATTCATCAAACCACCCAAATTTTTCACTCAAGGCACAAATGAACAGACTCATCTACTTCTCACACATTATGCAAAGACCTAGCAGAATAACTCAATTACAGAGGCAATGATTGCTGGAAGACCTGGCAGACCTAGTTAAGGACAGATTGTCTTGGGGGAAATTTATGTGGTTGCTAAGGGTCAACAATGACTTGATGGTACATAATATTTCAAATTAACTGGATGAGAAAATATTGTATACAGTACCGTATGCAATTAAAAAAACAGTCTTATCTATCAGTGTTATCCTATGTGCTCAGTTGAAAGGTTTTATTAGTCAATTCTTCTTTCAGAAAGGACTCACATATTATTGAATTTTGAAATATGAATTGTTCTGGATGTAATTTGATGTCAGCCAGAGGAGCATTTCTTTTTCGGCTTTCACAAAAATCATGAAATAGAAGCATATTCTAAATGTAAGCCTTCCAAATTCTAATGCTTTTGTATAGCTCTAATAGCATATAGACTATGTCAGTGATGGTGAACCTATGGCACATGTGCCACAGATGACACACGGATCCATATCTGCTGGCACGCGAGCTGTTGCCCTAAGTTAGCTTCAGAGTGCATGTGTGTGCCAGCCAACTGATTTTCGGCTCACATGGAGGCTCTGAGAGGCTCCAGAGAGCCTCCAGGGGTCACAAGGAAGGGTGTTTTTCCTCTCCCCAGGCTCTGAGGAAGCCTCTGGAGCCTGGGGAGGGCGAAAAACGGGCCTACTGAGCCCACTGGAAGTCAGGAAATGGGCCATTTTCGGCCTCCAGAGGGCCACCGGGGGGGGGCAGGTGAAGCTGTTTTTGCCCTCCCCAGATATTGAATTATGGGTGTGGGCACTCGTGCGTATGCGATAGCACACGTATGCGTGCTTTTAGCACCTGAGGAAAAATAGGTTCACCATCACTGGACTATGTAATATCAAAGTATATGAAAGAAAAGATGAACCACAGAGTGAAGTGTGAAGAATACATTTTCTTGTGGTACCATATTTGGGGGTTTTCTCTCTCTTTTGATAGGTGTTTAGTTTGCTAGGCTACATTTACAGATAAGGCACTAGTTGAGATTGTTCATTCAGCAACCATTGAACAGTAGGACAAGTGCTAAACGAAGGGACTTAACAATTCATACCCCAAATTCCAACTATTGCAGGGTCCACACAGTTGTGATCAAAATTCAGGCACACTCCACTTACCCCCATCTTTTTGTCCCCTTACTGTCCTGCACTGTGCCACCCCAGGTGATCTTCACTGTCTTCTTGCTCCTAACCGGCATGCCTTGCAAGGTTGATGGGCTGGCCTTGGGCTAGATTTTGCCCCAGTATACAGTACCTCAAAATACCCCTTTGTTCCTCACTTCTGGTCTAGGCTCGGGCTACCATCATGTTGAGGGGAAAAAACCCCCAAAATATTCCAAGAAGCTCCTGGCAGGGTAAGGCTTGGTTCCATAAAGCGGGGGGTGGGACGGGGGGTATGCACTGCATGGCCGCAACCTTTTTCAAAAGGGCATTTTGGTGCATTACAGCTCTGGTGTTGCGTGTTTGTCTTGTTTACACAGCTAAAGCTATGCTCCTTTTATCCTCACTGCTATTTTGAAAGAGACAGCCTATCTGTTCTAGTGTTCTATGAAAACAATGCTAGAAGAATATTTATCTAGTATGTCATAGGACCATTATTCCTGGTTTGCAAAAATTCAAACAAATACTAGATGGCAGTGAAGACTTACATCTTGTGGTCAGCCCAGATATAGTAGTCTTGACAAAATCTCCGTTGGCTGATTAATTTTTATCTGATCAAAGCAATCTGAATAAAAAATACATTCCATTCTTTTATGATATGTGTGCACAAAACAAACATTTTAAAAACACATTTGGTTTTGAAAAGGATGCCTTGAATGCATTGGAAAATTCTCATCATGCACATATCTATCAAGCTAGTTCATTTTGCAATAGCCACTGTTAGGCAATTCACAAAAAAGAAGTAAAAACTAGAAAGCTGAACAAAATTAAAGGCCGGAAAAAATAAAAATAAAATGAAAGTGTTTGTTCACACCCAAACCATTCATCAGATTACTCCATAATTTCCTATTGTAGCAGTCAAGTGTTGTTCCATCACATCAATGCACCATTTCATATATTCCCTTTTGTTCTTTAAACTTATCAACTTCCTCCTTTTGAGGCTCTCATCAACTCCACTAACAACAAATTTCCTTTCTTCTTAACCCTATCACTCTTATTTCAGGAATTTATTTCAATTGTTATTGAATCACCTTACATCATCAGACTATCTTAATATTCATTCATTCATTCATTCATTCATTCATTCATTCATTCATTATGGCATTTCCAATGCAACATGTGCACTTCTGAACTGATTGGGAAGATTAGAGAAACCCACCTGTCTTCCAATGTTTGGGGAGGAAGTCAGGTCTTTAAGGCCTTATAGGAGCCTTAAAAGGTGGAGGCCTGCTGAACTTCAGATGCATAGATGTTTATTTATTTATTTGATTTTTATGCCGCCCTTCTCCTTAGACTCAGGGTGGCTTACAACATGTTAGCAATAGCACTTAACAGAGCCAGCATATTGCCCCCACACTCCGGGTCCTCATTTTACCCACCTCGGAAAGATGGAAGGCTGAGTCAACCTTGAGCCGGTGATAAGATTTGAACCGCTGACCTGCAGATCTACAATCAGCTTTAGTGGCCTGCAGTACTACACTCTACCTGCTGCGCCACCCCAGCTCATGTTCCATAGGGTAGCTGTTGCTATGTAAAAGACATGGTTCCTAGCTCCTATTAATTAGATCAGCGGTCCCCAAATTTGTCATCTTTAAGATTTGTGGACTTCAACTCCCAGAATTCAATTCTGGTAGTTCAAGTCCACAAGTCTTGAAGTTGATAAGCTTGAATACCTCTATATTAGATGATACACATATTCTTCTTTCATTCATTGTGGTACTGAGTTCGTATTTATTCAGCCTTTTCATTCTTGGTTTTATCTTTTATCATTTTGTCGCAAATAGTTCTCAAAGTACTCAATATTAGTTGACTCCTATATACCTAACTGAGCAAAAAACAGCCATTTGAGCTCCTTTTAATAATCATTAATTGCTCAAAATAAGATACATATGACCCATAACCATTCTACTCATATAGTATGTCTCAAAATTTCTGCATTTATCAATATATCAAGGTAAACAAATTAATTTACACATTCTATGTTTTTTAGAAAATCACAGCATAGTGCTGTGTTCTCTGTTCCCTGGAAGGTGTCTTTGGGGACCTCTTGCAAGGTCTTCATCACGGCTGATTGGATCTCTTCTATGGATGAAAAACGTGCCTTGCCACAATGCGCTATGTGTCCATGAGTTTCTGGCCAAATACCAGGTGCCAACGCTTCTCTCCCCCCCACCCCATAGTCCTGAAGTTGCCCCAGCAGACTTCTTTTTGCTCCCAGCCCTGAAAGGAACCCGTTTTTCTTCCATAGAAGAGATCCAATCAGCCATGACGAAGACCTTGTGAGAGGTCCCCGAAGACGCCTTCCAGGGCGCGTACTGATCATGGCAGAGTCACTGGAAAAAATGTGTAGAGGCCCGAGGAAAGTACTTTGAAGAATTTTAAGTATTTCTGCAAATCTGTTCAATAAATTACTTTTTAAAAAAAATAATGGCATTACTTTTGGAATGTATCCTGTAAGTATTAATATCATCTGGATATATGGCATGAATTGGCAATCCTAATTCAACCTTTTTTGTCTACCACAAATAGGAAACATAAATATATCTATAAGCCACTATCTTCACTGCTAACAAATGTTTAAATAATGTAAACAATGGCAGAATTCAATATATTTAAGAGACTGAGTAAGAAATCAAAGCGGATAAAACTCTACTTTCCATGCAGAATATAAAATATTTGGCAAATTAGTATTACAACATATTTTGACTCTAAGTTTGTTAAATAGAACAATTTTCAAGTCTTGAATAGCAGACAACCAACTTCTATTATACTGTATTTTTATCTCCCATTTTATAAAGTAATGACTTAGTAATGACTAAAAATCATAACATTTGCTGCAATTATACATACATGCATTTTATCTTTTTAAATTGGAAATTGAACTATCAAAATACTTCTATAATTAAAGTTTTGTTCCTATACTTAATGATAATAATGAACACTCATAAAATCATACAGATAGAAAGTACTATGACATTATAGAGTTTCAACTTTATGAACATTTAGTTAGAAATAAATCTGCAATGTACATTCACTAAAATTTTCCTCAAACTTTATTTCAAATGCCATGTAAAATATTGTCAAATAATTTTGGTAATATCTATCATTTTGAGATTTTCGAAGCATATTTATATATCTACACATTATATAATGTGCACAGATAGCTTGGATTGCAAAAATTTAAACTCACTAACATATAGAAAGTCTTGCTCCAATTCACAATGTTATCAATTGTTAGAAAAATGTATATAACCTCACTTTTCATTATCTATCATTTTTTAAAGCTATATGCTGCTCAATGTTGTAGTAATATAGATTGTAACTGCATGTTTGGGAGGTTTTTTGCAACCCCTTGTTATTTTTTTAAACGAGAGGAAAATATTAATGAGCTATGTCTATAGAACAACCTACCTTAGTGGGTTAGGATTTTATTGAAAATATAGAGTAAAAGTGATGCCTTTTGTCATAAACCCGTGGCAACTGATCTTCTTCTAACAAACATACATATTCTGAAACTCTTCTGCCTCTGATAAGAGAGACTAAAGCTTTGTATTTCTGGTTTTTTTTAAAGGCTCTCTTCTTTGCAAAAAAAGGAGGGGGAGAGACTGTTGAGCTTTGAGAGAAATAGAACTTCTCTTCACAGTAACTAATTAAATGCTTGATGCCTTCAGGACAAATGCTTGGACTACATTTTTCTGGTTGTGTCAGGACTTAAACTTTTCATGCACTTGTCTAGTAAAGAAATTAAAGCTCAATTGGTTGTGAGTAATCCTGTTGATTCATAAGAACTACAGTGGTAAGAATGGGGGAAACAAACCAACAATTATTTTTTTATTTTCCACTCAAGAGTATACTATCTCATTTAGTTAAGAAACTAGAATCTATTGCAATCATTCTCCCTAGAATTTATAGCGAGCAATAAAATGCTCAGAAAATATAAGTTCATAAAACATGTAAATAATCTTCATTAAAATCATTCTTTGGAAAAGTTTCTTGAAAAGTGGCCCTTTTAAAAGTTGCAGAACAATGAAAATTACATTTCTGCTATAAAGAATACTTCGAAGAGTCCTTTCTTAGCTATCACAATTGGGACCAGCAAAACTCTATCACTAAGTCCCATAGCTGCTAAGTGGAAAATTATGTGACTACAACATATTTATTTCCCATGGGAAACCCCACCTCCAGACTTCCGTGTTTTTGTGATGCTGCAGGGGAATCCCAGCAGGAGAATCCCAGCAGTGCAAAAACGGGCGCTTCGCTGGCAACAGAAGTCTGGAGGTGGGGTTTCCCAGCAAGGGGAGCCTCAGTGAAATCGCAGCATCGCAAAAACACAGAGGTCCAGAGGTGGGGTTTTGAGGACTTGGGTGTTTTTGCGATGCTATATTTCATTGATGCTCCCTTCGCTGGGAAACCCCACCTCTGGACTTCCGTTGCCAGCGAAGCGCTCATTTTTGCGATGCTGGGATTCCCCTGCAGCATCGCAAAAACACAGAAGTCCAGAGGTGGGGTTTCCCATGGAGGAGAGCCTCAGGGGAATCCCAGCAGCGGAAAAACGGGCGCTTCGGCTGGCAAAAGGGGTGGATTTTGGGCTTGCATGCATTAATCGCTTTTTCATTGATTCCTATGGGAAACATTGTTTCGTCTTACAAACCTTTCACCTTAAGAACCTCGTCCCAGAACCAATTAAGTTTGTAAGACAAGGTATCACTGTATTTGGGTCAGACAAGCTCTTGCTTTCTCCTCACTTTCTGCCGCCCGTGCCTTCCCAGATCTCTAAAGATTCCACACCAGCGCTGTTTGGGCATGCAAGGCTGCCCCCCACCAGTTCTGTTTGGGGAAAGAGGCTTCCCCCCACAGCTCTGTTTAGGGAAATACTCCCCCCCAGCTCCCTTTGGGGGTGTTTCCAGTTTCGTTCGGAGAAAAAGTCTTTTCCACCCTCCCAGCACCGTTTGAGGAAGAAGGCTTCCCCCCCTCCCAGCTCCATTGGGAAAGAGACTTTTCCCCCCTCTCAGCACCATTTGAGGAAATAGCCCCCTCCCCTTCAGCTCTTTTATCGTTTACTTCATACTGTGAGAATGTGGTGCAAAGTCTGTAGAATACAGAAAAACGATTAATTATGTATATGACTACTATCGGGACTTGCTGGAAAAGTATACTGTATTATTCCAGTTATTTAAACACTATCAGGAAACAAGATTTGGTCAAGGTTTTAAGACTGTATTATCTCTTTCTTGAGGCTGGAAAATTATCCTTTGTTCAAAAGTGATGACCTAGCTATTTTGAGGGGAAAACTTCAGTAAGATTTCCTTGCAGAGAGAAACAGAAGAAGATTCCAAGGCATAACTCATAATCAGGATTCTCCAAAGCCTGAAAAAGTACCCACTGAAAATATTTTTGAATTCATTCTCATACTATAGGTGTATTAAAGAATCATGAATCATTCATAGCCTCAAAATATTTTCCAACTTACACACTCTGTAGGCTTTCTTAGCAATTTCATCTGTACTGAAATCAGCAATTATATCCACCCACAGAAAAAATCAAGCATAGGCTGACTACAGAGACATTTGCTTCACCCTGTCGAGTTTATCCAAAATGAGCCATTGCTGTCCATAAAGTTAGAAAGTGAAGTGATAGAAACATTGTAAATGTGATAACAACTAAATAAAAAGCCCACAGGCTCTGATTCTAGACTCTTATTAAGAGAATGATATAACTACACACAAAAAGACAAGGAGGCCTTTAATCTAATTTGAGATGTCAAGTAATGTCAACATCTTTATCAAACTGACTTTTCATCATCACATATAAGCATTCTTGTTTATAGATTCAACCAATTAAAAGGGATTAATTTGCTTCTTAGGTGTCCCAAAAGTGCATTTTTAAGAGGCATCTGGGCTTTCTGGATTTTCTTCGAAGACATTTCTCATCCAGGAATCTTCTTTCTACAGAGTTTTGAATTTAAAAGGTGACATCTGTAAATGCAAATAGCATTTTACTTCAGATAGCAACTAATAAGTGTCTATCTATGAATTTATCAGGACGTATTTAAAGATTTGAAATACAGTGGAACCTCTACTTAAGAACTTAATTCATTCCGTGACCAAGTTCTTAAGTAGAAAGGTTTGTAAGTAGAAGCAATTTTTCCCATAGGAGTCAATGTAAAAGCAAATAATGCATGCAAACCCATTAGGAAAGAAATAAAAGCTCAGAAGGAGGAGGAGGAAGAGGAGGAGGACAGTCGCTGCTGAAGGAGGAAGGTGAGGTGAGGGGAATTTAAAAAAATCCAAAACTTTAAGGCTTTAAAAAAAAGGAGGGACTCTGAGGTGGCAAGGAGGAGCATGTGCCTCCCATACACCAGGCGCGATGCTGCCTCCCATACGCTGCGCCAGAGAGAGAAACCCAGGTGGGCAAAAGGGGAACCTCCCGCTCCTTTGACTGAAAGGCAGCTGCTGCTGTTACCTGCTTTCTCTACCTTCCCATGCTGAAGGTTCCCCTCTCCGCTCGCTCACTCGCTTTGTAGCTAAAGCCTTTCCTTCACTGTGGTGACTTTTCAGTTTGGCTGAAGCCGAGTTGATCCGCTGGGGCAAAGCACCCCCTTTTGCCTTTTCACGCCCAGACACTCCAGAAGGCAACCTCGCGCTGGGTGTATGGGAGGCAGCATGAGGGAGTTACCACAGCAAAGTTGTGTATTCCCTCTCCAAGCGCCCAGAGAAAGGAAAATGCTTCGTTCTCTCTGGATTGCCAAAACCTCCTTAAGTGCCACCAAAAGGCTCCTCTGGCAGCCCAGAAAAGCCCAAGATGGCCAGGATTAAAGGGGGGATAGCAGGAAACCGGCTGGGCCTTCGTGCTGCTCTCAAATTTCCTGGGAAATTTTTTCCTGGCTCAGGTTCTTAAGTAGAAAATGGTTCTTAAGAAGAAGCAAAAATATCCTGAACACCCAGTTCTTATTTAGAAAAGTTCTTAAGTAGAGGCATTCTTAGGTAGAGGTACCACTGTATATTGATTAGTAATTATTTTTACATATCTTAAAAAATAATTTACTTCAGAACAGAATTTAACTGGGTGTCATGGACTTTTTACTGTATAGAGATCCACAATACCCTACGAAAACAGACTATCAATCCTAGGTCTTGAAAACTTAGAATTACGACGCCTAAAATATCTGGGGGGAGCTGTTTCCAGAGGGCCGGGGCCACCACAGAGAAGGCTCTTCTCCTGGGTCCCGTCAAACGACATTGCTTAGTCGACGGGACCCGAAGAAGGCCAACTCTGTGGGATTCGTGCGGCAGAAGGCGGTCCCAGAGATATTCTGGTCAGATGCCATGAAGGGCTTTATAGGTCATAACCAACACTTTGAATTGTGACCAGAAATTGATTGGCAACCAATGCAGACTGCGGAGTGTTGGTGTAACATGCAAGGATGTAACATTATCTAGAACAAAAATACATGGTACCTGAAAAAAAATCTGATTTATAATTCTTTATTTAATCCTGCAAACTCTATAGGTTATGTAGTATGTATATTTTGATTGTTATGTAATGAAAATGTTTATCTATAAATCCAGTCTTACTGTGTGAGGTGTGTGTGTGCGTGTGTGCGTGTGTGCAGCCACAGTTGTTTCAATGAATATTTTCAAATCTCTTTTATTAACTGTAGCTATGTTGATCCAGCCCAGCTGTTTAACTCTCCCCAGAAATATATTGGTGAACATTTTAAAATTTCTTCTAGGATATATTAAGAGTTTCTACTACTATCTTAGTTGAATGATATCATTTTGAACAACTGCAGAGAAATAGTGATATAGTGAATATAACTTTAAAGAACATTTCAGAATTTTTTATTCATCTAAGTATCTATTACACTTAACACAACACTATTTTAACTAATAATATATTTTGTAACGGATAATGATGCTATTTGTCTTCTTTCTAAAATCTTATCTAGAGACTGATCAACAAACCAATCAAAACTGCATTAATGTTTCCATGTAGTGAAATTTATTCATATATTACAAATGTGTACTTAGCAATAAAAAAAACAATTACGCAAAGAAAGCATTTTTATAAATATGTAAAAATCATAACATGTGCTAGTATAAACTTTAAAAATATTTTTAAAAGATACTGGTTTTAAAAATGTATCAATTTATTTTTGATAGTGTTGTTGTCTACAAAGCTGTCCTAGCTAAAAACACTTATGAGAAAAGGAAAGTATAACTCCAACTTTGATTCTAAGATACCATTTAAAGAACTGTTTCAAATGCAAACATTGCATGTGATAAGAAACAAAGTGTATAATGCAGATTAAGGTGTCCAGAAGACATAAAAGATTATACTTTATTCCAATGCTTTAAAACACCGAATGATCCATAAACTTTCCACAATGCAAATTTTGATCTCTGCCATTCACAGCCATATCGATAAACTGAGGAAAGAAATAAAACAAAAACAATGAAAACCGGGATGGCTTCTAATTTTTTTTACTACCAGTTCTGTGGGTGTGGCTAGGTGGGGGGCATGTGACTGAATGGGCATTGCCAACTTGATGCCATTCACGCACACTCAGTCACATGATCTCCCCACCTAGCCATGCCCACCGAAACAGTTACAAAAATTTTGGGGACTCTGACAGAAGGATGGGGGGAAAGAGAGGGGGAAAGCTCCCAAAAATAGACCGCTGGAGGATTTAGGGCAGGGGTAGGGAACGTTGGCTCTTCTGTGACTTGTGGACTTCAACTCCCAGAATTCCTGAGCTAGCATGATTGGCTCAGGAATTCTGGGAGTTGAAGTCCACAAGTCATAGAAGAGCCAACGTTCCCTACCCCTGATTTAGGGTGTGGAAAAGCCATAGGTTTCCTAGAAGGGATCAAAACATTCAACTTTGCAGCCTGGAAGACACATCTATGTTTATAAATCTGGTGGGCGATTGCAGGTGGGCAGACAATGGGAAGGAAAGGGTGGGAGATAGGAAAAACGCAAGCGAGGCGCTGGATTGTGCAAGCAGGGCGGAAGTGAGTGAGGAAAGTTTACCCGATCCTGGCTCAGGACAAGGGAGGGAGGAGCCAGCTGCAATCACTTGCATTGCTACATTGTGCTGTTACCTGGACCAGATATCTTATGGATCACCTGGGGGGTGTAGGGTGTAGCTTGAGCTTGAGAAACTGCAGAGGCTGGATTGTATACATGTGCTTGTGCCCTGCAGTCACACATGTCACACCCACACCCATCCCAGGTTCCCCCTATTGCGGCTTAGGTGCAATATTGGAGGTGATCCACAAAATATCTGGTCCAGGTAACAGCACGATGAAGCAATGCAAGTGACACCATGTATTTCTTTCTATAAAGTTGCTCGTGTGTGTCCATTATATTCTTTACTGTGCAAGGGCCAGGAATTGCTCCAAGGTGCAGGTTCCAAGTCTGCAGGAGCACTGCTTCCCTCCCAAAACAAGGTTTCAAGCTTGCCTGAAAAGATGGATGGGGTGGGGAAGGCAGGCAGGGCGAGCGAGCATTGGGCTGGCAGGGTGAATGAGCAGGGACCAATTTGTGGGCGTGGCCAGGCTGCCATTACTGCCAGTTCGGAGAACCAGTTCCTATTTTTACTACCAGTTCTATAGAACCGTCCCAAACCAGCAAGAACCTACCTCTGAATGAAAACGAATCTATTTTACTATTGCTTACAGTATTTCCCATTATAACAACAAAGTCTGAAAACTGTCCTTGTGCCTAAATATTTTAGCCTGATTGCGTGAAAATGATGCAATGATTTGTATGAGTTGTCAGTTGGAGCAGAGGTGCTATAATATTCACTATGTAACAAGGCAACAGGGTAATGCCCTGCTTTTATCTCCCCCCCCCCCGACACACATCAAAAACAAAGCAACCACAAAAACTGTAATGTCTGCTGAGGTGATTCTCTTGCTATTTGCCTGCCAGTAAGATGTAGGTCTGTGAAAACAAGTTTTGATTTGGCTTGTGGAAGCTCTTCATGCTCAGGAAACAATGCTATTCCATTGACCGCAGTGAAGAGGCAATCTGATGAGACATTTTGCATGTCCTAAAAGCCTTGAGCTGAAGCTCCATTAACTAAAAGTGACATTCAGCAACTGACGGGAAGCTTCAGAAGACGCTTTTGCACATATAAAGAATACGCTTTTCTTTTGAATATTAGAATTATAGCAGGAAGCTAAAAGAAACAAGGTCACTTCTTAAACCTCTAAGCAAAGTGACAAGGAGACAAAGAACAGCTCAAATGAGAGAATCAAGTTTTCATTAAAGCAAAGCATCCCCTCAAAGATTTGCAATGGTACTTATCACTGTATGCTAATACAACTTTACATTCACAGATTATATGTCGTCATTGAATAACAGTATTCCTATGAAACAGAATATTTCTCCAAGAAATGCAGATTATTTTGGGCAGACAGTTCCACACCAGCCCTGACAGGATTGTTTTGGAAAAGTACCTCTAAAATATAAAATTATTTTCTAACTATGAATTTTTACATGATGAGGTCTAAGCAAAATTAAGACTGTGCTGCTTGCTAGAGCAATGGGAGACTCTGCAATTATTTCCTTTGCAAACATTTATTTATTTATTTATTTGATTTGATTTGATTTGTATGCCGCCCCTCTCCGAAGACTCGGGGCGGCTAACAACAATAAAGAAGACAATGCAAACAAATCTAATATTAAAAAATAATCTAAGAGAAACCCCAATTTAAGAGACCAATCATACAAACAAGCATACCATGTATAAATTCTATAAGCCTAGGGGGAAGGGAAAAATTTCAATTCCCCCATGCCTGACGACAGAGGTGGGTTTTAAGGAGCTTACGAAAGGCAAGGAGGGTGGGGGCAACTCTGATATCTGGGGGGAGCTGGTTCCAGAGGGTCGGGGCCGCCACAGAGAAGGCTCTTCTCCTGGGTCCCGCCAAATGACATTGTTTAGTCGACGGGATCCGGAGAAGGCCAACTCTGTGGGACCTAACCGGTCGCTGGGATTCGTGCGGCAGAAGGCGGTCCCGGAGATATATATACATATGGTACCTTCCTCTTTTGACAAAATAGCAATTTGATTTCAAAATGATTGAAAGAATTATGAATTTTTAGATTGGGTTGAGAGTAGAGTTGAAAATAAGGCACATTAAAAATTTAAAAAACCTCAAAATGAGATAAGAATGTTACAACTGGTGGGTTTATAGATGGGAACTCAAGGTGTGTATGGTTTTGGCGGTATAACAAGATTTTGCTATGCGTAAGGAAATCATATGATTATTTAATATTAAATTCTTAGAAACTATGTAAATTAACTATAATTCTGGAAAATATTTTTTAAATGACTAGCAATTAGAAAATGAATATTATCTATTCTAAACAACATACTGGTTCTCGACTTGTCTACCCAAGATTTCATTGGATGTTCCAGTTACCAGCCTTTATTCAAAGCTCATAAATTTTATTATAGAAATGAGTTGTTCTTCCTGAATTGTCAAGTATTTTTAGAACTTACTATATATTTGATAATGAAATGCTCTCTTAGACATTATGCAAGTACAGGTAGTACCAGACTGCTGCATATTTTTCCCTTAGATATGTGAATAGCTTCATCAAAGTTATCTTTCAATCAGAAAACTCAAATTAACCCTGTTTGCCCAAGAGTGAAGGTATCGCTTGTTATTAGGAAAATTAACTTCTTTTTTTGTGCACCATTGACTGCTAAGCTGATAAACTGCATTAAATTAATATTTAAACTACATTATTATTTAATAATTGTTTTATATTGTTGTGGTTAGCTCTGGCCCAGCTCCTGCCCCAAGGACTGTGGATGTGGGGGAGACATCCACATGCTGCAGGCCTGTTTTGCCCCCCCCCGGTGGAATCTGCTGATGAAGTCTCCTCTGACCAAGAAGACATGAGTGACAGGGAGGAGGAGACTGTGGCAGACAGCTCAGAAGGAGATAAATTATCTAGCTCCTCCTTGGATTCAGAACAAGAGTTAATGATACAGCCACGCATGCGGAGAGCGATGCGTAGGCAACAACAACTGAGAGATTATTATCAAAGAAAATGAGGCCACCTGTGGTTGGGTGGGGCTGTGGTGATTAGTGAGGCTGCTATAAATAGCAGCCTGTGGGTTTGGCCATTGTGGAGGATTATCTGATCGTTGTGTTTCGTGCCTGCTTTGCTGACTTTGACCTTTTGTGTGCTGATTTTCCCCCGCTTTGAAACTAAACCAGAGCAAAGTGTGTTTCACTTTGTGAAAGAAGAAGGACTGTGAATTGCCTCACAGCTGCAAGTATCACAGAACCTATAAGGGACTTGTACAAATTACCAGTTTATTTGGAGACGAGTACTTAGTTTAAGTGAATTTTCATTATAAAGAACATTGTTTTGAATTTTCAAACGTGTGTGTGTCTGAAATTTGTACCTGTGAATTTTCGGGAACAGTCTACCAGAGAGCCCGACAGAAAAGATATTAAAACTTAAATTTAAATGTAAGTATTTTATTTGTCATGTTTAAACATTTTGTATTTATTTTCATATTTAATATTCTATTTTTTTTAATGCAGTCAAGTCTGGCGGCATAAATGAAGAGCTCATGACCAAGCAAATCCATTATAAACCAAAATGGAGAAGAAACATGGATTCACCTGAAACTAGCTGTGGAAGAGTACGGTGTTGGGGTACACCAGAGATGACAGATTTTATTCTAATTTTTCCTATTCTCACAAAAAGACAATACAATTATAAATGCAAATTTTATTTCAGTACAGGTAGTCCTTAGCTTGCAACAGTTTACTTAGTGACCATTCAAAGTTACAATGACACTGAAAAGTAACTTATTACCATTTTTCACACGTATGATGTTACACCATCCCCATAGTCATGTGATCAAAATTCAGACTCTTGGCAACTGACTCATATTTATGATAATTGCATGATCATGTGATCTCTTTTGCTGCCTTCTGACGAACAAATTAAGTGGGGAAGCAAGATTCTCTTAACAACTGTGTTACTAATTTAAGAAATGGTTCACTTAACAACTGTGGCGAGAAGGTTCATTAAAATGGGGCAAAATTCACTTAACAAATGTCTCACTTAGCAACAGGACTATCTGTAGAAGGAGTGGACTAAAGCAGGGGTTTCCAACCTTGGTAACTTTAAGCCTGGAGGACTTCAACTCCCAGAATTCCCCAGCCAGGAAAGCAAAGCCCTGCTGGCTGGGGTACTCTGAAAGTTGAGGTCCTCCAGGATGCCAAGGTTGGAGACCCCTGGATTAAAGCACATTGAACCAGGCATTTCCAGAGGGAAGAAGTCAAAATAAAATTAAGATACATGCAAAAAGGTTCAGAGCAAAAAAGAAGAAAAAAAATTTAAGGACTCTGAGGTTACCAAAAAAAATTCTTCATCCTACATCCCATCCCTTATCAATAGACAAATTGGTTACTTGTCCTTGCTATAGTAGACAGATCTACTTTTGTACAACTGTCTTAAATTCACCATAGTTCCTTCAAAAATTTTCATACTTCAGAACACCCCCCCCCCTGATCTTTTTCTTGTATATCCTAAGGACTGAAAACTACCCCAAATATTCCCATCTGTTCTCAACTATTTTTTTTATCCATTTTCAAATTTGTAAGAAGCCAAATTTATTAACTTAACTGATAACTTTTCAAACCTTCTTCACTGATACTTTCAGCAATCTGAAAATAGAAGTTCTTGAAAAAGCTCTATAGCACAGACTAGAGAATATGAATGAACAACTGAGAATTAAGAAATGATTATAAATTATTTAACATATTTCCAAACTTATTCAGATATAACATATTCTGTTTTATAATCTTTAGGTAATTATCCAGTTAAAAGTTAATCACATGTTTATGTTATAATATCAACATAATTATGTTTCTTATACTTCTGCCATAATAGTATGAAACAAGTGGAATCCAGGTAGCTAATTATATATTATATATTATATATTTTATGTGTGTGTGTGTGTGTGTTTGTAGATTTTAACGGGTACAGGTAAATTGAATTACCTTTCCATAATTTTAGTATACAGTCAATTATTTATATGTCCAGCTGTCACTGATTTAAATATAAGCATCGAACCTGCTAATCCACTCAACAGTGTTATCATTTTCTACCATCTGCTCACATTTTTCATATTTCCAATCAAAGTAGATGGCCAGGTTGGTTTAAATTCACATTGTTACATATCACATAAAAAGAGGTTAAAAGTAATTTAGCAGTGGATTGCTACAAAACAGTTAAGAGTTTCTTTTCTTTGATACCTCTCTTTCAAAACTGTATTATAATGTAAGCTTTCTGAAATGTGTAGTTAGGTTTTTCAAGAACACAAAACCTACTATTTCAGCCCAGTCTAGCCCAGACCATTTCAATATCTACTTTAAAATAACCAATGATTACTGGGAATGGCTTTCACAGATTCAGCTAATTGTGTGAAAGTGCATTCCTTTCTCCAACTTGTTGAAACATTTTTAAAAAAAACATCACAATACTTTTGTTTGCTGGCCTGCACAATTTTAAATGAGATAAGCATTTTATCTACATGTAGGAAAGTTAGAAAATGATAACTCAAATGCTTTTGTCAGCTTTTGCAAGAAAGAGAGTTTGGAAAGAGGCAGCTAAAAAAGGAAAACTTTTCAAAGTGATAAGCTATCATGGTTCAGGTGGAGCTGCCAGCAACTCATTTTTTCTAATTGCAGTGACTACGTTTAATTAAGCTTTGTAATTATATACTGTACTTTCCAAACACATTTCGCACTGGTTACCAAAATGTGAAACATGTCTTTCTAAAGAATTGTTGCTTGAGAGGAAAACCATTAATATGGACTTTCCCTTCCATTGCAGCTTAGCAGAAGGAAGAGATGGAAAAGAGATGGGGTCATATAAATCTAACAAATAGCTAAATAAAGTACTGCAATAGTTTTGATTCTCAAAACTAGCTTGTGGGGTTGTATCTATTGATTCCTTGCTTCTATAGCAGACAGGTGCAATGAGAGATTTTTGGGTTGAAGAACTGGGAGTTTAAGCATCATACTGTTGGTTTCTGTTAGGGTGCATGGCTTTTTTAAAAGGGAATTTGCGAACATAAAATAGGATTTTAGCAAATGCCACTCATCAAGGTTCATATGACACTGATTCACATACATTTTAAAACTGGGAATATACCGGTAAGTGCTGCTTCAGAAAAAAAGGCAAAGCAATACTGGAATAAGATAAGGAAATGGAAAGACATAACAAGCCAACAAATAGATATGAAACCAGAATTATTTTTATCAGGAATACTTACAGGGAACCAAGACAAAAAACCACAATATTTAATTTTATATGTTATAATAGCAGCAAGAATAACATATGCACAAAACTGGAAGAATAACAATATACCGTTGGAAGAATGTATGATTAGTAAAATCCTAGAGTGTTCAGAAATGGACAAACTCACAAAATAAATAAATGATGAAGAAGTATCAGAATATTGTAAGATATGGAATGAATGGAATAAATGGCTAGATAACATCTGTAAGGGTTAAGAAAGATCAATTTCAAAGAAGGTATAGAAGTAAAAAATGAGCAATGAATTCTGAGAAATGGAATCGATATATAAGGACTGTAAATATGGTGTAGTGTAATAAAAACGTACAATGATGAAGTTATATGTATAAAAAATCATAAATTGAAAAAGTGGGACAAATGGATGTAAAAATCGATGTAAATTGATATAGTAAGATTGTAAAAAAAGTAGACTGCAAAAAATATGTTTTAGAAAATGTTTAATAAAAATTATTAATAAAAATAGTGCTGCTTCAGGTGCCTTGAAATGATTTAGTTTTCCTACATTCTGTTATGGTTGAGACAGACATAGTACCTGACAGTCTAGTATACATCAATACAATTGTGAAAATGTTGCAGCAGAGTTAGCTATTTGTATTTGGATAATTATTTACAATTATAAAATTAATAATCACACATAATTCCTAGTGTAATATACTTTGTGTATCATTTAAAAATGTAAAAGGACTATTTAAAATGTCAGTTTAAAAAAGGTTAAATTTTTAGTTTTTTAAAAAGATTTTTGATTTTACAAACATTTGATACAAAATACTATTTTCTAGCAAACGTATAGCAATATAAATCTATTGTTTCCTCCTAAATATTGTACACTCCCACTATTGTATCTGTTTCCCCTTAAATATCTTACAGTCATAATATGAATTGTTGCATACGCATATGCACCAATGACAAATTCCTTGTGTGTCCAATCACACTTGGCCAATAAAGAATACTATTCTATTCCATTGTATTGTTATTTTCATAAATGTCATCCAAGCATCTACGGAGAGGAGCAGAAATCAAATCAAATCAAATCAAATCAAATCATCGGATACAGCAAAAAAACAAAACAAAACTTTCCAATTTTAAATACAGACTTGAAATCAGTTGGTATGTTTACAAAAATAACAATGCATGTAAAAAATGAAGAAGAAGAAGAATATATGCTTACAGGTTAAACAAAATAGAAAAACTGTACAAACATACTCACAATGTAGCTTAACCGATTCATTCCAAATGTTCAGGTACTGACTATATTTAACGAAAGCATTGTTCATATCCACAAGAAGCAGGTTTTCTGAACCTGCTTACATCTCAAGTTCAGGGACCATAATAGTCCTATATCCATAAAGCCAGCTTGTCAAGAAACTGCACCTGTACTTTTCCTTGTTTAATAAGTAGTGCAGTAATAATGAGGCTATTTATATGCTATTATTACTGCATTGTACTTAACTTTGTTAAGTTTAATTCATGTAATGAAACCCACAGATGCAGACCGATTCAGATGTTAAAGCATTAAGAGAAATGGAAGCTAAAGAGTTTTTTCCGCTTTAATCCCTTTCTTAGCTAGTGATTCCAGTGATGCAATCAGGAAAAGGAAGGAAGAACTGTGTTGCTACATTGTTTTATTTTGAGTTTTATGTCCAAGGTTAACATGTGATAAAATTTCCATTTGTAACATAAGGAAACAGTTTTGTGCTACTTCCAAAACAAAGGGTGAACATTTTGTTATGTAAATAAAAGATGAATAGGAGTTCTAATACACTCTCCTAAGCAGCACTATGTTCTCAGATGATTGTAGTAGTTAGTGTACATAATTAAAATACAAGAACTGATCTCTGCTGATTGCAATTTATACTAATCTATATCAGTGATAGAAACGTAGAAGCATAGAAGATTGACGGCAGAAAAAGACCTCCTGGTCCATCTAGTCTGCCCTTATACTATTTCCTGTATTTTATCTTAGGATGGATATGTGTTTATCCCAGGCAGGTTTAAGTTCATTTACTGTGGATTTACCAACCACGTCTGTGATGGGTTGCTCCTGGTTCAGAATGGTTCTTACAACCGGTAGCACCGGCGGCGGGAGGCTCCACCCACCCAGGACGCTTCTGCACATGCACAGAAGAATTGCGTGTGGAAACGCATGTGAGCGTAAACCGGTAATAAAGGGTTTTAGAACCCACTACTGTTCTATATACATAAATACAAAAGCTCATCAAACTGTAAACACAAAATCTCCAGAATCATAAAGTCTACAAACTTGAAATTTGCCGTGTATGTTTCTCTTGGCTTCTAGCTGCTTACTAAGGAAGGATTTTTCAAAATGACCATAAGGGGGGGGCAGATGCACATGCGTGGGAGGTGGGGGTGATTAGGGTGAAAAAATACCCAGGTAGCGCCAGATCATCAGCTAATAATGAATATATGGCATGTTTTCTGGGGTGGGATGGGAAAGGTGTCCAAGGTGCCACTTCAGCTGACTTGGCAACATTTTTGGAAGTGGCTTGCCACTGCCGTCTTCCCTGGGCCGGGACAATTAGTAGTTTTAAGCCACCCAACTAGCTTCTTTACTTAAAACATAGAATGCATGATCTCCCAGTTCTAGTCAGTTTTACAATTACTGCACCAAATTGGCTCTCATTTCTACTTAATACAGTGGTACCTCGAGATACGAGTTTAATTCGTTCCGGACCTGGGCTCTTAAGTCGAGCAGCTCTTATCTCGAACGACTTTTCCCCATAGGAATTAATGTAAATAATTTTAATTGGTTCCAGCCCTCAAAAAACTCACAAAGTTAGTCTAAATTATGCAGAAAGACATGTTTTTAATGAAGAAATGTACATGTACATATAAATGAATAATGAAGTTTCTTTCACTTAACTTGTAAACTTTCTTAAACTTTTAAATTTACATATGTTCAACTTCTCTGCCACCCAATCCTGTAGGACAGAGGTCCCCAACCCTTTTTGCACCAGGGACCGGCTTTAAGCGATCAAGAGAGGAATGGGTGAATGAATGGACGGAGGGTGGGAAGGAAGGAAGGAAAGAGGGAAGGGACAGGAACAGAGGAAGGAAGCAAGGAAACTTATGAAAGGGGAGAGTAAGAGAGGAATGAGTGAAGGGAGGGAGGGAGGGAAGAAGGTGGGAAGGAGAAAGAAAAGAAGAAATAGAGGAAGGGAAGGTAAAAGAGAGAAAGAAAAAGAGCAAGAAAGAAAGAAAGAAAGAAAGAAAGAAAGAAAGAAAGAAAGAAAGAAAGGGGGAAGGGACAGGAACAGAGGAAGGAAGCAAGGAAACTTATGAAAGGGGAGAGTAAGAGAGGAATGAGTGAAAGGAGGGAGGGAGGGAAGAAGGTGGGAAGGAGAAAGAAAAGAAGAAATAGAGGAAGGGAAGGTAAAAGAGAGAAAGAAAAAGAGCAAGAAAGAAAGCTGCAAGCACCCCCCCGAGCCCCCCAGGCCGGCTGCAACCTTTTAAAACATGCGCGCCGCTTCGCAGCTGTCTCCTGAAGCCGAACGCGGAAGTTAGCGTTTGGCTTCAGGAGACAGCTCCTTGGCGCTTGTATCTCGAATTTGGGCTTGTAAGTAGAACAAAAATATCTCTCCCCTCCCAGCTCTTATCTCGAGTTGCTCTTAAGTAGAGCAGCTCTTATGTCGGGGTTCCACTGTACATTTAACTTATTTGAACCGGATAAATAATACGCTAAGAACATTTTATGGGAAGGATACACCAGTAGGCCTTTTCTACCTAAACTACAGTTATGAAGGGGCTTTATGATTTTTTTCTTTATTCGGTTTTAAAATGGGACATATATTTCTCCCTAATCCAAAGGTGCATTTCAAAAGGCAACTGGACTTTGTTTTTCCTTGAAGATTTTTCACTTCTTATCCAAGAAGCTTCTTCAGTTTTGACTGACTGGACACCAGGACAAGATTCAGAAGTTCATCCCCATTTTAAAGACAAAGGTAACTCTTTTGAAGACAATAAAATCCATATTATGTACAAAAAGAACTACTGATTTGAAAGAAGGGTCAAAGAGGCCATCTACAGTAAGGCTGAAAAGGTCATTCTCACAAAGGGGAAGGGATGGATATCACCTATCTGCTGTTCATAACATAGTCCTTTTAGCAGTTTCAAGAAGATTCCAAAGCCATTTGTATTTTTCAGGTGATTCTCATTGCACAGATAAACCTCCAAGTGGCCTCAACAACTGTCAGAATGAATGTTAACCACCAGAGGATTGCAATGAAAATTAATCCTTCCATTGTCCACTATTCAGTTAGATCTGAAAAGGCTTTTTGGATGAGAAGCAAAAGACTTTTTTAAAAACCAAGTTCATTTGCCTTTTGAAAAAATACCTTTGGGACAACCATGACCCGAATGACCGAAGAATTTCCATAGACGTTTTTCAGTGACCTACTAAAAATCAGATATCTTGTCTGTATATGACTTGTGGATCATAAAATTGTACTGCATTTCCCAATTGTCACCAGCAATCTGTTTTCAGTCAACATGCTGACAAAATCCTTCCCAGGAACAGTCAAGCCAATCTAGTTTTTGCCTTTGTCTGTTTTCTCTTTATAGAGAAGACCAGCAGCATACTTCATCAAGTGCAAATAAAAGCCAAAGACATACCATTAGTAAAATATATATATAATTTATCATTTTTGCAATTATATTTGCAGTATTGTAATTGATTAATAATCTTATTGCATTTAAATCTTAATTTCCATTTTGATATATTACTATTTTTCAATTTGCAAGGTTTAGTTAATTTTGAATCATGGTTTTTCTGATTTTATTTTTATAGGTTCTGGCTATTTGCTAATATTCTGCCTTAGTTATGTGCCTTTCTTTCCATGTTTTATACTTGTTCTTTTTGTCTTTCAGTTTATCAGAAAATTGTTCTTCATGCTGGTTGACTTTGAGAACTCTGATTTTTCTTCTTTATTGGAATTGGGCTTTTATAATCTCACTTTTCAAAGTTTCCCAAGTTCTTGGATTATTGAAGATTCTGATCTATGGAATCTTTTTCAAGTTCTAAATTTATTGAAATCAGGTCTTAGGAATTAAAACAATAATTTATTTTCAACTTTTTTCAATTTATTTTCAAATGCATTTTTTTCATTCAGGACACCTATTTTCTTGTCCTGCTCTTATTCTATTTTCACTCTTGGTGTACTTCAATCCTTCTCTTCTACATTCATTTCTCTTTAAATCTACTTTTGAAACAGTCAAAACATGCTTTAGGTGTATAGTCAGTCTTTGATTGTATCTTTCATATATTCAATTTAAAAAAACCTTCCCTTTTTTCAACACTTTAATCTCTTAATTCTTGGTAGAATCAGGGCAACTGAATGGATTTGAGCATTTACTTTCTGGCTGCCCTTCCTGATGCCTATGCAGAGTTTGCAGCAAATAGTTTTTTCTTTGCATTCCAGGAGAGAAACATCTGCAGCTATCTAGGATTAAACTGTTAACCTTCCAAGTAGGAGGGAAGTGTCTTCATCGTTAGGCAACCACACCACTCATCTTTCATTTATTTAATACATGTCTATATTATACCTCTAATAATTATATGAAACAAACTGTTTACATGTCTTCTTGATCTCCAAAGGGCCCAAATTTTGGTTGTTGTTGTTGGGTTTTAGATTAGTTTATTTAGTTGGATTTAATTATGTATATCATTGTTTCTTTTATATGTTGTAAGCCACTGATTTCTCAGAGAGGGGCGGCATATAAATCCAATAAATAAACAAACAAACAAATAACATCGGCGGCCTTTATAACATCTTTGTTCTTAAGGAAAGTCGAGATCGTTGATTTCGGCATGCCATACTCGACAGCAAGAGCCGAGACACGTGTGCCCGTTTCATATTTGGCAATTATTTCTTTCTTGAGTTCAATAGTTGTTCTCACAGTTTTTGTCTTATCTTTACATGCACTATCACTGCTGGTTTTCTTTGGACCCATGTTTAAGGGTCCAATAAGTGTAATACACAAAGTGACAAATAGGCAAAACACTAAGCGTGAATCTTCCTCCGATCGCAGATTGACTCGTACTGATGATGCAGGCGAGACACTCTAGGCCGAACGAACGCCATTCAGCTCGGCTCGGCTCATCTCGGGTGTTCGAGTTCCAAATGTTTGTTCGGATTTCAGGGCAAAATTTTCTCGAATTTCTTGGTCGAATACAATTTGTTCGAATTGTAAATTGTTCAAAAACCGAGGTACCACTGTATTTTCTTAGCCTTTTCATTCATAATTATATCTACATGTTCACTGCCTTTCATGTATTAATCAATTCCTTTTCACAAAAATAAGCATCTTCATTCAGCTCTATTAATAGTTTTCTCTTCTTTTGTTTCACATAAAAACAAAATCCTTCCTTCCTTCCTTCTTTCCCTCCCTCTCTCCCTCCCTCCCTCCTTCCTTCCTTCCTTCTCATTCAGTCATACTTTTACTATTTACTCTTTTATTCCTTATCATAATATTTTACACACCGCAAGCACCATCAGTTGGATTCTTAAATATATAGATTTAGGCCTCTGGCACCCATTCTTATGTAAAAGTTTAAGCTTTTACATCATACTTTATAATAATATAGAGAAGATATAGACCAGGTAAACAGCTTTACCAATGCCTTATCAGCATTTTGTGCTAGTAGTAAGAAATAATATCAGTCAATTTAAGGAAATTTTGGCCAGTGTATTACAGGAGGAACTAAAGTCAAATTTGGCCAGGTAGAACTAGGTAGAACCATGTTCATGCTATTTATAAAAGTAAGAGATCTAATCTATAGACTACATGTCAAAACCACACACTTTTCCTTGCATAGACCAACCAGTCATCTATACAGATTACTGTGACACACACAGAATGCAGAAATGAAAAAGAGAATTCAACGTTTCTCACACCCTTTTCAGTCCTAAAGTTACTTTTTAAAAATTAGATAGAATAGAATAGAAAATAGAATAAACACAGTAGATAAAAATAAATACACACTGTTTATGATGCAGTGAAATATTAATATCAATCCTGATTATAAAGAAACAAAACGAAATCTC
Source organism: Erythrolamprus reginae (assembly GCF_031021105.1). Taxonomy (NCBI): domain Eukaryota; kingdom Metazoa; phylum Chordata; class Lepidosauria; order Squamata; family Dipsadidae; genus Erythrolamprus; species Erythrolamprus reginae. Next base: position 198,845,230 of record NC_091952.1, read on the forward strand.
ATCTAAAACAACTACTGCGAATGCAATGCAGTCTAACTCTCTATATTCTGTTATAGCCAGGAATGTACTTTGTCAGCCTACACAGGCTTAGTTGCAGTTGGCAGGCTTAGTCTAAAAGGAAGCTGTTATTAGCAACACAAAATTCCTGAAATAATTTAAGTGGGCATTGCCCACACCAAACAATAACTACTTAATGACTTTTCATTTGAATTTACAATAAATACTATAAATGTTCTACTTTTCATAATGATGTATTTTTCTGTGTTTATGTAGAAAAAAGAGAGAATTAGAACAATGTGTTACTGTTTTTAATTTATATAAACTATTAACATCTCAAGAGGAGATGTTTTGAAGTAGTAGCATGAGGCCTAGTAGAAAAGTGAATTGTTGTGAATTTGCAATAAACCAGTTGTTCAATTATGTATTCCAGTTTGTAGTCAATTCATTTTTACATATCCTAACCTGTTAAATGTAACCTTTCCTTAACTTTTTTCATTTTATAGCAATTTCTACTATACAAATTGTATATGGAAATTGTCCAGTCATTGTTATCTTGCTGACAATAACAGTGTCTGACATATACTGTATTTGAACACATTTTTATTTTATGGAGAATTCTACAGGAACTATTTTAGCTTCAAAGTTAAAATAAATATCATACCTTCTGGGTCTGTGGTAGTTGAAAAGGTTATTGTCTAACCAATAGAACATACACAATAACTAGTACAGTGTTCCCTTGACTTTCGCAGGGGATACGTTCCAAGATCGGCGCTAAAGTCAAATTTCCACGAAGTAGAGGTGCTCCCTTTCTTTCTTTCCTTCCTTCCTCCCCCTCCCTCCTTTTTCATTCCTGGTTTTACTTACCCCCAGAACCCACAGGGGCAACAGGGTGGCAAGCAATGGGCTTTGCAGCGCTCGCTGCGGCGGCGGAGGGTGGCAGTAAGGCTCGGCTTCAATTGGAGCGTACCAATGCTTTGAGATCGGAGTGGTGGGATCGGAAGGCTGGTGCGGAAACGGAGCTTTTATTTAAAGAAGCAGGATGGATGAGGTGGACGGGGGAGGAGGAGAGTTAAAACACACAGTATTGTACATCGGGCAGCCCCAGAAAACCCTTGGTGTGCCAAAAAACCACAGAGTATTTTTTTAATAATATTTTTTGAAAAACCGTGGCATAGACCAGTGTTTCCCAACCTTGGCCACTTGAAGATATTTGGACTTCAACTTCCAGAATTCCCCAGCCAGCGAATGCTGGCTGGAGAATTCTGTGAGTTAAAGTCCAGATATCCTCATGTGGCCAAGTTGGGAAACACTGGTATAGACTTTTCGCAAAGTTCGGACCCGCGAAAATCGAGGGAACACTGTATAGATAAATTAAGGAACATATGTTGATGTGTTGTGAGCCGCCCCGAATCCACGGAGAGGGGCAGCATACAAGTCCAATGAATGAATGAATGAATGAATGAATGAATGAATGAATGAATGAATGAATGAATGAATGAATGAATGATAGTAAGACTAATCCAATAATACTTAAAGGAGAGAGAATGGAGGTAAGTCTCTGGGATTAAACAAGAACTAAAGAAAGCGTAGAATCTACTTTAGAAAGTGCAGAATCTCCTTTGGTTACCTAAGGTAATATGTCTTAGCAATTCTACTAGATCATTTAGAAACAAGAGCCACCTTAGTTTCACTCTAAAAAACCTGTAAAAGTGTCATATATTCCTAGAAATTAGTATGTAAATGAGCCCTTGAGTGAGTACGGTTGAATGGTTAAGTTATATTCTAAAAGTCATGTTCTAAAGGAATCAATGACTGTTAGAATTTTCTTGATTTAAAACTAGTTCATAGGAAAACTAACTTCAGATTTGAAGGAGTGCCAGTTTAAGGCTCTAGGCTAGAAAGTGGAAGATAGATAGTTCAAATACTACCTTAGACCATGAAACCCATGTATTAGTCACTCTCTCTCAACCCAAGTTGGACAAAAATTATTCTGGATAAGATTTATCTATGTAGTTACAAATAGTCCACATTGATTTTATGACACACAATTAGTCAATTGGTGTTCATACAGTATGTCTCCCTTATTGCCTAAATGCCATATTAAGTAATAAGAGGCTTTAAACATGCTAAAAGGCAAAACTGGGTATTCTTTCACTTGCTAAAAAAGTTATGTTTTATTAAACATTTTTAACTATTAAAATTTATTATCTAGAAAAAGAAATTTATTTATTTATTTATTTATTTATTCAACTTCTATGCTGCCCAATCCCGAATGACTCAACAATATAAATACTACAACAACAATATAAATACATACAATATAAATAGACACAAAACGATAGAAAGAAGTCAAACACTATCTAAGACTAAAACATTATCTAAAACTAAAACCCCATGAAAAAAAGTTATTATAAAAAATGAAGCTTCCTGTCTAGGAAATATGTACGATTTTTTTTCAAAACAAATTTATGAAGTTTTTACATTTAAGAAAACCATGGTTTACAAATTTTGGTGGCAGGATTCATACATGACCTTCATGGGTATAGCACCATATAACCCAGGGCTGTCAAGGGGCGGATGCATCATGCGCTGGCCACGCCGTCTGTTTTAGCGAAGGGTTTCGTTCCAATATGTCATGTGATGCTACCGTAACATGAGTTTGACACCCCTGATATAACCCTTTGAACAATGAGTGTCTTTTAAAAGGTTCTGGATGAGTTTCCCTTTAATCTATTTATTAAGAAAGGAAACCAGAATAGTCCTCACTAAACAACAAGGTGGCTTAATGTAGCAGAGCTGTTTATAATCATTTCCAAAGTTCCGATGGACACACTGAAAACCCATAAAATATGTTGAAAACCAGATTTAGTTGACTGAGGGATGCTACCAATGGTCCTAAATGCAAGCCAGTTTCCAAAATGCAATCACCATGGGTTTTCAGGATTTATTTCTGGTTTTCAGCAAAAAATAAAATTTTGGAGAAAATAGACTTTTTAACTACTGTGGTATTTATGTAATAATTGTGTAAAAAGGTCATAAAACCAGACAGTCACATGGTCACATGATCCATTTAACAGCCACTGTATCTTAGTACCATAACTCTGATATGTTTTTACATTTTTGGGGTAAATTTTTGCAAAACAAAGCACAGGAGTCACTTTAGAGTTAGGTTTGTTTTCAAAGAATTTAACTGCTAAGGCTTTGTGAAAATGATGTCAAGAAAGACCTTGAACTAATCAGAAAAAATCATCTTGTGAGGAAAAAAAATCTGCTTTGTTTTATTACAGGATTTAAGGATGGCTGGGAGGAAGAAGATAAAAAGGTATATAATGCGCTTGACCATGAATCGCTACCTTTAGTAATATTTAATGATTATCTGAGTTGAATAGTTTCTCTTCTAGAAATGTTCAATGTTGTAATGGATTAGTTTGTAATATTTAAATTATTATTTTTGGATACTTAAATAAGGGTAGTATTTGTAATAATACTATCTTCACACACACACACACACACACAGATCTATATCTACATGTATGTATGTATGTATGTATGTATGTATGTATGTATGTATGTATGTATGTATGAGTAATGTTTGTTGTTGTTTTCTGTTCAATATAATCCTTCATAAAATTATTGGAATATGATGATAAACATACTTGAATCCATTTTTAGACATAAAACCTTTTCTTCTTTCTGCAAGTAATTCAAGCACATTTAATCAATGCATCGTAAGTGACATTGTTAAAATAAATGGAAGGCAGCTGCTCAAATGTTTAACCAAAGAAGCTGATCAAAAAGACAGTGCCAGATGTTTCCCATAAGTTCTGCATATGAAGGCACCAGGGAAATCAGCAGGGCATTAATGTTAAAGAAGCCAGAGAAGTTGAATCATAACACGAAATTCTATCAAGACTATAAATACTGCATTTCCTTAGTCAGTGTGTTAAAGAATCAGTCTGTAGAGTGTATAGGAAAAATTGAATCTACCATTGCCTGTTTTAATTGTAAGTGTTACTTCCTATATAATTTAACAATAGTTTGTAATTGAAAAAAACTAATGGCTTGAAAAATTCTGGTTAAAAAGTGACTTTTACATCCCATTCTTTAAAAGAAACCATTTACTATTTCCCAAAGCCAAATTAAATACAGACATTTAATATTTCTCTGTCTTGACTTCTGTTTTATTTCATCTAGTTTTCAAAATTACATAGCTTTTTAAGCCAATGCATAATTAAGAAAAAATACATGTTTATATTTAACTTTGATACACTTTTAAAAAGTAACACTTGAAATCATTCCATTCCTGTCTATTGATGAGTTTATGGCCTAATGAACTCAACATCTAGAATAGTCTAAGATGTTGACATAGCACCTCAACACAAGCGTCTGGACATCATTTGTGTAACATTGGAACTGTAGAACTAAGCTGCAGAAATCAGCCAAAGAACCTTTCATTTTCTTGCTGGGTAATTTCCTTATCAATGTTTTTTAAGGAAATATATAGGAATGGTTGTTCATGAAACAATACACCATGAACTGTTTTCATGATAAAATAGCCTTGCAATGTGCCTGGAACATATTTTTCTAAAGATCAAAATAGATATCATTATTTCAAATGCTAAGTTAATGATGCCTGAAGTAAGAGTCCTGAATTCTGTCTTATTTTTTCATCTGTCTAAAAAGGGTGAACCAGAAAGCAATTGGCCATTGTTGTAAAGCAGTATTACCAATAGTCCTCAATGTACAACCATAATTGGGACCAGAATTTCCGGAACTAAGCAAGGCTGTTAAGTTAAACATACCTTAGTTTACTATCTTTTTTGCCATGGTTGTTAAGCGAATCACTGCAGTTAAATAAATCATGCAGTCATTACACCAATCCAGTTTCCCCCACTGACTGCTTGTCAGAAGCCATCAGGGAAGGTCCCAAATGATAATCATATGAGTTTGGAGTGCTAAGTGCCTGAATTCTGGTCACACGATCCCTGGAATGCTGCAATGGTCATAAGTGTAAGGACCAGTTATAAGTCACTTTTTAGTGCCATTGTGACTTTGAGTGATTGCTAATGAATGGCTGTAAGTTACTATTCCTTAACTGAGCTTGATTAATATCCTCAATTACAAGTTTCCAAAAATCTTGTGTTTATGAGAAACAATATAAAGACGACGGCAATGAATTATGAAGCCAGTTCTGTTTATAAACCAAACAGGGAGGAACCCACTCCTCTACTGATGTATTAGAATTCATAATTTCTATTTGATTTATGAGGTTTTTCTAGAGCATTATATGCACTTATGAGTTTCTGGTTGTGAATGCATGCTTTATTTCCATATATTTAAAAATCAAATACAGTACATACAAGCACAAATGAAATAGAAGGTATTATTTCCTTCTTCCAGATAACTTTTTAGATATGGCAACATAATTACACTTCAGGAATTTTTTCCATCCTCATTTTTCATGATAGTATTCCTGTACTTGTCATGTCATGGCTATGATTATATAACTATGTGTTTTATTTAATTATATTTTATATTGCATTTTCACTGTTGCTTAACATTTAAGAAAGATTTGTATAGCAATGTGTGTGTGTGTGTGTGTGTGTGTAAATAAATGAGTTGAATCTGAAAGCAGAGGAAAAAATGCTGTATTATTCCCAAAGCCATATAACAGTAGCTCTCAACAGTTTCTTCACCATGGACCCACTTTAAATACCTTTTGTGGTTATGAACCATCACCATGAACCACCAAGACTTAACTCAACATTTAAATCATAATATTTATTCAACCTTTTGTGGATCCCTATGACAGTGATGGCGAACCTATGGTATGGGTGCCACAAGTGGCATGTGGAGCCATATCTGCTGGTACACAAGTCATTGACCCTAGCTCAGCTCCAACATGCATGTGTGCCAGCCAGCTGATTTTTGACTCACACAGTGCCTCTGGGAGGGCATTTTTGGCTTCCAGAGAACCTATGGGGGAGGGCGGGAGAAAGTGTTTTTACCCTCCCTTGGCTCCAGGGAAACCTCTGGAGCCTGGGGAAGGCAAAACATGAGCCTACTGGCCCACCAGAAGTTGGGAAACAGGCCATTTCCAGCCTCCAGAGGGCCTCCGGGTATTGGGGGAAGCATTGAATTATGGGTGTGGGCACTCATGCATGTGTGATAGCACACATGCATGCTCTTTCCGCACCCAAGAAAAAAAAAGGTTCACCATCATTGCCCTATGACAACATCACAACCCCTCATGGACTTCTGGTTGAGAACTACTCCTATAGAGGTAAGAAGGCTGGACTTCTGTTTTAGCCACATCAAGTTACCGTAATATTTTATTTTAGGACCATTGTTGCTACTTCTCCTCTGAATTTATTCATGGAGCTAAAGTAGTATTTTATGAGATTCAAAAGAGCAAACGTATTTCTGAAGCATCTATAAAGCAGTATAAATTGCATTATAAAGCAGTATAAATATCATGTTTGGTTGTTCTTTAAATGCATCTCATAAATGCAACACAAAGAACATGAAATCTAACTCTGTCTATATTAAGATCTGGCCCAGTTCTAAGATTTGTTGGAGCATAGTGTTTTTCTGTTTTTATTAGAACTGTTATTAATACATTACTGTAGAAGAAACAGCCTTATTCCTGATGGATACTATTTCACAAAATCTCTTCCCAGAGGGGTCAATATTGGCTGGAGTCAATATTGGCCTAATCTCATCACAAATGAACACCAGGGCTGAGTAACTACAGCTCATTCTTAATCTACTCCTAGTTTATATTCATTTATTCATTATGCTTTATCATCATTCGTGTTCTGCTTTTCCTATCTACTAAATGTTTGTGTACTGTGCTTTCAAAATGATTTGGAGAAAGTATTTAGGACCTCAATTTAGGACCACACATCACATTTCATCCCAGCCTTTAAAAAAAGGATGTGCTGTTGTATGGAAGTCTGGGTGTGCGGGAGAGTATACTTTAAGGAGTAACAGATAGGTGTTGTTACCTCTGTGAGATCAGATGAACTTCTTTAAGAACAATTTTCAAAGATTATATAGGTTTTATTAACAAAGATTATTTATGTCTAAAATAAGGTAATTATTAATATTTTCAGACTTGTGAACAAAAATGTATATTATAAATATCAGAATAAAGAATTTTATACTGATGGTGCTCATCATAATATATATTTTAATATAATATCACACAGGATATTATAGCCTCAGCCATAAAATTGCTTTCTCCTACAATAGAGGTCAGAAGGAACTGTTCAGACATTTGTTGACTAAAGTATACCTGATGTCATGTGTACTTAATCTTCAAAAACCATAATTTTGACACTTTCTTGTTTCAACAAATCATTGTTAGAATTAAAAAGTAATGCTAAACTTCTGCAGCTGAAATCTGGAAAGCTATCTTCATTACAGCTTTCAAGATGATGGAACAGGGGGAAAAACACATGGTCCAGAAGCCTTTTGCTTCAACAGTATTTTTTAATCAAGTTTCATGTTTTAAAACGTTCTGATTAAATGCCTCCTGCCTCTAAAAGATAGAAAAGCAGTATTATTTTGTTAAAATAAATGGAGAGATTTCTGTATTTTCTAGAAGTCAACTGCCAGTTGAGACAGCTAAGATCCTTCCTCCATTTTTTGTCAGGGCAAATCATTCCCATGATGCATATCTTCTTGGTACATAACACAACGTGATGGTTCAACTGTAGAAAACAGCCTATTTCACACAGGCTATTCTTTAGACCCATCATGACATCTCATAGGTTCATCATTAATTTCCGGCATAAGTATTCTGTTGAAATGAAACTTTGGCTCTATAGGTGAAAACCATCTCAATTCTAGAAAACTTATTGTCTGAATTTAAAAATAGTTGTTTCTGTATGTAACATCATATACTAACACGATGCATATTTAATTCAGTAATTTTGAACATCAATGTAAAACATTTGCAATAATTCCACATTAAAGTTTTATTCACAAAAAACAAGAAAAAGAGCTCAGATGATTATTTTGTGTACAACAATATAAGTCACAGCTGCTGGTACTTTAACTGGTCTTCATATGCATAAAATTCTTTCTACAAACTAAGATATAACATTGTTTTTATATATAAGATGGGTACTGATAGAGGGAACAATTGGACAGAGACAGTAGGCACGCTTGTGCGCTTATGCACGCCCCTTATGTCATAATGTAACCAGATAATAATAAATATAATTTATTAGATTTGTATGCTGCCCCTCTCCGAAGATTCGGGGCGGCTCACAACAATAATAACAATACAATATAATACAAATCTAATATTAAAAAGAACAAGTTAAAACCCATTATTACTAAAAACAATCAATACTACACAATCAAACCACACTCAAATGCTACAAGTCAGAAGGGGGGGATTAGCCCCTCCTTGCTTTGTGACAGATGTCATAATGTAACCAGTGTGGCATTTTGTAATTGATACATGAAAATGTTGTCAATGCACAGATTTTCTAAGTTCTGTCCAAGATTGTTTCATTTGGTATCTTCCAACTTCAAATTTCAAATCTGATTTTTTCTGATGTTCTCCAATTGTTTTATTATTAATACTACTATAGAAAATTTGATCCAGATTACTATCTGCAAATGAACCAATGGGAACTGTAAATAAGGAAGAGGATAATAATAATAATAATAATAATAATAATAATAATAATAATAATAATAATTTATTAGATTTGTATGCCTCCCCTCTCCGAAGACTCGGGGTGGCTCACAACAATAATAAAAAACAATATTATAGCGAAACAAATCTAATATTAAAAAAGAAGCATATAAAACCCTATCATATTTTAAAAACCAAACAATACCAAACATAAAATATAAAAAAGCCTGGGGGAAAGGCGTCTCAATTCCCCCATGCCTGGCGGTATAGGTGGGTCTTGAGTAGTTTACGAAAGACAAGGAGGGTGGGGGCAGTTCTAATCTCCCGGGGGGAATTGATTCCAGAGGGCCAGGGCCGCCACAGAGAAGGCTCTTCCCCTGGGGCCCGCCAAACGACATTGTTTAGTTGATGGGACCCGGAGAGGGCCAACTCTGTGGGACCTTATCGGTCGCTGGGATTCGTGCGGTAGCAGGCGATTCCGGAGGTACTCTGGTCCAATGCCATGCAAGGCTTTAAAGGTCATAACCAACACTTTGAATTGTGACCGGAAATTGATCAGCAGCCAATGCAGGCCGCGGAGTTTAAGAGTATAAGTGAATTAATATGTCAGTATTTATTAAAAAAAGATTTGGAAAACATTCATGCATCTAGTCTTTTGAAGTCTGATACCACCAGTTCATTTGTTTCATGCATTCTGCATTCCGCTAGGCCAGTGCTGAGGTAATATAACCTTGCACAGCATGTTTTGGAAACACAGATGGAGTTTCTGACTGCCCATATGGCAATAACTAGCTATTGGAACCAGACAGCTGCAGGAAGTGGGCAACCTCACTAGGACAGCCATTCCAAAGCCCCGTTGGTGTTCTGAATTTTGCAGGAACTCATGAAATGTGTTACTCATATTATCTCAAATAGAGCCCCTGTTGTAACATTTTACTTGCACATATATTTGTTACAGATTGCATATCATATTGCAACTCTTTAGGCATATTTCAGAAAGTTTAGAATTCTAGCCAATTTTGAATCTGTTTTGTAAAACATGTAAACTGATTCTCCTAACTGGTACTTTAGGAGCAAAATCATACTTTTAAATTGGATCCAGATTGTTCCTCAAACAAATAGGAAGGGGTCTCCTTTAGTAAGGTAGGGAGAAATCATAGGGAGAACTTTCAGATTTAGTTTCATTTCCTTCTTTTTTCTGGCTAATAATAATAATAAAAATAATAAAAATAAGTTTCAATAATAAATGAATGAGTATGTTTTGATCACTTAGGAGGTGAATCAAGCAACAATAAGCATTACCAGTGAAAATCAGAATACAAAACAATAAATGTGGCACAGTACATTTAAATTTAAACAAAAGGCTGAGTGAATGTCTTAAACTGGCACAAAAAAAATCTAATAAGGCACCGTGCCAATCATAACTGAACACAAAGGAAATTCCACAAGTGGAGTGCTTTTACTGAGAATACCCTCTCTAGGATTGCCTGATGAATGAGATCATTAGATCTTAATTGATTGGCAGGACAAAAAGAAAGTGCTGCAATAGAATTTTCAAAGTTGTAGTCCCAAATAGTGTGGAGGTCACAAGTTTGGAGAAGCTTTGCATATAGCTTCTTTTTGTACAGTGTTTCTGTGTTTCTGTTCAGAAACAGAATCAACAATAGTAACCAAAAATGCATTAGGAATACCAGTAGTCCTCATTTAGCAGCCACAGTTGTGAATCAATAACTACATTAATAAGTGAAGTAGTAACTCTTAACAATCCCCCCACCTTTGGAATGTTCTCCCTGAGATGAGGGTGGGATAGTTGTTAGAAGGCAAAAAAATAACAATAAAAAACAAAAGAATAAGCCGGTATATGGGGCAAATGCATCAATACCAATAGGTACACTCTATAAATAGCTTGATAGTACCCATTGTATGCCAGTTTACTCTTTTGTAATCCCTTTCTCTACAATCTCTTCATTTTGTAACAAGATCAGGCATAGGAAAGACTGCATATAGATTTTCTTTCTGCCTCATCCATATACCACAGGCATTAGTTAAGAAGGGATTACAAGAGAGTAATCAGACATACAATAGGAAATACAACAGGCTATTTACATTGCTTTTGATGGGCATTCCCAATTGTACCTTCTTGTTTCCCATCCCTTGTTCTTTCCCAATTTTGCCTTTCTGCATTGGGAGGAGGAAAAGACAAACAAAAGTTTAAGCACATGGGCTGTATGTGGCAATCATGTGACTGAGAGATACTATAAAAGTTGTAAATGCAGCCATAGATCATAAAGGTTTTTTTCAGCACCATGATAACTTTGAATGGTTGCTGAACGAGGTAGTCAGTAAGCAAGGACTATCTATATTACCTCCTATCAGTTATTTTTCTCTCTCTTGAGATCCAATCTTGAACTGGACAAGGAAAACACAATTTGAAGACTTCATTTGATCAGAAAATTCTCTAGCCTGACTTTGAGCTAGTTCTTTCCTCTTCCTCTAGCCTATCTCACAGGAACTGAATGAAGATAAATGAGAGGCTGACCTTATATTACATCATGTTGTACTCCTCAAAGGACAGGCAGAGATATACAAAACAAACAGTAATAGTTTAAATAGTTTAAATGATTTAGAATTCCAGATATTCAATATTTCCCTTCTGCAGTTTTTTACATATATACATCTCTCTCTCTCTCTCTCTCTCTCTCTCTCACACACACACACACACACAGTCAAGGTTGGTACTGCAAGACAAACAACAACTATCTATTTTATTGACAAACTCTTTCTTTTGTCCAACATTAGGCTCTTCGATGCTTAAATATCCTTATCCCAAAAGTGAAGAGAAAAAACTAAACCTGAACAATACTACATACTAGCATAAAATGGATGTAAAACATCTGGAAGACCCAGATTATTATACCTGGAATATACTATTTCTTTCCTCTCCAACCAATTCTACATTGTAGAAGCAGCTAACAGGTATTATACAAACAGACATACAGTACATAATACAGCTATGATAGTAATGCCAATTCCTAGCCTGAAGCTTCTATTGCATGCAGTGTCTTAAACTATAAAGTAAACAAATATAGAATTATGGTATAATATGAAATACTGTAGTGTATTTTTATGAACATCATTATAGTATAAAGGATAGAAGAGAAGCAGCTTTAAAAAGGTACGGTATTTAAAAGATCCAATTGGAAACTACCCTATCCAAATGTTGTAGGTTAGTTTGACCATGTTATGGTCATTGTTAAAGTGCTGAGTAAGCAGCATGAGTGAATAACTTGCATCTTATCAACTGGTACTAGGTCTAGATCATAGTATTGTGATTCTCTGATCTTATTCATTTTGTATTATTTGTGAAGCTATCAATCTTCCCATTTTATGTGCAAAGTGCAATAATTCCACCTTTAGTATCTCTGTTTTATAATGGTTTCAATTTGCAGAGGCTATCCAAACTCAAGATTTCCAAGGGGGAAGAAAGGTCAGCTTCACCGAGTCTAAAGGCGTTGCTGGTCAGGATATTACCCAAACTATTTCCTTTATCAGCAATTTTATCTGGGACAAATGCAAGGAATGTCTTCAAGACACACACGAATATTGTGAAACTCTTTACCTTGCAGGGGGAGGAAGAAACGAAGTGTGTTTTTGTGTGTGCGCGTATGTGTGTTGAGATCCCGTTTTAAGTCAATTGATAGATTGGTATTCGAATTATTAGTCACCTCCTTGCAGAATGAGCCCAACTGAGCATTATAAGTTAGATCCAGACAGATGTATTTATAAAATCAACAGGTGCGCAAATAATAAAGAGCTGGGGTGGCGCAGTGGTTAGAGGGCAGCACTGCAAGCTACTTCACCTAACTGCTAGCTGAAGGTTCAGCAGTTCAAACCTCACCACCGGCTCAAGGTTGACTGAACCTTCCATCATTCCGAGGTGGGGGCGATATACTGACTCTGTAAACTGCTTAGAGAGGTTTGTAAAAGAACTGTGAAGTGTCAATAAAGAGGTTGACTTGTCTCAGTTGTATATATGTACAATGTCCTTCTTTTTCTTTCTTCTTTTCTTTCTCTTTTCTTCATCTCCTTCCTCTTCTCTTCTTTAACTCTTCTTCTTTACTTTTACTTTTTTATTTTATTAATGTATTGTACTGTTCTCTCCTTTCTATTCAATTAACTACATATTATGATAGAGGTTCAATGCAAAAACTATATATTTGTACTAGTCTTTAAATTCCTTGTGCTCAAATTTCTCTTTTGTGATTTGTACATGTAGACACTTACATATTGTGGTTTTGTTCTTTCTTCAATAAAGAAATGTTTTTAAAATTTTTTTAAAGCACTGTGAAGCGGTATATAAGTCTAAATGCTATTGCTATAACAAAAACAATTGCTGTCAACCTGCGGACCTGTATACTGCACGAGTCAAAAAGAGGGTGGGGAAAATATTTACTGACCCCTCACATCCTGGACACAAACTGTTTCAACTCCTACCCTCAAAACGTCACTACAGAGACTGCACACCAAGACAACTAGACACAAGAACAGTTTTTTCCCCAAACGCCATCACTCTACTAAGCAAATAATTCCCTCAAAACTGTCAGACTTTTTATTAAGTCTGCATTTCTATTTCTACTAGTTTCTCTCATCATTCCTATCATCCTTTTCCTCCCACTTAGGACTGTATGACTGTAACTTGTTGCTTGTATCCTAAGATTTTTATTAATATTGATAGTTTCTTCATTGCTTATTTGACCCCTATGACAATCATTAAGTGTTATACCTCATGATTCTTGACAAATGTATCTTTTTCTTTCATGTACTGTACACTGAGAGCATATGCACCAAGACAAATTCCTTCTGTGTCCAATCACACTTGGCCAATAAAAATTCTATTCTATTCTATAAGAGCTCTTCAGCCGCAATTCTAAGTCTTTTCTCCGGCTGCTGACTCTCTTTCGCCTAGTTCTAAAAAGCTGGGGAATAGCTGGGGTTGTGTGAAGGAGCAAGGGACGCTCCGTCCGCCAGCTGATTCCCTAACTCGGAACTGAGCCTCTTCTTTAATAAGTGACCATTTCCGCGTCCCTTCCGCTCTCTGTCCCCTCCATTGACTTTTTCAAGTTATCTCGAGGCCAATCTAAGGTTAGCAAATAAACTTGATCGGCAAGCTCCGTCCGGTGCCTTGAAACGGAGCCATTGGGGCCATTTGCCACACACACCCCTTCCCCATGCCGGGGCACCACCGAGAAGAACCGCGCATTCCTTCAGCTGGACGGGTCGCGCCTTACAGAGCGGAACGGCACTAAAAAAAAAAAAAAAAAAACCCGGCAAGCGACTAAACTGCAGCTCCCGGGTGAAAAGACTGGCGGCGAAGGGAATGGGGGAATTCCTCCTAAGGGGCGACTCAAAATTCCGCCCCTCAGTGGCAGCGCCCGCGAGGCAAGCCAGCGCAGGGAAGAGCCGTCCGACCGACCGGCTAAATTTAAAAAAAAAAAAAAATCACGCGCTTCCCCCCCTCCCCCACCTTCCGCTTTACCTGAGGGAAGAGCGGCTCGGGGGACTCTCCGGCACGAAGCTCTGCTCCACCCTACTCGGCAGCCGGGATGGAGTGTAAGAATGGTAGGCTGTCAGCACCACGCTGCCCGTATCCTTTTTCTCCATTATGGGACGCGCATGTCTTTCCTCGACGCCTGGCGCCCGACGGAGTTGTCTACGGGAAGCCTTTGGCTTCGGTTGGATTCAAAGGGCTCTGTCAAAGCAGCCGGGCATGGCCTTGCCCTTTAAGAGTCCGTTCCCTTGTTGTTACGGATTGCCCGGCAGGCGAGACGAAGGCTCTTCCTCCTGGCAGAAACGGATGAATTCAACGTCGAGGCCAAAACGCCGCCCCCTCGCCCGCCTCCCTCGAAGAAAAGCCCCGAGTTTCTAAGTAACTAGAAACCAGAAGGAACCCTGCCCTGCGTGGCAACTGAGGTCCAGAAGCCCATGTTCATCCGTCTGCACACACACACACACACACACACACACACACACACACCTCCCCGCCCTGCGTTTTGCTGGACTTTTCTAAAGTTTTCCAAGAAAAATGCAAACTCGGGGTTCTTCCTCTTTTTTTACACGCGGACCATTTGTTGTCGCTCTGGGTTGTGCAGAAAGGGGGAGGGAGAATGAAAGGGAAAAAATCCCCACAAATTATACACTGCTCAAAAAAATAAAATAAAGGGAACATTTAAACAACACAATATAACTCCAAGTAAATCAAACTTCTGTGAAATCAAACTGTCCACTTAGGAAGCAACACTGATTGACAATCAATTTCACATGCTGTTGTGCACATTCAACTTTGTACAGAGCAAAGTATTCGATGAGAATACAGTATTTCATTCATTCATTCAGATCTAGGATGTGTTCTTTGAGGGTCCCCTTTATTTTTTTGAGCAGTATATTTATTTTTTGAAAGGTTGGTTTCCGTGGGTCACATGGAACAATATTGATCAGTTCGTTTTCGCTGCGTTCAATTTTGGGCTCCATACTAAAAAAAAAAGACTGTTGAAACTCTGGAAAAAGTACAGAAGAGGGCAACCAGAATGATAAAGGGACTAGAAACCAAAAGGTTGCAGGAACTGGCCATGAGTAGTCTAGTGAAGAGGAGGTGGTGGGGGACATGATAGCAGTCTTCAAATACTTGAGGGGCTGTTACAGTGAGGAGGAGGGTCATGCTGTTTTCTAAAGCACCAGAGGGACAGACAAGGAACAAGAGATGGAAGCTGACCAAGGAGAGATTCCACCTAGAAATAAGAAAGAATTTTCTGAATTTTCTAGCATAGGCTGGAGAATTCTGGGAGTTGAAGTCCACAAGTCTTAAAGTTGCCAAATTTGGGGACTCCTGCTCTATCCTATAGGATCTCCTGCACCAGCAGCAGGTTGGACTAGGAGACCCACAGGGTCCCTTCCAACACAAATAATAAAGAAATAAAAATAAATACCAGTAGATAAAGATACCTGAACGTGGTTTCTTCCCCAAACTCCAAAAACTTTAACCTTAGACTGTCTACAGTCGACCTCATCCCATTCCTAAGAGGTCTGTAAGGGGCGTGCATAAGCACACCATTGTGCCTGCCATCCCTGTCATACTGTCCTATTGTCCAAATTTACCAGTACCTACTTTGCTTTTGTTTATGTTCATACCAATACCTGCGATCTTGTACATATTTTGACAGACAGACAGACAAATAGATAAATAGATAGACAGAGACCATTCAGAAGCAGAGAGCAAAGATATATCAATCCAAGACTAAATCCAGGGTGGCACGTCTATTCTATAGTAATACAGTAATCTTTTTTTTGTTACAACACATTGTGCTAATTCCATAAGTTTTTTCTGTACCGAAAATTCCAAACATGGGCCATTTCATTTAAAATCACAAACATTTTTTAAAAATCTACATTACTGTTTCCAAAATTGAATAGTATTAATAAACACATTAGGAAACAGAACAACAGACATGCTAGTAATATCATATGTGTAAATGTCTCTTACATCATTTTACACCTCCAACGAAATATCTCTGTTCAGTGAAAAGCTGTTAATTTCATTTAGAAACATTGGAAATACACTTTATCCACTGATTTGTTCATATAGGATATTATAACTCTACCAAAAATTTTCTGAACAACAATATCCAGCACTACTTTACTTTTCTAAGGAAATTAGGTCCCACAGAGTTGGCCTTCTCCGGGTCCCGTCAACTAAACAATGTTGTTTGGCAGGACCCAGGGGAAGAGCCTTTTCTGTGGCGGCCCCGGCCCTCTGGAACCAACTCCCCCCAGAGATTAGAATAGCCCCCACCCTTCTTGCCTTTCGCAAGCTTCTTAAAACCCACCTTTGTCATCAGGCATGGGGGAATTAAGATATTCTTTCCCCCTCGGCTTCCACAATTTATGTATGGTGCGTTTGTATGTATGATTGGTTTTTAAAATAAGGGTTTTTAGCTTCTTTAGTATTGGATTGTCGCATGTTGTTTTTATTACTGTTGTTAGCCGCCCCGAGTCTACGGAGAGGGGCGGCATACAAATCCAATAAAATGACAAATGAAATGACAAATAGTACTGTAGATTTGGAATCACTCCAAAACACATTTCAACGCCAATTGTAATTATGAATGTTTAGCTATTACTAGGGGTGAAATTCTGACAGGTTCTGGTAGCCGAAATTTTTGAGTAGTTCAGAGAACCAGTAGCAGAAATTTTTATTAGTTTGGAGAATCGGCAAATACCACCTCTGTCCCCAGAGTTGGGTAGCAATTGAGATTTTGCAATATCCTTCCTCCAGGAATGGGAGTTTTGCAGTATCTTTCTCCTGGAGTGGAGTGGGTATGAAGATTATTGCAGTATCTTTTCCCTGCCATGCCCACCAAGCCACACCACACTCACCAAGCCACATCCACAGAAACGGTAGTAAAAAACCCGATTTGGATATACTGTACATTTGGTCCAAATTGTAAAATGAAAAGGTGTTATAATTAAATGCTGTGCTATTTTTGCCATTTTTGTAGTGTGACACGGCAACTCAAATGGTTTAAAACTTGATTAGGAAATTACTCTAAAATATCAATACACCAACTTATCCATTAATTAGAAAGAAAAATGTCTGATAATTTCAAACTAGAATAATTGAAAAATATAACAAGTATCATATGAATAGTATAGGCCAAATTTGTGACTCCATTTAAATATGTTTTAGAGCCTTTTATGCTGGAAAAAGAAATTAAAATTCCAAGCAGTTGACCCAGATTTGATTCCTACCCAACACAGAGATCCTTTGCAAGATAATTTGTTCTAGTGTTTAAGATGCTAGCCAAGAAACTGGGACCCTGTGAGTTCTAGGCCAGTCACATTTTTTTCAGCCCAGCCCAACTCACAACTAGGGTAGGAATAATAACAATATAGTTATTGACAAAAATTTCCTTTTGTCAGTTACCAAAGACCATGTTGCTTGAGTCCATACATGTACTATACCAATATATCGTGATATCTTAGATTCTGTGAAATTGTTGATGTGCATGGAAACTAATATTGGCTGAAGAGCTGACAGGTATGATTTACCTCTTTTGTGAATACAATAATAACAACAGACTACTTTGTCAGCTGCTGCAATACAGTCTGACCACAAAAGACAGCCTGACAAAGTGCATTGGAATACCTGCAAAAATATCATTTTGCTGCAAATAATAGGAAAAGAAGAAACTTAAATGCTCTGAGAATTTAGAATTCAAACAAAAAGGCACTTGCTCAGACTTCACAATGTCAATAAGAAATACAAAAAAAAATCTGAGTAGCAAATATGGTAGTACCTAGAGATGGCAGAATGGAAAAGAAAGAAATGGTGTGAGGGTCACAAAATATATAAAGAGAAATAGAACGACTTTGGCAAAAGAAAGCAAATATAATACCAACAGTAAAAGGTTTCTTGGGTGCATTCCCAAAACATCTGGAGTACCACTTGAACGTTATGGGTATGAAAATGATCAGCATTCAATTGCAAAATCCGGCTTTACTGGAAACAGATAACATCTTGTGATGAGACCTTTTAACACCATAAAACAACAGAATATTCTCTTCTCATGTCCTTGAAATGGACTCAGTAAGTGGATAAAAATGTCAAAACCAATATAGACATCTCGCTGACTGTGTGACCAACGATAATAAAGGCTTGGCCATGATATTGGGGGAAGGGGGGCATCACATTAGAACTTACTAATTGGATCCATAGTGGGTTTTTGACTTGCTCATTTACATTCCTTGAAGAAATTAAAAATTTAAAATATGCTTAGTTATGAAGCTGAAAACTAGGTAAATTAAAACTTCAACCATTGTATAGTAATTGTAATTTAAAAAATCATTTTTTTTCTAATACAGTGGTACCTCTACTTAAGAATGCCTATACTTAAGAACTTTTCTAGAGAAGAACCGGGTGTTCAAGATTTTTTTGCCTCTTCTTAAGAACCATTTTTTACTTAAGAACCTGAGCCCAGAAAAATTTCCCAGGAAATTTGAGAGTGGCATGAAGGCCTGGCCAGTTTCCTGCCATTCTCCCTGGGTTTCTCTCTCTGGTGTAGTGTATGGGAGGCAGCCTCGCGCCGGGTGTATGGGTAATTTGTGCTCTTCCTCGCCGCCTCAGAGTCCCTCTTTTTTTTTTAAGTCTTAAAGTTTTGGATTTTTTTGGATTCTTCTCACCTCACCTCCTTCTTTCAGCAGCGACTGTCCTCCTCCTCTTCCTCCTCCTCCTCCTCCCACCCAAATTCCGAGCTTTTATTTCTTTCCTAGTGGGTTTGCACGCATTATTTGCTTTTACATTGATTCCTATGGGAAAAATTGCTTCTACTTACAAACTTTTTTACTTAAGAACCTGGTCACGGAACGAATTAATTTCTTAAGTAGAGGTACCACTGTACTTTATTAACAATTTGGCAACATAGTTAAAGTTTCTTCAAGATGTTAACGTAAGAATATCTGAAAATACAAATATTATTTACTTTATAATATGTCTTTTCCCATAATCTCAGTGGGATTTTAACCATTTATAATAACATAAAGCAAATAAACTGGTAGATTTACAAAATGAAAATTATTCTTGTTTAATGATTCTGAGATGTAAGATGTCCAATTCTAAATAAAATCTCATTTGTTACACATTTTCATAGCTGCCTTTTAGAACATATAGAAAAGAGATTTATTTATTTATTTATTTGATTCGACTTCTATGCCGCCCAATCCCATGGAACTCAGGGCAGCTAAACATGAAATATCAATGAACTGAATAGTCTGATAATTTTCAAAATGATTGTGCTACATCAACCCATTTTATAATGATATTTTAAAGTAAATTATCAGCACGTAATAATTATTCCATCTGTTATTATGCTAAAAAGGTGTTCTAGTTACCTGATAAGAGAGCCCAAGGGTTCTTATCAGTCTTCAATGGTTCTTATCAATCTTAATTTAAGAATAGTTAAAATGCACCAGTCCTTGATGCATTCAATAGAACATCTTGATAGATCAAGAGGTAATTTCATTTGTTATAATCTGACATGAAAGATGCAAAACCACATTTAATTCAATTAATAAAAAGGAAATGAAATCCATATTTTAAAAAATGGGCTCCAAAACCTTCCACTATGCCATATCAATAGCTTTTTCTGCACCATGAATGATGCAGAAATCTGTTGCTAATTTATCTCCATACATTGGTTAATAACTTAATATATATATATATATATATATATATATATATATATATATATATACACATACATACACACACACACACACACATATATATATATATATATATATATATATATATATATATATATATATATATATATATATATATATGTTAAATGTTATAGCTGGAATTTTAAAATTAAGGGAGACCAGGATAGATCTATCCTGGTCTCCCTTAATTTTAAAATTCCAGCTATAACATTTAACACATACAAAATATAGTTTGTCGGCTATAAATATATTACTGCCTTGCAGTGGCCCTAGGTTGGGCCTATAGGCAAAAAAAAAGGAGCTGTGACGTTCCTTAAAAATATACCAGGGTGATCCGACATAAGAAAAAACATATATATATATATATATATATATATATATATATATATATATATATATATGTAGATTGTTCTGAGTTCGGGTTTTGCCCTGTGTAATGTTTTGCATGTCTATGCGACGTTTCGGTGAAATCACATTCACCATCTTCAGGCTGGAGTTCCAATCTCTGTGTTGTTGTAAATGGAATATTAGCAAACTGACATTTCTTTCTAGTATGTAGTGTGGGGGTGGAGATTTGCTTTGAATGTAGCAAATAGATTTGATTTGATTTGATTTGTATGCCGCCCCTCTCCGTGGACTCGGGGCGGCTCACAACACAATAAAACAATTCATAACAAATCTAATAATATACAATTTAAAATTTAAAATAGTTTTAAAAAAACCATTTACAAGCAGACATACCTACAAACATACCATACATAAATTATATAGGCCCGGGGGAAATATCTCAATTCCCCCATGCCTGACGACAAAGGTGGGTTTTGAGAAGTTTACGAAAGGCAAGGAGGGTAGGGGCAGTCCTAATCTCTGGGGGGAGCTGGTTCCAGAGAGTCGGGGCCGCCACAGAGAAGGCTCTTCCCCTGGGGCCCGCCAACTGACATTGTTTAGTTGACGGGACCCGGAGAAGGCTGACTCTGTGAGACCTAATTGGTCGCTGGGATTCGTGCAGCAGAAAGAGGTCTTGGAGATATTCTGGTCCGATGCCATGAAGGGCTTTATAGGTCATAACCAACACTTTGAATTGTGCCCGCAAATTGATTGGCAACCAATGCAGACTGCGGAGTGTTGGTGTGACATGGGCATATTTTGGAAAGCCCATGATTGCTCTCGCAGCTGCATTCTGCACGATCTGAAGTTTCCGAACACTTTTCAAAGGCTTCTTGCTTTTGATAAAAGCATATACAACAAAATGGTGAATTAGAAGTAATTCATGTCAAAAATTTGGCATCAACATTAAACAAAGAATGAGCTGACATTTGACCAGTCTTCACTGGTTTGTAAAGCTTGAAAAATAATATAAACATTCAATGTTAATAAAGACAAAAAATAATAATGTGTATCTTGTACTATTCTATTAGATATCCATCAGCACTGGGAAGTTTTCTTGTGTTCATAGATTTAATATGATAGTATTTTTATTTCTGGAAAGTATGACTTTATATAAGGAACATTATTAGAAAAATATAATCAAAAATAAGAATTAATATCTTATTCAGCTGTTGTTGTCAGCAGGATAAAACACATAGTATTTTTTTAATGATTTTTTAAAATCAGAACTTCCTTGATCATTATACTTTGTTCTTTGTATTTTAGTTGAAAGGCTAATAATTTATCAGGTCTTTCTCTTCATTTTCCATATTTTTATTTCTTGTGATTCCATTAACATTCTATACCCAATTACATAGAAAGAATGAAATTTCAAATCTTCCAGGAGTTAGTTACAGTGTTATGGAAACAATTAATGTTATTTTTCTAAGGTTTTTTTTTTGCTGCTTACATTCATGTAGTTCTTAGTCACACTGTGTATTTATAATTCTCTTTAGGCTTAATCTGAAAGAGTTGTTATATTAATTAATTTATCTAATAAAGTTCTGTTTCTTATATGCAGTGCTTGATCTGTTCAGTCTGGAGAGCTGACATTATCACTGTGATCTGGTTTGCTAAAGCAATAAATAAACATTAACCAATGAATGCTGGAAGCTCAGGGGAAACTAAACAGATCAGTCATTTCTGTACAGCGGTCTGTGACTCTAGAAAAAACAGATGAAGGTGCTGCATATTCAGCAAACACTGCAAGAATAAAATAACAGTGGAAGGGGAATTTGCAAACAGCAGCAAAAGCGAAATAACACATTGTTAATGTGGGTTCCACTCTTCATTTCGTTCTTAATAATGTATTTCATTGCCATTATTCTGCTGCACACTTGTAACCATTAACATTCCGGGCAACTGTTTCCGTGTTTTTCCACACCGCAAAATATTTGGCTTCTACAGGATCTAAACCATAGGGAGGGGGGAAAACATCCCATCGTATTGTACATTGGATTTCTAAACAAAAAGAAATTATGAGAACACATGATAAAGCACAATCCAAATGTAGAATGTAGAACACATTAAATAAAAACAAAAAAGCAGGTTTGGCGTTCGGGTTCAGGAGGACGCTGAGAAGCCCCCTGGCTGTTTCAAAAAGCGACAGCTGGGCAACGGGGCTTCTCAGCGACCTCCCGAACCTGAAATTTTGCCGAACTTCCAGGTTCAGCATTCGGGAGGCCGCCGAGAAGCCCCACCGCCTGGCTGTCACCTTTTAAAACAGCCGGGGGGCTTCTCGGCGGCCTCCCGAACGCCGAACCCAGAAGTTTGGGTTTGGCGTTCAGGTTCAGGAGGACGCTGAGAAGCCCCCCAGCTGTTTCAAAAGGTGACAGCTGGGCGGCAGAGCTTCTCAGCGACCTCCCGAACCCGAACTTTTGCCGAACTTCTGGGTTCGGCATTCGGGAGCCCACCGAGAATCCCCGCTGCCCGGCTGTCACCTTTTGAAACAGCCAGGGAGCTTCTCGGCGGCCTCCCAAACGCCAAACCCAGAAGTTCGGGTTTGGCGTTTGGGTTCAGGACGATGCTGAGAAGCCCCCCGGTTGTTTCAAAAGGTGACAGCTGGGCAGCGGCTTTTTTTCACGGTTTTTTTGTTGCACGGATTAATTGATTTTACACTGTTTCCTATGGGAAACAATGTTTCATCTTACGAACCTTTCGTCTTACTAACCTCCCCGGGAACCAATTAGGTTCGTAAGACGAGGTATTACTGTATATCTTTGTATCCTGTATAGCATAGGTCCTAGTTAGCATGTAGAATTGGATTTTGCTCCATGAATTCACTCTTCCACAGTTGGAAGATATGTGAAAAGTGTTCTAATAATAATGTTTCTATTGATACCGAATCTATAAATAAAAGATGTTCTTGCATCTGAAGAATTTCATGTTTCTATATTATGAAAGTAGATGTATTATGATCATATTGCTTTCAACTGACATAATTCTTTTTAAAAAAAACCAGAAATAGTTACAGACATTGAATATCTTTGTAAACCTATATTTTGCGTGGGAACAAATGTGATAGTAGTGTTAATTTAAACTGGCCCCAATAGACGTTAATGCATTAGTAATTCCATTCCATTGCATGAGAGACTTAATATGAATATATTTGCTTATACTCAACTTACTGGTAAATTTTGTACATGTAATATGACTTCCCCTAAATATTCAAGAACGATTATAAAATTAATGATGCTATTGGTCTGAATATGATATATCTAAGGTCTAAGATGATATATAAAAATAAAAATAAGATTATACATTGTTTTATTACTAATAGTGTAGTTTGTCCAATTTTTTAAGCATAATATTCTAGCTCCTGCCATTTTGCAATCGTCATAAATATGAACCAGTTGTCAAGCCTCCAAATATAAATCCTGTGACCATGGGGATGCTGTAATGGCCATAAGACATTTTTTTTAGTTCCATTGTAACTTTAAACAGTCATTAAACAAACTCTTGTAAGTCAAGGACTATTTGTATTTACAAACTACAGTGGTACCTCGACATACGAGTTTAATTCGTTCCAGACCCGAGTTCGTAAGTCGATCAACTCACATCTCGAACGAATGCCTTTAGACTTTGTTTTTCGCACCAAGATAACCAGAAGCAAGGAGGTTCTTGCGCCACCTAGCGGAAACTCGGCTCGTATCCCGAATTTGAGCTCGGGTGTCGAACAGAAATTTCGCTCCCGTCGCGGCTCGTAACTTGGAATACTCGCATGTGGAACAGCTCGTATCTAGATGTACTACTGTACTGCCTTGACTTAGTGTAATGTGTGAACATAGAACTTAATATAAAATTTATTTTAAATTATATTGACTCAACCCTGTAAGAAATAAAACTAGGTCTGAGTATGGTTTGAAACACAGTAGAATTTGGCCTGAACGCCAGTTCAATGCAGTGATTAAAATCCCAAGCCAGAAATCAAGAGATTGGGAGTTCTAGTCCTGCCTTGACACTATGCCAACTGGGTGAACTTAGGCCAGACACTCTCTTTCAATCTAGGAAGGAGTCAACAACAAACCATTCCTGAAAATCCTTGCCAAGAAAACTGCAGGAACTAATGTGGTTAGTCACCAAGAATACATCATTAAAACATGTCTTATTTATTTAACCATTATGAAGGAATGCCTTGATTTGGCTACAATCAAGTTACCACTTACAGGCAGTGCTCTACCTACAAAAGGGTTACAAATAGAAAGCTTATAAGTCTATTTAGTTTATAATAAGCATTAAAAAAGATGCAAGAGGTAGTCTGAAGAAGATAGGAAGGGATTAGCCTCAATAAATACTCTTTGCATATAACCCTGTAGGTTGGAATTGCAGGCAGGTTGGGGTTTTTTTTAGATTCAATGAAAATTTGTAACTCAAAGGTTCCTAAGTAGAATAATATCCATATTAATAAGTCATTCATAGAATATTATTTGGCCAGAAGAGTCAATTATACTTAATTTCACCTACAAACATTGAAAAATAATATCATATTCTGGTTTTGTCTCAGTTAAATATTTAGTTTGTAAATAGAAAGACCTTCATAAATTGTCATAGAGTTTTATTAGAATTACTTCTCTGGATTTGACAGTTGAAGACAAACTAAATATTAGTTTTAATTTAATGTTAGGATGTGAGCTTTTGAAATTATGGCTCAGTTTTCTGCTGAGGAACTTAATATCTATAACATTCAGGTTTGGAGAAGTAAAATATGTATAATTTATTTTGTTTCAAAAATTGTGGACTTTTTAAGACACTTTCAAACTGGTTATCTTACTCATGGAAATAAAAACAGAACTAAGTATGTTCTTTTGAAATACATGATTAGGGAACAGAGAGAAATGTTTAAGATCAGAGACAGGAAGAGATTTCAGTCAATATGTCTCTTGAGATTGACTTTTTTTTAAAAAAAATAAATCATCCTAAATCTAATTTACTTTGCCATTATTTTGGGTTTTGTTTCACTTTTATTAATTGGCCTTACAAAGACATGCATAGGCGTTTACCATTTAATGCTGTCTGAGAACTTTAAAACAAGTCAGTGATAGCAGAATTGTATTGAGACAGAGGTAATCTCAGGATTACCTCTAATCAATGTCATATAGGACAAGATAGATTTGGGATATCTGCAGAAAATAAGAACTTGGCCATACACCCAGGACCTTACCATAACTAAGAAGATTGAGTAAACTGTATTGGAAAAGTTACACCATGGATAACTTGGCCTCTCTCAGAAAAGAAATTAAACATAAGTCTGTCTTGTTTCCCCTTTATCTCAGATGAATAACTTATGGATTGCCAAAGCTAAAGAAAGCCATGGTCCAACTATATTTCTACAGGTGCATCATATGTCTTTTCTTGTCATACAGGTACAGTATGCTTTTGATATATATGAGTGATTCCCAAAATCTCCTTATTTATAGAATGTTGCTTTCAATATAGCAAAAGTTCAAGAAATATGTTCTTTACATATTTATGGCTATAACTGTTGAAAATAAACCACAATATTTTCCCCTGGATGACAAGGAATTTATATACTAGGAGTATTTATCCTCCATAAGGTCAGTTATTAATCTGTAATATAAAATGATTATTCTATATATACATATATATATATTATTTCCTATTTCTAATCATTTTATTTATTAGAAGTGTATCCTACCTGAGTTTTGCCTTAATAAAGATTATCTCTGCTCAAATTTTGGAATTCTCTTACTTCAAAAGTGTTGAACTTTTAAATTCTGAATTACTTTCTACAATTTGCCATTCTCACACTATGTTTCCACAACAGCTATAGTCCACTTTATAAATTGTATAAAAATGGAACAGCAGAATTTCTTTAATTTAGGAATAGCTTATAGGGCATGCTTGACACCTAGGCTACCTCGCCTTTCAGAGAGGGGCGGCATACAAATCTAATAAAACTTAACTTAACTTAACATATCTTGCCCTCAGCAATGCTGGTGCCATATTACTAATCATGTCTCTTGATTAGAACCACCACATAGGAACTGGGGTTTCAAAATTATGATAGGGCTATTTCTTTAGAATTTGAGCTTGAAAATGCCTATAATGAGGATCACCTTCCTACATTGGCACTTAGAGAGCTAGTTTCAACTGTCCTAAGCACTTCCCTTCCAGGAAAAAAATATCAAAAGTTGTGCCAGCCACACAGTACTAAGTGGTGTACCACCTATGGACCATTTATAACCACTGCCTACTGTAAACAAGCAAAAGAGGTATTGTGCATATTTTTCTCTATAAGAGAAAAGCAGACATGGTATGGAGATTGATGGATAAAGAATCTGAAAATTTATCAGTATATATTCCTCAGGCTACTGTAAAGTTTGTGGCAAACTCAGATTTTCTCAGTCAGTTATAATTTAATAAGTTTCTCAGACTGAGCTGCTGTCACTTGTTCAACATATCATAGATTTAAAATCTTGATAAAATGGAAGAGGTAAGCTCAGCCATTATGATTCATATGAGGATGGTTATCATTATCTCAATCACAGGAGACTGGATTTCAACCACAGAGGCTGTGATTGAAACAACACTGCCTGAAGTAATTTATAAAAAAACCCAAACAAGCAACCATTTGTATATTTGAAAAAGTCAAATTGTAAAATGTCAGAAATTTGCCCATTCCATTAAAAAAAGGTGAAACATAATTTTGAGTCAGGAAAATACTGTCAAATAAAATCATCCATGCTTCAGTGCAGTGTGATGCACTGATATACCGTATTTTTCGCTCTATAAGACGCACCTGCTGATAAGACGCACCTAGTTTTTAGAGGAGGAAAATAGAAGAAAAAAATATTTTGAGCCAAAAAGTAGGCTAAAATATTTATTACAATAACACTGCCCTAGGGGAATTGGGAAAATATACAAACAAGCCCCCCTCTCTCTTTCTTTCTATCTCTCCCTCTTTCTCTCTACCTTTCTTTCTCTTTCTCTCTCTCCCTTTCTCTGTCCCTCTCTTTCTTTCTCTCTGTCCCTCTTTCTTTCTCTCTGTCCCTCTCTTTCTTTCTCTCTGTCCCTCTCTTTCTTTCTCTCTGTCCCTCTCTTTCTTTCTCTCTGTCCCTCTTTCTTTCTCTCTGTCCCTCTCTTTCTTTCTCTCTGTCCCTCTCTTTCTTTCTCTCTGTCCCTCTTTCTTTCTCTCTCTTATCTCTCCTTCTCTCACTCACTCTCTTTGTATCTCTCTTTCTCTCTCTCCTTCTCTATCTCTCCCTCTTTCTCTCTCCCCCTTTCTATCTCTCCTCTTCCTTTCTCTCTCTTTCTTTCTCCCTTATTTTTTCTGTTTTTCTGCTGTGGGCGGTTTAGGGCCCCTCAAACCCCGACGACCTCGCCCCCGGATCCTGGCCGGGACAGGGCAGCTTCCTCTGACAGGCGCTGCGCGGGGCCGAGGGGGCTCAGCAGGAGGCGCAGCGGTGGGCGGAGAGAGGGAAGGGGGGCAGCGGCGTCCCTCCTGGCCTTGGCCGGCCGCCCGACCCTCCCCACCTCCTGAAAACGCGGCGGGCGGCGGGGGGAGAGCGAAGAGCCAGCTCCGGCGGGCGCGGGGCTTGGCTGGCTGGTGGGGGAAGCACCGCTGGTGGTGCGAAGGGAGACCCTCCTCGGGGAGGGAGGGGGCCAGGCAGCAGCTAGCCAGCCGAGTTCGCAGCCAAACTTTGCACAGGCGGCGGCCGGCTGCGAGCGACTGGCTGAGACCTCCCCGCCTCCTGAAGCGATTCCCATAGCCTTCCCAAAGGCTCGGAACCGCCAACGCTCCTCCGGTGCCGCTCCGCCTCCTAAACCTGCGGGGTGGAGGCGTCCCCCAGCCCAGCACTTCCGGAGGCTGAAAAGCGCGGCTCTCTTCGGGGTTGGGAAGAGGAGAGGCGGCGACAGAGGCGGCGGTCTCCAGATGAGTATATCGCCACCCCCCCCCTCTGCTCCAGCGCCTCCCCCCCCCTCCCTGCATCTTCGCTCCATAAGACGTGGCTGATTTTTCATCCTACTTTGGGAGGAAAAAAACTGCGTCTTATGGAGCGAAAAATTCTCAAATACTTTACTTTCTTCTTGAATTGCAGTATATATGCATTGAAATGGGTTATATAGAACAAAGAACAAAAGTAATGTTACATAATAACCATTCATTCCATTAGTTCTATGATTAAATTGGACATGTTTTTGCAGAAAGACAAAGTTGTATCACTTCCAAAAAAGGATTTCAAATCCTTTGAAATCTGACTTTAACCTAAAGAGAGAGAAGTTTTTATTCCAGATACATTTGAATTTATCTACCAGTTATTGTTTAAGGCATATAAATATTTAAAAGCACAAGTTCCTATAGAAGTGAAGAATAATTTCTAGCATCTCTTATTCATGTTAAGTTCATCCATTAATGGGGTAAACATTTTGTCCTAGATAAAAAAATATATGACTCAGATTATGTACAACTTAAAAGCAAAATGGATACAATTATTTGTTATCCTTGATAGATTGTTTAGAACAATGGAGTGGAATAAAAATGATCGATATTTGGCTAATATAGTTTAATATTTTTGTATAAAACAATCTTTACCACTTAATACATAGTTAGAACTTAGACTGTATGTTGTTTTCAAATTAGTCAATTTTCCTCCAGAATATCTGTCTCCTACTTTTTAGAGTTTAAAGAGGGTTAAGGCAAATCATTTTATTTCACTATTTTCTGTGTTTTTCTAATGCTATCACATTTGTGAAGACAGCACTGGCCTGTCCTATTATATACTAGCTACTACTGTGTCATATTTCTATTTGCAATTCTATTCCTTTCATTTTGGCTCCTTCATTAAGCCTAGGGGATCACAGGCAAACTTCCATGAAGGGAGCACATAACAGAAGGAACACTTCTGCTATCAGAAGCAATTAGCTATATGCTGTTGTCCTGTTTTTCACAAATACACTTGCATAATTAAAATTTAGCCAGGTATTCAATTTAGCCTGAATACATTGCCTAGATGCTGGGAAAAGTATCACTGAAAGATAAAGCAAATATTTTAAAAAATAAGAAAATGTGAATAATTACCATGCAGCACATAAGCATCAGTTGATAGAAGGTCTCAGAAGGATTCATCTCTGTTAACAGAAAGAAAGAAAGAAAGAAAGAAAGAAAGAAAAAAAGAGTAAACCACATATTATAAATTTGTAATATTTATACTACCCACATTTTCCAAATTTCTATTTTTTTCTTATCCTTCCAAAATACAATAATTATTAACTGAAATAATATAAATAAATATTATTCTGTCCCTTCCTAAATAGAACAAATTTAACTGAAATATAAAGTAGGATATTGCTTGCTTCTTGGTAGTAGTATTTTTGGGAACAACTCAGAGAATTTCCTAATCTTAGAAATAATATGACCTATTGATAGCACAATAAGATATGCTCCCGTCTACTCGGAACATGATATCGAAGAGGGGTTTTTTTTCATATAATGGAAGTGATGTACTTAGAAATATAGGGAGCGGAGAAGAATAGAGAAAGGTGGGATGCCTAGATTAGTCTTGTCAAAGTTGACAGTGCCAAGTATCTGTTTGGCATCATCCATGACTGCCAACGCATTGTCAGACAGCATCAAGTAATATATATTAAACTCTAGTATTGTAAATTTCATGCCTAGGAATCCTATCAGTGAATGCTTTCTACTCCTAGTTCCAGTCACACAAGAGGACAGAAATTCTTGTTATAGCCAGAGCTAGGTATAATATAGTGGAGATATGTCAGATTGTTCCCCATTTATATTTTTTTAAAAATAGGAGGAGGGAAAGGAGACAGATAAGCCTGGAATTTGCATTTGGCACATTTCATAATAGATGATCTAATTACTAACTGTGTATTTCGGAAATAACATTAGTGGCCTGGCTCCAGTTCGTCTTCCTCCCTACAGAACAAATAGTTAAAGGCAGAGATGTCTGATGAAGCTAAAAGACTGAATTGAGATGGCACAAATTCATCTTCAGGAATCTAATTTTTACTTCAGGAAAATATACTGCAACTTTAGAACTGGAGGATAACATATCAGGAATAACTCAGACCCAAGATTTGCCAATCATTTTATTTATTAAGTAGACACTTGCCTGAGTCAACAAAACAGATGTCCAGCATTCACTGCCTTCTGTATCATACCACAGTAGTCTTAAGTCTATGAGCTGCAATATTTATTATAAGAGGCATCTATTGTATGAGCAGCTGCTGACACATCTGTCATATCACACAGAAAAAGGAATAACTGTATCCCTGCACTGTGTGCTAAAGGGGGGAGGGAAACTAATTAGAACTGCTAGTATTCAGGGCTATATTTCACAATTACAAAGCAAAAGTGCCTACTCAGACATTGCTTTAATAGATAATATATAATTTATTTCACTGGTCCTGAATGCTTTTTTTTTTAACTTGAGATCATGAGATTTACTTTACTGGAATTTTTGCTGTATTAGGCACAACCTATCTACTTCAACATTCAATATAAAACTATGTTGTACTGGAGGATCCACTGCTGGGTGATGAGAGTTGTTGTTTAACATTTATTAAATGTACATGTTGCTGATAAAGAGCCTCCATTAAAATATATTAAGTTAAAAATAAATCAGCACATATCAATTAAAACTTATTTTGCATATATCAGCTTTACCTACAAAAATATGTTAACTACTTGTGTCTGTTTCTAGAAAGTTAATAACCAGTGTATGTTTTCAGATGCATTGACAGGTACAGAAATACCTGTCCTATCTGATATATAACAGTTGAAAATAACAAACTTCATGGGACACCTTGTTATGGTGTTTATGATGTCCTTGCTTTCAGAAGCTAAGGTTTACTCCATCAAATTCTTGAGTTGCTGGGTATGTCTGCAATGGCAAGGAAAAAGAAAAAGGGGAAAAGTAGGATTATATATAGAAACATAGAAACATAGATGTTTGACGGCAGAAAAAGAGCTCATGGTCCATCTTGTCTGCCCTTATACTATTTCATGTATTTTATCTTAGGATGGATATATGTTTATCACAAGCATGTTTAATTTCAGTTACTGAAATTTTATTTAGTTTTATTTACCAACCATGTCTGCTGGAAGTTTGTTCCAAGCATCTACTACTCTTTCAGTAAAATAATATTTTCTCACATTGCTTCTCATCTTTCCCCTAACTAACCTCAGATTGTGCCCCCTTGTTCTTACGTTCACTGTCCTATTAAAAAGACTTCACTCCTGAAACTTATTTAACCATTTAACATATTTAAATGTTTCGATCATGTCCCTCCTTTCCCTTCTGTTCTCCAGACTATACAGATTGAGTTCATTAAGTCCTTCCTGATAAGTTTTATGCTTAAGAACTTCCACCATTTTTGTAGCCCGTCTTTGGACCCGTTCAATTTTATCAATATCTTTTTGTAGGTGAGGTCTCCAGAACTGAACACAGTATTCCAAATGTGGTCTCACCAGCGCTCTATGCAGCGGGATCACAATCTCCCTCTTCCTGCTTGTTACACCTCTACCTATGCAGCCAAGCATTCTACTTGCTTTCCCTACCGCCTGACCGCACTATTCACCCATTTTGAGACTGTCAGAAATCACTACCCCATAAACCTTCTCTTCTGAAGTTTTTGCTAACACAGAACTGCCAATACAACACTCAGATTGAGGATTCCTTTTCCCCGAGTGCATTATTTTACATTTGGAAATATTAAACTGCAGTTTCCATTGCTTTGACCTAGTAAAGCTAAATCATTTGCCATATTAGAGACATATTAGAGACACCTCTAGGAATATCAACCCTATTGATATTCCTATTGATAGAGTCATTGGCAAATAGGCAAACCTTCCCTACCAAACCTTCCCCTATGTCACTCACAAACATATTAAAAAGAATAGGACCCAGAACAGACTCTTGTGGCACACCACTTGTAACCAGTCTCAGAATACTCACCATTAACAACCACCCTCTGATATCTACACTTCAGCCAGCTGCAACTCCACTGAACTATCCAAGGATTAAGTCCAATCTTCACTAATTTATCTTTCAGCTCTTTATGTAGAACCGTATCAAAGGCTTTGCTGAAGTCCACATTTCCCCTAATTTTTTGTTAGAAAAGTGGAACTAGAAGTGTAAAAGAATACAATACTCTTATCATGTCAAAACATGAAAAATAACCATATGCAAAATAAATATATCAATGTAAATAAGTGCACATGATAAAGTTATTTTATAAATTAAAATAATTGGAAGGATAAGATTATGTTACCACTTTCTCATTTCATTTTGTCCAAAAATAGAGTGTGAGTAGTTAGACTACATTATTTGTTTGTTTGTTTGTTTGTTTGTTTGTTTGTTTGTTTTAAGGGAGTATGATTCTATGAAAATAGATACACATAATTGAAATGGAAAGCAATGTAAAATATGTCCAAGAAATTAAAACTAAAAGTACTTTTTTCCTACTTCCTATATCTATCACTGTAATATATAACAAAAAGCTGGCATTTGTGAGGTAGGGAAGGATACTTTAGAAGACATTAACAGTTACTAAGGAAAGAAACTAGATTGGCAGCAGGAAGAACTCGAGTCACACAACTTACTTATTAACTTGTCTCAAACACTGAAATTTCTTCATTCTTAAGGGAATTGTAAATGTCTTTTATTTCCATTAGTTCCACTTATTATTACTTATTTACTATGCAACTTTTACCTTTTTGTATTTGTGGGCTCTCAGCCATTCACTTTTATAGAAAGAGAGATCTAACTATTGATTATATGGAAAGCAGAGCTAAATCCCAAGGGTTTATGAAATCATCTCCGTGGCAAAGCATTTGCCGGAAACATATTTTTATTGAGTAGATTAAATATTAATTGCCACTATACTGAATGTTTGTTTGAAAGTCTTTGGTTTACATTACTTTATATAGTTTTCACCAATCAGATATCATTCAGATGAGATGGATAACAATTTCCATCATGTACAGGGTAGAAAGTAAACGCCCACCACCTCCTAAAAGAATGAAATATTTTGTGGGATATTTTAAAAGGGCAGGATAAAATATTTTCCCTAAAATAGAAATAAAAATCTTAAGGGAGACAGAAACTCAGCTCCTGTTCCCTTCACCCAGCAGATATTTTGTACCCATTAAGAGAGACTGAGACATCCTATCTACAAAACAAGAGATCTTCAGTTCAAGGATGATAGGTTTAAGACATGGCCCTTCAGGACATAATAGGATTAATCCACTAACAGCAGAGTTCATCACATTGCACAATCGCCTAAGGACATTGCATCACCCAGCAAACTTCAACCAATCTCGGGACAGCCTATAGAGATAACTATGACCCCTACAGCAGCCAATAGAATACATGTTGTTGCACAGGAACAAGATGTTCAAGTTCAAAGCCCAAGAGTGTGTTCAGCTGCACCAGAGAACCATCTTTCCAATCAGCCTCCATTTTTCCATTGTCTTTCTCTCTGCTTAGAACTGAACCAGATGGATATTTCTTCCAACAATAGTAGAGGTGCCCAACCTTGGGATAACTGTAAGACTTCTGTACTTTTGACTGGCTGGGGAATTCTGGGAATTGAAGTCTTCAATTGTTAAGGTTGGATACTCACGATCTAAGCATACAGTGGAATTCTGATAAGAGATGGTAACTGGATCTTTTAAGCTACAGTGGTACCTCTACTTATGAACTTAATTTGTTCTGTGACCAGGTTCTTAAGTAGAAATGTTTGTAAGAAGAAGCAATTTTTCCCATAGGAATCAATGTAAAAGCAAATAAAGTGTGCAATTGGGGAACCCACAGGGAGGGTGGAGGCCCTGTTTCCTCCCAGGAGATTCCTAGAGAGGCCCCACGGAGGCTTCTCTGCACCTTTTCCGGCCCTGTTTCCTCCCAGGAGATACATAGAGAGACCCCACAGAGTCTTCTCCCTGCCTTTTCCGGTTGCAGTTTTGGAGGCTCAGGTTTGTAAGTGGAAAATGGTTCTTGAAAAGAGGCAAAAAATCTTGAACTCCTGGTTCTTATCTAGAAAAGTTCATAAGTAGAGGCGTTTGTAGATAGAGGTACCACTGTACTTAGAGAAGTAAAAATATATAATGGCTGAATTTTCTGAGGTTTATAGTTATGGTGTACAGATAGAAAAATAAGCTACATACCTATTTTAGTAAGAGATTTATATTGTTTATTTTGCTGTTTTGTTGGTTTTGGGTGGAGGCAAAACTCCACAGAAAAATAAAGTCAATATTTTAAATGAATGTCTCCTGAACTAAACAACTAGCTGTAGACAATAATTTATTTTTAAGTTGAATGTTTAAAAAGACATTCATGATTTTTCATTTATGTATATATTTATTTATTTATTTATTCGATTTTATGCCGCCCTTCTCCTTAGACTCAGGGAGGCTTACAACATGTTTACCAATAGCACTTTTTAACAGAGCCAGCATATTGCCCCCACAATCTGGGTCCTCATTTTACCCACCTAGGAAGGATGGAAGGCTTAGTCAACCTTGAGCCAGTGATAAGATTTGAACCGCTGACCTACTGATCCACAGTCAGCTTCAGTGGCCTGCAGTATAGCACTCTACCTGCTGCACCACTCTGGCTCTTTCAAGCATATGAATTATGTGCTATTTTTTACCCTTTAGAACATAGTGATGTTATGTCTCCATGTGGGGACAGCTGTGGCCCCCTTCAGCAGTCAACTTTCAGAGGGCTATTGTATTTATTTATTTGCTTTATTCTGCTTTGAAAGTTGAAAGAAGGTGTATGAAAGTCTTCTCACAAAATCTGAGGGAGGGGAATACAGAACAAGCAAAACCAAGTGAAACCAAGCAAAATATTCCTTCAAAGCTAAAAACAATAACATCTCAAAATATGCACATCAAAATAAGTCCCTGACCCTTTATGAGGAGATCAAGGAGGATTGGAAATAACCTAAGCCCTAAATTTATTTATTTATATTTATATAACTGTATTTAAAGAAATGTATTACTTATTTATTTATTTGTTTGTTTGTTTGTTTGCGTTTTATTTATGTACAGTATTTATGTTTTATTTGTTTGTTTGTTCATTTATTTGCTTGTTTGTTTAAGATTCAGAATAATAATATATTTAAAAGCATATTAAGATAAATAGGTAGACATTTAGATAAGCCCTTACGGATTCCAGCGCACAGAATCATAACAAACGAAGCCATCATACTGGATCAGATATATTATTAATTATAATGCTTCAGTACAGTACTGTCCAAATCAGGTTGCCTACGTTCAGTAGCACAAGAGATATGACTCCTGAATAATTAGAGTTGAACAAGATTTAGGAATCGGCTCACCTTATCCCATTTTCCCCCCATTATATAAAACAATTGTTCATAAATTTATATCCATACAAACATTCTATGTTATGCACATTTCTTTCAAATCTCTTTCTCCTCTATATTGGTGGTACCTTTTTTTTCTTTGAAAAAAATACATTTCTCCAACTTCCTATTTTTGAACAACACTTGTTAAAAAATAATGCCCCTTATTTTTTCAAAAAAGAATCCTAATACTATATGTACTTTTTCTTATTTTTCCAATGGTCTTGGCATTTCTTTTCCGTTGAAGTGCAGATGTGCCAAAATTTTATTTTACTATTATTGTAAAAGTTATTGAAAATCTTTCTGCTCTGTCGTTAGTTGACAAACTAGGATGGTAGTGTGACAGATTTTTCTGTACAGTACTTGAAGATGTTGATGTTTTCTAAAAATGGCTGCCAGTCTAAATGAATGCCTCCTAGAAATGTCGCTGACAGTCTCCAAAATTTCCTGGACATTTTTACCAATCAACATTTGTATTTTCTAACCCTGTTGCAACAGTTTCAGAATATTTCTATGACCTTCTGGAGGAGCCATCTTTCTTAAACTGCATCTCACCTTTCCACAGTTTAGGGAACTGAGAACTACAAATCTGTAAATTTCCAGTCATCATGGCTAATGGTTAGGAATTCTGGGAGCTATACCCAGGGGTGGGCTGCTGCCCAGATGGGGTGGAACGCAGTGGTGTAGCAAAAATGAAGCTCCACCCCAGAGCACCCAATTTGCACTGAAAGATGTTGAAAGAAAATGGAGGGCATCTTGTATAAGCCACACCACAGTGTGGCAGTAAAAAATTTGGTAG
This sequence comes from Erythrolamprus reginae, assembly GCF_031021105.1. Lineage (NCBI taxonomy): Eukaryota > Metazoa > Chordata > Lepidosauria > Squamata > Dipsadidae > Erythrolamprus > Erythrolamprus reginae. The sequence goes on from NC_091952.1 coordinate 198,881,736, forward strand.
CCCTTCAATGGCTATACCATTGCACCAAGCACAAACGTAGAAAGCAGCTTTGTTGACCTATTTTGGAGGGTCTACTATAGATCCTGTTGGTCAAAGAACTCTGACTATTGGGATACAGCAGAAGAGCCTTCTCTGAGGCAGTTCCGACCCTTTGGAACATCCTTTCTTCTAGGGAAGGGGTGAGGAATGTTGGCCTTTTTATGACTTGTAGGCTTCTGAGTCAGCATGGGAATTGAAGTCCACAATTCATAAAAAGGCCAAGACTCCTCAACTCTGCTCTAGGGTAAGATCTGCCCCCCTCCCCCACCCCTATCCTTGACCAAGAGCCTGAAGACTTGGCTCTGCCAATTGGTCTGTGGACAAGATGGAAGTGTTCCACACTGGAGGTGGCTGTTGGATTGATGGTAGACTCCTTCCCCTTCTCCTTGTTCTCTGCTCTACACTCACCTATCTTTTTTCTTATCATTTTGATGTATTCTCATTGTTTTCTGTTTCATTGTTTATTTTATTGTTCTATTATTTTGTTTCTGTTTTTTTAATACACTTTTTATTTCGTCCTTTTTATTCTTGTAAGATGGCTAGAGTAGCCCCATGGCAAGATAGGTGGCAAATAAATCTAACAAATAAAACATCGATAAAAATGTGTAAATGCATGAAATTATGACTGGAATGAGAGACAATGGGATAAATCCTTTCATCGTAGTCCCTGGGAAATTGCTGAGATGAAATCTCAATTTTCCCATTTTAATTCAGGGATATCTACAAGGTAAGGGGGATTTTTTTAAAAGTTAATATGATGGTTAAAATGGTAGAGTCACAACTGAATCTTGATTTTTTAAAATCTTCCTCTTGTGCACATCTATTCCCATTACTCTTCTAGTATTTCTCTATCAAGGCCTAATTCCAATATCTTCTTCAAAGATATTATATTTCCAATTTTTGACATTCTCTCTTGATTTCTGCTAAATTTTGAACAACATTTGAACAACATCAATGCATTTCTATGGCTGTTCAAACTTAGTTTATAGACAAGGGGAGCAGAAAAACGTGTTGGAAACTTCTCAGGATATAATTTATTTTAATCATTAGCATATCTAATTGTTTTGTATGCATACCAGGGTGGACAGGACCCCTTTAAAATGGGTCCAGTTTTAATGTAGTTCTTGCATTTTCATTTAATTTGCAGTAGGTATTAGATACAAATATTCTGAAATATCTCCAGATAATATGATAAAATGCCTCTCCAGTGCTAAATTTGAAGGTTTTCTTTAATCAGCCCAATCCTGTAGCTATACCATACCCAGTGTAGTATAGTAGTTAAAGCATCAAGCTAGAAACCAAGAGCTAATTAAGTTCTAGTTCTGCTTTTGGCATGAACACTAACTGGGTCATATTGGGCCAATAATTTTCTCTCAGTCTTTAGGAAGCAAACTACTTCTGAAAAATTTGCCAGTAAAACTGCAATCACCAGTAGTTGAAAACTGAAGGTAGAATAATTTTTTTTTAAAAAAAACAACTCCTATTCCTAAGTTTACTGGTGCCATCTCTGTTGAGAATTTTAACCTACCTCAAGTGCCCCATTTCAAATAATTTTCCAGTCGCTTGGCCCACCTGCAATAAAATGGGGGACAAGGCATAACGTATTTTACATAGTTTAAAGCTGCTTTGGACAATGTTAGAATAAGGGACTGAGAATAATATTACTTACAATCCAGCTAAGGACAATTTTAGCAATCCTTACTGGTGAGATACAGTAAAGATACAGTAAGGAGATTGTGAATTCAATCCTAGCTAGAGACACATGTAGGATCTTCTGCAGACCCCACACGGGGTTGGAGTAGATGACCTAATCATTTTAATCCTGGGATTTGGAAATATAATTTCACTTGCACTGACTTTTAACTCTTCAATCTCATAACCACAAGGGGCAGTGGAGTGCATAAAGATAGTTAGAAATTTCCTCTGTGTTCTCTATTTATATATTGCTCTGTCTGCTCTTTGTCTGTAAGATTGTTAATCTCAGGATGCTTCCTTCCGGCCATTGTCATTGCAAGGACGCTTGATCTCTAACTCTTTGCCTGGTAGTCCAGAGCTAGGATTTGTGTTTCCTGTAATAAATCACTTTTCTATTAAAGTTGCAATGAGCTACTTTGCTATTCCTTGCTCAAATTAGTTTCCCTGGGAACACCACAATTAATCTATCCTCAAACTACAGTTAGTGCAAGAGCAAAAAGGTCTCAAGTGTAATGAATGCTTCTGAGTTCTGGAGACTCACAAGAACATAAGCTGTAAAGTTAAAGATTAGACAGCACAAAGGCACTGACTGATACATTTGTGTCAGTTGACTGCAATCCATTCACACTTGCCTTAACCTTTCCAAACATCATAGATGTTCCAAACATCATAGATGTTTCTCTCACAGATGTTTGTATATCTGGAGCAGTGAAGGGCTACCAAAATTTTTACTACCAAATTGGGCGTGGCTTATGCAGGACACCCTGCATTTTCTTTCAACATCTTTCAGTGCAAATTGGGTGTTCTGGGGTGGAGCGCCATTTTCGCTACCCCACTGCATTCCCCCCTATCTGGGCAGCACCCCTGATCTGGAGAAGGTAAAATGAGGCTGACATTCATAATATCTGATTGGACTGATATACATCAATATTCAACACAAAAAAGCTTTCAGATGTAATAAAAAAATCATGATAATATAATAACCTAAAAGTCTGATGACTGGGAGTAGAGAACGTATATCTGATAGTATTAATAATAAAGGAAGGAAAACCAGTTTTGGGTAATGGTGAAAGTACCAGGATAGTGTTCTGTCTGGGTCACTCCAGAAGCCAATACCAACCCAAAAAGAGAAGCCAGACACACTGATAAAAGGCAAAGGCAGTTTTATAAAATTCAAGAAAAACACAGGTAACAGAAAATGTCCTTACAAACAGGAAAAATGCTGTATCTTCAGATATATCCACGAAGGCAAAAGTCCATGCAGCAATACAGAATTCTTGCTGCCAAGCCAAGGCTGTAGATAGCAGACCTACACCTCCCACGGGTCTTCCAAAGCTGCTGGGCAACAAGCCAGGAACAGAGACGCCGAGAAACAAGACAGGATAACGCAACTCCAAACTGATAACACTCCACATGGCTTCAAGGGCTTGCCTGCCTTTTAAACCCTGCTAAGGAGGACCACATCCAAACCCAGCTGTTCCTAATTCAGTGCTGATAATACTTCTTTAATTGCTCCTTTCTTTGATCTGACCGTCTCTGTCGCATGTCAATGATGGCTTGAGTGTCATCACCTAATGACTCCAAACTACTGGCTGGGGAGAGCCCCCCCCGCGGGGCTCTCATGCTGTTCTCCTTCATTCCATTCCTGATTTTCCTCTCCCCCATCCAACTGTTCAGCCCCCTCCTCTGCGCTGTCATCCTCCTCCGGGCATGGAGCCAGCAGAGACACAGCCGGTCCCTGAGCAGACTCAGGCTGAACCACAACAGATAGAAACTGAAATTTTGAATTCTAGTCCTACGTTAGGTATAGAAGTCAGCTGAAGTGACTTTCGGTCAACCCTGACTAGGTGGCTCAATGGCTAAGACACTAAGCTTGTTGATCAGAAAGGTCAGCAGTTCGGTAGTAATAATAATAATAATATTAATAATAATAATAATAATATTAATAATATTAATATTAATATTAATAATAATATTATTAATAATAATAATAATAATAATAATAATAATAATAATATATTAGATTTGTATGCCGCCCCTCTCCGAAGACTCGGAGCGGCTCACAACAAGTAAAAGCATCATATACAAATCCAATATTAAAACAGTTTCCTAGTATAAACAAATTCCTAGTATAGATCTTCTGAGTGAGTAGGGAGGTGGACTAGATGACCTCCAAAGTCACTTCCAACACTGTTACTGTTACCATTACCATTACACAATCTCAGCTCTAGGAACTAGGTGATGGGAAAGCACTTCTAAACATGTTGCTAAGAAAATTCCATGGTCTTGTCCACGCAGTTGCCAAGAGGCAAGATTGACTAGAGGGCATGAAAGAAAGAGAGAACACAAAAGAAAATTAAAAAGAACTGAGACGTCACCATATGAGACAAGAGTGAGGAACTTGTTTTAGCTCAAGGGCAGAATTGGCTCCAGGCAAGAACAGAGTCATTTGAATATCAGCAAGTAGTATGGCTACAGGAGGAGAAATCACTATCCACTGCATGAGATCCATTCAGCTTCATATGTACTTGTCCAGAACTAAATCCACTAAATCCACTAATTCATACACAAACTACTTGGGCATACATTGTTTATCCAGTTGGAGGATCCACCAACAATCTGGATCCTCATTGTATTAAGCCTCGGAAGGATGAAAGTCTGAGTGAATCTTGAGCCAGTCAGGATCAAACTCCTGGCAGCAGGCAGACTTTGCACATCCACATTTACAGATACAGTTTTCCAAATGATATGAAAGTAGTAGTGGTTTATTTATTTATTTATTTATTAGATTTGTATGCTGCCCCTCTCCGAAGACTCTCCGAAGACTTGGGGCAGCTCACAACAATACCTATGAAATTTATTTATTTATTTGTTTGTTTATTTTGTTCAATACACAATACACATAGAAGAGAATAGACATGAGGTAATATATATAAAGAAAAATATAAAATAGAGGAGAAGATATATGAAAGGAAGAAAATATATATGATATATGAGATAAAGGAAAGACAATTGGACAGGGGACGAAAGGCACACTAGTACACTTATGTACGCCCCTTACTGACCTCTCAGGAACCTGGAGAGGTCAATTGTGGAGAGTCTAGGGGAGAAATGTTGGGGATTAGGGGTTGACACTATTGAGTCTGGTAATGAGTTCCATGCTTCGACAACTCGATTGTTAAAGTCATATTTTTTACAGTCAAGTTTGTAGCGGTTAATATTAAGTTTGAATCTGTTGCGTGCTCTTGTGTTGTTGCGGTTGGAGGTGAAGTAGTCAGCATATGACAGGTAGGACATTGCAGCATATGATCTTGTGGGCAATACTTAAATCATGTTTTAGGCGTCGTAGTTCTAAGCTTTCTAGACCCAGGATTGTTAGTCTATTTTCGTAGAGTATTCTGTTTCGAGTGGAGGAGTGAATGGCTCTTCTGGTGAAATATTTTTAGACGTTTTCAAGGGTGTTGATGTCTGAGATGTGGTATGGGTTCCAGACAGATGAGCTGTATTCTAGGGTGGGTCTGGCAAAAGTTTTGTAGGCTCTTGTGAGTAGTGTGAGATTGCCGGATCAGAAGCTACGTAGGGTCAAATTGAGACTTTGAAAGGGTGCTTTCCATGGAGCTGATGTATTCCCCCTTATCAGAAGGTCAGAAAAGAATAGAAGTCTAGGAGGTCATATAATGAAAACAAATGAGCTGGATTAGACCAGCCACTGGTGCAAAGATATTTACTTTGCCTCCCCCGTTTCTCAAAAATTCTATTTTTATCCCTAGTTGATTGAAGATATTTATCTGATGCCAATATACAAGTAGCATGAAACTTTGCTCAGTGGAATCCATTATATAATTAAATAAACAATTTAAACCTAAAGAGCTTTCTTCTTTTGCTAAAATGTTGTTTGGAATCATTTCAAAAAGTATTTTTGAGTTCCACTCATGCCAGATGAAAAGGTACAGTATGCTGTGGAAGTGGGAGCTGGTTTAGTGCTCAGTTTCAACATTGCTACATTAAAACTGAGATAAAATTTCATAATGCAATATATAAACAGATATGGAGCATCAGAGATTCTAGTCAGACAGCGTTTGTTAAGTCTTAATAATTTACATATGAAATAGGCATATATAAGACGGGTTTATTTCAGTTCATTTTGTCAGTTGATAAGTTTATAAGTTTTATTAGATTTGTGTGCCGCCCCTCTCCGAAGACTCAGATTTATATTGTAAATCCATATATGATATACCACTGACTAAATAAATGACCAACATCTTTCAGTAGGGCTACAATTAGTACACCAGAAGCAGGTACAACTATTAAATAGAAACATAGAAACATAGAAGTCTGACGGCAGAAAAAGACCTCATGGTCCATCTAGTCTGCCCTTATACAGTTGTGACTGTTTTTACTTGTTGTGAGCCGCCCCGAGTCTTCGGAGAGGGGCGGCATACAAGTCCAACTAATAAATAATAAATAAATAAATAATATACTATTTTCTGTATTTTATCTTAGGATGGATATATGTTTATCCCAGGCATGTTTAAATTCAGTTACTGTGGATTTACCAACCACGTCTGCTGGAAGTTTGTTCCAAGGATCTACTACTGTTTCAGTAAAATAATATTTTCTCATGTTGCTTTTGATCTTTCCCCCAACTAACTTCAGATTGTGCCCCCTTGTTCTTGTGTTCACTTTCCTACTAAAAACACTTCCCTCCTGGACCTTATTTAACCCTTTAACATATTTAAATGTTTCGATCATGTCCCCCCTTTTCCTTCTGTCCTCCAGACTATACAGATTGAGTTCATTAAGTCTTTCCTGATACGTTTTATGCTTAAGACCTTCCACCATTCTTGTAGCCCATCTTTGGACCCGTTCAATTTTGTCAATATCTTTTTGTAGGTGAGGTCTCCAGAACTGAACACAGTATTCCAAATGTGGTCTCACCAGCATTCTATATAGTGGGATCATAATCTCCCTCTTCCTGCTTGTTATCCTCTAGCTATGCAGCCAAGCATCCTACTTGCTTTCCCTACCGCCTGACTGCACTGTTCACCCATTTTGAGATAGATGTAATAGACCTTTATTACAGTCAAATACCATCAATATAATAATAATAATAATAATAATTAAAAAAACCAGGAAAAAAACAGACCATCCAAGATAACTCTTCGTGGTTACATCTATCATAATTCCCCCTGAGCTTAGATTATCTTTGTTCTATTGGTCTTTCATAAGGCCTTGAAAACTTGGCCTTGTGCTTTAATCTGGGGTTCTGATCATCAGTTAGAGTCCATTTCTGGTTGTATGGATCAGTATTGGGTTGCTACCGGAATGGTAGAAGACGGCGCACCGGTAGTGAAAATGAAGCTGCGCGTGCAGCTTCAGGTTGTTGGCGAACATTCACATTTATCCCAGTGAGATTTTGCTTCTGTGCATGTGCAGGAAGAAAAATCTTGTGAGGGGATGCACACATGAGAGCGATTTCGGTGATTTTTTGCTTCTGTGCATGCATGAGGTCAGCGGTTCAAATCTCATCACTGGCTCAAGGTTGACTCAGCCTTCCATCCTTCCGAGGTGGATAAAACGAGGACTAAGATTGTGGGGGAAATATTCTGGCTTTGTTAAAAAGTACTATTGCTAACATGTTGTAAGCTGTCCTGAGTCTAAGGAGAAGGGCAGGTTTCTGCCTCCCCCTCCTTTCCGAATGGCTATATTGTTCTCTAGAACAGAAGTCTTCGTAGCTGGCTGGAGAATTCTGGGAGTTGAAATTCACAAGTATTAAAGTTGCCAAGTTTGGGGACCCCTACTGTTTGGTATTCTGAAGGAAGGAGGGTTAATACTGTTATGTGGAATGGAGCATTTTAGGATGTTCACTTAGGCAAGGAACACTATAGATTGTTGCCTTTGAGTAAGTGATTATTTTGTGAGTGGCCATTTTAATCATGAAGGCATCTTTATGACAATGCTCAAAATGTGCTTTCAAAATTCTAATTGAGATGTTTCTGTCATTTCCCTGTTCTATAGCTGCTCACTTCTAGGATGTGGGTGAATTCGATGACCTCCTTGTTTTGAGTCCATTGATATGGGCATTGTTTTGAGGTTCTTGGAAAATCCTTGGTCAAGTCACATGATTGTCAAGCCACTCCCACCTGGTCACATGGACAACAAGCCACTCCTAACCAGTCACCTGACCAGCAAGTCACACCCACAAAATAAGCAATGCCAACAGTGTGGTAGTAAAACTTTTGGTAGCTGTTGACTGTCCACAGCCACTCAATCTTGCTAGTGTCAAACTTAAGTTTGTTTATGCCCATACAGACCTTCAATAAGAGCCATTATTATCATGGTTATTTTATTTATTTATTTATTTATTTATTTATTCGATTTTTATGCCGCCCTTCTCCTTAGACTCAGGGCAGCTTACAACATGTTAGCGATAGCACTTTTTAACAGAGCCAGCATATTGCCCCCACAATCTGGGTCCTCATTTTACCCACCTCGGAAGGATAGAAGGCTGAGTCAACCTTGAGCCGGTGATGAGATTTGAACCGCTGACCTACAGATCTACAGTCAGCTTCAGTGGCCTGCAGTACAACTCTCTACCTGCTGCGCCACCCCGGTTATCATGAACTCATGACTTTATTCAGATTCTGATTCACATGAGGGCAGGCTAGGGTCTGCTCTTGAAAACATCATTGGCCACTTAGCAATGGAGCCAGGCAGCACAGCCAGGGAAGTCAGTGAGTAGTAGGAAGACCATGACAACAACCAACTCATTGACATTTGAGGGTATCATATTAGGCTAGCTGCAGTACTTAGCCTTTGAAAGCAAATAATATCAATTTAACATTGAATCCCTTTAAGACTGAGACATCACCCTGTCAACAACAGTGCGTATAGTCAAGGCTATGGTTTTCCCAGTTGCAATGTATGGCTGTGAAAGTTGGACCATAAGAAAGCTGAGCGCCAAAGAATTGAGGCTTTTGAACTTTGGTGCTGGAGAAGACTCCTATGTGTTCCTTGAACTGTAAAGTCATCAAACTGGTCAGTCATAGAGGAGATCAACCCTGATTGCTCTCTTTAGAAGGCCAGATCCGTTTCTTTGTATTGTGCTTTCCTTCGATATGGATGTACATTGTATATATCAGGGACAGGTTGCACTGTCCCCTTTTCGCTATCAATGTGCATTGTGATGTTTCACGTGTGCATGTCCCCTTGTGCAATTTCACTACTGCACATGTGCAGAGGGATGATTTCACTTCTGCGCATGCTCAGAGACCCAAAACCATGGAAAATTACCCCCCAAAATGGCGGTGTTCAAGGACCAGCACAAAGAACAATGGAGACATTGTGCCGAGATTGCAGAATCGATAGGCCACCACCTGAGTGACCCACCAGACTGTAGAGGTAGGAACCCACTTCTAGTATGTATGAATGATGAATGTGTGTGTTTTTGTTTTTGTATATTGACATATGTGTGGAAATCTTTGTGTATATATACTGACATAGACGGCATATGAAAATCCTTGTCAGTATAATAATTAGAATTCAAATTCAGTCTTTGCTTTGTAATCAGTTTTGGTTTTCCTGGCTAACCTACTTCATTTATATTTGAGCTTCAACATCTTGTTTTCTGAAAAATAAAATTTGAATTTTAAAACTCTCTAGATTCCAGTCAATAGTTTAGTTACTTTTTTATATTGGAATGCAATATCGGGGCTTTTTAAGTGACAGCTGGTTTCATGTGCTTTTTTCCCCTTCTTAAGTTAGTGGAAAAGTATATTAACATAAACTACACTGAGTTTGAATGACAACACTAGCAATATTGTTGTTTTAAACACAGGACCATGTTATGTTCACCAATGATTGGCGTATTCCTTGTAGTCCTTATCTTGTCACTTTTCCTCCCAAAACAAAAAATAAGTACCCAAAGTCCTACAGGGAAGCTACTTGAATGAGGCTTGACAGATTCCAATAGCTCCCTCTCACAATGACTGACACCAAAGGAGCTGTTGTAGAAAGAAATAGAAACTCAAAATAAAACATAATCCCTTTTGAAAAATAAGGAAAATTGCATGTAAAAGACTTTAAGAAGCTTTAACTGTTGGGAGCAACTGCTCTGGTTTCATTTCCTTATACTGTTCGCTACTTGTTTGTTTTTATTTATTTTGGGAGACCTTCAACAGCCTTATGATTTCCCCCGATGGCATTCAAGATAATTATTTACTTTACCTCCCCAAAAGCATTTTTACCAAGACCTGAATAGACTAACTATAAACATGCTCCCCTCTGCCCTAATTCACTTTTACTGAGTAAATTTTGTTGATGAGAATAAGCAATTCCCATTATCTGGCCAGGGAAGGTAATATTCTTCCTATCTTTCTTGGGTATGTTTTTCTCTCTTCCAAGTTATTTCTTAAAAATTTAGCTAGACTACAATAATGTTAATTGTGTCACAAGCAACCTGCTGAGATGTATTAGCAAATCACTCAAGGTAGCAAAGGGAAATATGAGCATGTGAGCGAATGTGAATCTGATCATAGAAATCTAAAATATTTTCACATCATATTTATCTAATAATAAAGTTGTAATCCAAAAAATATTTGACCAGGGTGGCTGTGGGTGGGAATACAGAGTAGGTAGAATATTTCCACCCAAATATTCTACTTACACTTGCAGAGGGCAAAAACTAATCCAACAGTACTTATCGTCTTCCTGGACATTAGTGAAGATAATGAGATTTGGAAAAGAACTGTCTCATCTCTTTGTCACAAAAATGCCTCACTCAATGAGGCATAGTTTGCTTGTATAAGCTCAATATTGAAGCAACCATTGCCTTTGAGGCTGTTATTCTATTTGGAAGGGGGAAAAGAGAAAATTAGAAAGTTTGAGAAGTTTTTCTTGCATGAAAGATAAAATGGTAACACAGTGGTACCTCTACCTAAGAACGGCTCTGCTTAAGAACTTTTCTAGATAAAAACCAGGTATTCAAAAAAAAAAAAAGCCTCTTCTTAAGAACCATTTTCTACTTAAGAATCTGAGCCCAGAAAAAATTCCCAGGAAATTTGAGAGTGGCACGAAGGCCTGTCCAGCTTCCTGCCATTCCCCCTTTAATCCTGGCCACCTCGGGCTTTTCTGGGCTGCCAGAGGAGCCTTTCGGTGGCGCTTAAGGAGGCTTAGGCAATCCAGAGTGAACGAAGCATTTTCCTTTCTCTGGGTGTTTGAACAGGGAATAAACCTCTGCCAGCACCCAGAGAAAAGAAACGCTCCCTTCGCTCTGGGCAGCCCAGAGCGAATGGAGCGTTTTCTTTTCTCTGGGTGCTTGGAGAGGGAATAAACCACTTTGCTGTGATGATTCCCTACCGCTGCCTCCCATACACTCGGCGCGAAGTTGCCTCCTGGAACATCTGTGCACAGAAAGGCAAAAGTGGGCGCTTTGCCCTGTCCAGATCAACTCGGCTTCAGGAGTCACCACAGTGAAGGAAATGCACCGGCTACAAAGCGATCAAGCAAGAGGAGAGGAGAACCTTCAGCATGGGAAGGAAGAGGAAGCAGGCAGCAGCAGCAGCAGCAGCCACCTTTCGGTCAAAGGAGCGGGAGGTTCCCCCCTCTCACCCCGCCTGGGTTTCTGTCTCTGGCGCAGTGTATTGGAAGCAGCCTCTGCCAGGTGTATGAGAGGCACGCGCTCCTCCTTGCCACCTCAGAGTCCCTCTATTTTTTTAAGGCTTAAAGTTTTGAATTTTTTTTATTCCCGTCACCTCACCTTCCTTCAGCAGCGACTGTCCTCCTCCTATGGGAATGGTCTGGAATGCAGTTCCAGTAGCAAAATTTGGAGCTCCACCCCAGAGCAACCAATTTGCACTGAAAGATGTCGAAACAAAATGCATAAGCCACGCCCACGGTGTGGTAGTAAAATTTTTGGTAGCCCATCACTGCCTCCTCCTCTTCTTCCTCCTCCTCCCCCCACACAAATTTTGAGCTTTTATTTCTTTCCTAATAAGTTTGCATGCATTATTTGCTTTTACATTGATTCCTATGGGAAAAATTGCTTCTACTTACAAACTTTTCTACTTAAGAACCTGGTCACTGAACGAATTACCGGTAAGTTCTTAAGTAGGGGTACCACTGTAGTCATAATATTCTATAACAAACTTACTCAGTCACTTGGAACTGAGCAGATTGGTGATTCTGATGGTGTCAGAATCAAAATACTCTCAGTTATCCATATAGCAAATGTGATATTGGGAGAAGAGCATCAATTCTTCATCGGTTCAAGAAAAATAACCCTTCTATGCTGCAACAGAAGGCTAAAAATGAAATTGTCCTTTAAATCAGTAAGCAAGCTGTCCGTGTTCTATCGTAAACAGGACATTATGATAAATTTTGTATATAGAGATGAGTTCTATAATCAAAATGGGAATCTGTTTGCAAATATAACACAGTTTTATCAAGTGGTTGAGTTAGTAACAATAATAAGTTAATACATTTGTATGGCACTGGATTTCTATTGACTCTGAATCATTTATTCCTTTGCAAGAATGGATGTTTGCATATTCTGATCTTTGTGCATTCATTTATGGGTGCAAAATTCAGTATAGAAATTTGAATATCTGTATTAAAAATTAATGTCCCCAAAATACAATATTAGAGATATAATATAATATGATGGATATCAATGGCATGTTAGGGCAACCCCCCCACACACACCCAAACCTTCATTAGGGAAGGAGGTAAAGGAAGCAAACCCTCAACCATTTAATATCTTTTCAGAAGTAAATGAGATATTTTTCCATTTACTTTTGGAGGAAGGAGGATGAATACCAGCTTATTCTATTAAAAAATCATTGTGCATTGACTTCACCTTCTGAAATCAAAATTTCAAATTGTTTACCAGTAGGATCTACCGAAATTTGTTTGTTTGTTTATTTATTTATTTATTTGTAATATACTGTACATAGATATAACATTGTTTATATACATAAGATGGGTACTGATAAAAGAGAACAATTGGACTGAGACGGTAGGCATGCTAGTGTGCTCATGCACACCCCTTACTGACCTCTTAGGAATCAGTTGAGGTCAACAGTGGACAGTCTAAGGGTAAAGTTTTGGGGGTTTGATGATGAAACCACAGAGTCAGGTAGTGCATTCCAGATATTATCCACTCTGTTGCTAGAGTTGTATTTTCTACAGTTTGGGGCGGTTCACTTTGAGTTTGTATTTGTTGTGTGCTTGTGTATTTGTTGTTGTTGAAGCTGAAGTAGTTGTTTACAGGTATGATGTTGTAGCAGATAATTTTGTGAGCTATGCTTAGGTCGTGCCAAAGGCGATGTAGTTCTAAGCTTTCTAAAGATTTTAAGTCTGAAGTTATTCTGTTTGAGTAGAGGAGTGGAGGGCTCTTCTAGTAAAGTATCTCTGGACACTTTCTAATGTATTTATATTCGATATGCAGTGTGGGTTCCAGACAGATGAGCTGTATTTGTATGCTCTGGTTTGTATGTGATATTATCGGAGAAGAAGCTACATAAGATTAGGTTAACAACTCTTGAAGCCTTTTTGCCGATGTTGTTGCAGTGGGCTTTGGCTTATACCTTCTGATATGTGAATGAAATCAACTGATACAGTGGTACCTCAAGATACGAACCCCTCGTCTTACGAACAACTCGTGATACGAACCCGGGGTTCAGAAAAATTTTGCCTCTTCTTACGAACTTTTTTCGAGTTACGAACTGGCGTTCGGAGACTGCTGGGAAGCCACGCGGCTGTTTTAAAAGGTGACAGCCGGGCGGCGGGGCTTCCCAGAAGCCTCCCGAACGCCGGTTCGTAACTCGAACAAAGTTCGTAAGAAGAGGCAAAATTTTTCTGAACCCCGGGTTCGGTTCGGGAGGTTGCTGGGAAGCCCCCCAGTCTGGCTGTCACCTTTTAAAACAGCCGCACGGCTTCCCAGCTGTCTCCGAACGCCGAATGCGGAAGTTCGGCTTTGGCGTTCGGCTTCGGGAGACAGCTGGGAAGCCGCGCGGCTGTTTTAAAAAGTTGCAGCCGGCCTGGGGGGCTTCCCAGCACCCCCCTGAACCAGGGTTCGGGGTTCAGGGGGATGCTGGGAAGCCCCCCAGGCCGGCTGCGACCTTTTAAAACAGCTGCGCGGCTTCCCAGCTGTCTCCCGAAGCCGAACGCCAAAGCCGAACTTCTGCGTTCGGCTTCGGGAGACAGCTGGGAAGCCGCACGGCTGTTTTAAAAGGTCACAGCTGGCCTGGGGGGCTTCCCAGCACCCCCCGAACCTGGGTTCGGGGTTCGGGGGGTGCTGGGAAGCCCCCCAGGCCGGCTGTCACCTTTTAAAACAGCCGCGCGGCTTCCCAGCAGTCGCCGAAAGCCGTTTTTTTTGCGGGGTTTTTTTGGTTGCACGGATTAATTGACTTTACATTGTTTCCTATGGGAAACAATGTTTCATCTTACGAACCTTTCGTCTTACGAACCTCCTCCTTGCACCAATTAAGTTCGTATCATGAGGTATTACTGTATCTGTAAGCTTAGAATACCTCTATATTTGCTAACACTTTACAAGAGGGCTGGTTCAAACAACATTGTAAACTTGTTAGTTTTTATTTGAAGGCTAAGATTTTACGTGTGTGTGTGTCTGTGTGCAGGTTATAATCTGTATGTATTATCCATGTATGCATAATATACTTTTTATCTTTTACTATTGTCCTAGTTATTTTGGTGAATACATTGTTCGGTATGTATTCCATCATTTTTCTAATATTGAGCTTGTAGAGCTTGTGCTCTAGAAAGTAATTTAAAGCTATATTAAAATCTAGTATAATTGGACTTTATTCACTGATGATAAAATGTCATAATCAAAGGTCTCAATATTGCTAGAATTTATTCTAGACCAATTGTTGCTGTTTGGCCCAACTAAATTCTGGCCAGTAGCCGGTGTATTCTGTCTAGTGTATTAGCATGGTAAGTATATAAAAAAAATATCTTGAGAAATGTGCGACATAATTGGATTTCTTGGAAGCTTTTTTCCTCTGATTCCACAGAAATAACCAAATCAGTATTTTATGAAATAAATTAAGATAATATTTTTATGGAAAGTTCTGGGATGCTTCCAGATGAGATTTTTATACTGTGTAATCTCTCCATCACAAAAATTTTATGAGAAGTCCAGATCTTATCTCCTTTTTATAATTCTCACATTATTTTGTCTTCTTTTTTATCATGTAGAATATCTGGAATGTAGGGTGGAATTCCTGCACAATATCTTGTTGAATGATATGGCTGGAAGCTATTGACCTCAAACAGTGCCCTTTTAAGAACAGGAGAAGCCCAGGGGCAAAATGCTAATTTAAATTCTTCATCACTCCTAGTTTTTCACTATATCATTTCTCAAGGTATTTTTAAATTTGTATTCTATTGTATTATTTTTCCATTCGGAACATGGTTGATAAATCATGGGTGTGGGTGTATTTAAAAATTCAAAATAACTCTTGGAATTTTAGTTATCTTATGTGTTTTATTGTTTTGTCTGAAAAGGATTGCTCCATATGATCTTTACAAATATTGAAGCATATTTTGGATGGATAGAGTTCCTTCCTTGTGGGAGACCTGGATAAAATCACAGATCTTGAAACATCTCAGGGAAATTCTTCCTTTTCATCTCCTTTTCTTCCTTTTGGGCATTACTATTAAGTTGCAAAATACATCCATTTGAAAAAGGAAACCTGAAGTTTGATATCTTCAAAATTCTCCTCCTTTTTAAATATACTCTTCTATCATAAAAGTTGTTTCAGATAATCCTGAATCTAGAGTTTAGATTCTGGACACAAATTGTTTCAACTCCTACCCTCAAAACTTTGCTACAGAGCACTGCACGCCAAGACAACTAGACACAAGAACAGTTTTTTCTCAAACACCATCACTCTGCTAAACAAATAATTCCTCAACACTGTCAACTTTTTACTAAGTCTACACTTCTATTTCTACTAGTTTTTTCTCATCATTCCTATTATCCTTTCCCTCTCACTTATGACTGTAACTTGTTGCTTGTATCCTAAGATTTTTATTAATATTGATTGTTTCTTCATTGATTTATTTGACTCCTATGACAATCATATAAGTGATTCTTGACAAATTTATCTTTTTCTTTATGTACACTGAGAGCATATGCACCAAGACAAATTCCTTGTGTGTCCAATCAGACTTGGCCAATAAAGAATTCTATTCTATTCTATTCTATCCTATTCTAGAGAGTTGAAAAAATGTGTGAAAATAATATCTTCATTCAATTGTAATCAAATAACTTTAATCAGCTAGTGGTTTATCATTGTTAGCAGTATATGAATAAATTGCAGTCATTTTTTTGGCAGAATAGAATGAAAATAACACAGATGGTACAAATACATCCTTAAAAGAGATTACCTTTGCCAAATTTCATCCAGATAGCACAAAGGATTTCAACGAAATATTGTAAACATTTAAAATATTCCCTTGCAGATAGAAAGGATGAGCAAAGACAGTAAAGAAATATCCAAATTATCATAGAAAGGACATACAGATACACTAAACCAATGCAGGATATATCTTAGTCCAAGCTAAAAAATAAAAAAATTCAAAGTAAAACTTGTTTACTTTGTGTAGGAGAAAGCTCCTGTACAAAATATGACATCTCCTGTTCAGTCTTGTTGGCATGGATCATTGGTGAGGTTATCCTTTTCTGTGTATATTATCATTGTGTGTATATTGTACCATGTCCTATAATATTTATTGCATGGTAGTATAAGAATAGACAAGATCATATAATCATAGTTTTACTCAGTTTGATTTTTCAGAATGGTTCTCAGCCTTTCCAAACTGCTGCCCTCCAACTGTTTATTTATTTTATTTATTTATTTTGTCCAATACACAATGAGGGTTTTGGTGGGTATATATCTATATATACATAATAAAATACATGATGAAGGTTATAGAGGAGATACTCATAGTAAAATATATCTAAGAAATAATAGAAAAGAAGATAAAGTAATAGAACATATCAATGAAAGAATAGAAGAAGAGATATAGGAATAGAAGAAAGGCATAGGAGATATAGGAGAGCAATAGGACAGGGGACGTAAGGCACTCTAGTGCACTTGTACTCGCCCCTTACTGACCTCTTAGGAATCTGGATAGGTCAACCGTAGATAATCTAAGGGTAAAGTGTTAGGGGTTTGGGGATGACACTATGGAGTCCGGTAATGAGTTCCACGGTTCGACAACTCGGTTACTGTGTGAGGATCACAATTCTCAGGAGTTGCTGCATGAGAATTCTAAATGTTGTAGTCCTGAAATATTTGGATCGTGTGTTCAGGTAGCTGAATTATGGCTTAATATAGATGCATTACAGAAGTGATAAAAATGAAAGAATAAATTCACAAAAATACCAAAATAACTAAAAATAAGAAAGCCTCTGCTCCTTCCTTCCTCCCTTCCTTCCTTCCCTTCTTCTTTCTTTCCTCCCTCCCTCCCTTCCTTCCTTTTTCTTTTGCTTCCCATTTCGCTATCCAAAGTCACTTATATCGGCTTCCAATGCTATAAAATGATAAATATAAAAGCATTAAAATTAATGGTTAAAAAAGCTAAACTAAAACCTGAGATCATGTACAGAACTGAGGGAAGGGGAGGCTCTTAACTATCACTTCACCAACCACCTCCAGCATATCATGCCATCTGTGAGCACAAGTCAATCACAGAGCCAGATTTTAAGACCCTTCTGGAAGGCCCAATGGGTAATGATGGATCTCACTTCGTCAGGAAGATGTTCCAGAGAATGGAGACCATAGCAGAAAAGGCACTTTTCCAAGAACCTATTCCTTGATTGACAGTTCAATTAATTACACTTAATTGTGTGATTAATGCACTATCACTCCGTATTGAGAAAAATGTTTCTCTTCTAATGAATGAAATTACCATTTAATGAAAAGAACAGTGACCCTCTTATGAACCATGAATTGTTTTTATGGTCTACTCTATACTTTAAGCCTAGTGCTTGTTTTCTATAATGATTGAAGCAGGATCTCTGGTCTCCAAAGGCTGGATTAGTTTTAAATCAGATCCTTTGTTTGTGACTGAAGGGAATTTATAATAATTTGGGTGATCGGGAAAATTCTGAATCCCTGTTTATCACCTGTTGTTTCAAATTAAAAAGCTGTATTATCATTATAAAGCATTTATTTCATACGGGGATTGGATTTAACATGCTGGCTACCTTGAATTATAGCCTATTTTGAAACTTGTTAGCACACACATAGTACTACTTCTGAACTACAGTAGTCCCTCGCTATACCGCGCTTCACCTACTGCGGCTTCACTTCATCGTGGGTTTTCAAGAAATATTAATGAGAAAAATCATTCACGGATCTTCACTGGTTCGCGGGTTTCTGAGGAAGTCGATCAGCAGATTTAAACAGCCCGCCGAACTCGATCAGCAGGTTTTTCATAAAAAATATATCTAAAATTGTAAATACTGTATTTAAATACTGTATCTAAAATAAATACTGTGTGGGAAGGGTTTATAAACACTTAAAACAATGAAAACTTACCAAACAATTACAATATAAATACTTAAATAAGTACTATCAGTTGATAAATTCCCCATCGCGGATTTCACCTATCGCAGCCGGGTCTGGAACATAACACCAGCGATAGGTGAAGGACTACTGTACATCTTTCCATTTTTCATAGGAAAATACCTTATGAGTAGCATGTAAGAGACTGAGACTTGCCCTTTTCTATTAGTTCTCATTTAATAGGTATGAAGAGAAAATAGCTTTGAAATTTTCTTCTAATATTTCTGCCTCCAACTTCTGGTTCCAGATTTTCTCATCTGTTTCTGTTCACTTGACATATACCCTAATACCATCCATCATCCCTGTTCATAGCAGTGGATAGAGAAGTTCCCACTCTGTAACCAAGGGTAAATCCATTCACCCGTGTGGTGTTTATTTTATTGGTGCATCAAGATTCTTGTGTGAATTATTTATTTGTTGATACATAACAATCTGTTGATTCTTGTTACAGCTGTGACAATCAGGAACGAAAATGGTGAAAACAGTCATAGAATGTAATGAAACAAATTCATAGTTCCCTCTAAGCTGAGCAGTGAACAATCGCTCACTTAAAAATCATCATCAACTCAGAGTTTTCCAAACCTGCCCAGAAGCCGAGAGGGAAAGAGTGAGAGGGAAGGAGAGAAAGAGGAAGAGAGAGAAACAGATAGAAAAAAGAGAGGAAGGAAAAGAAAAAGAAAAAGAATGGGAGTAAGGAAGAGCGAAAGAAAAACAAAATCTATTTTGAAACTAGCTCAACTATTTAAGTGGCATTTTGATATTGATAGAGTTGCCCTATTATGAGCTCACTGCTATAGACACACAGTACAGTATTTTATTTTGAAATTCTCTGAGGCAAAACAGGGTGGGTTTTTTATTTGTTTGTTTGTTTGTTTGTTTGTTTGTTTGTTTCTTTCTTTCTTTCTTTCTTTCTTTCTTTATTATTTCTGTGCCGCCCAGTCCCGAAGGGACTGCCGCTCAGACACTATACTTTTCCGCCCACCCCCCCAAAAAATTAGAGGGAACACTGGAAACAATGCTTTAAAATAAAACGATGAAAAGAATGGTAAAAGTAAATTGTCCTTTTTTAAAGTAAAATAATTAAATACATGTGCCAAAGAGTCGGTAGAGATGGACTGTTGGCAATGCATTTTATCAAAATAAATGCTTTATGTTTTTATGTCATTACTCTGCATCCATGAGAAACATGTGCTAGATAAGATACACAATCTTCTTCTGCAGATTATGTTTCACAGACTTACTTGTATCCTTTCAGGAAATTATGGAAATTCCTGACATGGGGAACAGAAAAGGGGAGGGGGAGAGGTTCCCCCTCCCTCTCTCTCTCTCACACACGTATACATATTCCATCTTGGTATAGCCAAACCAGATGTAGCATTAAGTATTTAAATATATTCACTGGGATCATTTTTTTCTTTAAAGAAATGGAAGGATGAATCTCCTCCTTACCCATGATCCAACCAAAATTTCCACTTTCAGGAGCTATTATTTGGCATCGGAAACAAGTTTTCTTTGACACCAATAGAAATTTTCCTTTCTTTCTTGTAGAAAAAACATTAAAGAAATATATCATGTATTTAAAATGCCATGTTCCCGTTCTCGCCATCCTGGCTGCTACTGTTGAGAGAGGGAAAGCCATTATAATAAAAACATTATTACATTTAATATCATGTCTGTTTTAGATTTCAGACCACAGAAGAACTGCAATAATGAATCATATATGTAGAATTTTATGCATGCAATTACACATGCGGCCGAGAACAGATGCTCTACGTGCTAATGTAAAGTTTTCTGTATCTCCTAGTCAAAGTTGACTTAAATATCATTACTGGAAAAAGCAAAGTGTTCTTGTCAAAAGACAACAAATTAGTTTTGACCAATTCTTTCTGTTTATCTTATGAGTAAATTATAGTTCTGAAGAAATATTTGGCATCTACAAATATAACTTTGTAAGATGCCGAAATCATGAAATTTTCAACCTTTAGAGAATGTTGCGTAAGGAATGAGGATATAAATTTAGGATTTTCAGGCTTCAGAATAGAAGGACTTCACTGTTCATTTACATAAATGCTTAATTCTTTGTTGCTTGTATCCTTATGATTTATATTGACTGGTTCCTAATATGATTTGATTGCTTATTTGTACCCAGACTATCATTAAATGTTGTACTTTTGATTCTTGACAAAAGTATCTTTTCTTTTAGGTACACTGAAAGCATATGCACCCAGACAAATTCCTTGTGTATCCAATCACACTTGGCCAATAAAAAAATTCTGTTCTGTTCTATTAAAAGATTACCATAGAAAAATACAGTGAAGTTAACTGTGTTCTTATTAATATTGCATTTGTTCTACAGAGTTCATTGTTCCATTTAGTAAAACATGAAACAATATAGGTGGAAGAAAGCAATACTATTCAATTAAATATGCAATTTTTAGGCAGTTAACAATGCTGGTACTTAAATACTTTTAATACTTTTAGTACTTACTACTTTTAAATTATTCATATTTTTAAAGTGCAGATACTGTTCATTAAATATTAAAGAATAATTTAAAACAATGTAACTGCATTAAGTGAAGATGATGTATTAGAGGAGAACCTTCCTTATGATTAATCATATAGAAATTCATTTTTAAAAGGACATGGTATCTATATCTTCCTATAGGATGACGTAGGATTCCCATCAGTTCCATGTAATGTGGCTAATGGGCAGCAATTATGGAAAAATGCAGTTTTGGAGGGCTTGATTACACATCCTGCCTGAAACACTTAGAAGAACGGAAGATGGAAATAAGTTTTATTTTCCATGTCTCCATTATTTCAATGGATTACATTTCTAACAGGCCTCCATTTTGCCTCTTCTGCAACAAGTTCCTGCCTTGCACTTGAAGTGATGATCTGTGCTCTGATTCAGTTTTTATTTTATTTATTTATTTTTATTTGGCAAGTACGTATTTGTAATGTACCTAGATATAACATTGTTTATATACATAAGATGGGTACTGCTAAGAGGGAACAATTGGACAGGGATGGTAGGACATAAATACATTAGAAATATACTTTCTAATGTACTTATGCAAGGGTGGGCTACTGCCTGAACAGGGGGGAACCCAGGGGGGGGCAGCGAAAATGGAGCTCCACCCCAGAGCACCCAATTTGCACTGAAAGATGTTCAAAGAAAATGCATAAGCCACAGCCACAGTGTGGTAGTAAAAATTTTGGTAGCCCTTCACTGTAGTTATGTCTGATATGCGGTGTGGGTTCCAGACAGATGAGCTGTATTCAAGGATTGGTTGGTGAATGTTTTGTATGCTCTGGTTAGTTGTGTGATGTTACTGAAGAAAAAGCTACGTAAGATTAGATTAACAACTCTTAAAGACTTTTTGGCGATGTTGTTGCAGTGGGCTTTGGTACTTAGGTCATTTGATGTGAGTATTCCAAGATCTTTGACAGAGTGAGGATCGTCTGCAAGGTCTTGTTTATTCAGCTATTATTAGGTGTCCTGATTCTTTTTGTGATATGCACCCGCCATGCTTTAATGAGAGAACATAAATGCAAAATGGACTGCATGCCAAAAGAATGCAAATTTGTCATCATTTTGCTGTTTAAAAATGGAAAAAATACTAGCATCTTATTTCTGCTATAATATGATGAGATGAAAATCATATGCATCTAGGCATAGGTTTGCAGCATAATGTATTCAGTTCCTGGCAAGCAAAGGAATTATAGGCCACAAAGGGTCGATGCTATCATTTAACATCTCTCTAGTAAACACTCATATTAGCCCAGCGGTGGGCTATGAGCCAGAACGCTAAATTGCACTCGCCACCGCAACTCGTAAGTTCTTGCGGGGCCAGCGCGATTTTGCTGCTGCACCTGTGGAGGTAGCAAAATCACGCATGGAGCCACAGGTCGCCTGTGTTTCGGTGAGGTTTTACCTCCGGCTCCATGTGCAATTTTTCTACCTCCATAGGTGCAGCAGCAAAATTGCACTGGCCCCGCAAGAACTTATGAATTGCGGTGGCGAGCGCAATTTAGCGTTCCGGCTCATAGCCCACAGCTCTAATAGCCTGTGTTCTTAGCATCCTGATGTCCATGTAGATATAAAAATATGGATTGGTTGAAAATGCATTTTGGATTGATAAGAATATAGGAACTTTTGTTGTCTGAAAACATAAATTACCTAAATACTACCTTCAAATATGTCACTTCTTTTCTTTTTATTACAACTCTAAGCACCTATATGAAAAGTTCCACTAAAATCAGCATGTAATATTATCACTCAGAGTTGTACCATTTCTCCTCTCCTCCACTAAATTGGGCTGTAAGGTGAATCTAAACTAAAATCAATATACATTTTTCCCCAGTAAATATCCCAAACATTCCCTGGCTGCTGTTTCTGAGCTATGGACACAACAAACTTTTTTCTCATGCAGTATATAAGGGTGAAACTGCAGATTTCCTTCCTGACTTAACTTCGGAAATGGGTCTAGATAGCATTGACCTATGAAATTAAAACACATCTCAAAATCCACAGTCAGAAATTTACAAGAACATAAGATTGGTTTACATTGATTACATCCAACTTTTAGTGTACGGTATTTGTAAATGCAGAAAAATACACACAAACCTACACACACAGAATCTTTAGCCCTGCAAGCTCATTCTTGTGAATATCTGGATAGTGAAATTGCTTCATCAAGAAAATTATGACAGAAAACCACATTCAATTACTCATCTTCAGACTAAAAGTAATGTTTTATCATTGTCAACACACTTTTCTCCATAGAAAATGGAATCTGCACAATACGTGTCCATCAAATAAGAATAACAGTTGTTAGAAGGTCCATTTTAAAATAGAAATTGTTCTCCCACACATCAGTTGTTTCGCTCAACTGAAAATAGCCCTTTCTGTGCTAAAGGCTGTGCATCTTTCTCCTATTCATATGCAAGGAGAAGGAGGTATCTGCAGTCAGATAATTTAAATTGCTGGACCACAATAGTGTAAGAATATGGCTCGTTTTCTGCCATCCGATGCGTCGTCTAAATTGCTTGCTTGGAGAAAGATGCGAAACTTGGACATGTAAGCTGTCCATGTATCTTCGTCTGGGTTGAAGAAGGGCAATGCATGAGGCATTGCTGAAGCTATCTCGGGAACACGAAGGCTCGAACCCCTCGTCGCCACTGTTAAATCAGAGGCTGGAGGCCGAGGAATAGTTAACAGCTCTTCATTAGGCAAACAGGAGCATTAGGAGTGACCAACCCGTAGGTAGAACGTGACTGCTCACTAATGGCTAAAGCTGCGCCTTATATACCTTTTGCTTAGCGCGGGAAAACTTGTGTGACAACATTAAACTTTCACGCCAAGATTTCCCTTGGCTGTGCCTAAACCAATCAGCGATCACCTTTATTTAAAAATACGAACATAACATAATTAATATGGACATACTCACAAAAGTTTGGAAGGAATTCATAATTTTGTTCCCTTTGATGACCCTTATTCTAAAATTACTCTCATTGTTAAACTGCATATGGTGGTGCCAAGCAGAGGATAACATGGCTGAAAGCTGGAGTTGTCTCCCATTTCGCTTGGTAATTATCTCCATCTATTTCACACACAGACATATCCGCAGCCCAGAGATAATTGGTTTTCCTCTGAAGAAATACTTCCAGCTTCTTGATAAACCTGCTGGGATCCAACATGCTGCAACTGTAGTCTTTGCTCAGCACCCGGTGTCAGGGTTCCAAATAACATCTAAGTTCAAAATCAGAGTCCGAGGCAAAAGTTTCCTCAAAGTTCCAATTTTTTCCTAGAGCCATGTTGGTACATCTGTGAGAAACCTGAATCTGAATTCCCAGGGTTTCTCTTTCCATTTTAAATTTCATTCCCCTGTCCCTCACCCACAAGTCCCACACCCCTGTCCCACACCCACAAGCAATCGAGTTGTTGAAGCATGGAACTCATTACCAGACTCCGTGGTGTCAACCCCCAACCCCCAACATTTTTCCCTTAGACTTTCCATGGTTGACTTCTCCAGATTCCTTAGAAGTCAGTAAGGGGCGAGCATAAGTGCACTAGTGTGCCTTCCGTCCCCTGTCCAATTGTCTCTCCTATATTTTATATATCTTTTCTCCCATCCATATATCCTTCCTCTACTCTTCATTGATGTATTCTAGTCTCATATCTCTTCTTCTATCCCTCCCCTGATATTTACTACTACACGTTTTTATTCTCCTTAACTTTCAATTTGTATTGGAATGAATGAATGAATGAATGAATGAATGAATAAATAAATAAATAAATAAATAAATAAATAAGTAGAATGCTGTACTGCAGCCACTGAAGCTGACTTGTAGATCTGAAGGTCAGTGGTTCAAATCTCATCACCGGCTCAAGGTTGACTCAGCCTTCCATCCTTCCGAGGTGGGTAAAATGATGACCCAGATTGTGGGGGCAATAGCCTAGCTCTGTTAAAAAAGTGTATTGCTAACATGTTGTAAGCCGCCCTGAGTCTAAAGAGCAGGGCGACATAAAAATCGAATAAATAAAATAAAATAAAATAAAATAATAAATAAAATGAAATGAAATGAAATGAAATGAAATAAAATGAAATGAAATAAATAAAAAAGTCACAGGGATCATTCATCTTCTGCCAATAGGTCCGTACACTCCCATCTTCCGGGCAGGTACTGGACAAAGGATGACCTTGAAAATCTAAAAGGTATTTGTTATGGCTAGCTCTCCCTCCTCATGCAACAGCCCGTCCCAAATTCCCACAGCAAGAATATATTCCAAAAGAATTATAGCATAATGTGGCAGGCCAAAATCTCCAAGTTAGTCTTGCTTTCGGCTGGCACCCACCTGGTTCTAGTTGAGAAGTCATTGGGTGGGGGGAGCACGGAGCAGCAAATCTGCCACTTTCTCCTCTCCATATGTCCCTTCAGCCATATGGTGCAGATGTCATTGTTATACTTCAGCTGATGTCTTGGCTATCCTTTTCCTCAGGGCATTTACTTAGCAACTTGATCCCCAATGTTGACCTACTTTCTGTTCTTTGCTGCAAAGGTTGAGCATGAAGATGGGAGGATGGTTAAATGTAAAGTAAACTAAAGGTCCTAAGTCTCGCTGAGAAGGGTGATTTGTTTATTTATTTATTTATTTGTTTGTTTGTTTGTTTGTTTGTTTGTTTGTCTGTCTGTCTACCTACCTACCTACCTACCTACCTACCTACCTACCTACCTATCTATCTATCTATCTATCTATCATCTCTCTCTCTCTCTCTCTCTCTCTCTCTCTCTCTCTCTCTCTCTCTCTCTCTCTCTCTCTCTCTCTCTCTATTTATTAGATTTGTATGCCGCCCCTCTCTGTAGACTCGGGGCGGCTCACAGCAATAATAAAGACAATGTAAAAATAAATCTAATAATTAAAAAAACACTAAAAACCCCATTATTAAAAACAAACATACAAATAAATATACCATGTATAAACTGTATAGGCCTGGGGGAGATGTCTCAGTTCCCCCCATGCCTGATGGCAGAGGTGGGTTTTAAGACGTTTACGAAAGGCAAGGAGGGTGGGGGCAATTCTAATATCCAGGGGCATGCTGTGCATTTTAATAGATCAGGCATACAAATCTAATTAATAATAAATAGATCAACAAAGTTGGAAGGTACCTTATAGGTAAATCTTGTCCAACCTCCCCCCCCCCCACTTAAGCAGGAGACCCTACACCAGTTATCTTTTAACTCTGAGAAGCTGCCAAGATGAACTCGCATGCATGAATTTGGCTTGTATAAATGATGCTTGCTATATAAAAAGATTGATTTGAAATATCAGTGTGTGGATTCCTCCTTTGTTTTCAATATGGGATAGAATGCTTGCTGAAGTCTAAGTATATTATGTCAACAGTATTTCTCTGGTCTATTAATTTAGTCACTGTGTTGAAGAATGAAATAAGTTTGGTTGGCATGATCTGTTTTTAACAAACCTGTGCTGGCTGCTAGTTATTACTTTACTGGTTTCTTGGTGTTGGCATAGAGGTGGATTCCTCCCAGTTCAGACTGGTTCAGTCAGTGCCAATCCATGGGAGCCGCCATCTTAAAAAAAAATAGAATTTTTTAAAAGAATATTTTAAAGAATTTTTTCTTTAAATTCAGTGCAGAAGACAAGTTTATGGCACTGTGCATGTTGTTTTTGGATTTTGGGGGTGGGGGGTGGGGGGATTTTTTAATTTTTAATTTTTATTTTTTTCCAGGTTTTTTTTCTTTTGCGCAGAAGCCGACTTTCCAGCACTGTGCATGTGATCATAATCTTGGTGCTTTGTTTTTTTTAAAAAAAAATCATTTTTTGCCATTATCTTGCATGTGGGTGCAGCCATGTGGTGGAGGAGGAAGCGAACCAGCAGTTAGAACTCACCCCTGTGTTGGCAGATCTGTTTTTATTACCTTTTCCAGTATCTTCCTGGGTATTGATGTTAGGCTGATTGGGTCTGTAGTTTCCCGAGTCAGTTTTTCCCCCTTTTTTGAAGATGGGAACCACATCAGTTCTTTTCCAGTCCTCTGGTAGTTCCTGGGTGTTCTGCCGGCGTGTTTCAACTGCCCGTAATTACAGGGTAATTAGTCCAGGAAAACACACACCACACGATAAAAGGAAAACCCAAAAGTTTTTATAAACAGAAAAACAGAAACAGCTCCCTTTTTAAATGTCAAAGGGATTTTATGGTACACACAAAGCACAGATTAAATGCAGTCCAATTGCTCACCCAATAACTGGGAAATTGAGTCCAATTCTAAAGTACAGAGAGTCCACACACACAATCCTGAATAGCAAAAACCACGATCTTGATGAAACAATGAATCAGATAAACTGCCCTGAGGCTAAAACACCAGGCTGCGCTTTTATCTGTAGCACTAATTACAGCAGTCCCACCCAACCACAGGTGGCCTCATTTTCTCTTGTAATAATCCTTCAGTTGTTGTCTCCTATGCATCACTCTACGCATGCGTGGATGTGTCATTAATTCTTGTTCAGAATCCAGGGATGATACAGATGACTGATCTCCTCCCGGGCTGTCTGTCAAACTCCCCTCTTCCCTGTCACTCATGCTTCCTTGGTCAGAGGAGACTTTATCAGCAGATTCTAATGGGAGCAAAACAGGCCTGCGGCATGTGGATGTCTCCCCCACCTCCACCTCCACATTCCTTGGGGCAGGAGCTGGGCCAGAGCTAACCACCACCGTGTGTCCCAGTATTTTAGAAAGATATGGTGCAGTGGTTCTGATATGACATCTGCGAGCTTCTTTAGAACTCTGGGATGTAATCTGTCTGGTCCTGGTAATTTGTATTCATCAAGATCAGACAGGTGTTCTCTTTTCAGTCTGTGTTTCTGGTAGGAACAGTTATGACCAATGAAAAGAATGAGTTAAGTAGCTCTGCTTTCTCTCTGTTGCTTCTGTTGCTTCCTGGTCGACTTCTCTCTTTAATGGACAAACTGATCCCTTGGTTTTTTTCTTGTTATTTAGATTGGAAGAAAGTTTTTGTTATTATCTTTGACTTTTGTTGCAAGTCAATTTTCTTCCAGCAGAGCCCCAGAGATATTGACTGCATTAGCAAGTAGTTCAAAAATCTCTCCCACTCCAATTAAAGAGGCTTCTATGGAATTTTTTACTTCCTTGACTTCTCTGTAGCATGACCCTAAGGGGAATCACTTGTTTTTCACTAGTATACGTTCTCTGTCACATGAGAAAAGTATGGGAAGTATGGGAAAAGGAACCCTCAATCTGAGTATTGTATTGGCAGTTCTGTATTAGCAAAAACTTCAGAAGAGAAGGATTTAGAGGCAGTGATTTCTGACAGTCTCAAAATGGGTGAACAATGCAGTCAGGCGGTAGGGAAAGCAAGTAGAATGCTTGGCTGCATAGCTAGAGGTATAACAAGCAGGAAGAGGGAGATTGTGATCTCGCTGTATAGAACACTGGTGTGACCAGATTTAGAATACTGTGTTCAGTTCTGGAGACCTCACCTACAAAAAGATATTGATAAAATTGAATGGTTCCAAAGACGAGCTACAAAAATGGTGGAAGGTCTTAAGCACAAAACTTATCAGGAAAGACTTAATGAACTCAATCTGTATAGCCTGGAGGACAGAAGGAAAAGGGGGGACATGATCAAAACATTTAAATATGTTAAAGGGTTAAATAAGGTTCAGGAGGGAAGTGTTTTTAATAGGAAAGTGAACACAAGAACAAGGGGGCACAATTTGAGGTTAGTTGGGGGAAAGATCAGAAGCAACGTGAGAAAATATTAGTTTACTAAAAGAGTAGTAGATGCTAGGAACAAATTTCCAGCAGACATGGTTGGCAAATCCACAGTAACTGAATTTAAACATGCCTGGGATAAACATACTGTATGCCTTTTGCAAACTCCTAAAAACCCACCTTTGCCATCAGGCATGGGGGAATTGATTCCTCGGGGCATTTCATTTTATGTATGGTTTGTCTAGAATGCATGACTGTTGTTATAATAAGGGTTTTAAATTGTCCTTTTTAACCATTAGATTTGTACTATGTATTGTTGTTGTAAGCCGCTCCTAGTCTCCGGAGAGGGGCGGCATACAAATCTAAATAATAATAATAATAATAATAATAATAATAATAATAATAATAATAATAATAATATCCAACCTAAGATAAAATATAGGAAATAGTATAAGAGCAGACTAGATGGACCATGAAGTCTTTTTCTGCCGTCAATCTTCTATGTTTCTATATTTTTATGTGGACAATAAGTATATGCATATAGGATACATCCAGGAAGAAAGATTTGAATATTGTCACTGGAACAATGGTGGCCTATGTCAACATATAGGGCTTGCATAAAAGACATTTCACTCTTGATATTCATGAAAAGTACAATGAACACTGCAGTTTTTTGGCCTTCTTAGGAAACTGCCTTGGTCAAGGCAAATAATTGGTCCAATTAGCTAAGTATTGTCTACATCAGGCGTGTCAAACTGGTGGCATGTGAGCTGGATGTGTAATATACAGGCCACGCCAAGCACAGTTCTGCAAAGCAAAAGAAGTCATGAAATGTCACGTGACGGCAACGTAATGTCGTAAGTTTGACACCTGTGGTCTACACAGAGTTGCAAGTAAGTCTTAAGAACATCAGATAAGAGCCTATCTTAACTCAACATAAACATGGAATATTCTGTATATAAAGTGATTGCTCTAATTTGAGCAGTGGCTTATCTCTTATATACACCTGGACAAATTTAAGAACACCTCTTTCTCATGAGCAATTTCAAGACCTCAGATAAATTTCAAATATCTTAATAGCGTGTTAACGTAGGATAACTGCAACTTTAATTCTACCTGTAATCCTAAGCATAACCCACAAATTTTAAAAATGTGAACAAAATAATAGTAATTTAAAAAAATATAAATAAATTGTATGGACTTCCAGAAGGAGCATCTCAAGACACAAGGCAGAAAATTCCCAATGAGCTAAGGCCTAAACTATTACAATAAGAATAGTTTAAATTATATAATTTATATTATATAATTTATATTATTCAGACACAATCTGAAGTTAGTTGGGGGAAAGATCAAAAGCAACATGAGAAAATATTATTTTACTGAAAGAGTAGTAGATCCTTGGAACAAACTTCCAGCAGACATGGTTGGTAAATCCACGGTAACTGAATTTAAACATGCCTGGGATAAACATATATCCATTGTAAGATAAAATACAAGAAATAGTATAAGGGCAGACTAGATGGACTATGAGGTCTTTTTCTGCCATCAGTCTTCTATGTTTCTATGTAATATAAATTATTCAAGAACTGGGGTGGCACATTGGTAAGAGTTCAGCACTGCAGGCTACTTCATCTAACTGCTAGCAGTAATTCATCAGTTCAAATCTCACCACCGGCTCAAGGTTGACTCGGCCTTGCATTCTTCCGAGTTGGGTAAAATGAGGACCCAGATTGTTGGGGCAATATGCTGATTCTGTAAACCACTTAGAGGGGGTTGTAAAGCACTGTGAAGTGGTATATAAGTCTAAATGCTATTGCTATATAAGAAAACTTGTCTTCCTTTTCTTTTTCCAAACTATGTGGTAGTTAGCATCCGGTCCACAGACGCTTTCTTTCTAGAATATAGAGATAAACAAAAATTGCCAGGCTCTTAAAAAGTTTTTTCATCTTCCATCTTGATGCAAGATGAATGTCAAAAACCCCCCCGTGTTTGTTGATTAACTGAGGAAATGAATCAGGAAAAACCATCTTGGTTCCATTTTCAATTATTTCAAAGAGCTCAGATGCCCAGAAAGCTGCAAAATATTATCTGAACATCAATGTAAACCAGTGTTTTTCAATCTTGGCAGTTTTTAGATGGGTGCCAGCATTGCAAGCTGGGAATTCTGGGAGTTGATGTCCATCCATTGGAAAGCTGTCAAGATTGAAAAACACGGATCTAAACATTTTAGTTTCAGTTGGACTTGACCTTAAATTTTAATGAGAATTGTACTTCGAACCATATGCAGGTTCAATATCTAAATTTGCTTGAGCCACTATGATGGAGGGGGAAAATTAGGATCTTGTTGAGAGTATGGCAAAGCATCACTTATAGTTGACCCTAGGTGAAGAAGGTTATCTGAAATCTTTCCAATTTGGGTTCAGGCCCAGGCATAGGATGGAAATTTCATTGATCACTGTTATAGACTATTATTATATGATTCTCATTAAAATTTAATCTACCTTCTCTGCCCAAGAAGACAACTCAGAAGCTACAAAATGCAGCCCTCCATTTGCTAACCAGTATGTAGTGGTACAAGAGAATAATACTTGCTGGTATATTATGAGAACTGCCCTGGTTGTCATTGGGCTACTAGAGCCACTTTAAGATGCTAGTTATTATTTTTATGGATGCTCTTATTGGATCCTAAAACAGAGGAGGCCTTGTGAAAGAGATCACTTTAATACAGAATCATGCCAGACAGGCAGGTACAGGCTTAAAGAATTCCAACAACACATACAGAGTTATATAGCAAGCCCTGGCTGAGGCAGGAACCAATCATATACACAGTAGCTTTCCCGCTTACAAAGTAACTATGGAACGCGCCCTATCAGAACCTTGGATAGGGACGCCAATCGCACGGCTCTAACCGGCCGGCTGTTTCTAAGCAAACACAGCACTCCTAACCCCTTGATTGACACATACATAGTCTTTTAAATATGCCGGTTTGTAGCGCACTCTCTCTGAGCGCCGGGGCATGCCCGCCTGCTCGGAAATCCTTTCCAAATTTGATTCTTGCATTCCCTCATCAGAAATCCGAACTTCCTCACCCCTTAAAGGTTCCGACGATGCGTTTTCCCCTGACAGTCTAACGGGCAGCTGCAACGGATTTAAAAACGATCCAGGATGCTCCTCCTCTCCTTCCCTTTGACCATCACTCGCCCTGTCCACCCGGATCTGGTCTAAATGCCTCTTCCAAACCCTTCCATCTTCCAGTTCAATTTCAAAAGATCGAGGTCCCAGCTCCCTCCTTACGGTTCCCCTTTCCCAATTCAGACCTCCTGAGTAAGCCCTGACAAACACAGTGTTACCTATTTTCACCTGCCTGGTTGGGGTTACTGGCCACTGCACCGTTTGAGAGTACCAAGGGTGCAGTCTGTCAAGAATGATGCGGAGCTTGCGACCCATCAACAGTTCGGCTGGGGTTTTACCTGTAGCCACGCACAAGGTGGAATGTTGCGCTAGCAACAAATCTGCTAACCTTTCCTGCCATGAACCTTGTGGCATCCTCTTAAGGGCGTCTTTTACAGACCTAACTGCCCGTTCCGCCTGGCCATTACTGGCCGGATGCCAAGGCGAGCTTAAAGCATGTCTGATGCCAGCAGATGCCAGGAATGACTCAAAGTGCACAGCCGTGAACTGGGGACCGTTGTCCGAAACGAGAAGGTCGGGGAACCCGTGAGTGGCAAATAAAGTCAATAGGGCGTCTATGACAGCTTGAGCGCAGGTAGATCTGAGCAGGACAACCTCCACCCACTTTGAATGGGCATCCACGACGATCAAGAAGGTCTGTCCCATAAAGGGACCGGCTAGGTCAATGTGTATGCGAGCCCAGGGGCCAGCAGGCGGCTCCCATGCCAGCGGCTCGGCTCGAGGAGGGAAAGGGCGACTTTCCTGGCAAACTGCACAACCAGCGACCCTTAGCTCCACCTCCTTATCCAACCCAGGCCACCACACATAGTCCCGAGCTAAACCTTTCATGCGCACTATGCCTGGGTGACTTCTGTGCAACATTTCCAGCACCTGGCCCCGCAAGGTTTCCGGAATCACCACCCTGCTTCCTCGCAGCACCACCCCTTTTTCCACAGAGAGCTCAGACTGACATCTAAAAAATGGGACAAACACATCGGCAGGGGCTGTGGCTGGCCATCCCCTTAATACCCATTGCCTTATTTGGGATAGAATGGCATCCCGGCCGGTCACTCCAGCCACTTCGGTCGCAGAGATGGGAATTCTGCTCTCAGATAGAGCAAACACGGAGCACGTCGGAGCTGGGTCGACGAGAACATCAGGCAGCGGACATCTGCTCAGGGCATCAGCATGTGCTATGTGGCGTCCTGGCTTGTAGGTCAACGTATAACTATAGTTCGCTAGGAAGATGATCCAGCGTGACATCCTTGGTGATAGGACTACTGGACTCTGACGGCTTCCTGATAACAGCCCCAGCAGTGGTTGGTGGTCTGTGACCAATTCGAACTGTCTCCCATATAAATAATCGTGAAACCGCTTGACCCCTGCAATAAGTGCCAGCGCCTCTTTGTCTATATGACCATAGTTTCTTTCAGCTGGCGCCAATGTGCGAGAGAAAAATGCCAGGGGGGCTTCGGCTCCATTGGGCAACCTGTGACTAAGGACAGCGCCCACCCCATGCTGTGAAGCATCACAGGTCAAAATTAAGGGTAAACCTGGAGAGTACTGGGCCAGCACGTTATTGGACAGCAGTAAGTCCTTGACCCCATTAAACGCCGATTCCTCCCTTCCTCCCCAGTGCCATTTCGCTTGTTTGTCCAAAAGCCGGTGCAAAGGTTCGGCCACCGACGCCTTATGCGGGATGAATATCGCGTAAAAATTTAAAAGTCCTAAGAAGGCTTGTAGCTCAGCCTTGGATCGTGGCCTGGGGGCTTCCCTAATCGCCCGTGTCTTTTCAGGGGTGGGGTGAATTCCCTCCCCATCAACAATAAAGCCCAGGAATTCCACCCTTGGGACACCGAAAACACATTTCTTTTCCTTTAGCTTAAGCCCCGCGTCCCTGAACTTGGACAAAACCCTCCTTACTCGTTCCATCAACTCGTCAGTGGAACTCCCCGACACCAGGACGTCATCGAAGTATGGCACCGTGCCATCGAGCCCATACAGTAACCTCTCCATCAGGCCCTGGAATAGTCCTGGGGCAATAGAGACCCCAAATTGTAAACGGTGACACTTAAAAACCCCCCGATGGGTGATGATCGACTGCGCCTCTGCAGCCAGGGGGTCAACGGGAAGCTGCTGATAAGCCTGAGATAAATCCAGCTTCGCGAACACCCGACCCTTTCCCAAAGTGTGCAGCAGCTGTTGCACCACTGGCAACGGATATGAATGGTGTGCCAACGCCTTGTTAATGGAACATTTGTAGTCCCCACACAGCCTAATTCCTCCATCCCCCTTAAATGCAATGACTACCGGGGTTTCCCATTTAGCCTGATCCACCGGCTCCAGCACCCCCTGGGCGATCAGTCTGTCCAGTTCCTCATCAACTTTCGGCCGGAGGGGAATGGGTACCCTGCGGGCTTTCAAACGAACCGCCGGTTCTTGTGGGTTTAACCCGAATGAAATCGGGGTTCCCTTATAACAGCCCAACTGACCATCGAATACGGTAGGAAACTCTCGTGCCAAAATCTCAAACCTCCCCATGTCAGTTACAGCATTTACCCCAGTCACAGAGAGTCCCAAAGCCTTGAACCAGTCCAACCCTAAAAGATTAGAGAAAGGCCCATTAATAATAATAAGAGGCAATTTGCCCACAAAAGTTTTGTAACGGACTGGAAAACGGCCCTCCCCCACAATAGGTATTGGTGTCCCTTGATAGTCC
The DNA here is from genome assembly GCF_031021105.1 of Erythrolamprus reginae. Classification (NCBI taxonomy): domain Eukaryota; kingdom Metazoa; phylum Chordata; class Lepidosauria; order Squamata; family Dipsadidae; genus Erythrolamprus; species Erythrolamprus reginae. The sequence continues at coordinate 198,916,214 of NC_091952.1, forward strand.
TTGAGTTGCACCGAGCATGGAGACAGGCGACCTCTGCTGGCAGCTGGAAAACAGCGCTTCAATGTTGCCCAGGAAATCAAGGAATGGGCAGATCCAGTGTCCACCTGCATAGGGCACCTCGAAGAGCCCAACTGGACCTCCAACGAGATCTTCTCCGCTGAACTGGACATCTCCTTCACGAAAGTGGTAGCCAAACGTGGCCGACTATAGATAGCGTTGCAATCCTCACGCCGGTTGGAAGGAAATTTTTTCTGCCATCGGGGAATAAAACTCTGGGGCTCCCGTTGCTCTCGGCTAGCGGCTGTAGAAACTCTGCGAGAACGGCAGACCCTGGAAAGGTGCCCTTTGGCACCACAATGCCAACACACGGCATCACGGGAAGGGCAGGAGGACCTCAGATGGTTGCCCCCGCAGCCCTGACAAGGTGCCTGGGGTGGCCTGGGACGGGTAACAGGAACGTCTCGGTTCCTATTCACTGCCAATTTACACACCTCCTCCTCCTCTGCTTCGTGACTTCCCTCCTCTTCTGGGAGAACGGTAGCCTTATCAGTGGCTACCGTAGCCTTTCGGGTTACATTGACGGTGCTGTCCATGGCTGCTAGCGACTGCGTTGACAGCTCAAATGCACGAGCCTCCGCTAGCGCCGCTTGAAATGTCAAATCCCTAATGGCCAGGAGACGCCGCTTAAGCCGACCGTCTCTCACCCCTATTACAAGCCTGTCTAGGAGATAATCATTTAGGTCTGCAAACTCACAATAAAGTGCCGCTCGACGCAGGGCGGCCACATAGTCATTTATAGATTCCCCCTCAGCTTGATTTCGCTGGTAAAATTTATAGCGCCTCGCACACCGGGACGGGGCCGGGGCATAATGATCCTGCAAGGTTTTTAGAAAGTCTTCCCAAGACACATCATGGATCGAAGTAGGGGCAAACAATGCTCGAGCCGTTTCGAACATCTCGGGGCCACAAAACCCCAGGAAATAAGATCTTTTCCTGTCGCCGGAAATCTCCGTGTACCCGTTGGAGATTAAGAAGCAATCGAAACGGGCAACATAGGAATCCCATGTCTCCCCTTGGGGATTGAAGGGGGCGAAAGTAAGTTGCACTGACATTGTCACTTACGTCCAAAGTCCAAGCATAGAAATCCTGAAGAAATGGCGAGAATCCTCGTCGCCAGTAAAACAGAGGAGGCCTTGTGAAAGAGATCACTTTAATACAGAATCATGCCAGACAGGCAGGTACAGGCTTAAAGAATTCCAACAACACATACAGAGTTATATAGCAAGCCCTGGCTGAGGCAGGAACCAATCATATACACAGTAGCTTTCCCGCTTACAAAGTAACTATGGAACGCGCCCTATCAGAACCTTGGATAGGGACGCCAATCGCACGGCTCTAACCGGCCGGCTGTTTCTAAGCAAACACAGCAGATCCTATTATTTATATGGATTGCTTCCTCACTATATTTACAACCTGACCTAGGTAGATTTTGACTAGAGGTCAAGAAGACAAGCTAAGAATTCCTCTTTCACAAGAGGTTAAGGAGAGGGAGCCAGGAAACAAACTCCCTCACTGTGGAGCAACTTCTCTGTTGCTTAATTTCTTATTAGAAAGCCACAATTTATTTGGAATTAGCCAACTCAGGGAGGATGTGTTACATAATTTAGGGCCATGTGATTTATTTTATGAACTTTAATGCTTTGTTTTCAGGTATTCAATGTTTGTTTATGTTATTGTAAGTCTTAGAAGTAGGTGTCATGCTGTAAATAAATTCTATCTAGACAATGAACCTTGGTGAATCCCAATATCTTTGTCTGTTTCTTATCAGTATTTTTCAAATTTCCCGATCCTTATCTTACAGGACTTTGTAATTATCTTTTTATCTCTTTCATTTCTTTACAGAAGTCATCCATTTTCTGGTTAATTATCTCACCTTTAGCTAAATATGTTTGTAACTGCTGAATAAGACATTTCTGAAACTTCTAAAGTTTCTGGAATGCTGACAGGATCAGAATTAAAATAGCTCTCTCTCTCATACATTAGAAATGTATCAGCTTCACTAGGTTTATCAGCAATTTTAGCCATGTCAGCCCTTCAGGTTTTATAAAAACCATCCTCCTCCATGAATGAAGGAATTAAAGGGAATTTGTTTTCTTGCAGTGAGCTTTTTTCTGCTTACCAATTAAATAAGACAAAAGTCTCAGAAAAAAAGTAAAGTTTTTAACAAGAAGAATGTAAGATCTGCAGCAAAGGCATGTATCAACGTTAAATCTACATCTCAGCAGCTATCATTATTGTGCCTATCTTGTCTCATGAAATACAGGATCTGGAGAATTTATCATTCATTGCTTAACATTTCTCCAACTGATTTTTGCTGCTCAAACTGTAATTAGTTTAAAATGCTATTATCCTTGTTGGCTACTGATCTTAGCATTGTTATTCTGGGGTGTTATAGCAAATTATTCTATATGATGTAGTGTGTATCAGTGCACAGGGTTGTCTTCATAGTTCCCTCTAAGCTGAGCAGTGAGCAATCTCTCACTTAAAAATCATCATCAACTCAGAGTTTTCCAAACCTGCCCAGAAGCTGAGAGGGAAAGAGTGAGAGGGAAGGAGAGAGAGAGGAAGAGAGGAAGAGAGAGAAACAGGTAGAAAAAAGAGAGGAAGGAAAAGAAAAAGAAAAAGAATGGGAGTAAGGAAGAGAGAAAGAAAATCAAAATCTAGTTTGAAACTAGCTCAACTATTTAAGTGGCATTTTGATATTGATAGAGTTGCCCTATTATGAGCTCACTGTTATAGACACACAGTACAGTATTTTATTTTGAAATTCTCTGAGGCAAAACAGGGTGGGTTTTTTATTTGTTTCTTTCTTTCTTTGTTTGTTTGTTTGTTTGTTTATTATTTCTGTGCCGCCCAGTCCCAAAGGGACTGCCGCTCAGACACTATACTTTTCCGCCCACCCCCTCAAAAAAATTAGAGGGAACATTGGTTGTCTTAATAGCATTATGGCCTACCGGGCAAAGCAGTGTACAGTGGTACCTCGAGATACGAGTTTAATTCGTTCCGGACCTGCGCTCTTAAGTCGAGCAGCTCTTATCTCGAATGACTTTTCCCCATAGGAATTAATGTAAATAATTTTAATTGGTTCCAGCCCTCAAAAAACTCACAAAGTTAGTCTAAATTATGCAAAAAGACATTGCAAGAATAAATGTAACTTTACTTATTAATAAGATGATAAGCTGAGAGCTTTCCTTCCCTTCCTCTTTTTACCCAAAACAATCAACATGGCAAACTTTTATTTTTATTCATTAAACTGTAGTTATTTATTCAACTTCACTGCCACCCAATCCTGTAGAGGGAGGAAAGAAGGGAGGAAGGAAAAGGAAAGCAAGAAATGGAGGGAGGAAAGGAAGGAAGGAAAGAAAGGAAGGAAGGAAGAAAGAAAGGAAGAAAGAAAGAAAGGGTGAAGGGACAGGAACAGAGGAAGGAAGCAAGGAAACTTATGAAAGGGGAGAGTAACTTCACTGCCACCCAATCCTGTAGAGGGAGGAAAGAAGGGAGGAAGGAAAAGGAAAGCAAGAAATAGAGGAAGGGAAGGTAAAAGAGAGAAAGAAAAAGAGCAAGAAAGAAAGCAAGCAAGAGAGAAAGAAAGAAAATGAAAGAGAAATAAAAATAGAGAGGGAGAATGAAAGAAATGGAAGGAGGGAAGGAAGGAGAGAAAGCAAGAGAAAGAAAGAAAGCAAGAGAAAGAAAGAAAGAAAGAAAGAAAGAGAAAGAAAGAAAGAAAGAGAAAGAAAGAAAAAAGAATGAAAGAGCAAGAGAGCAAGAGAGAAAAAGAAAGAGAGAGAGAAAGAAAGAAAGAAAGAAAGAAAGAAAGGCAACTTCAAAGAAAGGCTCACTGAGCATCTCTCACTCTCTCTCTCTCTCTATCCCTCTCTCTTTCTCTCCCCCCTCTCCCCCTTTCCCTCTCTCTTTCTCTCTCTCCCTCTCTCTTTCTCTCCCCCCTCTCCCCCCTTTCCCTCTCCCCCCCAGGCCGGCAGCGATGTTTTAAAACAGCCGCTCCGTTTGCGAGCTAACTCCTGAGGTGCGGAAGTTCGCCTTTGGCGTTTGGGCCACTCGGAATGTGAAATTCAAAACAGCGTTCGGATCCCCCCACCCCCAGCAGAAGCCAAGGACCCCCAGAGTGGGGCGGCAGGGGAGGCGACCGCCTCTCCACTCACCAAGTGCCGGGATACGAGCCGAGAAGAGCCGGGCTGGCTTACTTTCCTTCCTTCCCGCGCTGATGCAGAGCCACTCAAACAAAGCGTCACGCCCCCCTGACGCTTTTGGCGGCAAAAGAGCCCAGCGTCGCTTCGGAAGCCGCCGAAAGCATCAGAGGGGCGCGACGCTTTGTTCGAGTGGCTCTGCATCAGCGCGGGAAGGAAGGAAAGTAAGCCAGCCCGGCTCTTCTCGGCTCGTATCGCGGAGAGGGGCGGCATACAAATCCAAGTAATAAATAAAATAAAATAAAAAAATGTCTCTCCTCTCCCAGCTCTTATCTCGAGTAGCTCTTAAGTCGAGCAGCTCTTATGTCGGGGTTCCACTGTACTTGGTCCCCTATGATAACTTCTCATGGGAACAAAAATGTAAATGGTCAATAAAAATAAAGATATATTTGCATGTTAGTATTAATTTTAAAAATGCAATAAAATGCAATAAATATGTTGCTGTATTTATATGATACAAGGTACAGTGAAGGATAAAGTGACCAGATGTCCCGCTTTCAGTGGGACAGTCATGCTTTATGATCATTTGTCCCGTGTCCCGCTCCGTTTGAAAAATGTCCCACTTTTTTTCCTCCCAACCAGCCCCCTTGGGAAGAAGCTGGAGGGAGGGGATTCTGGGCTCTCCATTACTGCCTTGTAGTGATGGGTGAACCCAACAGTGTTCGAGTTCGGCAAGTTCGGATGAACTTTAGGCAAAATTCGGCCAAACCCGACCCGAACCCAAACCTGAACCCGAACGGGGAATCCCACCAAGAGATTCCAGGGGCGGTCCTTTCACGTAAAAATAAACATGTTTATTTTTAAGTGAAAGGACCGCCCTTTGCTTGCAGCACCTCTGCGGCGTCCTTTTTCGTAAAAATAACAATGTTTATTTTTACATAAAGACCTCCCTTTGAAGGAGCTGGGGAATCCCTCCCACAAAGAGATTCTGGGGGAGGAGCTTTGACATCACCGGCAGGTTGCTAAGGACACCATGGAATCCAGGAAGTGATCGCCTTGGCGTCCTTAGCAACCTGCCGGTGACGTCAAAGCTCCGAACACTGAACACGACCCCGAACTTTGCCCGAAGTTTCAAAAAATTTCAGGTTTGTGTTCGGCATACTGAACACTGCAAAATTCGGTACAGACCCGTATTGTGCGAGTCCAGTTCGCCCATCACTACTGCCTTGCCCTCCCCGCTCCTAACCCAGCTTGTCTGGATGTCTCTGCGTGGAGGAAGAAAGAACGAGAGGGCCCACCAAAGTAAAGGGACGCTGTGGTGGGGGCGGGTGAGGCACGCACTTGCTGAGGGGAGACAGTGGCGCTGGGCAAAGTTTCAGTTGCCTCGGTGCTTCTGGAGGCAGCGGCCAGCCCAGGGACACAGTCCATCCAGGCACCTCAGGATCCGCCGAGGGAGAAGAGCAGAAAGAGAGAGAAAAAAGAGAGAGGGAGAGAAAGAAAGAAAGAAAGAAAGAAAGAATGAGAGAAAGAAAGAGAGGGGGAGGGAGGGAGGGAGAGAAATAGAGAGAAAAGGAGGGAGGAAGAGAGAGAAAGAAAGAGAGAGAGAGGACGATAAATAGAAAGGGAGAGAGAAAGAGAGAGTGGGGTGGGAAGGAGGGAGAGAGAGAGAGAGAAAGAGAGAGGGAGGAAGGAAGAGAGAGAGAAAGAGAGAGCAAAAATGACAGAAATGAAGGAAGAAAGAGGGATGGAGAAAGAGAGAGAGACAGAAAGAGGAAGAGAAATAGAGAGAAGGAGGGAGGGAGAGAGAAAGACAGAGAAATATAGAGAAAGGGATGGTGGAAGAGAGAGAGAGAGAGAAATTTCTTTGCAATTTTTTTTGCCAAGGTGCCCCCCCCACCTCCTGCTCAGTGGTGTCCTTCTTTACCAATGCTAAAATCTGGTCACTTTAGTGAAGGAGTAACATACACAGATTAGCGGGGTGCCCTATGCTTGTGGGCAAGGGCCCATCAGGCCCATGTGTTAAGACAGAAGAAAACATAAAAAAGAACTTAGTGGAAATGATTTTAAAGCTTTGGATTTGATCTTATTTCATATTCCCTGCAGTTTCTTTACATGTACCAGTTAATGTATTTTGCATGATTATAGACTATACAGTAAGTCAGCACTTCATTAGTGAAAAAATATATATGAACAAATAAATAGAACTTCCTGTTAGGCAGTGGTGACCTTCCTGTGTTGAATGTACTACTGTACTTCCTGAGCATGTACTAATTGCAGAGCTGATTCTCTTACTTAAGGCTCAGGTTTATTTACATGATGGCATTCTTTAAGAGGTTGAATTAGTGAATAATCAAAACAAAGTCTTGAGCTATTTGTACAACCGATGTAAAATGAAGCATTTCTATTATTTCTGGCTCAGGCATCCAGTCCATCTGGTCTCAGCCTTTCCCAGTTGGCATAACACGAAAGCAGAGGTTCTCAGTGAACTGGAGACTCTTTCATTAACTCTATGTCCATTTATCCTCTTTTGTTCAAAAGGCTCTTTAAGATTCCATGTTCATGTGGCTATTGGTAACCCTGAATCTGAAGGTTTCTGCTCTGGCAGTCACCCCTTCAAGATACATAGAGTTCATGATGTGCACTGGCTCATACATGATGTAAAGTGTATATATTTTGCTACAAACAGATCATCAATGGCCAACCAGCTGGATTCCTAAGACCCTTTCCCTGAATTTTGTGAGTTAGAAACATTTCTAGTTACCGTGTCTCCTATGATGTAAAATAGTAGTTTGCATTATACACAGGTGGCCCCTGTTATCTGAAGTCCCTTTAGCTGTGGCTTTGCAGATTCTCAGCAGGTAAGTAGAGAGTAGACCTTTTCTGTTCCAGCACCGAGCCCCCTAGAAATAAGATGCAGACCATCGGTTTTAAATAATAAAGGATTTACTATGTACAAGACTTATTCGCAGTTGAAGTTTTTTCAAAATGAAACTAAAGTCTTTTAATGGCTTGTAAAGTCTTATCAGCTGGTTAGTGTCCCAGAAAGAGATAAGCATGACAATAATTACCCAGATGGAGTAATATTCAGAAGAGGAGACGTTCAGAAGTTAGTTGGAAGCCCAGAGCTCCTTAGAAAGCCAAGAATGTGTCTCTTGAAATCACAAGCCAAAAAACAAGGACTGGAAACAAGATGTTAGAATGAACCACATTGTTCTCTGCACCAGAGTGATGCATGACTTCATCTTAAATAGTCTGAGGACGTGGCCCAATAGCCAGTAGCGCTACTCATGAGTAAACCTACTTCTGAATAATAATTCATGCCTCCTAGACATTTTTTTAAAAATTTTATAAGTGTGAGATCCTTTCCACCAGAGATATTTAAAAGTCCCTAGTTCAGGTGCTTTGTTCCTAACATTGGCATTTTTTAATCTCAACCTATTTGCAGAAGAGACGGAGTAACGACACGGACACAAGAGCTGGATTTAAAACTGGGTCATTTTTATTAAAATAAATTTGCATAATTTATTTAATTAAATTAGCATAATTAACATAACTAACTATGACCCAAACAATGGACCTGCAGGGTCAAACAATTGCTTCCGGGGCGGAAAATGACGTCATATAAACTTCCTGGGCAACTTATGGGCATAGCTCCATGCTAGTCCAGGTGAGGGACCCCTCCCTCACCTGAGACCCTGCCATGCACTTGCATGTGGGAGGTCCCGCCGGCTAACCCCTACCAGGGGACTTAAATGTGCGGGACCCAAAGACAGGTTCCCCCCAACTGCTCAGGTTGTCAACACCACAAGCTTGGATAGAACCTGTCAATCATCCCCAAAGATGCCCAACAGAGAACACGCAGTTGCTAAACCACCACCCAATTTTCCGCCCCTAACCTGCCTACCCAAATGACCAAAGGTAAGCCAATTAGTCTAAACAGGTGCAAGCACCCCCTAACTGCTTATCCTTCTCCACAGTGTGGAATAGGCAAAAAAAACGGTTCGGCTAACAGGCCATACCGCAAAAAATTCCTATTCGGCCCCCTAGGGCGACCCATAAGAGCACACTGAAAATAGGGAGGGTGGGCGGGTGTCTGCTCTTGACGAATATCTGGGCAAAAAGGCTGAGACTTCGTCCGAACAAACATGGCGGCTACGCCATGTGTCCAGCGTCTTCCCGGCCCTCCTGCAAAAGGCACCGGCGGGTAAGTCAGTTAGTACTCTGTACAAACGGTTGAGTTGGCAATATATAAACAAGCCAACTATGTATGTTTGAATGTGTTACGGTAATAAAGCTTTAAATGTATTGCTGAGTTCTGATTTTCTGTGGTATTGCAAGTTAACATAAAAGGGTGATAGAGATCATGATTCTCTCTCTATGCTGATTCATTCATTATTAACACTTTGACTGACATAGTGAGTTCTGTGTTATTCTATGAGAGTTTGGTGTATTTTTAAGCTATAACTTGTGCTTGATATGTAAGACAAGGACAAGCTTGTAATATTATTGTATTGAGAGATATTGATTGATATGAAATGTGTATGACCTGGACTGTTTAACTTGACTGTGCTATTTCTAAAAGTAAACATTAATTGCAATTTAACGTATTTGTGTTTATGAATGGATAATTACTCATATCTCCTGGATAACTACTGAAATCCCACATTTTCTCTGTGCATGTCCTTGATAACTCAAGGGTCGCTCTACACACTCCTTAACAACTTTACCCAAATTCAGTAGATGCAATTGCTCTTATTTTGCATCGGCCTGCCTTGTAGCCTTTTGCTTTGCATTCACTCGGATGAAAATATGAATGAGAAGGGCAGGCTGAAATATACCATTGCAGATTCTCAACAACACAACTGTTAATTAGATATCTCATGAATTGACTTAGTGATTTTTCTTCCTTTTATGACCTTTCTAGAAACAGTTGTTAAGTGAATAACTGCAATTGTTAAATTAGTGACATGATTGTTAAGTTAATTTGGCTTCAGCTTTGACTTTACTTGTCAGGAGTTTGCAAAAGGAGGTTGCAGGAGGTTGTTCACATGAGCCCAGAGCCCTGCAATCATCACAAATATGATATAACTAGAGGAATTTATTTATTTATTTATTTGTTTATGATTTGATTTGATTTGATTTGATTTGATTTGATTTGATTTGATTTGATTTGATTTGATTTGATTGCTGCCCCTCTCCGCAGACTCGGGGTGGCTCATAACAACAATAAGAAACAATGTATCACAAATCTAATATTAAAAATCTCTAAAAACCCCTTATTTAAAAAGCAAGACATACACACAAACATACCATACATAAAATTATGTAGGCCGGGGGAGATGTCTCAATTCGGCAGAGGTGGGTTTTCAAAAGTTTACGAAAGGCAAGGAGGGTGGGGGCAATCCTAATCTCTGGGGAGAGCTGGTTCCAAAGGGTCGGGGCCGCCACAGAGAAGGCTCTTCCCCTGGGTCCCGCCAGATGACATTGTTTAGTTGACGGGACACGGAGAAGGCCAACTCTGTGGGACCTAACTGGTCGCTGGGATTTGTGGGGCAGAAGGTGGTCCTGGAGATATTCTGGTCCGATGCCATGAAGGGCTTTATAGGTCATAACCAACACTTTGAATTGTGACTGGAAACTGATCGGCAACCAATGCAGACTGCGGAGTGTTGGTGTGACATGGGCATACCCGGGGAAGCCCATGATTGCTCTCGCAACTGTATTCTGCACGATCTGAAGTTTCCAAACACTTCTCAAAGGTAGCCCCATGTAGAGAGCATTACAGTAGTCGAACCTCGAGGTGATGAGGGCATGAGTGACTGTGAGCAGTGACCCTCGGTCCAAAGAGGGCAGTAACTGGTGCACCAGGTGAACCTGGGCAAACGTCCCCCTCGCCACAGCTGAAAGATGTTTCCAATGTGAGCTGTGAATCAAGGAGGATGTCCAAGTTGCAGACCTTCTCTGAAGGGGTCAATAATCCCCCCCCAGGGTAATGGACGGACAGATGGAGTTGTCCTTGGGAGGCAAAACCCACAACCACTCCATCTTATCAGGGTTGAGTTTGAGTCTGTTGACACCCATCCAGACCCCAACAGCCTCCAGGCACTGTCACATCACATCCACTGCTTCGTTGACTGGACATGGGGTAGACTACTGCAACCATGGTAATTATGAAAAATGGTCAAGTCACTTTTTTCAGTGCCATTGTAACTTTGAACAATCACTAAATGAACTGTTAAAAGTCAAGGACTACTTGTATACAAACCTCAATTTACAATAGTAAGTTGACCTGGAAAAACAGGTCAAATAAATCTTTTAACTCATTGAATTATACTTACTTTACCTTTCCAACACTTTGCATTTTGAGAATGGATGCTGAATTGATGCCATCTAGTGGCTGTAGTGCTTTAAGTTGGTATTACAATCCACTCCTTAAAAGAAAGTTCCTGGTTGCACAGATAGAAGGGAATATATTATTATTATGGTTCATTGCACAGCCATCTTTACAGTAGCATGGATTTGGCATTTTTATCACCTATCATGTGTTTTATAAGGATCTTGTTGAGGTAGATGTTATTGTTTGATGGGGTTAAAGGTAATATTAAAGGATGTTCCAAGTAAAGTTTCCTTTTGCGGTTGACAAGTGATTATTATTATGGTTGATCATACAGTCAGCCAGATGTTTAGATTGGATTTTACATTTTTATTCACCTATAAATTCCTTCCCAAGCACCTGTGGTATGTGGATGATTTTGCTTGATCATACTAAAGATATCTCCAGGATGCCAGAAACCTATGACATAATATTGAAATTCTCCAATAGTTATTAAAATGGATCCTGGGTCCATTTTTTGGCTGCAATGGATTCCTGTCACCTTCTGCCAGTGAAAACAGAGCTTGGGGAGGCATACACAGCTTTCCCAGACTCCATTTTTGGCTGCAATGGCCTCCTGCCATCTTCTGCCTGCAAAAATGGAGCTCGAAGGAGCTGTGCATGACCTTCCCAAGCTCCCCATTTTTGTGGGAAAGGGGCGGCAGTCAGGGGTGGGCTAGTGCCTGGATGGGGGGAACCCAGTGGGGTAGCAAAAATAGAGCTCCACCCCAGACCACCCAATTTGCACAGAAAGATGTTGAATGAAAATGCAGGGCATACTGCATAAGCCACACCCACAGCGTGGTAGTAAAACTTTTGGTAGCCCTTCACTGGTGGCAGTAGACTGTTGTGTCCTAAAATGGAACCAGGTGGCCCTCCCGAGCTCTATTTTATCCAATAAAGGCATTGCAGCCTGGTCCTTGGTGTTTCTAGGGCAACCCCATGGGCCAGATCTAAGCCGCCCACGGGCCGGATCTGACCCATGGGCCTTAAGTCTGACAGCCCTGATCTAGAGATTTTGATTATGTTTAATACTGAATTGTAATGATGTACTCAGCTTGATAGTGTTTATCACGAGTTTCCAAACCATTTATAAGACTGAAGCTGAAAGTTATTACAAAAAAAAGCTGCTAGAAGATTGTGCACAGACAGAATTTAGTTAACCGATTTGGCACTTGGCCACTGTGCTAAATTTAACAGTCCTTTATCAGTGATGAGGGTAATTTTCTAGTCACATAAAAATATCTTTGCAGTTGCTGCTTTCTTGGAAAAAAGATACCCTAATGTGAAAAAAGTATCCACCTACTAATCTAGAATTCTTCTGTTCTTTATTTAGATAACTCATTGAGAATGACTCATTGGCTGAAACAGGCAGGAAATTCAGTCTTCCTGGCCCCCTTTGGTGTTAATCACCTGCCTCCTCACAATAAGACATCCCTTCCCCCTTTAAATTATAATTATGTGTATATATTTTTCTCCCCTGTTTTATTTTTTCTATAACTAAGAATTCTGTGACATACTCTATAATATGTATTGGGTAGAGTTTATCTGGTAGACACATGGACTTAGAGGTATTTCAGAATAAAATAAAAGCCCTTCATGGCATTGGACCAGAATATCTCCAGGACCGCCTTCTGCCGCACGAATCCCAGAGACCGGTTAGGTCCCACAGAGTTGGCCTTCTCCGGGTCCCGTCGACTAAGCAATGTCGTTTGGCGGGACCCAGGAGAAGAGCCTTCTCTGTGGCGGCCCCGACCCTCTGGAACCAGCTCCCCCCAGATATCAGAGTTGTCCCCACTCTCCTTGCCTTTCGCAAGCTCCTTAAAACCCACCTCTGTCGTCAGGCATGGGGGAATTGAAATTTCTTTTCCCCCTAGGCTTATAGAATTTATACATGGTATGCTTGCATATATGAGTGGTTTTTTTTAAAAAATGGGGTTTTTTAGATTGTTTTTAATATTAGATTTGTTTACATTGTCTTTTTATATTGTTGTTAGCTACCCCGAGTCTTCGGAGAGGGGCGGCATACAAATCTAATAAATAATAATAATAATAATAATAATAATAATAATAATAAAAATATGAGGATACATAAATATGTGTAACAAGATAGCAGATCAAAACAAAGGGAAATTCTACTTTGTAAGTAAAGTTCTGTTCTAGTTAATAGTGGTGTTCTAATCTATTATTTTGACATTGTTAGCTGAATATTGTTGTTGTACCATAAATGATAATGCCAGGTTCAAGTGTTGCTACTTACCCATGCTTCAAATTTCAAGCATTGCCTAAATAATATTAACCATGATATAAAAAATAGCTTATGCAATACATTGTAGAAGGTTATTAGAATTGCCAAAATGTCAAAAATCTGCAGACAGATGGCACTCTTTCCTTTTTACTAGGAAATACTGAGTCAAATGCAGCAATGAAACAGGAGGTTGTAACCCTTTTCTTAGAACTGGGTCATTTACTGAAATGAATTAGAAAATGGGAATAGGTCCATCTTTAATCAGACCACAAATCCATCTGATCCAATCTTCTGTTTCTACAGTGGCCTATCACTGTGTCTGTTGGCATTCCATAGCGGTACGTGAGCACAATAGCACACCCAGAAATTATTATCCAAAAGATTAGCAGCTCAACAGCTGGAGGCAGGCAGTCTTTATCAGTGGTCATTGAGAATGTTAACTTTTATGAATTTGTGTAAAGTTAGATGGGCAGTCCCTACTATAAGCGATTCTGGTAGCAGGTTCTGCAGTTGTATTATGGAGTTTATAAATATATCTTTCATTTCACTGGTTTGGATCTCTCTCCTTTATGCTAATAATGTAAATGTAGAAACAGCAGTTATGTAAAGATTACTTTGATTATGAGCCATAATGACTCTTAGTAACTACACTATCCATGATGGTGTGTCTCCAACCCAGCCCTTCAAGGTTGGAGGCATACACTATTGCTGTAATAATTGACCCAGTCCACTTATTTCCTTTCACCGTTCCTAGCATGACAGACTTCTTAGCCAAGATTTATGTAAAAATATGATCAATTATCTGTTCCTTGAGTGAGAACTTTGGATGATTTATGTATGTATATGTGTGTGTTCTGTTGGCTATTCATGTCAATATTCATTGGACAGTTCAAAGTCAATTGAAAGTCAAATGTCAACTTTCTCTCCTTTTTTGCCCCATAACTCCTTTTTTGCCCCTGTTTTTTGGGGCAAAAAAACATTGCTTGCAGGATTCCAATATTTGTGCATATAGACACATCCCAGCAACTGAGTATTCTTTACTTGGGCGTCCTCCTTGATCCACAGCTGACATTAGAGCATCATCTTTCAGCTGTGGCGGGGAGGGCATTTGCCCAGGTTTACGTGGTGCACCAGTTGCGGCCCTATTTGGAAAGGGAGTCTTTGCTCACAGTCACGCATGTCCTCATCACCTCAAGGTTCGACTACTGCAATGCTCTCTACATGAGGCTACCTTTGAAAAGTGTTCAGAAACTTCAGATTGTGCAGAATGCGGCCACGCGAGCTATCATGGGCCTCCCTAGGTACACCCATATCTCGTCAACACTCCACGGGTTGCATTGGCTGCCGATCAGTTTCCGGTCACAATTCAAAGTGTAGGTAATGACCTATAAAGCCTTATATGGCATCGGAACAGAATACCTATAGGACCACCTTCTGCCGCATGAATCCCAGTGGCGGATTAAGTCCCACACAGTTGGCCTTCTCCGGGTCCCGTCGACTAAACAATGTCATCTGGCGGGACCTAGGGGAAGAGCCTTCTCTGTGGCAGAGCCCTCTGGAATCAACTCCACGCTGAGATTCAAATTGCCCCCACCCTCCTTGCCTTCCTTAAGATGTTGAAGACCCATCTATAACGCCAAGCATGGGGGGATTGATTTCTCCCCTTACCTTTCCTGACTCAACATATGAGATTGGTATGATTGTTTTAGAATTGTTAGTTTTTTATAATAATGGGGTTTTAAATATAGTTTATATTGGATTTGTATTTCATTGTATCTATTGTTGTTGTGAGCTGCTCTGAGTCCTCAGAGAGGGCCGGCATACCAATCTAATATATTATTATTATTATTATTATTATTATTATTATTATTATTATTAATAGTAGTAGTAGTGTTTACAATGCCTTCAATGCCATTATACCAAGCAATAACTGCAGGAAAAACAATTGCTGCCAACCTGTCTTCCATTGAGGACCTGTATACTGCACAAGTCAAAAAAAGGGTGGGGAAAACTTAAACTGTTTCAACCCCTACCCTCAAAACGTCGCTACAGAGCACTGCACACCAAGACAATTAGACACAAGAACATTTTTCCCCCGAACACCATCACTCTACTAAACAAATAATTCCCTCAACACTGTCAGACTTTTTACTAAATCTGCACTTCTATTCTACTAGTTTTTCTCATCATTCCTATCATCCTTTTCCTCCCACTTAGGACTGTATGACTGTAACTTGTTGCTTGAATCCGAAGATTTTTATTAATATTGATTATTTCTTCACAGCTTATTTGACCCCTATGACAATCATTAAGTGTTGTACCACATGATTCTTGACAAATGTATATTTTTCTTTTATGTATGCTGAGAGCATATGCACCAAGACAAATTCCTTGTGTGTCCAATCACACTTGGCCAATAAAATTCTATTTTATTCTATTCTATTCTATTCTATTTATTGATGGAAGGTTCCCTTTAGTAGATCCTAAAAGACTGAAGCTATCCATCACTTCTATATCTTCATTGTCAGTTCTAAGCTAGTTGCTGTGAGTTTTGTAATATTAGTTTGATCTTGTGTATATATAATATTAATCCCATTTTATTCACTCCATGCAGAGTGAATATAATTACTAAAATTTTCAGATCATTTCCATGTTTCATTATTAGAATAATTTCATGAGCATTATGCAAGTTTCTAAGTCCAATTTTAAAACCATACTCATTTTCTTCCTATCCAGCCTCTATCAAACTATATTCAGGATATAATTTGTACAAATGAGGACCAAGTTTTGTCTCACTCCCTTATAGGCTTGGAATCAATCTATTTTGCTATGTTCTGCCTGTTTTGTGGTTTCATATCCTGTTTCATGTGATGAAAATAAGTTATTCAGGGTTTCCCGTTTTACTAAGGACATTCCACAGCTTGACATAATTTCCACAGGGTACAAAAATAATGCTTAAATCCAGTGCAGATTAGAGCCCTATGTGGAAAGACAGATGGCAAACTGGTTTTAGTAAAGGCAGAGCAACAAGAAACATTTTTGCAGAGGTGGGTTTCAGCAGGTTCTCACCGGTCCTGGAGAACCGGTAGCAGAAATTTTGAGTAGTTCGGAGAAATGGTAAATACCACCTCTGATTGACACTGCCGCTATTTATTCCTTGCCTCCCAAATTCCATCATACCAGAAGGAAATGTAAAGTTTGCAGTAACCTTTCCCCAGGGTGGGGAGGGAATAGAGATTTTGCAGTATCCTTCCCCTTGAGTGGGGTGGGAATGGAGGTTTTACAATATCCTTCCCTTACTGTGCCCATCAAGCCACACCCACAGAACTGGTAAGAAAAAAAAATTGAAACCTATCCCTCCATTATTGCTGATGCATACTGGAGAATTGAGAAAGCCAAAGAACATAAAAAAAGAAAATAATTCATTAATTAAAGATTATAGTAAGCTGGACAGAAATTTGCTGTGTTGCCTTTGAACTCCACTAAAAGTTAGTTGTGACATTGAGGTAGTACTATATAAGAGTTGTTTTAATCATTTCAAAGATTCATTCTTTATATTATAAATTTTAAGTGCATTCATACCATGAACATGTTTGTAGGCTTATTTTTCCCATTTCCCAATGGTGAATCTTACCATTTTCACAGTAGCACACTGAGTCAGTGTTATCAAACTGTATACCCAAAACTCTAATATTAAAATCCTTTTCCTGATCAGTGTCTACTAATTAAGCATATATATAAAATTAGGATATTTTAAAAAAAATATTTTTGCTGCAATATACTATAAACCAGTTTATACATATATTAAATACATTTGCTATCTTCATTCAAATGGTGATTTGGTGGTATCCACAAATTCATTAGTGCTCATTTCTAATTTCAGATTCATTTGGTTTCTATAATTTCTGTTCTTATTATAAGGATCAATTTCTTTAATGAATATTCTGCCTACTTCATTAACCAAATGCACATATAATGCCACCTTGTTCATTATCTTTTATAGTATGTACATACAGCCTTGAAGAATAATGACTGTATAATTAACTATCTTCTAATGCTTAATTTAAAAACTAAGCTAAAGTAAAATCTGTAGAATTATATAAATATTATATTCCTATTAGGGATACATGGAATTTCATATGACATAGACTCAGTTTGATCTAGTGCAGCGATGATGAACCTATGGCATGCATACTACAAGTTGCACCCAGAGCCGTATTGGTGGGCAAATGAGCTCAAGTCTGATATGCATGCGCACATCGGCCAACTGGTTTTTGGGCCTTCTGAGACCACTGGCAGGTGGGAAACAGGCTGTTTCCAGCCTCTGGAGCTGGGGAGGAAGGCTCATTTCTCTCTCTCTCCAAGCTCCAGTGCCTCTGTAAGAGCCTAGGGAGGGTGAAAATTGTCTTCCCCACTCCCAGAAATGATCCGTTTCAAGTTGGGAAAGTTTCAAGGTTCCTGGAAAAGCTCTGAAGCCTGGGTCGAGCAAAAAAATGGGACTTCCGGTCCAACCGGAAGTTGGCAAACATCCCATTTGTGGCCTCTGGGGGTAGAGGAGGCCATTTTTGCCCTCCCCAGGATCTTGGAAAGGCTCTGAAGCCTAGGGAGAATGAAAAATAGGCATGACGGAGGTCCTGTGCACATGGAATTATGGGTGTGAGCACATGTGCGCGTGACCCACCCATGCTCCTCCCTGTTGGCACACGAACCAAAAAAGGTTCGCCATCACTAATCTAGTGGGTAAGGTACCAAGTAGAAATGAGGACACTGTGAGTTATAGTCTTACCTTAGGCTGACTGGGTATTAAGCCACTCTTGTCTCAACTCACCTCACCTCATAGATTTATTTCTCTGGGGAAAATAGGACTAGGAAGGAGTATTATGTTTGCTGCCTTGAGGTGTCTATACAAATAGTAAAGGCAGGATAAAAAAATATAAACTTATTTATTTTCACAATTAGGTGCCAATTATACTTATCCTGAAATGTTAGTAGAAAATGTCCACACTCTCCTGAAATTTGGTAAATTTTAGTCTTGCTGGGGATTTGACCAAAGATCCTTTATGACAACAATAATATATTTGTTGAAGAGGAATGAAGAAGTGAACATGGCTGGTTTTTAACAAATCACGTAATTGTAAACAATCTTACATACAATAAGTGTAAAGGGACCATTTTTGGACTCTTTGCATAAAATGAACTAATTATGGTTTAATACTTAGCTAGAAACAGGACTACAATAAGACTAGATGACTGCAAAGAAATATTATCCTTCCACACACACACCAATCAAACTAATCCCTCCATAGCTTCCACCATCCATCCAGAACTAATGAAACTTCTTGGATGGGAACAAAATGTCTTTTGAGTAAAACAAGTTTGATCCATTTTGCAACTTTTCTCACTGTAGTTGTTTGTCAGAAGTTTGCAAAGGAGCATTGCATGGCTCTGGGAACTGCAACCGTCATAAATATGAATCAGGTGTCAAGCATCCAGATGTAACTCATGTGACCATGAGAATCCTGCAATGATCATATGTGTGAAAAATGGTCATAAATAACTTTTATCAGTGTTGTTGTAACTTCAAGCAGTCACTAAATGAATTGTTGTAAGTTGAGGACTACCTATATTAAAGTGTAATAATGGCATAGCTCCCTTGTATTTTGATATTTCAATTAGATTTAAATATGTGGCCACACTGCAGCTAATAGCCTGACAATGGAGAT
This sequence comes from Erythrolamprus reginae, assembly GCF_031021105.1. NCBI lineage: Eukaryota > Metazoa > Chordata > Lepidosauria > Squamata > Dipsadidae > Erythrolamprus > Erythrolamprus reginae. Next base: position 198,934,763 of record NC_091952.1, read on the forward strand.
AAATCTTCTTGAGAGACAACTTTGCATTTCTTGCCCTCTACATAAATTATGACTCAGTCTGGATAGAACCCAAGGTAATAAAATATCTGATGAATATCAGCTTTAGCAGAATAAAACTTTTTCATTTGGAGATAAATTATCTGGTAAAAATAAGAAAATAAAACTAGTAAAGAAAAGTAATTTTAATTACTAACTTAAGATGTTGATTCGTATCATAATTTATATTCTTGACTTAGAGTATAAGTCAAGACTTAGAACCACATTTTGAATACAATAAGATATCTGGAGTATTTTGTACAAAATCCGTGACTGTAACAACACAAATGCTGTGATATTATTAAGGGTCCTTATCTGATGTCTATAAGGTACAGTGGTACCTCTACCTAAGAATGCCTCTACTTAAGAACTTTTTTAGATAAGAACTGGGTGTTCAAGATTTTTTTGCCTCTTCTTAAGAACCATTTTCTACTTAAGAACCGAGTCCAGAAAAATTTCCCAGGAAATTTGAGAGCAGCATAAAGGCCCGGACAGTTTCCTGCCATTCCCCCTGGCTTTCTCTCTGACACAGGGTAAGGGAGGCAGCCTCATGCCAGGTGTATGGGAGGTGCATGCTCCTCCTCACCGCCTCAGAGTCCATCTTTTTTTTTAAGCCTTAAAGTTTTGGATTTTTTAAAATTCCTGTTAGTACAGGGTACATGGTTGTTAAGGATTGCCATTGTAAACTGCATATTGTAAACTGTACCAAACTTGTACTTAAAGAGTTAATGTGCACTCAAAGGGTTAACTTGTACTTGAAGAGTTAATATTCAAGGCTGTTTCATCACTTCCTCATTGAAGCTATAAAAGCTCATTATTTTGCTTGGTCATTTCCTTTCCTTTCCTTTTGCCTGAGATGGGGGAGTTGTGTCCAAGCTTTGTGCTTGTATAAGCTTTGTGCTTTATCTATATTGTATTTTAGCTTCGTGCTTTATCTATATTGTATTTTAGCTTCGTGCTATTGTGTTTTGCTTTGTGCTAATCTTGTAATTGCTCAGTGCGTATTATTCTATACTTGCTTCGTGCTTATTCTGGATTGTTTATATTTTGTTTATATGTAAATAATACTTATTTAACTAAGTCTGTGTCTTTGCTTTATCATACATCCATGCTCTGTTAAAAATTCTCTGCTCAGTATTGTCAAAGGTTTCATAGCCTAGCTAACCGAGGCAAGCCAACAATTCTCCTAACCTCACCTCTTCCTTCGGCAGCGACTGTACTACTCTTCTTCTTCCTCCTCCTCCCACCCAAATTCCGAGCTTTTATTTCTTTCCTAATGGGTTTGCACGCATTATTTGCTTTTACATTTATTCCTATGGGAAAAATAGCTTCCAAGTACAAACTTTTCTACTTAAGAACCTGGTCATGGAACGAATTAAGTTCTTAAGTAGAAGTACCACTGTAGCTTGTATTAAAGCTTTGGTTGTAAATAATTAAATTTCTAATATATACAGAGCATCTCCAAATCAATAAAATGCATTTTTTGGCCCAGGTTTTGTGCACTTGGAGTCATGAAAGAGTCAAATCCTAATTGTTGTGGCCCGTCCGCATCCTGAGCAGCTGATTACAAATTCTGAGGATCGAGACACTGGTGTGGGTTGGTATCCTAGGCCAGTATACTTGGCACCTGAGTCTGATAGTGAGGAGGTTGGAGAGGATGTGGGATCAGAGGCTGAAAGCCAATCAAGGCCTGTTGCACCTCCAGAGATGCCCATGAGTGGCTCAGGAGAAGAAGAGCATCTTCTTGATGCCAGAGTAGGCAGAAGTGTCAGAAGGAATGAGTGGCTGAGCAGGAGGAGGTCTCTGCATGAATACATCCATAGAACACTTGGCCATGCCTTTTGGGTATTTAAGAGTTAGTCTTGTTATGAGACCACTGCAACAATATAACCAAGAAGGTTTCAAGAGTTGTAAACCTAAGTAGCTTCTGCTCTGGCAATCTCACACTACTTACCAGAGCTTACAAAACTTTTGCCAGACCCATTCTCGAATACAGCTCATCTGTTTGGAACCCATATCGCATCTCAGACATTAACACCCTTGAAAATGTCCAAAGATACTTCACCAGAAGTGCCCTTCACTCCTCCACTCGAAATAGAATACCCTATGAGACTAGATTTTCAATCCTGGGCCTAGAAAGTTTAGAACTAAGACGCCTTAAACAAGATCTAAGTATTGCCCACAAGATCATATGCTGCAACGTCCTGCCTGTTGGCGACTACTTCAGCTTCAAGCACAACAACACAAGAGCACACAACAGATTTAAACTTAATATTAACTGCTCCAAACTTGACTGTAAAAAATATGACTTCAGTAACCGAGTTGTCGAAGCGTGGAACTCGTTACCGGACTCCATAGTGTCATCCCCAAACCCCCAACACTTTACCCTTAGATTATAGGTTGAACTATCCAGATTCCTAAGAGGTCAGTAAGGGGCGAGTACAAGTGCACTAGAGTGCCTTCCGTCCCCTGTCCTATTGCTCTCCTATGTCTCCTACACCTTTCTTCTATTCCTATATCTCTTCTTCTATTCTTTCATTGATATGTTCTATTACTATATCTTCTTTTCTATTATTTCGTAGATATATTTTACTATGAGTATCTCCTCTATAAGATCCATCATGTATTTTACTATGTGTATATAGATATATACCCACTAAAACCCTTATTGTGTATCGGACTAAATAAGTAAGTAAGTAAGTAAGTAAGTAAGTAAGTAAGTAAATAAATAAATAAATGAGCGAGTGTGGAAGTCAACTTTTTAATGTGAGTAATGACTGTTTGGATTTGGCTCTTGGATTATTTATGTGAATTACAAACTAAGAAGGTGAAATCTGGACATCTGGGCTTCCTGCCAACTTAGAGTGAGTCATGTTAATTAGAGATTGGATCAAAGAGAATTATTTGAGAGTTTTGGCTTTATGTTTGAGACTTTAATGAACAGCTAATACGAACGGACTTATTCCTTGCTTCGCTGATACATTTTACACAGTTAAACCTTTCTGATACTAAATTATTAGAATTAAATGTTTAAATCTTGTCAAAGCCATGTGTGGACCAATTTCTTGAGGGGCTCATCGCTTGGGCAGAACACTATATTTTTAATGACTTTGTAGAGAGTGTACAGAGGATCAGGTCACTTTCCCTTTAAGAGAGCTGCTTGAGTAAAAGATTGAAAATATGTGACATGGGTCTCCCTCCATATGGAGAATTGAATTGACCAAAAGTTTCCTCAAATCTCAATATTTCAAATAAAATATTAGTTTCCTTAAGTTTTGAATCATTCACTGCTCAACCAGAAAAAAAAGTCTCAGCTTTCTTATGTAGTCAGTAGTGTAAGATTTTAGAGATCCAGAGCTAAGTCTTGTCAAGTGTCCTTACGTTCTATCCCATTGGAAGCTTTTCTGAGGATGCATTTTATGTAATATTCTTAAATTTTCAGTAGTATTTAACAAATGTTTAATACACCACATATTAGAGTATCCCTAACCCTAACCCTAACCCTAACTCAAACCCCCAACACTTTACCCTTAGATTATCTATGGTTGACCTATACAGATTCCTAAGAGGTCAGTAAGGGGTGAGTACAAGTGCACTAAAGTGCCTTCCGTCCCCTGTCCTATTGCTCTCCTATATCTCCTATACCTTTCTTCTATTCCTATATCTCTTCTTCTATTCTTTCATTGATATGTTCTATTACTATATCTTCTTTTCTATTATTTCTTAGATATATTTTACTATGAGTATCTCCTCTATAACCTTCATCATGTATTTTACTATGGGTATATAGATATATACCCACTAAAACCCTCATTGTGTATTGGACAAAATAAATAAATAAATAAAATAAATAAAATAAAATAGTTTTAGTAAAATGTCACAATTTATGATTTTCAGAAAATTAATCTTGTTATGCTATTGCATAATAGACTAACAGTGTTTTAGGCATACATCTTGACAGATGAATTTAATGAAAGATTTTAGTCCTTCATGACAACTTACCCTCTGATGAAGGTCTCACTGTTGAAGGTGCCAGAGGCTTATAAATTGTTGTAAATGATGTAGCGCTTCAGGTTCTTGACAATTGGATGTCCCTTCCAAGGAGGGAAATAATTCATGTAAAAGAACTGATAAAACCTTCTATTTTGTCTGTCAAATTACAGGGTAATCAATTGGAAAAATTATCCCGATGGCCCAGAGATATTCCGAAATGGGAAGCTGTCAACCCATTTTCATGCAAATAGATGATTAAATGGACCCCAGTGGGAAGAAGGATAATTAGAGGATGAATAAGTTGAAGCTATTGGCCAGTTATGGGGCAGTTATGGGGCAAGACTACAGAGCAGAAATACAGCAACAGCAGCCCAGGGGGAAAAAAAGAATCTCTTGGGTAGTACTTTATAGTGATGTTTCATCTCAGAACTTGAATAACTCTAGAGTACTTAATAGAGTCTGAGATCACCTGGAGTTCTTAATAAGCTACTAAAATGGTTATTTTATGTTTTATGTAGCAGGAGTGGATAATTTTGAAGGAGTCAAGGGTTGGATTTGATTTCCAGGAGTCCGACTGATCTATTACAGAAAGTGATGGGTGAGGCCAAATAAAATTAAAAGGTTGGGCCTTTTTGGTTTTTTTTTAACATCTTGTTAAACATATTTAACAGAGTTGCTCTCATTGGTTACATAATTTTTTTTTTCATTTTCATTTTTATTCTACAAATGGCAATTGGGAAATAAATATGAGACATTTCTGCCTGAGGGCCTGGAATGGCTTGTGCTTTCTAAAGGCACTTCTGTCAAGAAGTCATGTTCATGTACATTTCTGGTATATGCATAGTACTCCATTCATTTTTATGGATGTGACTCACACACTCAAGAAAAAAAAATAAGCGTGGGAATATAGTAAAATGTTTGGAAGTGTGTGATAGATTTTACTGTTGGATGGAAAAATGTTCAAAATAGAAGGTGTAATGATTGATGAGAAGGAAATAGAAGCTTAAATATCAGGGGAAAAGAAAAAAAAGGGAGAAAGAAGGAAAGACCTATTTGAAAGGATGTATAGAAACTGTAAATGAATTGTTAATATTAGCTACATAAGTATGAACAAGCATTGATGAATATCATGAGAAATGTAAACTGACTTGTCACGTAATGTCCACTATTTTTAAATGTTCTTTGTTTGTTATATGTATTTGTAAATTAAAATTTTCCAAAAAAAAAAAAAGGAAGTGGTGGATGGATAATTATAATACCTCTTCCTTCAACAGTTACTGCCCCAGGGAATGTGGAGGTGGATGCAGGGGAAACTTCAACATGTCACAGGTTGTGTTATTGCTGACAGACTCAGTTCAGAGTTGAGTTTCCTCAGACGAAGAAGAAGGTGGGAGTGACTCGGCAGAGGGGGGCTTGGCACACAGCCCAGGCAATCAATCTCCCTTATCTTCCATTGATTCAGATGAAGACATTTTGGATCCACGCAAGCGCAGAATTATGCGTAGAAAAGACCAAGTAAGGACATATTACAGGAGATAAGAGCAGCCACCTGTGTTTGGGTGGGGCTCCAGTAATTAGAGCTGCTGCTATAAATAGCAGCCTGTGGGTTTAGCCATTGTGGAAGAGTATCTGATCACTGTTCGTCAGGAATCCTGGGTTGCTGGTTTCTGGACTTTGTTTGCTGAGTTTTCATGCCTTTGAAAACAAAGCAGAGCAACATGTGTGTGTGTGTGTCACTTCATTGGAAGAAGAAGGGGTGTGAAGTTTCTTCACAGCTGCTAGCTAAGTACTTAATGACTGCTTAAGGTTAATTGTACAGACTACCCGGTTGTTTTGGGACGAGTGCTCTTTGCAATACAAAAAGAGTGCTTAGTTTATTTTGAATCTTGGGATAAAGAACATTGTTTTGAATTTTCACACGTGTGTGTGTCTGAAATTTGTACTCTTGAATTTTCGGGAGGCTCCTACCAGAGAGCCTGGCAGAACACATGGTAACTGAAATCATTTGAATTTGCTATGCAGACCAGTTTCCTTTTTTTGTAACTGCACCTTCATTGTGCCTGAAGTTATGCCAAACTCACTTTTCATCATCCAACACACCGCACTCACTGAACTTAGGCAATGCCTGGTGCCTCATTCTAGCCAATAGTGGTGCTAGTGCAAACTGGCCATTCCCATAGTGTAGATTCTGTCGGGACTATAGAGCTGTAAATGATTTGTTTTTTTAAAAAAAGAGTACTATGTGCTGAAAAACTATCATTAATTACAAATTCATTTTATAATTCCTTAAGCAAGCATACTGTAGCCTAAAGGCAGCCAAAAGGGCATAGAGTTTGTGCATACTCCTAGATCTATATCTGTCACATGCAATCAGGAGTGTGGAAGTAAGTAGCAACAGTTTTCTGCAGAGAAACTGCACTGAAACCGTATATTCCTGCAAATAAGCAACCCTAAAATGTGCTGCTCATGGGTAAGTCAATCAACATATTTCATAGTACCTTGCTTAAAAGTTCAAACTTCTGTTTCTCTCTGGATGAGCACACATGCAAGGTTGTACTCATTTATACTCATTGGTAAGCCCATATACAGTTCGATCAAATCCAATTTTGGGATTATTTTTGGCATCTAAAATTGTTAGTTTATCTGCAAATATAGACAGTACAGTGATACCTTGTCTTACAAACTTAATTGGTTCCGGGACGAGGTTCTTAAGGTGAAAAATTTGTAAGACGAAACAATGTTTCCCTTAAGAATCAATGGAAAAGCGATTAATGCGTGCAAGCCCAAAATTCACCCCTTTTGCCAGCCAAAGTGCCTGTTTTTGCACTGCTGGGATTTCCCTGAGGCTCCCCTCCATGTGAAATCCCACCTCCGGACTTCTGTGTTTTTGCGATGCTGCAATTTCACTGAGGCTCCCCTCGCTGGGAAACCCCACCTCCGGACTTCCGTTGCCAGCAAAGTGCCCATTTTTGCGCTGCTGGGAATTTCCCTGCTGGGATTTCCCTGCAGCATCAAAAAAACACGGAAGTCAAGGAGGTGGGATTTCCGATGGAGGGGAGCCTCGGGGGAATCCCAGCAGCGCAAAACCGGGTGCTTCGGTGGCAACGGAAGTCCGGAGGCGGGGCATCCCAGCGGTGGCAGTGGGTTTGTAAGGTGAAAATAGTTTTTAAGAAGAGGCAAAAAAATCTTAAACCCCAGGTTTGTATCTCAAAAAGTTTGTATGACGAGGTGTTTGTAAGACGAGGTATAACTGTATTTCATTTGAAATACTGAAAGAGAAAAAAAGATAAAGCAAATAGTATAACTATCTCTAGCACACAAAAAATGGATCTCTTGCAATGCTCTGTTTCTAATTTCTTCAACAAGAGACAATTTCAATCTGGTAATTTCTCTAGAGTCGGCAATGCAAAAGCAGAAGGTAACAGAAGAAGAGCTTTCAAAACTCCACTAGTGCTAGAATGCTGGATTTTTGCTTCCTTGCTAAGAGCTATAGCAGTCACAATGATAGTCCCTGGGCTGATAATTTGTGAAGCATTGGAGACCTTAAAGCAAGAATACACCCCAGGATTGCTCCAGGTTGCATTTTATTCATCAGCGTGATACAACCAAAGTTATAAATGCACACATTTTCAGCAGCAAATGATCCATTGCAAGTTTGTATAAAATCATTGGCCTGGAATTTTTTTTTTGTGGCACATGAATTTTCATGGTTCTGACATTTGAATTTCTCCAGGCTGCTCAGTAAACTAGAGAAAATATGGTTGTTCTATATTATTTGCCTGATCTTAGCCTTTCTAATGAATTTAGTCTCTGTTTAATCCATCCATTCATATTGGTACCTTGATACTGAACTGCTTGAGTATCAATTGGTATCAATTGGTACCTTGATACTCAACTGCTGTGAAACTAATTGAATCCAATACTCAATGCATTTTGACCTGAATATTTTGTCCTGGTACTCACAGTTAGTTTGATACTCAATGCACAAGCTACAATGTATTGGTATCAGCTGTTTTATAGCTCACTACATTATTCCTCATGGGAAAAAATGTTTGGTACACATCCTTTTTGGTAATCATTGTGCCTTCTGGAACCAATTAATACAGTAATGAGTACTGAGGTAATACTGTGTGTATGTGTATGTATATATGTATGGGTAGATAGGTAGATGTTTGGGTAGGTGTTTGAAAATACTAAATGTATAAATAACAATATATTAAACACAGTATAATTATTTCCCATATATTTTTGTCCCACTAAAAGATTAATATTCAGTTTTAACTAGCAAAGAGAGAGAATTAAAATTACCAGAATTTATTACTTGATGAACATTTTTGAATTATGCAGCTAGTTGTAATAAATTACTAAGACAAGATTGGGATACATGCTGCCTGTGAGTATTGAGAACCTACAGATCCTGTCCTGATCATCTGCCAATCTCTTCTCTAACCCATAAAAACAATTAAACAAGTATTTGAAATTTGTAAGACATTTATTCACCAGAATGCCTCTGAATCATCATAGGTGTTTAAAATTCTTTATGAATGGCTCTAACCCAGTACAGTGGTACCTCATCTTGCGAACGCCTCTTCTAATGAACTTTTCAAGATACGAACCCGGTGTTTAAGATTTTTTTGCCTCTTCTTCCGAACTATTTTCACCTTACGAACCCAAGCCGCTGCTGCTGGGATGAAGGGGTTTCTTCCCCCCTTTTTTTGAAGAAAGAAAAGGGAGGGGCGGCTTGGAGGGGGAAAGACTTTGCATTAACAAAAGTAGGAGAACAGCGTGCTTGCAGGCACTGAAAGGGTGTCTTTTGAAGAAAGAAAAGGGAGGGGCAGCTTGGAGGGGGAAAGATTTTGCAGAGAACAGCAAAGGGTGTCTTTTGAAGAAAGAAAAGGGAGGGGCGGCTTGGAGGGGGAAAGACTGCATTAACAAAAGTAGGAGAACAGCATGCTTGCAGGCACTGAAAGGGTGTCTTTTGAAGAAAGAAAAGGGAAGGGCGGCTTGGAGGGGGAAAGACTTTGCAGAGAACAGCAAAGGGTGTCTTTTGAAGAAAGAAAAGGGAGGGGCGGCTTGGAGGGGGAAAGACTTTGCAGAGAACAGCTTGCTTGCAGAGGCACTGAAAGGGTGTCTTTTGAAGAAAGAAAAGGGAGGGGCGCCCCCTTGCCTTTCTTCCTTTCCACTCACCCTTTAGCCTAGCCTTGCTTCTTCCACCCGCCCCCTTTAGCTGCTCCTCCCTGCCCTCTGTTCACCTCCCTTCTAAAGTTTGGGATTTTCCTGAAGGATTTGCAGGCATTATTTGCTTTTACATTGATTCCTATGGGAAACATTGTTTCGTCTTACGAACTTTTCACCTTACAAACCTCCTCCTGGAACCAATTAAGTTCGTATCATGAGGTACCACTGTACTTGTTTGAAGGAGTAAATACTTTTCTAGGAAAAAAGACAAAGCTATGTTGTCATTGGTGAGGTTGCAGACAATAAGATTTTTTTGCCTTCTGTTAAATGAATATGCTGATCCCAACCTGGGACATGATCCCAGGTTGGGATCATGGCCAACCTGGCAGACATTTTGTGAATAGTTTCATTCCTTTCTCAGAAGACATTTTTATGCCATTCATGACATACAGCTCACCTGTCTCGAACCTGCACTGCATATTAGATATCAATACAATCGAGAGAGTCCAAAAATATTTCACAAGAAGAGTCCTCCACTCCTCTGCTCACAAAAGAATACCTTTCAAGAATACTTGAAATTTTGGGATAGCCTACGATCTGACATAAATGGAGTTTACAAAACCATCTATCACGATGTTCTACCTGTCAATGATTTCTTAAGCTTTAACCGCAACGATGCACGAGCACACAATAGATTCAAACATAATGTTTGAAGTTCAAAGGTTTGTAATTTTAAGTTCAATGCACCAATATGCACACCAATTTATTTATCACAATCTGAAGCTCACACCAGATGTTACAAATACATCTAAAACCCCATTCTCAAAATCTAAAATGGGAACTCAGATTGAATATCCCAATGTCCTATAAAAGTTTTATTTATTTTACTTATTTATTTGTTTTGTCCAATACACAATAATACACAATGAGGGTTATAGAGGATATAATCAGGTAGAATGTATTAAAAGGGGAATAGAAGAGAAAATAAAGGAGTAAAATATAATTATGTCTTCGGAGAGGGGCGGCATACAAATCTAATAAATTATTATTATTATTATTATTATTATTATTATTATTATTATTATTATTAACTATGAGAGAATAGCAGGAAAAGATATAGGTATAGAAGAGAAGATATAGGAGATATAGGAGAGACAATAGGACAGGGGAGGGGAGGCACTCTGGTGCACTTATGTAGGCCCCTTACTGACCTCTCAGGAACTTGGAGAGGTCAACCATTGAAATGTATAAATTGCAAAACTATATGTAGAGACTGATAAATAAAATACTAAATTATGAGGTGTCACTTTCTTCACTGATATCATAACCCACTGGTTTGCATATGATTGCTTCTTTTCAAAGTAATAGCTGTTTCCAATCAACCTCCTTACATATTTGTTATAAATATTGCAAGGCTTCAGCTCAGTTGTGACTCAGTAATATACCAGTTGAATTGCTGGGGTGATTTTTCTTTAGAAGTCATTTGGAGTTGGAAGAACATACCGTATATGATTCCTAAGCACCTTCTTTTTATTACATAACAGCTGCTTCCCAGATGAAATCTATTTGCAATCAGATCCTGCTTGATGTTTAAAGAAATGAAAAATCAGTCTGCAGAGCATTACTGTAACAGCTAAATATGAGTTGCAACAATTTTAACATCTGCACAAATATTACAGCTTATATAGCTAACTTTCCTTTTTCTTAACACATAGACATTTGTATATTGATTAAGTATATTTTAAGTTCCCTATTCAATTTTATCTTTATAAACCTGTCTTAATCAAATCAAAGTGTATCATTGGTTGTATCAAATATTGCTACCTCAAATTTGAATTGCAAGAGCATATAGGGAAATTTCCAGTTCAAAACTTTCTTTATTTCTGCCTTTCTTTTCTGCCATTCAGGACTGTCCCTCCAAAATAGTTCAGCATTAAGTTAAAATATTAATTCATGTTAATCATAACATCATGTTAAAATGTGGTGAAATGTAGCATAGAATTCACTATCACTGGACGTCTAACATGTACTGTACATTGACAGATTAACTATTGAAAATGATAGATGTGTAAAATACTTTGTTTTAAAAATTGTTCCTCCCTTTCAACTAAGGATAAAAATACCATTCTTTAATATGCTCTAAAACAGTGATTTTCAACCTTTTTTGAGCCACAGCCCATTTTTTACATTTACAAAACCATGGGGCACATTGGGGGGGGGGGGGTAAAAAAAGTTTGGACAAAAAATTTCTCTCTCTCTCTCCCTCCCTTTCACTCTATTTCTCTCCCTCTATTTCTCTCTCTCTCTCCATCCCTCTTTCTTTCTTCCTTCTTTCCTTTTTTTTGCTCTTTCCCTCTCCCTCCCTATTTCCCTCTATGTCTTTCTCTCTCTCTCTCTTGCTTTCTTTCTTTCTCTCTCTCTCTTTCTCTCTCTTGCTTTCTTTCTCTCTTGTTCTCTTTCTCTCTTTCTTGCTTTCTTTCTTTCTCTCTTGTTTTCTTTCTCTCTTTCTTGGTCTTTCTTTCTCTTTCTCTTGTTTTCTTTCTCTCTCTGAGCTTCGCGGCACACCTGACCATGTCTCACGGCACACTAGTGTGCCACGGCACACTGGTTGAAAAACACTGCTCTAAAATTTCGCTAACTAGGGAATTACAGTAACTTATGTTTCCTAATCCACACATCTGTGGCTTCAACAAAAATATACAATAAGGAAACCTACTCACCTCACTATTTTAGGTAGGTGTGAGAAAGAGGTGAAATCAATTGGAGTATCAAAGGATTACATTACATTTTACAAAAGTTGCTCGCCAAATGTATTCTTTCATCTCCTGAGACATACTTGAAAAAGGAAAGCTCCTTCCAGTATAAATTTACCCTGAAACAATTTTCAAGATAAATGAGGTAGTCTAATAGATAATAAAACTAATGCGACATTTTTAGATTGTTCAATTCTCATACATTTGTCCATTGCAGTTTATAATATGGATGACTCTGAGCTTTCCCAATGTAAGAAAACCCAATTGTGATAAAATGTCAGGCAAGAACTATCCTGACAGCTGAGCGGGAGATGATTTGAATTTCCTTCTAAGACTCTGGATTGAAGGAAGCTTGCCTTTAGTCAGATACTTAAAGGGAAGGGATTGCTATCTATAGTTCTTTTTTCAGTATTCCTCATTATCCAGCCAAGTAGAAACACTTTAAATGGTTTTCCAGCATAATCCATTATGTGCTGTTTCATTGACAGAATGGCATCTTTTTTAAAGTACCGTAAGTACAAAGCAAAAGACCTCTGTTTTGACTGAAGATAATTTGCCATCTCAGAATTAAAATAAGTTTGCTTCTACAATTTATTTTTCTTAGCTTTAATGGAATTGGCCCTCTTCTCCCTCGTCCAAATCAACTGAACAACATATTTTATCCATTTGCTAACACAACTTTACACTTGTTTTGCAATATAGCTGGCTGGATAATTACATACAGTCTACATTTATAGTGTTGCGGTAACTTATGACTCATAACAACTAAAGTGATACATTATCTACCAGGGAACTTTTGCTGCTTTGCAGTAATTTCATTATATTTGGCTTTTACTTAGTCTTGGTAAATAGAAACTTCACTGTAAACCATAAGGGATAATGATAGAACAAATTAAGAGACATTAAAGTTCACTAATGGATACAGTGCACTTGTGATAATAATATTTTTTTTAAAAAAAAAAACAGTTACCCCATGAAAATATGAGGACAAAATGGTTTGGAAGTATTTCTCAGGAAAAAAGAAATTGATTAATTAACAAACTTTTGTATGCTGCTTATTCAAAAAGATGAAGCATGAAAACACAACCATTGAATAAAATTAAAATAAAACATCCATAAATTCAGCAGGCATATGCAGCAACTGTTATTCCATCTTGGTGGAATTCCGTCTGCATCTCATCCAACCTGTCCTTCACATTCTCAAAATACCAGGTAAACTTTCAGGATCATATTTCTTCTACACAAGAATGTATGTGCAAGGTAATTCACACTTGACAAAAATTGCCTCCACTGTTGAGCTCATAGAACCTAATACTAAAATGTATTTTAGGTTCATTTCACTGAATGTATTATTAACAAGCAGAATTCTGTCCTTTGGACAATCTACTAACAAATAAGCTATAATTTACGTTTCTTCCAAGAAAACAGGAAGTCTCTAACCTCAATTGCCTGTACTAGAGAAGTAGAACCACTATTTCATTAATTTTATTTATTTATTTTTTTGTTTGTTTTGTCAAGTACATATCGGTGATATACAAAGATATAATAATATTTATATACATGATAGTAGTAAAAAAAGGAAAAAAAGAAACATTATTTCATTGTCTTAAGGAGGACCACAAAAATGTGAAATGTATGCACAAAACAGAATAGCAATGACTCTGAAATGAGATGATGATGATAATAGTAATAGTAGTAGTAGTAGTAGTAATAATAATAATAATAATAATAATAATAATAATAATACACTCATTTATCGCTACCATACATGAAATGAAAATTCATTTTCTGGTTAGTTTCAAAATGTATTTGGGAATGTAGCCACTGATGAAATAGCGCCGGCGGACTTACCCGCCGGCGGCGTTTGCAGGAGGGGCCGGGAAGACACCGGACCCCATGGCGGCCGCCATCTTGGTGCTCGGGCGGAGTCTCGCGATGCAAGACTTCGCCCGAGAGTCAGGCCTGCATAGGCCCGGCTGCTGATTGGTCCGGGCGGGGCTTGCTCGCCCTATTTAAGGGCGGGCAGGCCCGAGGCTCAGCTTTTTTGCCCGGACCATCGCCCCGAGCAGACACTCGGCTGAGTTCTGCTCGTGGCGGCCATTTGGGGAGCAGCCTCGTGTGGCGGCCGCCATTTTGTTGCTGCTCAGTGTCCGGCGAGAAGGCCTTTGTTGCGGTGCCCTTGGGCGAAGTCCGGAGGCAGGAGCCTCTTTCTCTCATCGCGGAGCCAGCGTCGGCTGGGCTCCGCCCTGGTTTGGTGCTCCAGTTGCCCCCGGGATCTGGGGGCGTGGGGGCGCTTTTGGGTGGCGCGGCCTGGTCCTTTTCTCTTGTAGTGGCACGCGGGAGTCCCTGGGTGGGCTGGTTCCTTTAGGCCCCTTTGCATAAAGCAGTAGGCAGTGAGGCCTTGCTGCCACCGCTGGGGAGGGGGGCGGATTGGCCTTCTGTGGGGTCGCCCCTGGTATAGGCCTGCCGCGAGTTGGGGTAGGCTTCGCCTCCCGACATGGGCTCCTTGGTGTCGGGGTTCACCTCATATTTTTGTTCCCGATAGATATGGCCCCAAAGAAGAGGCAAGCTTGCCCCCCCCCGGCCCAACCTGTAGTTCGGCCTAGGAGGGCTTTGAGGCCTTCTGCCCGGGCTCGGGCTGCCGTGGAGGGGCCCCCTGGGGTGGTCCCGTCTGAGGGGGTGGTGGGGTTTGTGCCTGCAGCCCCTCACCCCGAGGTTTCTCCATCTCTCTCTTGGGCCAGGGTCCTGGAGAGGCTGGATGACTTAGAGCGCTGGCGGTCCGGAGCGGGCCCATGCGGGCTCCCCCTGGCTGCATCGGCGGCCTGGGGAAGGGACCCAGAAGAAGAAGCAGCCCAGGCCGGGCAGATGGCCCAGACCGGGCAGATGGCCCAAACCGGGCAGATGGCCCAAACCGGGCAGATGGCTCAGGTCGGTTGTGGGACATGAAGACATTGTTAAAGAAAAGATTCGGAAGGAGGTGGCCGAGGGCAGGGTCCTTGGGCCCTTCCCGGAGCTGCCCTTCCTGAATCTTAGGGTGTCCCCCCTAGGTGTGGTCCCCAAAAAGGCGAGTGGTGAATTTAGGTTGATTCACCATTTGTCTTTTCCAAAAGGGGAGTCAGTGAATGACTGCATTCCTGACGAGCTTTGTTCAGTCCGGTACCCATCCTTTGATGCTGCCGTGGCTATGGGTAGGAAGTGTGGGGTGGGAGCCCTTATGGGTAAATGCGACATTAAGTCAGCATTCCGGCTCCTTCCCATACACCCAGACGACTTTGAGCTGTTGGGCTTCCATTTTGAGGGTGGTTATTACGTGGACAGAGCTTTACCCATGGGTTGCTCTGTCTCGTGCTCTCTTTTTGAGAGTTTTAGTATCTTCTTGGAATGGGCGCTCAGGAGGCACAGTGGTCTGGGTTCGGTCGTTCACTACCTTGATGATTTCTTGTTGGCGGGGCCTGCGTGTTCGGAGCAATGTTTTGCTCTAATGCGGGACTTCGAAGCCCTTTGTGCTCAGTTGGGGGTGCCTTTAGCCTCCGAGAAGACCGAAGGCCCCACCACCAAGATTACCTTCCTCGGTATTGAATTGGACTCAGAGGAGCAATCTTCTAGATTGCCCCTCGATAAGTTACTTAAAATTAAAGGAAAGCTCGATGAGGTTCTTGGTTGCCGGAAGGTCACTCTCCGGCAGCTCCAGGAACTAGCTGGGATACTCAATTTCACCTGTCGGGTTGTGGTTCCGGGCAGGGCTTTTTCAAGGAGATTGTACAACGCGATGAAGGGGCTCCGTTTGCCCCATCATCGTACCCGTCTCTGCGCAGGGGTCAGGGCTGACCTCCGCGTGTGGTGGGAGTTCTTGGACAGGTTTAATGGCCTGTCCTTTTGGAGGCACGAGCTTCTTTTGGAAGCTGAGTTGCAGCTCTGCTCCGATGCTGCGGGGACTTGCGGTTTTGGGGTAGTGTTAGGTGACAAGTGGTGCTGGTCGGCGTGGCCTCCGGAATGGAGTGCCTCTTCTCTGGTTAAGGACCTGACTTTCTTAGAGCTCTTCCCCTTGATAGTGGCCTTAGAGCTTTGGGGGGAGCAGTTTAGGGACAAGACTGTGCATTTTTGGTGCGACAACCTAGCGGTTGTCCATGTGGTGAACGCCCTGTCCTCTAAGAGCGACAGGGTCATGCGGCTTGTCTGCCATTTTGTGCACAGGTCCTTGTCCCTAAACACGTTGTTTTTGGCTAGGCATGTCCCCGGGTTGGATAATGGGGTCGCTGACACCTTGTCCCGTGGTCAGTTGTCCAGGTTTCGGACCCTGCCCCCGTGGGCCCGAGAGTCGCCGGAGGTGTTCCCCGGCCACCTTTGGAGTCTGGGGGGGCTCCCGAGCAGTGGAGAGACGAGGCATCCAGGGCAATCTCCCTATCTGTAGCGCCCGGCACCCTCAGGGCATACCAGCCTGCAGGTATGGAGTTTGGGGATTTCAGGCAGGGTAAGGGTTACCCCCTTAGTTGGCCTGTCCCTGTTGAGCACCTGGCAGAGTTTTGTGTCCAGCTTAGGCAGCGTGGCCTGTCAGTTAGGACTATTAGGTCCCGGTTAGCCGGCCTCGCCTTTTTGTCCAAGGCGGGGGGGGGGTTTGCGGATTTTTCAGGTGACTTCCGCATTCGGAAGATGCTGGAGGGCTGGATGAGGGAGCAAGCGGGGGCCCCTGGTGACACTCGTCAGGCTCTGACGGTTCAGCAGCTGTCCTTGCTTAATGGGGCTTTTGACAGTCTCTGTGCCTCCTTGTATGAGGCCCGTCTTTTTAGGGCAGCGACTTGTGTCATGTTTTTTGGGGCCCTCAGGGTCAGTGAGGCCATGGCATCGTCTCAGGCTGACACGTCGCTCCGTGCCTTCCAGTATGCTGATCTGGCCTTTAGGCGGGGGGGGGGGGTATCCCTTGGTCTAAGGCATTCTAAGACGGATCAGCTGCACAGAGGGGTTAGTATCCAGCTTAGTGCGGCCGCCGACCAGTCGGTGTGTCCGGTGGCCGCTCTACAGCTTTATTGTAGCTTGCGAGGGTCCGGGCAAGGGTACCTTTTTAGGCATTGGGACGGTACCCCCCTGACCCATTACCAATTTTGGGTGTTAGTGTCCAGGGCAATGGCCCAGGTAGGCATGGATCCCACCGGTTATGGAACGCATTCGTTCCGTATCGGCGCCGCCACTAGCGCGGCACTTTCTGGTTTCCCGGCCCATCGGATTCGGGAGATCGGCCGCTGGCGGTCAGCGGCATATTTGGGTTATGTTAGGCCCGCTGAGGATTCTAGGCAGGGCTTAGGCTAGGTAACCTCTCTGTGTGTGTCCTCTTGCAGGTCCCCATGCCAACACGAAACCGACGGCGCTGCTGTGTGGCCACAGCATGAGTTTTTGGGCCGGCCGCTCAGCAGCCAGAAGCGCCATCGGGACCCAGTTGTCATTGGGACGGTGGGTCACGGTCGTTTGGATGGGCCGCAGAGGTATGCAGTGGGAGGGACTCCTACCGTCTTTGCTGGGAGGGCGGCATCCAGTGGCTGCGCCCAGATGGCTGGTCTTGCACCTTGGTGGCAATGACCTGGGGGTCTACCGCTGATCGTCCAGGCGAGCGAAGACCTACGACGGCTTCGCGATGTGTGGCCCACCACGCAAGTGGTGTGGTCAGAGATCCTCCCAAGGATCGTGTGGAGGGACGCCCTTTCCCTTAGGGCCATTCACCGGGTCAGGCGTAGAGTGAATAAGGCCCTGGGACGGATAGGGAACTAGGTGGGGTTGTAGTGGCCCATCCCCTCATCACTGTAGATCGGCCGTGGCTTTACCGGGCCGATGGCGTTCACCTGTCAGAACAGGGGAACGCCATTTTCTTACAGGACCTGCAACGGTCTCTGTGTGAGCTGGCGCAGCTAGAGGGGGGAGTCGGGGGGCCAAGATAGAGATCTGACCCCCGCTCCGTGGCAGGTTAGGGGCGGAAAACTGGGTGGTGGTCTAGCAACTGCGTGTTCTCCCTTGGGCATCTTTGGGGATGATTGACAGGTTCTCTCCAAGCTTGTGGTGGAAGCGACCTGAGCAGTTGGGGGGAACCTGTCTTTGGGTCACGCACCTTTAAGTCCCCTGTTAGGGGTTAGCCGGCGTGACCCCCCTCATGCAAGTGCATGGCAGGGTCTCAGGTGAGGGAGGGGTCCCTCAGCTGGACTAGCATGGAGCTACGCCCATAAGTTGCCCAGGAAGTTTATGTGACGTAACTTTTCCGCCCCGGAAGCAATTGTTTGACCCTGCAGGTCCATTGTTTGGGTCATAGTTGTTTATGCTAATTTTATGCTAATTTATTTGAATAAATTATGCTAATTTAATTTAATAAAAATGACCCAGTTAAATCCAGCTCTTGTGTCCGTGTCGTTACTCCGCCTCTCCTGCAAACAGAGGAAAAATTCCTGGTACCTTTTATTACAAAGATCTCATGAAGAATGACTGTAGAAAGGTTACAGACTATTCAAAATATAATATTCTGATTTTGACAATTTGAGGTTGTTTTCTACTCATTGTGTGTGTACACATTTGAGTACATATCACCCCACTTTTGAAAATAATCACCAAATTTTAAAATGAATTGTTGCATGGCCAGTGGAATAGAAAACAAATACTGTACGCCCAGGATTATCCATCCTGTGGTCTGAGAAATGCTGAAAATTGTAGTCCAGTAATGTCTTCAAAATTGTAGTTTCCATATCCTTGCTGTAAATAAAGCCTTTGGCACTATGTAGAAAATTAGTTTCCTAGGTAGCCAGACTGTATTAGGCAATAATAGTTTTCGTAGTTTGTAATTGACTGATTCTCTCTTTTCTTTTCTTAGTACAGAAATGAAACAATTGTTGAACTATTGAAGTGATAAACTCTTGTTTTTAACAATAAGGCCCAAAGGAACTACTGCATGGAAGATATTAATGTTCTTTGAAAGATCATCAATCACGATCCTGTGTTTTTTTTTTAAAAAATATCCAGCCTGCGGCTTCTTTGCATTTATTTACTTCTTTAAATGGAATCTTGTACAGCTTCCAAAAACATTCAAACGTGTTCTCAGCAAATGGCTAGAATCGCAAGGAAAACAATGACAACATGAACAAAAACTGAAGACAAAAGGTTTAGCTCAGTGAACTGAAAGACTGTACTAAGGATGAAATGCAAGATTAGCATCAAGATAAGTGTGTGTGATGGAAAACACAAGCTAAATTCCAAAGCCTGCTGTCAAAAAGCTCAAAGGCAAACTTTTCATTTCTTCACTCCTAAGCATTATATGCTAGGATGTGAATCTTTAATGTTTTCCTGTTGCATTTATTTAGATATTTTTTATGAAATTGCAATTATTGCTTTGTAAGTTACTCCAGCTTCAACCACAACAACTCAAGACCACACCACAGATTTAAACTTAATATTAACCGCTCCAAACTTGACTGTAAAAAATATGACTTCAGTAACCGAGTTGTCGAAGCGTGGAACTCATTACCGGACTCCATAATGTCATCTCCAAACCCCCAAAACTTTACCCTTAGATTATCTACGGTTGACCTATCCAGATTCCTAAGAGGTCAGTAAGGGGCGAGTACAAATGCACTAGAGTGCCTTCCGTCCCCTGTCCTATTGCTCTCCTATATCTCCTATACATTTCTTCTATTCCTATATCTCTTCTTCTATTCTTTCATTGATATATTTTACTATGAGTATTTCCTCTATAACCTTCATCATGTATTTTACTATGTGTGTGTGTATATGTTTCAAGTTTCAAGTTTATTGGATTCATATGCCGCTCCTCTCCGAAAACTCGGGGCGGCTAACAACAATCATGAACAATATACAATAAATCCAATACTAAAAGCAAATTAAAACCCCTTAATATATAAAAACCAAACATACATACAAACATACCATGCATACAGTTGTAACGGCCTAGGGGGAGAAGAAGTCTTAATTCCCCCATGCCTGGTGGCAGAGGTGGGTTTTAAGTAGCTTACGAAAGGCAAGGAGGGTGGGGGCAATTCTAATCTCTGGGGGGAGTTGGTTCCAGAGGGCCGGGGCCGCCACAGAGAATATATACCCACTAAAACCCTCATTGTGTATTGGACAAAATAAATAAATCAAATCAAATAATCACTAAGTAAATAGACAACAAAATTATCAATTTTCCATCATGGCGTTTCTTAATGTATAGATTATTTATTCCGAAGTCCATGAATCAGTGGAAATTGATTTGATAACTAAAATTATTCTAAGGGAATTGTGAAAAGGACACATTTATTTAGAACTTTAAATACACATAAGGAAAGCACATTGTATCAGAAGTTCATATAAATAGTATTTCATTAACGAATAATTGTGATATATTATGTCTTTTTCAAGAAGTAATATTTCCAAAAGAACAATGCCGACTACTCTATGTATGCACTACTGGCAATATAGTGACTTCTACTCCCCCCTCCCATTCTGTATTATTTATCATTCAGGAGCTCAGGACAGCATATGTGGTGCTGCCACTTCATAATTTATTTCCCAAACATTTCTCTGAGCTACTTTGGACTGAAAGCAACTGTCTTTTAATTGCTCATTAAGCTTCTGTGAGTGACAATTGAATAGAAACTGCTTATGTTCACAGGCTATCACAAGTAACAGACATTAGAATTATTGGCCCAGATTTGTTAAAATTTGCTCTTGTCCACCTCTGGACGACTCACATTTTGTCTGCCTTTTTTGTATACTCTGCTTCTGCCTTCTCTTCCACAGGTTTATTAAACATGGACTGCGAAATGTTAGAGTAGTGTCTTCTTCGCTTCTTAGCTAGTTTTTGCAGACCACATCTAATAGCCCAACTTATTTCTTAGTGTTATAAAGGACAGTGTTCCCCAACCTCGGCAACTTGAAGATATCTGGACTTCAACTCCCAGAATTCCCCAGCCAGCGAATGCTGGCTGGGGAATTCTGGGAGTTGAAGTCCAGATATCTTCAAGTTGCCAAGGTTGGGAAACACTGATATAGGATAAGGCAGCAAGGGTATACCCAAGAGAGAGAGATTGGTTGGCTGCCTCCTCAAGCTAGCATCCATACCTTTCTTCTTCTGAAGCAAACCTCCTGCCTTTCTTCTTCTCTATGTCTTGGTAGAGTGTAAGTACCAAATTAAAAATCTTAAATTTGACTGCTGTCATTACCTGCTACTAAGAAAGCTAAACGTCCCATATACTGTTGTCCATTCTCAATCACAATGATGAGAAAATGTTAATTCATGGCCAATCCTTGTTTTGCAACACCACAAACAAATATAAAAGGTACAAAATTTGCATTGTGATGTTATGACATGTGTTAGTCATTAGTGTCCTTGGTCTCTTCCTGAAGACACTTGACATTCTCTGTTGGTATGTATGGGGATGGTGGGGAAAAATTAAACATCGCCCAGGTTCGCTTGGTGCACCTGTTGCGACCCTATTTGGACCGGGAGTCACTGCTCACAGTCACTCATGCCCTCATCACCTCGAGGCTCGACTACTGTAACACTCTCTACATGGGGCTACCTTTGAAAAGTGTTCGGAAACTTCAGATCGTGCAGAATGCAGCTGCGAGAGCAATCATGGGCTTTCCCAAATATGCCCATGTTACACCAACACTCCGCAGTCTGCATTGGTTGCTGATCAGTTTCTGGTCACAATTCAAAGTGTTGGTTATGACCTATAAAGCCCTTCATGGCACCGGACCAGATTATCTCAGGGACCGCCTTCTGCCGCATGAATCCCAGCGACCAGTTAGGTCCCACAGAGTAGGTCTTCTCCGGGTCCCATCAACTAAACAATGCCGCTTGGCGGGACCCAGGGGAAGAGCCTTCTCTGTGGCGGCCCCGGCCCTCTGGAACCAACTCACCCCAGAAATTAGAATTGCCCCCACCCACCTTGCTTTTTGTAAGCTACTTAAAACCCACCTCTGACATCAGGCATGGGGGAATTGAGATACTCTTTCCCCCTAGGCCTTTACAATTTTATGCATGGTATGTCTGTATGTATGTTTGGTTTTTATATTAATGGGTTTTTAATCGTTTTTAGTATTGGATTATTATTGTACACTGTCTTATTATTGCTGTTAGCCGCCCCGAGTCTCCGGAGAGGGGCGGCATACAAATCCAATAGATAAATAAATAAATAAATAAATAAATAAATGGGCATAAATATATAAGAAAAAGAATCTAAATACTTAGGTTTGATGAGTACATGTCTTAATACTGCTCTTGCAATGAATTACAACAAAGCAAAGACAAACGAGGAGGAAAAGCTGGACTACTATTGACACTTCCATTATTCAATTCACTTATATTTTGCATGTGGCTAAAATAACAGGGTTTATGATGAACCTTTTCTAAATTTCAATGGACAAAGATATAAATGCTCTGTGCAATGAGCTATCAATGACCTCATAAACAGTAATGGGACCCACCCGGTTCCCACTGGGATCGGCGATCCGGTAGGACGTTTTGGTGGATTTTGGAGGGCGGCTGGATGCACGCATCCATGCCACATGTGGGCGTGCCCCTGCGTGAGATTTTGCTTCTGCATGTGCACCCGAAGTGAAATCTCATGCGAGGACGTTTGTGTCGGTGAGATTTTGGCGATTTCCATCCTTTTTTCTGCTTCTGTGCATGCAGAACATTGCCCACGTGAGTGTCCTCGCATGCGCAGAAGCAAAAAAAAGGTGAAAATTGCCAAAATCTCGCTTCGGGCGCATGCGTAGAAGTGAAATTTTGCACGGGGGCATGCACACATGTTGGGGGGGATGCATACCCATGCCAGCCTTGGGATCCTGGTACTGGTGGGAAAAGGTAAGTGGAGCCCTTCAGTGCTCATAATCTTCAATATTATTAGTACAGAATATTGATTTCTCCTTCCTCTTTTTGCAAGCACTGAAAATCACATTTTGTTTCTTCCCTACCATGTTTTCTACTATCCTTCACCCACATTCAATGGGTTTAAAGTACCCAGAAGGTCATTCAGCCTCTGCTTAAACATCTCCAGTGAAAGATAGTCTGGCTATTCTGCAACAACCAGTTTAAACAGTTTATTGTTATTAAATTTCACATAACAAGTCATTGAAATCTGTTTTCGTGAAATATCCACCCATTCGTGTAATGGGCAGTAGAAATGACCTTGAGAAACAATAAGAGGGATTGCAACCAATACAACGTCATAAAAAAGAAATTTGAGTTCAAGACAAAAATGAAATTTAGTCATAGATTATTATAGAAGTGGTGGGGAGAAGCAAACAATTGCAAACAATGAAAATCATGCAAATTATGCCATTAATGTTAGATGTCATAACACAAATCTATACCCGTGGCAGTCGCATGATGACATAATCCTGACATGTTATTATTTTCACATTATTGCAAGTTATTGTGAACCCACTGTTTGAGTGTTAAAAGAGCATCCTTCCTAATGCATGAAACTCTGTTGTTCCTAGCTGTGCCTTATTACGGGAATCACTGAACTGGAATTCAAGCCTGTGGGCTTGACTTAAAATATGGGCTAGCTAACTAAACTATTGTGCAGGAAAAAATAATAATTCTGTTTCATAGTTCCATAGTTCTATTTAGGTCTTGATTCAGTTTTCATCGGGAATGCAGTGTGGACATTTCTCCTACACACTCCATCAGACCCAGTCCCACTCTGCTGTTTTCTTTTTCCAAATGTTGGTGAGGGGGGGATATCATCAATAGTCCTAAAAGGCCTGGGGTAGATATCCAGGTGAGAGATTACAGTATATCCTTTTCCTTTATGAAATATAGCAATGAATATGTTGTTATACCAGCAAAGGAGTTTGAAGCTTTTGGGAACAGTTACAGAATTCTTAACACAAGGGAGGAAAGTAAATATAAGTAAATTGTTAGAACCATCAAGGACAGAACCAACTTCAAATGCAACATCTGCGGGGTAGGTGTGGGGGGGGTCCTGTTCTGGTTTCAGGCTCATACAGATAATAATTGGAATAAATGATTGCTCAATGCATCTCATTGTAAAAACACATCCCCTTTATTTCTCCTTATTCTCCCATTAATACACCAACTCTGCACGCAGTGTTTTCTTTCCTCATCTCTATCTTTAGCAATTAAGTTGATTAGCTTGGTAGTAACATAAAAACATTCGACAAGTCATTCTAAAATTTATAGGCTAATTAGTGCTATCCAGGAGTCATAAAAGCAGGTAATAAATCACACATTGTTAGCTTACGCTCTGGAGCGTTTCCTGGATGCGTCCATATTGGGATTGCAAGATTGAATGAAATCAGCTTCTCTTCCGTTCACACCCGGATGTGAGGTAACTGATTAACCAGTTCCTCACCTTCTAATATTTCTTCCCTAACACTTGTTCCCTTCTGTTCTGAAATCGTCTGAAATATGGGTTAATCCACCTCAGGTCCTCCTCACTAGATCCTCAATGCATCTCTATGTCACTTGCCTCCCCCTCTGAACTAACCCCCCTTTCTAACTGTAAGTCAGGCCCGTCTGCCAATTCAAAATCGCTCTCCACTTTGGAATCTGAATATTCCTCAGGCTGAATGGGAATATACACAACAGATCCTAGGGTGATATTTTCCAAAAGTGAAGCTTTATTTATTTTTTATTTATTTGTATTTATTTGTTTTGTCAAGTATGTATTGGTGGTATACAAAAATGTAATAATATTTATATATATGATACGAGAAACATTAAGACAGGGGACGGAAGGCACTCTGATGCATTTATGCACGCCCCTTACTGGCCTCTTAGGAATTGGGAGAGGTCAACAGTGGATGATCTAAGGGTAAAGTTTTTGGGGTTAGGTGATGATACTACAGAGTCTGGTAGTGAGTTCCAAGCATCAACTACTCGGTTACTAAAGTTGTATTTCTTGCAATCGAGTTTAGAGCTGTTCACTTTAAGTTTGTATCTGTTGTGAGCTCATGTGTTGTTGTGGTTGAAGCTGAATAAAGCACTTATTAAAGACAAAGTTTAATATTATAAATTGACCAGGAAGGACTATAAATGTTTGACTGAAAAACATATGATCCATTTTGCATGTCCCTTTGATCACATTATGAAGCCCTTAAAGGTAAAGGAGTCTGCAGAGAGGGGCGGCTTACAAATCAAATAAATAAATAAATAAATAAATAAATAAATAAATGAATAAATGAATGAATGAATGAATGAATGAATGAATGAATGAACGAACGAACGAACGAACGAACGAACGAACGAATGTTTCCCCACACAGGCATGTTAGCCATTTCTGGCTCTAGAGGCAGTGCTCATTTCCGTTTCTAAGCCAAAGAGCCAGCGCTGTCCAAAGAAGTCTCTGTGGTCATGTAGCCAGCATGACTAAATAGCGAAGGAGCATGGAGTGCTGTTATCTTCCCACCAAAGTGATCCCTATTTTTCTATTTGCGTTTTTTATGTGTTATCAAATTGCTAGGTTGACAGAAGCTGGGACAAGTAACGGGAGTTAACTCCATTACGTGGCACTAGGGATTTGAATCACTGAACTGCCGACCTTCTGATTGACAAGCTCAGTGTCTTAGCCACTGAGCCACTGCATCTCTTATGAATCCCTTAGGAAGGGTCAAAGCAAACACAGTAAAAAGTCACACTGAATGACATTTCTTTATAGTCCTGAAGCAGTTAAATCAGTTCCTGATTGTCTCCAGATGATTATAAATCTTTTGAAAAACTATTTGGTAAGTGTGAGTAAAATGTGTTTAGAATAAAATTTAAGGAAGGTTGAAGGTGAATGGCCATTGGAATAAAGGCAATTACATCATTGTGTATTCTTGTGTTTCTGAGAGAGGGGGCAATATAGCCTGCATGATAAGTCATTGAAGTATATATGAAGTTATTTTGTTAATGGGAAAAAAGCATATTATAATTTATGTATTTGAGACAAATTACAGTCTAGTGTACAATTAATATAAATATAGTGACTTTAATGCTAATATAATGCTAATATCAGTATATAGTATTATTAATTTAATTTTCTTTGATTTTCTTCTGTACTTACCATTGTATTTTCCTTTTTAAAAAAGTGGAAAATTAATAGAAATATTTAAAAAGAAAAAAAATAAAATAAAAGCTCATGATAGCGTGCATAATAGCTTGTGTGTTTTGGTGTTTGTCAAGAATTATAATGCTAATAATAATACAGTGATTATCCAAATTTATGATATTCTACAGAAGTTCTTCAAGACTTCTGAATTTCAGAACTAAAGAATACCTGGGGAATAATGTCCATTAATTTATAATTTTTCTGACTGGCTCATTTCTTTTGCTATCAAGTTCAAGAAAAAAAATTAAATGGAACATTAAAAGGATTCTCAAATTCTTTTGAGTAGAAAGCATGTTTTTCATGCTGTGTTGAATTTCAAGGTTCCATTTCTGTTATGAAACTTGCCAATATCAAATGCTGCAAACATTTTAAAATTCCATACCTTACCTCTTTTCACTTATTTATTTCCCCATTGTTTCCTAAAGGAGTAGCACTCAAAAGAAGAGCTGACAATTGCTCATCCTGCTGAGGCAATTAGGAAAAAACTACCAAGTGATCTAATCCATTCCCTCTAACTCAGGGGCGGATTCTAATTTACCTCGCTGCTAGTTTACTTCCTCCCACACCATGTGGCTATACCTCACGGGCGTGTCCATGTGCAGTGGCAAATATATATATATCACATGTTTTTTTTGCTGAATTTGAAAATTAAGG
Source organism: Erythrolamprus reginae (assembly GCF_031021105.1). Classification (NCBI taxonomy): domain Eukaryota; kingdom Metazoa; phylum Chordata; class Lepidosauria; order Squamata; family Dipsadidae; genus Erythrolamprus; species Erythrolamprus reginae. The sequence goes on from NC_091952.1 coordinate 198,961,470, forward strand.
GAAATTAGGATAGATCTATTTCGGCCTTATTTTGGCCTCATCAGCTAGCCATACCCACTGGGACTTTAACCTGCAACCTTTGCCTTGTAAGGCAGAGAATTATCCTCTAGGCTACAGTATACAATCCCTTCAGCTCTGCACCAGGGAAGGGTTACATATTTTTGTGTCGAATCACCCTGGTGTATTGAAGGAACATCACAGCTCCTTATTTGCCTCTCGACCCAACCCAGGGCCATTTCCAAGGCAGTTAATTTTATTGACAGCCGACAATTCTATCTGTATGTGTCACATGGTTTTTTGCTGAATTTGAAAATTAAGGGAGACTAGGATAGATCTATATATTACTGTGCATACTGGGCATATACTGGGCATGCATCGTGCTGGAAACCCGGCTTCTGCGCATGCACAGAACCCCTCCCCCCCAAAAATCCAACCCCCTCCCAAAAAAAATCTAATTTTTTTTAAAGATGGTGGTGCCAATGGACCACGCCTACTGAACCAATTCCATGATGTCATTGTGACATCACCAGCAGTTTGCTACCAGTTCAGTCGAATCAGTCTGAAACGGGAGGAATCCACCTTTGCCTCTGATTTTGTAATGCTTATGTGCTACAGGGCAAGTAAAACTCAAGTAAATTTTACAAATGGAATACAGATAGGCCTTGACTTACAACACTTCATTCAGTGAATGTTCAAAGTTACAAAGCAGCATCCCCTTGGTCATGTGATCAATATTCAGACACTTGGCAACTTAATCATATTAGTTAGTTTCCTGCAAGACCCTTGGACTGCAAGGTGATCAAGCCAATCAATCCTACAAGAGATCAACCCTGATTGCTCTTTAGAAGGCCAGATCCTGAAGATGAAACTCAAATATTTTGGCCACCTAATGGACTCACTGAAGAAAAGCTTAATGTTGGGAAAGATTGAGGGGAAAAGAAGAATGGGGCAACAGAGAATTAGATGGCTGGATGGAGTCACTGAGGCGGTAGGCATGAACTCCAGAGGATGGTAGAGAACAGGAGAGCTAGAAGGAACATTGTCCATGGGAGTCACAATTGGTCGGACATGACTTCGCAGCTAACAACAACAACAACAGTGTCCTGGTTTCATGTGATCACTTTTTTCAACCTTCTGACAAGCAAAGTCAATGGGAAATCCAGACTCACTTAAAAACTGTGTTACTAATGTATCACTGCAATATTTCACTTAGCAACTATGGCAAGAAATGTTGTAAAACAGGGAAAATTTCACTTATAAAATGTTTCACTTTTCAATTTTGGGCTCAATTATGGTCTTAGGTTGATGTCTACCTGTAGTTTAAATTACAGGCAATCAGTTTTAGCCAATTACTATTAATTCAACTATTAGTTTTGGAATGTAATTTTTTGTAGCCATGTATGAATACATATATGCATATGCATGTATAAGTATGCATATCTGTTTGAGGGTGGGAAAATCTCCAGCATTTATTTCCTTTAGACATTTTATCATTTCTTTTCTTCCTCTATTTTTACATAAGGGAGATCATCTAGATTTGGAGTCATCTTCATTTGAAGTAACAATATTAATGATGATAATATTTATCCCTGTTTTTGTTTTTCTGGAACATTCTTATCTCTTCCTCCCACCACCACAAAAAAAAAGCATATCTCCTAGCTTGTAAGCAATGGATGCTTTGGTATTTTTAAAAAATTGTTCCTACAGAAACATAGGCCTAATATTAAAGGCTGTAAGCATGACATGTAGCTATAGAAATTACAAGAAATGGCAGGAATAGACAGAAACCTGCTCCCCGCCCCAACCCTCTATTACTGGCAGTTTTGTTGTTTAGAAGCAAGAGGATAGCATCTGTTCTTTCTCTTTGGACCCTCTGCTGTGGCATTTGATATTTTCTGAGCCAAGTAACAGGAAAGGCAAATGGATGTCAGTTTGGGCCCCATTTCCCAGTATGATCTTATTTCAGATGCCATCTCTCTGTACTGCTTTATTTAATTTGGATGGACAACCTGGAGTAAATAATTGTCAGTCCTGTTATTTTGGCAAGGGGAAAACATTCCTCCTTCCTGGTGTTCATTCCTTTGTGAATAGTTCTGAACCATTTCATTAGAAAGAGGTAAAAAAACATTACAAATATGACACTTATTTTTGAAGCTACTGAAATATCTGGGAAGCTTGCCTTGTGCTATACTTTAGCATAATATTTTACCCAGTATATGATAATATGGTGATGTAATGCAATCAATCCTTTGATACTGAGCAAATTCTGTATACATAGATACACGCTAAAACTCCCATTGCTTCTATCTTCTAACAAACATTTTGCCATACACCATGCAACATATAGACATAGGTCTATAGCTCCATCTAGTCTCAGTGAACTTCAGTCTCACTGAGAAACCATAGATGATGCTGAAAATAGCCTTTTTCTTTGGGTGCCTACTTCACAAAGCAATTGCAGATTGATTTGCAATTACAAGGTGAGAAAATAATGTTTGTGTAAAGGAGAGGAAACTATAAAAAATGTATAAAGGAGAGGAAACTATAAAAAATAAAATAGTGTACCGTAATCATTCAATTGTATATAATAATATTTTCCTACTTTGTGTATACACTTTTAAAAATCATTTCAAAGGCCATAGTTGAGGGCCATTTGATGTAAATACAGTAACATTATTGAAGGAGGAAAGTCCAGAATGTTTGACTTTTGAGGGTCTTTTTAAAAACCAAACAGGTAATTTAATCCTATTTGAATTTTAGTGTTCTTATATTACCTTGCCCGTTGGTTGAAGAAAAGTGCTGTCTGGATTGCCTCAAATTTTTGGCAGAATCCAGTAGCTGCAAATAAAAATTGCTACAAGTCTCAGCATCCCCAATTTTGTTTCTAAAAACAATCCCAAACTTTTTCCTTTCCTGCCGAACATGTTAGTTATGCAATTCAATTCAATTTTATTTGATTAGTCAATTGACCATATCAAAGCAAAGATGGCAACCACATCGGTCATCATCATAATAAAACTGTGATTCATCACAAACATCATACAGCAGTGTAAACTGGTTAAAATACAATACAAAACTTTGGCAATAACCTAATATTATCGGTATTATATCCCAAAAGATCTTGAAATCTCCCTAAATTGTTACAACCAAAACAGGAAAGTTACCCATTGTGTATTTGAGGTCATATTGTTTATTTCCGTTTGCATTGGAAGAGAAGGAGAAAATTGATTACATAATATTGTTTCTCTGTTGCCTCTTTTTTAAAATAATAAATAAATAAATAAATAAATAAATAAATATGCATGCATTCATACATAGTCTGAGGTTCATTAATCTGCGGCTAAGAAAAGATATAAATCATTTCAAGGCTTTTCCAAACAAAAAATGCAAATAACAATGAATTTTAATTAAAAGAAAAGTATTAAGTACTTTTTGGTTAAAATCCAATGCCAAAACAAACAAACAAAACCTATTAAAATCAGTGTATAATTAAAGAGATATACTAAAAGTTTAGCCTCATCTCTTTATTCATTGAATGTGAGCAGCTTGGATGATTGCCTTTTTTTTTCAGTGAAAGTATCCATTTTTTAAATTACTTGTCCCATCCTGTATTTATCATTGAGAAATGAGTGCCTGTTGCTTGCAGCTAATAACAAGCAAATACAGTCTAATAAAATCTCTTTTATAAATTAGTTCCAGAAAAATGAAATGGTCTTTAAAAGTTTAAATATTGTGCAACCATTGTTCAGCATTTCACAGAAAACATTTCTGTTAAGACCACTGAGAATATAGGATTGTCTTGGAACTTTCTGATGTTCGGTTTCATGGAAACAGTATTGCTTTTGTGCATTGTTTTAAGAACTTCAGCCAAATTATATGCTTTCTGTTGGGCTTTTTTATACAAGGAAGCTGGAGTTGCAGCTTTAATAGGAATTACCGTACATAAGAGAAATAACAATAGCGCCCTTTGTCACCTCAGCAAGAAAATGCCACCCAAAAGGTTCTAAAGAAGTTCTAAAGCAGGGACTCCCAATTCAAAACTGGTCTGTGGCCCATTGAGAATCGTAGGCAATTCACATAAAACCATCCACTTCCCATCACTGCCACCACTGCTGGTCCGTGGAGCAGAAAGGTTAGGGATTGCTGTTCTAAGAATGAAGTTGAAAAATGGAAGCCTTTTCAAACACAAAACCAACATTCTAGAAATTGGAGAACAAATATTGGCACAGATGTAATTTTTTAAAACTAAGATATACAGTGGGGGTATTAAGCCAACAAAATTGCTCACTATTTCATCTGAAGCAATATATATGACGTTTAATGAGATAGTTTCAGAATCCTTTTTACAAAAAAATTCCTATTAATAAAAACATTAATTATACTTTCAGCTAAGAAGTAAATGCATTTGTTGTACCTAGAATCTGCAAGCTGAAATCACACTGTGACAAAATAAATACCAATTAAATATGAGCAAAACTAGCAAAAGCCCTATAATTTAAATAAGTTCAGAATCTATAGATCTTTGTAAGGCTGTGCCATTATAATGCCCTATTTTTTCATAACTGAAACAATAGAAAAAGGATTGATAGCATTCATTTTACATGATTTAGGAAAAAGAATTGTCAGTAGGTTCTTTGCTTTGATTTCATAATGACTGAAGAATATAGCAGCGCACAAATCAAGAAGATAAAGAATCTTGTATTTTAAAATTTTATCTCATAAAATTAATATAGTTTTTTTTCCCCCTTCTTCATCGTTGGTGGCAAAATGTAGGTAGAATTTGTCAATAGTCACTATTGAAGTATTCTTTTCCAAGCAAAGAAGTTCATTTCATATGCTGGAATTTTATGCTGATAAAATGCCTTTATCATATCTTTATCATAGAACTGCCCCTACTCTTCCTGCCTTCCGTAAACTCCTTAAAACCCATCTTTGCCGTCAGGCATGGGGGAATTGAAACATCTCCCCCTGGGCATGTTTAATTTATACATGGTATGCTTGTGTGTGTGTCTGTTAGTATATGGGGTTCTTTTAAATCTTTAAATATTTTAAAGTTACTCGGATTATTTATGATTTGTTCTACTCTGTTGTGAGCCGCCCCGAGTCTTCGGAGAGGGGCGGCATACAAATCTAAATAATAAATAAATAAATAAATAATAAATAAATAATAAATAAATAAATAAATAAATAAATAAATGTTTCTTTATATTTATTTATTTATTGGATTTGTATGCCGCCCCTCTCCGGAGACTAACAGCGACAATAAAACAGTGTACATATTAATATAAAGGATTCATTGTCATTTGTAACAAGTTTCCAAAGTGTCCATGCCTGAAAGAAGTCAAATTTAGTATCCATTCATAATGCAATACTGTACTTTGCATTTGTAGTCAGAGGTTCCTTTGAGTTCTGTAGGCTTTTACTCAACGGATATTAATTTGATGAAATGAATAGTAGCTCATGAAACATATGCCTTTTAATAAAACGTATTTGAAAAAGGTGCTACTAGACTATTGATAATTTTTTCCCACCATAGATTGACATAACTCTCCTACTGCAGTGTCAATAGAAACAGAATTTTTGTATATAATCTGATCCCATGTCATTCAATAAATCTTATTAAAGAGAACTCTGTGGGAAGCATGCTTATAAATGAATCACCCCCAGTTTAAGGAGCTGTCATAAAGCCTGAAGCATCTTCTGCCATAATGCCTACTCTGTATTTTTAACACATAATTGATATGTGAGACATTATCCCAACGCTTGAAAAAGAAAAGTTTCATCCAGTTAATCAGAGGATGTAGAAATATTGCCTAAAATGATGACTAATCAGTAATCCATATCTATCATTTGCTGTGACTATCAACTAACTTCTTTAAGAGTCTGAAATCTTAACTAACCTCTAAGAAACCCTTTCTGAGGGAAATGGGAGGTTTGGAAAATTAAATATAAACAAATAAATGAACAAGCCTCATCATAGTTGATACAATTACTTTGCTTGGTATGATTATCTTGTTACTGGTACTTAAAGAATGATTTGAAACCTATAGCAACTGACAGATCCTAATTTTAGACTAGTAATGTAATGGATTAATTTGGAACTTTCTTTTAAGGAAGGGAATAATAAAGTTTAGAAGTTTTGAGGGTCAAAGGAAAGGAAGGGTTTTGCCTTCTCCTTCTGCTCAAGATCCCCATGTATAATTGGTGGGCCACTGTGACACAAAATGCTAAACTTGATGGGCATTGGCCCAATTCAGCATGGCTCTTCTTATGTGCTTAGGATACTTCTGATCAATGAATCAATAGCCTCAGTATAAAACAGTATAAAAGTTTATCAGAGCCATGGTGATGCAGGAGCAGAATTTATTTATTTTTATTTGTCAAAACATGTATAAGATAACAGGTATGGTGGCAAAGTAGATAGGTAAATCTGGAAAATGGGACAGTAGAACAGGGACAGTAGGCACGATGGTGCGCTTATCCACATCTCTTGCAGACCTTGTAGGAATGGGGCAAGGTCAACTGTAGACAGTCTAAGGTTAAAGTTTTTTGGGTTTGGGGAAGAAATCACAAAATCAGGTAGTGCATTCCAGGTTTTTGGTGGTTTACATTGAGTTTGAATCTATTGTGTGCACATGTGTTGTTGTGGTTGAAGTTGAAGTATTTGTTGACAGGTAGGACATTGTGGCAGATGGTTTTATGAACTACATTTAGGTCAGATTGAAGGCAACGTAGCTCTCTAAGGTATCTAAACTCAAAATTTCAAGTCCAGTGGAATAAGGTATTCTGTTGTGAGCAGAGGAGGAGAGGACTTTTCTTGCGAAACATTTATGGACTCTCTCAATTAATATTAATGTCCAATATGCAGTGCAGGTTCCAGATAGGTAAGCTGTATTCAAGGACTGGTCTGACTTTGCCCACAGACCACAGTTTGATCCTGACTGTCTCAAGGTTGATTCAGTCTTCTATCCTTCTGAGGTTGGTAAAATGAGAACCCAGATTGTTGGGGGCAAGGCACTGACTTTGTACAGCCCACATTGAGAAGGTTGTAAAGCACAATGAGGCAGTATATAAGTCTAAATGCTAGTGCTATTCTTGGATTTGGGCAGAGATATTTCAAAATATGTTTATCCTCAAAACGAACTTGGAACAAATTGTCCTACTATGTCCATTATAGGCTCAGTTATACTTTATTGTCTTCCCTTTGCACCAGAGTGTTTAATTCAGCAATAAAAATAGGCATAGGTCCATATTTTTATTCTCAATTATTTTAAAATATGGAATTAATAAGAGAAAGACTATTTTTGCCTGCACTGGCTGCTGAATTCATTGCTTCTGCAGAAATCAGATTATCTGACCTTTGCAAAGCCTAAGTATGATCTTATCATTCTGTGCAATAAACTAAGGAAGGAGATGTCCTCTGCATGCAGTATTACACCAGAAACTCAATTAAAAAATAAACGGGACATAAGTCATGTTACAGATGCTTAATGATAAAGTCATTTTTCTTCTAAACGAAAGCTAGTCTATTCTTAATTATTCCAGCCTTTGATTGATACAAATTTAAATAGGAACGAGCAGGGGCTACGATGTCTATTTTTCCCGATGGCTGCATTGCATTAAACAAGAGCAGAAATTAGCAAGCTGTGGCTTGAAAACTTGTCAAAGGTAACACAGCAATTTGCACATATTTTCTGCAATTTGTATTTATTTTGTTCTAGGCAGAGACCTAAGATTTTAACATTGCTTATGTATGATTCAATTATGTCTGTGGTCGATGTCTACTTTTAATTTGCCTTCAAATGTAACTGATGGTGATTATATTACTATACAACTGAGTGGTGATTGCTTCTCTGGCAAAAGGGGCACCTTTTCATTTACTCTCCACAGAGCCACTGAAATTTACAGAAAAGCTTTTAATAATCCTTGACTATATTGACAAGGATTAAAATCAGCTCTTTGTCTGTAGAGATGCCTCCTTTTCCCTTTGCAAATGCTCCAAACATCATGGAGAAGCAGCTGTTTTGCTTCCTTGTTTTGAACCATGGGGCTCTTCTTTTATGAGATCACACCAAAAATTAGGCAAATCAAAAACCCAATCAGGCAGCCAGACTGAGAGACAATTAAGGACAAACATTTACTCTCAAATTTGCTGCCAAGATTCTCTCATAATTATGAATATGCTCCAGAGGTGGGTTTCTAACCGGTTCATTAGAACTGTTAGTAATCCATGATGACATCACAGAGCCGGTTCTGCTTCTGCACATGCGCAGAAGCTATTTTTATCTCTGCGGGTGCACAGGCATGAGAAGTGTGCATGCATGCACAGCGACCCTGAGTGAACCAGCAGCAAAAGGATCCAGAACCCAACCGCTGATATTATTATTATTATACCCTGGAACAGGGTATCTACAAGACCGCCTTCTGCCACACGAATCCTAGCGACCGGTTAGGTCCCACAGAGTGGGCCTTCTCTGGGTCCCGTCAACAAAACAATGTCGTTTGGTGGGACCCAGGGGAAGAGCCTTCTCTGTGGCGGCCCCGGCCCTCTGGAACCAACTCCCCCCGGAGATTAGAATTGCCCCCACCCTCCTTGCCTTTCGTAAGCTCCTTAAAACCCACCTCTGCCATCAGGCATGAGGGAACTGAGATATTCTTTCCCCCTAGGCCTTTACAATTTATGCATGGTATGTTTGTTTGTATGTATGTTTGGTTTTACAAATAAGGGTTTTTTAACTGTTTTAGTATTGGATTTACATGCTGTTTTGAATTACTGTTGTTAGCCGCCCCGAGTCTATGGAGAGGGGCGGCATACAAATCCAATAAATAATAATAATAATAATAATAATAATAATAATAATAATAATAATAATAATATTCTCCCCAAACAGTTTCAAGCAAGTTTATTTTTCGCATTGTGCAGCTGATTTCCAAGGACATTAATAGCAATAGTACTTAGAGTTATATACTGCTTCATGATACTTTACAGCCCTCTCTAAATGGTTTACAGAGTTAGCATATTGCCCCCAGCAAACTGGGCCCTCATTTTACTAACTTTGGAAGGTTGAAAGGCTGAGTCAACCTGAGCCAGTTAGAATCAAACTTCAGAGTTAACCTGCAGTACTGTATTTTAATCACTGAGCCATGACGGCCCTTAAATAACAAGATTTTCTTCCCTACCTTCATATATCTGTTTTAGAAAGCCTTCTGAGTTACTAACTCTTTAACTCAGGGACAAAGATTTAAAAAATTCCACATTAAGTTTATAAAATAGCAGTTGGGGAAATGGTCCATTTTCTCAATGACCTCTCAATTCTTGGATGTAACAGGAGTTCCTGTCAAAACAGCTGTTTGGTTATAGGCACCTTATAAAAGATTTTTCCCAGAGTGGAAATTAATTTAATACTGTAATAGCAGCACAAGTAACAACGTAACTACAATATAGTATAAAACCAGAGGCAGTAAAAACAAATTTGAGCTGAAGTAGTTTTAGTGACAGGGTAGATAAAAGGTCTGCAACTGGCAAGGCACATTCTCTTTCCTCAGAGCATAAAGCTATATGTTATTCACAAATATTTTATTATTTTAATATGATTATATTACTGTTCCCTTATGTATGAGGATACAAGATGGCAGCATTATTAAAAGGCACATTTGCTATTCAGCAGACAGATAATTAATATGTTATTAATATATGATCAGCAGGTGTACAATGAGAAAAAAATGCCAAAACTAATGAAAGCACAGGAAATAATAACAGGCTTTGATGATAAAGAAAGAAAAGATTGATTGCTGACAATTCTGGTTTCAGAAGAAAGTGGAATGCTGAATTATAGGAAGGAATGGAGATCATGGAAAGAAATCCCTATCACAGAAAATAGGTGCCCATGGATTTAAGAAATTTGGCCAATATTTCAAATACAGACATAATTAACATTGTTTGTTTATGTTTATTGTCTCCAAGACCGCCTGCTGCCGCACGAATCCCAGCGACCAATTAGGTCCCACAGAGTGGGCCTTCTCCGGGTCCCGTCAACTAAACAATGTCGGTTGGTGGGCCCCAGGGGAAGAGCCTTCTCTGTGGCGGCCCCGACCCTCTGGAACCAACTCCCCCCGGAGATTAGAACTGCCCCTACTCTCCTTGCCTTTCGCAAGCTCCTTAAGACCCACCTGTGTCGCCAGGCATGGGGGAACTGAGACATCTCCCCCGGGCATATACAATTTATGAATGGTATGTGTGTATGTATGTGTGTTTAGAAATGGGGTTTTTAAATGTTTTTAGTAGAAATTTAGATTTGTTGTAAATTGTCTTTTGCACTTTGTTGTGAGCCGCCCCGAGTCTGCGGAGAGGGGCGGCATACAAATCTAAATAAACAAACATAAACAAATAATTAACATTACAAACTTTTGAAAAGGTAACTGTCATAATTTGGAAGACTATAGAGAGAATATACAAAATTCATCAGATTAGATGAGGATGGATTTTGCATTATAAAACCCAGCACATGTAATCTTTGCTTAACGACTTTTAAATAGGACCCCAAAAGATACTTATGACCTGGATTTGAAGTTCCAAAGGCCATTCCCCCTAGTCATGTGATCCCGTTTGGTGCATCATTTGGTGTGCTCAGCACCAGACTGGTGCACCAGATCTCATTTATGACCATTTGCAGCATCCACAGTCATATGATCTCAATTTGCCAGAACCCCTTGTTTACTTTTGGTTTCCCAAACAAAAATTGTCCATTGAGAATGAGTGATTTGTTTAATGGCTATGGCATTTGCTTAATGACTGCCACAACATAAAATTGGGTCAGTTACCATGATGATCCACTTAACAACTAGTATGACTTATGTCTATAATTCTGGGTTCAGTTACTGTCATAAGAACAAGGGGACACAATCTGAAGTTCGTTGGGGGAAAGATCAAAAGCAACATGAGAAAATATTATTTTACTGAAAGAGTAGTAGATCCTTGGAACAAACTTCCAGCAGACGTGGTAGATAAATCCACAGTAACTGAATTTAAACACACCTGGGATAAACATATATCCATCCTAAGATAAAATACAGGAAATAGTAAAAGGGCAGACTAGATGGACCATGAGGTCTTTTTCTGCCGTCAGACTTCTATGTTTCTATGTTTCTAAATTGAAGATTTCCAGTAGTAGGTGGTACATTATTTCTTAGTAGACTGAAAAAGCAGTAAAGAGTGTGTCCCAGAGTGGGTCTAAACAGGCTTGTAAACATTTAGTTAGTCTACATAAAACATTTACAACCCATTCATTTATTATTATTCAAAACCAGAGTTTTAAAAGATACTAATGTAAAATATAATTGCAAAATGTTTTTTTAAATCATGAGGTTAGCATGATTTTGATATTCATGTATATTTTATTGCCATAACCATATAACAATAATTCATTCATTCATTACTTGTATATTTTAAGGACGTATAATATAAATTTTCTAATTCATCAACTTTAAACAAAATATATCATTTTAAAGGAAAACAAAGCCCAATAATATTTTGATTTAGTTGTATACATTATTAAAAACATCTTAAAATAATATTGCTTGCACCTTGTACTATTGTTAATTAAGCAACACTACTGTTTCCTAATTTTGATTTACTTTTGCATTCCAAGGAGAAGATACAGTATGGATAATATATGATGGTGAATAAATATGTTACCAATGTTCAACAGTTCAAGTTACCTATACTTTTTCGATTGTGAGCACAATTTGTATATTGGGAAAAATGATTTAAAGAATGGCATGCAAACAAATCAAGAAGCAGAGATACCAAGAGTCCTCTGGTATGAGGCATTTCAAGTGATTTCATATTGGGTTTGTACCACTGGCCTTTTGATTTTGGAGGTCTTCAGCCCTTCCTCTATAGCAGGGTTGTCAAAACTCAACATAGGATCCGGCCAATAGAGTGTTTAGATCTGGCCCACGGGATTGTCCTGGAAATAGTGAAGGATCGGCCAGTGGTGCCTCTGCCAGTGAAAATGGAACTCAGGAGGGCAATGTTCGGCTCTCCCAAGCTTTGTTTTCACTTGCAGAAGATTGCAGGAGGCCATTTCAGCTGAAAATGGAGCCTGTGAGCCCATTTTCACTGGCAGAGGCTCAGGTAGGCACCCCCTACCACCATATTATCATACTGGCCAAGTCCACCTTGCTCACGCCCACCCCGGCCCAAGACGTCAACCACAACCCTTAATGCGGCACCGCTCCTCTAAGCTAAGCCAATTAACTTCCATCTTTAGAGAAAATGCCATAAATATAAGAACATAGGAACATAATAACATAAGAAGAGCAATGCTGAATCAAGCCAAACCCACCGAGTCCAGATTTCTGTGTCACACAGTGGCCCACCAATTGTCCATGGGGATCTTGAGCAGAAAGAGAAGGCAAAACCCTCCCTTTCCCTTGACCCCCAACAAATGGTACCCAAGGGAATCCTGCCTGCATCAACCAACATAGAGGCAGCACATGGACATCCGTTTCAATAACCACCGATACACTTGGCATCCATGAATCTGTCTAATCCTGCCTTGAAGCTATCCAGACTGATGGCTATCACAACCTTTTCTGGAAATGAATTCCATAAACCAATGACCCTCTGGTGAAGAAATATTTCCCTTTATTTGTCTACATTTTCTTACCTACGAGCTTTAGGGAGTGCCCCTTCGTCCTAGTATTGTGTGAGAGAGAAAAGAATTTTTCTTTATCCACTTTTTCTATCCCATGCATGTTTTTATACACTTTGATCAAGTCACCTCTTAAACGTCATCTTTCAAGGCTGAAGAGACCAAGGCGTTGCAACCTGGTTCAAAAGGGGAGTGCTCCATTTCCTTGATCATTCTTGTTGCCCTTTTTTGTACCTTTTCCAGTTTCATTAAATCCTTCTTGAGGTGTGGTGACCAGAACTGTACACAGTACACAGTATCCAAGTGTAGGCTCACCATCAATTTGTACAGAGGCAATACAACACTTGCTGATCTATTTTGGATTCCCTTCCTAATCATGCCGAGCATGGAATTTGCTTTTTTTACTGCTGCGCACTGGGTTGACATCTTCATTGAGTTGTCTACCCAAAACCCAAGATCCCTTTCTTGGGTTGTCTTAGAAAGCTTGGTCCCCTTCATTTGGCAGGTATACAGTGATCCCCCGATTATCGCGAGGGTTCCGTTCCAAGACCCCTCGCGATAATCGATATTTTGGGATGTAGTGGTACGGAAGTAAAAACACCATCTGCGCATGCGCTCCCCTTTTTCCATGGCCGCACATGCACAGATGGTGGAGTTTGCGTGTGGGCGGCGGGGAAGACCCGGGGAAAACCCAGGGAAGGTTCCTTCGGCCGCCCAACAGCTGATCTGCTCCGCAGCGCGGCAGCAGCGTGGAGCCGAAGATGGGGTTTCCCCATTGCCCAGGCAACGGGGAAACCCCATCTTTGGCTCCTCGCTGCTGCCGCGCTGCGGAGCAGATCAGCTGTTGGGCGGCCGAAGGAACCTTCTCTGGGTCTTCCCGCCGCCCAGGCAAAGGGGAAACCCCAAGATCGCTTGCCGCTTGCCCGTTCGCCCGCCCGCCCGGCTGCTCGCTTGCCGCTCGCTTGCCGCTCGCTTGCAGCGCGGCAGCAGCGAGGAGCCAAAGATGGGGTTTCCCCGTTGCCCAGGCAATGGGGAAACCCCATCTTCGGCTCCTCGCTGCTGCCGCGCTGCCGAGCAGATCAGATGGTGGGCGGCCGAAGGAACCTTCCCTGGGTGCCGCCCGCCGCTCGAGAGCAAGAGGGGGAGAGATAGAGAAAGAGAGAGAAGGAAAGAAAGAGATGAGAGAGGGAGGAAGAGAGTGTGAGAGAGGAAGAAGCAAGATAGTGTAAGAGATAGAGAAAGAAAGATGAGAAAGGAAGGGAGTGACATCATCGGGTGGAAAAATCGCGATATAGCGTTTCGCAATGATCGGGATCGCGAAACTCGGGGGATCACTGTAATTGGGGTTTTTTGCCTCGATATGCATAACTTTGTACTTGTTTAGGTTAAAATGCACTGCCACATTGTTGCCCAATCACTCAATTTCGAGAGATCTTTCTGGAGCTCCCAACAATCAGTTTCACTTTTCACTGTCCTATACTTTTGCAATGTTAATGCTGGAACTGCAAGGCAAGTAGATTCCTAATACTGAGAAGATATGCTTTCCCTGGCTTATCAGCTTCTATGGTAAGGTTTTTGAAAATCATAACCATATTCGGAGAGAGAGGGGAATGGGGGAGGCAGATGTTTGACATTCTGTCACACAAACATTTTGTAATAGGTTCTTATCTTGTTTTCCGTTCCTCTTTTCCCAGTATGTAATCTTATTAATAATGCTCAGTTAGCATATTGCACAGATTTCAATCATATTGATTCCTAGTCTATTAACCAAGTTGATGATGTAATACAAGCAAGTCTGAGGCTAACATAGACAATATGATTTATATCCGTGTTGCTAAAACATACCCAGCTTTTGGAAAAGATTTATCTACTGTACTTTTCAGAGTACAAAATGCACTCCCCTTCCCAAAAGAAGGTGAATGCATTGAATGCAGCCATTTTTGGCCTCCAAAACTCCTGCCCCACTGTCGTGCTTTGCAATGTAGATTCAACGCTCAATGGTGAACATTGAGTACAGTAAGCTGAGGGATACGCTTATATTTCCCTTACTTATGTGTCAATCACTGGTAATCTGGTTGCTCATAAATTCTCAATCTGGCCCACAGTGATTTACATTCACTGTTGAAGGATGGATTGAGAAAGATACGTTGAAACTCATTTTAACAATGCTCTTGCTTAGCAACCAAAATTTTGGGCTCAATTGTTGTCGTAAATCAAGGACTATCTCTGTCTTCTTCTACATGGCAGCCTTACTCTGTGTTAGAGATGATATCAACCAAGATGATATAAGGTCTTCTGCAGAAACAGCGATTGGACTAGAATCTTTCTCTTTTTTTCTTCCTTCCCACTCTTTTCTTTTCTTTCCTTCTCTCTTTCTTTATTTCTTTTCTCTCTCTCATTTCTTTCTCACCCTTTCTTTCTTTCTTTCTCCTCTCTCTCTCTCTCATTTCCCACCCTTACTATCTAACAAAAACTCCTTTGGATCAGGGAGGCATGCTCAGGTACAGGAGAATTCACACCCCTCCCATTCCTTCTCCTAACAAGTATTTGTTCTTTCTCCTAACAATACTAAGAGTCTCAACATTCTAAATGGCTGCGGCACTCTGCCCCCTTCTCCCCCCCTCCTTCTGTGAATCGGCCCAAGTATGTGGGATGGAAGGTCCATGGCCTACAAACAGCTAGGGGCATGTCAGCCAAGGAGAAAATGTAGTGGTCAATGGCCAGAGGAAGAACTCTGGAAGTGAAATAGGCACAGCCAAGAATAGGAGGCAAAAAATCCTAAACCCTTTCCCAAAGCCCAGATAGTAATGGGTTCAGTATGATGTCCTTGGTTCCTTCCCTCCACGAGTGGAAGGTGGTTCATTCTTGCAATGGGGCAAAAAAGAACTGCAGATAAGCCCTGAGTATAAATGATACATTTTCCCATCTAAACATAGTTGGATAGATTCATATGATAAGAGTAAGGAAATAAAAGCAGAATTCCCATTAATTTTTAATTACAAGAAGCTTATTAACTCTCTTAAAAGTTGAACATTGAAATGTACTAATGAAAGAACATATGGCAAATTAAAATTGACAGTGTCCCCAGTATAGCAAATAGCACTTGGAGGAAGCTCATAGCAATTAGTCCTCCTTCTTTGCTTCCGCTGCCTGGAATCATTAGAGTTTCAAATACAGAAAAAAAATACAGGGAAACTGGAAATTTTTACAAGGGAATTTTTGGATATGTTATTTAAATCCCTTTCCATTACAATCCTATTTTTCCCAATATAAACAGAAGTTCTGATGCAAGCATTCAACTATTATTTTGTTACACTGAGCAAATCAGAAAGCAAATCAATCAGATGTAAACCAAGTACAACAGATAGAGATTCTTCTTAATGCTTTTTTAAAAGATCCATTTGGTACACTGCCATGAAAATGTGAAGCAAATGGTTTATTAGTCATGGAGGCAGAAAACAGAAATCCTAAGGTGGTAGCCACATTGTGGAAATAATATGTAACCTGACGCATACAAATTACTAATAGTAGAATTTGCTAGTGATTCCCCTCCACACCACCCAGAAAGATCTTAAACAAATGTCAGGTCAGCTGTTTTTTCACTAATATGGCTGAATGCATTGAGATGGGATGGCTTTAGACTCTGAACCAAATCTATCAGTGGACGCTATACAGTAGTACCTCTAGATACGAGTTTAATTCATTCCAGAACCAAGCGCGTATGTCGATCAACTTGCATCTCGAACGAATGCCTTTAGATGTTGTTTTTCCACGCCGAGATAACCAGAAGCACGGATTCTTGTGCCACCTAGTGGAAGCTCGGCTCGTATCCCGAATTTGAGCTCGGGTGTCGAACAGAAATTTCACTCCCGTCATGGCTCGTAACTTGGAATACTCGCATGTGGAGCAGCTCGTATCTAGAGGTACTACTGTATTAGCAAAATTGTATCAGGCTAAATATCTTTGCAAAATCTGATTTCAATTTCATAGCCATATTGTAACTTCAGGATCCACTTGCACTGATTTTAATTATTTCTTGTCTTAATTATTAGGAACATATTTCATATATAAATATGAATATGATGTTGTGGCCTCATCAGCTAGCCCTACCCTCACTGGGATTTTACCCTGCAGCTTCTACCTTGTAAGGCAGATAATTAACCTCTTTGGCCACAGGATCTCATCCTTTCAGCTTTGTATCAGGGAAATGTTATATATATTTTTCCGTGAAACCTTAGTATACCCATATACGGTATACCCATATATGGCATTTGTGTGAGTGCGTGTGTGTTTGTGTTTGTGTGTGTGTGAGGATGCATATTTCTGATGTTCTGATGTTGGCTGTTAAAATTTGAAGTAAATTTCTAATTATGTTTAATTTTCTACATCAACTTGGAAAGCTTTAATATTATGAAAACGTATGGGAAATACTTTCTATTTCAATGTTATCAAAGTCAGAGAATGAGATATAGCACTAAACGTTGCTTTCAGCAATGAGAATGCAGGATATAAATGTTATGAATTAAAGCTAAACACAAAATAATCAGTTACATGTTTGTGGGATATGACACAGGTTAGCTCACGCTTTTTTCCCATCTATCAAAATATGTATATATTGTTTCTGAGAAATCACACTGTGATATGCCTGAGAATTAGTTACATTAGAATAAAAGCTATGTAATCTTTAGTAGATTTTATAAATTTATATAATCTTTAGTAGATTACATAGATTTATGTAATCTACTAAATTCAGTAGATTTAGTAGAGACATCACCCTACCAAAAAAGTGCTATAGTCAAGGCTATGGTTTTCCCAGTTGCAATGTATGGCTGTGAAAGTTTGACCATAAGAAAGGCTGAGTGCCAAAGAATTGAAGCCTTTGAACTATGGTGCTGGAGAAAATTCCTGTGAGTCCCTTGGACTGCAAGGCTATCAAACCGATCAGTCCTAGAGGAAATCAACCTGACTGCTCTTTAAAAAGCCATATCCTGAAAATGAAACTCAAATACTTTGGTCACCAAATGACATGGAAGGACTCACTGCAGAAGAACTAATGCTAAGAAAGATTGAGGGCAAAAGAAGAAAGGTACAACAGAGAATGAAGTGGTTGAATGGAGTCACTGAAGCAGTAGGACTGAACTTAAATGGACTGCAGAGGGTGGTGGAAAACAGGTAGGAAGGAGGAATGTTGTCCCTGGGGTTGTGATGGGTCAGACATGACTTTGCAACTAACAACAACAATATTTAGTAGGCAAAAATCAGGAGGAATCTAATGGCAGACTTTCTAGACTAAAATGTTTATTAAAAGTTTGATAAATGTTTACTTTTTAAACAATAATTTTATTAAACGTTATAAATAAGATAAGAACTAACGCAAACTGAAAAAAATATAAAAATAAACAGAAAAAATAAGTGTAGAACAGAAAAAAGTAGAAAAACAGAAAGATAAAGATAAGAAAATGAAAATATATAAATAAATGACTTCCCTCTTCATCACAACTTTAGTAGCATAACAATTTTAGTAACTTACCACTTTCTCATCAAATTCATCAAATATTTTTCTTTCCATATTTCATATGTTATCTATGAACAATTCCTTCAACTCTTGTCATTTAGTCCTGAGCAGATCCATTAAGAGTTACTAGAGATAACAGCATATCTATTTTAACCTTGATCAAATAAACCAACTTTATAGATCTGCCTTTTCCTATTAACAATCTTGATCAATAACCCATTCAAATAAGATCCTAGAACTTGATTTCATTTTTTTCTTTGTCTCATCTCTTAAAAATGCTTCAAAATTAATTCAACCTGTCCAGGTAAGTCTTTTGGGTTTTATTTGTATATCCCTTTTAATTATAAAGACTACTGCTGATTTCATTTGTATATCCAATATAGCACCCACACCCACACATGAAGACATCCCCTGATAATAAGCCCAATTGGGCTTTTGAATGCATGGCAATCAGGCTAAGTATTTATTCAGGATTCCAAAAAATATAAGACAGGGTCTTATTTTTTGGGAGTAGTTGAAAAATAGTTAAGCAATTTGCAAAAGTGATTAAAAATTAGGCCCAGTGAATTTTATCTCCATTAAAAAATAGCATTTGAAAGGCAGCAGTGGCTAATCTTCTCTATACTGTTGCAAAAAAATATATTGGAATTTAGCTTAGCTTGAATTGAAATATATATAACCTAGGTGGAATTCTTGGCTGCTATCATTTGTAAAAGATTTTTAAAGCAAATTATTTTTCTTCTGGGGTAACTGTTCTGGAATCAGTTTCTCTTATATTTTGTAGATATTGGAAGGATTTCTTTTAAAGTTTTACTTTATCAAGAACTAGCAAATCTTAATGAAGGAACAATGTCCAAGCCACAGTTATTCAAACTTCAAAATTTTTGTTTGAAATTCCAAACTATATTAATTAAGAATTAGAATAACACAGGGAGATTGCTCAATAAAGTTCTAAATTTTACAATGTAAAAAAACCCCAAACACTTGCATTCATTCCTTGAAAATGATAGCCATATATTCTTCGAGGCAAAGAAATCTTGCTTATAATATCTTTGATGATGCCATTCTAGACTGACAGCTTCATCTAGGAGAAAACACACAGACAGTGGAGAAGCTAACTATGTATGCTGTTCATATCTTCGTGAATAAAATATGACCTACATTACATAACTGCATTACACTACTAGAATCGTGCATTCATTCCCAGTTACCATGGTGATATGCATAATAAGAATACATACAGATGTGCGATGAAGACAACAATGCACTTTTATACATAATCAGATATAGCAGAGATAAAAATATTAATTCTCAGCTCCTTCCTATATTTGTTGCTGGGTATTTTTAATCATATTCTCTGAATGCTTCCAGATAATAAACTTTTATTCTGCAGTTCCCATTGCTCAAACTCATGATGGACAGCTCATTTCTACCCATATCCAACTACAGTGCTGAGTTTTCATTGCTACCTCTACTTATTGTTATTGTAATTACTGGAGTTATAATTTTTTAAAATTATTTTTAAGGATGGAAGGAAGCCAATTTTCATCACTTTTCTTCATTCCACATATAAATACTGTCCCAGCCCTCTAGAACAATGGCCTGCATGGAATTTCAAAGGAAAAACATATTTATTGACAAGGTGATCTGAAGTAGAGGATGCTCCCTTTATGTTTTCAAAGTAATTATTTCATTGCAAAGAAACACTTGATCTGAAGAGTGATGTAGATGTAGAAGATCATTACATTTTCAAGTTTCATGATAATATTTAACTACTTTATAGCATCTAGACTTATATACCATTTTACAGTGCTTTACAGATCTCTCTAAGCGGTTTAAAGAGAGTAAGCATATTGCCCCCAACAATCTGGGTCCTCATTTTACTGACCTTGGAAGGCTGGAAGGCTGAGTCAACCTTGAGCCTACTGAGATTTGATCTGCCAAACTGCTGGCAGCTGATGATAAGCAGACGTCCTTGCAGTACTTCACTCTAACCACTGCACCACTGAGGCTCTATCTACTTTGCTTATCAGACATTTTTTAAAAATCAAGCTCTTGTTATAGCCAAGACATGGCTGCATAGCATCATAAAGTTTATTTCTTACATTCTTTCTCTAGGAGGAAAAAAGTCAGGCATCAACTAACCCTAGGTTTGTTAGAATTTGAAGAAGGAAAACAACTGTGTTCAGGATTTTCCTAACAACCTCTGTCTGAAGAAGACTTTTTGCCAAGCTTTGTCCATAGAGATGATCATGCCAATGATTATACTCCCTCCCCTACAATTGTTTGTTGCCTTCATGTTGACCAGATACATCAAAATGCATTTGAATTTGGAAAGTTTTCAAACTGTCCAAACTGATGTATAATCCATTTCTGGGTACCACCATGATCCATTTAAACCCCTTCAGTGCTAAAAGTTTGTCAGCTTTGCTTTAGTAATTTAATTAGTATAATTTGACTAATTAATTAAAATTGGTGAGTTAGAAAATGGAGTTCCATTTGAGACATCCCAAGAAAGGTATTGGTTCTCATTCCAGCTTTTCCCTGCCAATTGATTGCATTCCTTTATTTAAGCTGTCTACTACTTTATTTTGCTCTGCTAAATGGGTTAGAGTTATTGATAAGTGGTGGATGGTTACCACTTTGATCATATTTACCCTACTGCAGTGATGGCGAACCTTTTTTTCCTTGGGTGCTGAAAGAGTGTATGCGCGCACTATTGCACATGCGCAAGTGCCCCCACCCATAATTCAATGCAGGAGAAAATGAAAGAGAGAGAGAGAAAAAAAACAGAGGGCCTCCAGAGGCCTTCTGGAGGCCAGAAATGGCCTGTTTCCCAAGTTCTGGTGGGCCCAGTAGATTTGTGTCCTCCCAGAGCCTCTGTGTGAGCCAAAAATCAGATGGCCTGCACACTCATGCATGTTGAAGTTGAAGGGTTTGTAAGTAGAAAATGGTTCTTGAGAAGAGGCAAAAAAATCTTGAACACCCAGTTCTTATCTAGAAAAGTTCATAAGTAGAGGCATTCGTAGATAGAGATACCATTGTATATCTAAAAACTGGCATATTGAAGACTGAAGACCCTTCAGTATCCATTTCCACAAGCTGACATGCCAATTTTTAAAATTGTTCTTTCCAAGACAATTTTCAGACCTTTCTCTACCTTGGAAGTCATTCTCTGAATTTGTTTCAGTTTCTGCTTAGCTTGTGATGAAATAGTTGCATTTTAAGATTATCCCTAACCATTATTGAGCAGGATGAATCAACAAGAAAATGTTATTTTCCTGGGTAAGTTCTAAGAAACGTTTCACTTTTCTATGAAGTTGCTGCTTTTCTCCCCTCAATTTCTCTCAATACACTAAACCTGTTTAGCAGAGCAAAAAACAAGTTATTTCCAGGTGTTCTTTATAACAAGATTGCTATTCCACAAACCCAGCAATTTTCGTAGCCTCATAATTTGAAAGCATTTTTCTAGTTCTTTTATTTTAAATAAAAGTACATTTAGTTCCCAGGGATAAAAAAAAGGCATCAAAAAAGACATAAAGGCAAGCCTAACTGTCTTGTTAGATAAAGTCTGCATGAAAGTAATGAAGGCTAACATTACAAAGTACAAAGTTTTCCAATCTGTCCAAAATAACCAAAGACACTGTACTTAAGTTGTGCTAAATATTTGGCATTATTTGAAGTGGTTTCTCTCTCTCCCCAAATTGTAATCTCACATTTAATAAAAGAATCATCCTCCAACTATGACTTTTTGTTCTTTTAATTCTGATTAAAAGTTATTTTTGAACCTAGACCCATACATTTTGGCTGCATTTAGCCATTCATAAATTAAATTAGAAAAAATGTATTTATTACTCAAACACAGAGAGAGAGAGAACGAGAGAATGAGAGAGGGGTGGCAGGAAATTATTCGTTTTAATTTTGTAATTTTTTAAAAAAGGAATCTTTTACGAGAAGGAAATTCTCATTTACATGCCGACACAGACTTCTAATGATCAGAAAACATTTTATACCAAAATGAATTGCCTTAGTACCTAAAAACTCTGAGAAATACACCACTGCCTTCCTTCAATGAAAATTGCCTTGAATTTCTAATATAAGGGAAAGTTATCCTCATTTAACTTGAGTATTATACAAAAAGTATTAGTCATCTGTTATTGTGTTAACAAAGTTCACCTTGAGATGAAGGAAAGAGCAACAGCAATAATTGAGATTCCAAGGAAGTCCCAGCAAGGAAACTGTAAATACTAAATTACCTAGCAGAACAAAAGAGGCTGGCCTGATAAAATAGATGTTGGAAAGAAAAGACATCTATCAATCCACATTTATGGTTATGATAAATTAGGTATTAGGAAGAAAGGTGATTTCTTAAGCCACTCAGAATTGTGAGTTAAGTAACCTATAGTTTGTAAGCAGTCATGAACTTCTTCACCGATAAATAACTGAACTTTTATTTTAGAAGAGTAGTTGAGAAGGATTTTACTTTAAACAGGAAGATGGATAGCAAATAAATAAATATTGTATTTTTTGGAACATAAGATGGACCTTCTTACCCCCCCCCCCAAAAGAGAGTGAAAACCTGGGTGCAACTTATACACTGAATGAAGCCCTACCCAGCCACCCCCACCCTTTGGCTTTTGCCTCCCAGCAATTTACCTCCTTGCAGCAAACAGCTACAGAGCCTGATTAGCACATGCCACTGATTATCAGCCTCCCAAACCACAGCTGATTTAGGAGGCTGCAGGCAGGCCGTGTGCTAAAAATAAAAGTGAAATGAGTTGCAAGGAGGCAAATTACTAGTTGGGAGAGGCAGAGGCAGAGGCCGATCAGTTTCCGGTCACAATTCAAAGTGTTGGTTATGACCTATAAAGCTCTTCATGGCACCGGAACAGATTATCTCAGGGACCGCCTTCTGCTGCACGAATCCCAGCGACCAGTTAGGTCCCACAGAGTGGGTCTTCTCCGGGTCCCATCAACTAAACAATGCCGCTCGGCGGGATCCAGGGGAAGAGCCTTCTCTGTGGCGGCCCTGGTCCTCTGGAACCAACTCCCCCCAGAGATTAGAATTGCCCCCACCCTCCTTGCCTTTCGTAAGCTACTTAAAACTCACCTCTGCCGCCAGGCATGGGAGAATTGAGATTCCCTTTCCCCCTAGGCCTTTACAATTTTATGCATGGTATGTCTGTATGTATGTTTGGCTTTTTATATTAATGGGTTTTTAATCGTTTTTTAGTATTGGATTATTATTGTACGCTATTTTATGATTGCTGTTAGCCGCCCTGAGTCTTCGGAGAGGGGCGGCATATAAATCCAATAAATAATAATAATAATAATAATAATAATAATAATAATAATAATAATAATAATAATTTTCTTGTGCTAATAAGACTGCTGAAACTGGATGCAATGAGATAAATCAATAACTATAAATATCTATAGAATGTTCAAATTATTAGATTTATTTTTTAAAGACTGCTTTATTATTGTTCTAGACAACTTAACAAAATGAAGAAGCTTTTTAAAATAAATACTTGATCTGAAGAGGCCCAGTGCTATTGAATCTTCTTTTAAATAGCAGAGAATAATGTGTACTTCCAGAAAGCCACATCAGTTTTAAATATCTGTAAAAATGTGTCAAAGTAAATGTAACAGTGGCCTGTTTTAGTGTTATGATGAGTCAGCTGAATTAAACCTTGACTTAGTCATGTTTGGAGTAGATCCAGGGGTGGGCTACTGCCCGGATGGGGGGGGACGCAGTGCGGTAGCAAAAATGGAGATCCACCCCAGAGCACCCAATTTGCACTGAAAGATGTTGAAAGAAAATTCAGGGTGTCCTACATAAGCCAAGCCCACAGTGTGGTAGTAAAACGTTTGGTAGCCCTTCGCTGAATAGATCTATTTAAATAATTGGGAGGAGTTAGTGTGATTACATTTAAGAAAACTTTCTGGCATTAATATACTGCCATAATGTACATTTATCCCATTCTTTGCTATTTCTATGGGTCAGACACACCTGCACAGAAGTGTATATCATTTGTACTGTTTGCTGTTTGCTGGGAGGCAAATTGCTGAGAGGCATATTTTTCCCCCTTCTATTTCTCCCCCAAAACTAAAGTGTATCTTATACTCCAAAAAATATGTTACTCATATAAAATAATGATATCCCTACTCGTTATAGGCTAAATATATCTGACCATTCTGACTGTGAAGGCCAGAAGAGCATGAAAGAATATACAGTGGTACCTCATCATACGAACATAATTGGTTCCAGGAGGAGGTTCGTAAGGTGAAAAGTTCGTAAGATGAAACAATGTTTTCCATAGGAATCAATGTAAAAGCAAATAATGAGTGCAAATCCTTCAGGAAAATTCCAAACTTTAGAAGGGAGGCGAACAGAGGGCAGGGAGGAGCAGCTAAAGGGGGCGGGTGGAAGAAGCAAGGCTAGGTTAAAGGGTGAGTGGGAAGGAAGAATGGCAAGAGGGGTGCCCCTCCCTTTTCTTTCTTAAAAAGACACAGTTTCAGTGCCTTTGCAAGCATGCAAAATCTTTACTCCTCCAAGCTGCCCCTCCCTTTTCTTTCTTAAAAAGACACCGTTTCAATGCCTTTGCAAGCATGCAAAATCTTTACTCCTCCAAGCTGCCCCTCCCTTTTCTTTCTTCAAAAAAGGGGGGGAAAGAAACCCCTTCATCCCAGCAGCAGCTGCTTGGGTTCGTAAGGTGAAAATAGTTTGGAAGAAGAGGCAAAAAAATCTTAAACACCGGGTTCGTATCTTGAAAAGTTCATTAGAAGAGGTGTTCGTAAGATGAGGTACCACTGTACACTGCTCAAAGAAATAAAGGGAACACTCAAATAACACATCCTAGATTTGAATGGATGAAATATTCTCATTGAATATTTCATTTGCACAACTATTCCATTTGCACAACAGCCTGTGAAATTGATTGTCCATCAGTGTTGCTTCCTAAGTGGACAGTTCGATTTCACAGAAGTTTGATTTACTTGGAGTTATATTCTGTTCTTTAAGTGTTCCCTTTCTTTTTTTTGAGCAGTGTATAAGGTTTGTCTCATTGGGTCTATTTTGTATTTGCAGTAATGAATCTTATCTGCTGCAGTTGAATTTTTGAATTCCCAGGAGAGCTCCAACTTTTGGAGAAAGAGGCAATTGCAGGGAACCTAGAGCAACCTTCTTAGACAGACCAAGGTTAATAGAAATACTTCCAAATAGTACTGTTAAAATTAATAAGACTAGCAACAGTAAGCATCAGCATAAGGGAATGAAATTGATAGATCAGGCAATATAACCACTGAACTGACTAAATTCCTAAAAATGCTCAGAGCAGAAACCATGCAATTATTTTTAGAAAATTCCCCAATCCAATGTGACTTGCACATCAGAATAGGTTACCTTAACCATTTCTGATGTGCACATACTGCAAGAAGAAACTCAAGGAGAAACTGTTCTCTCTTGGATCACTGATACTTATATTTGTAGAAAAAGAGGATTTCTGATACTTATTCATTAATTAGATTTCTATGCCGCCCTATTCCTCAGATTCAGGGCGGCTCATAGCAATGTAATAGATAGCATGTAGAAATCTAAATTTAAAAAACATACTAAAACCCAAATTTCTTAAAAAATCAGTCACTTGTATTCAGCCAATCAAACATGAATTCATTAGTTGGGCAGGCTAGATGTTGGTCTTAGCTGCCCCAAGCCTGTCAGCAAAGATAGATCTTTAGATTCTTGTGGAAGGAGGGGAGGGGGGGGCAGTGCGAATCTCTGGAGGGAGTTGGTTCCAAAGGGCTGGGGCCGCCACTGGGAAGGCTCTTTTCCTAGGCCAGGTGACATTGTCTAGCTGATGGGACATGGAGATGGCCAACGCGGTGGAACCTGACCAGCCGCTGGGACACATGAGGCAGAAGAGGGTCCCATAAGTAGTCTGATCCAATACCATGTAGGGTTTTATACTTACAGTATACAACACTTACAGAATACTTATAGTATATTTGCAGAAAAAGAATAGTGTGTGTACACACACACACACACACACACAGAGACTATTTTTTCTCTGCAAATATATATATGTATGTGTATGTGTGTGTATATACAGCATGTGTGTGTGTGTGTGTAACATATTTTTGTTGATAATAAAAAGGAAGGGAGACTTTTATCAGCAAAAATATGTTACAGGTATAGATTATAGTAGTCAGCTATAAAAACTTAACTGCCTTGGAATATAGTCCCTGGTGGGGCTGAGAGACAAAAGGGAATCTGTACGCTCCTCCCATATAACAGGGTGACTCGACAAAAAAACAAAACAATCACAGACACACACACACACTCACACAATATACACATATATATTTCATCAAAACTGTCCTTTAATGTTGATTAAACAATATATTCTTACTTTCAGACTTTGAAAAGTTATTCTGAAAATTAATAGGCATGCAAGAAATCACCTCAATTGAACTCTGGCGTATACTCCCCTGAGATTAACTCTATTGAATTATGCTGGATTCATTTCTGAGACATATATTATTGCAGATGTATTTTTCTGAATCTCTTTAGTAGAGATTCAGAAATATGCTTGCTGGCTGAGGAATTCTGGAAGTTGAAGTGCACACATCTTAACATCGCCAAGATTGATAAACAAGGAATCTTGTATGAATGGAAATAAGATTTCAAGAGCTTACATTATTGTTTTTCTGGAAAGAGTCTGCTATCTCTGTTATTTACATGGAAATAGACGTATGTAGGAATATTTGCATAATGGCCGCTTGATTGGCTATTCACATGGCGGGAGTTTTAAATGACTATCAGTGGCTGGCCGGCTCCAGTCAAGTCCTTAAAAATCGGCTTCCCTGTAGCCTGCCGGCATTCCATATTAGCTACAGCTAGGAGTGAAATAAAGTTCTGAACTGTTCCTGTGACTTGTCTCTTCATTTAGGTGTGACTCTAACAGAAGCAATGATCTTTCTAACTTTATTGCATTATTAATGAAGTCTATTTGTAGGCAAAAATGTATTCTGCAAAACAGAAAACAGGCACAAGTGGCAACAGGGAAGTGGATACTTGCAAGTGATTCAGGAATTGTACTCTTCTTGGGGTTACATAAACATTCAATAATTAAGAAATGTTAGAGTAGCATTTTGTGGAAGATATATAGCCCAACCAGCCAGCCACAGACCAGGATTGAAGTCTTGAATAAATACAAGGTAGCAGGAATTCTTGAGAAAATATTTTACTTCTTTGTAGCAAAAATTATTCCATCTATTTATACTATAACTATCTTACTAGTACAATACAGACAACAAGCCACTAGCCACACCTATGCAAAGGTGCATTACATTTTATACATCTATGCACCAATCAGGTTGTAGCACATTTTGTAGATTCACGG
The DNA here is from genome assembly GCF_031021105.1 of Erythrolamprus reginae. Taxonomy (NCBI): domain Eukaryota; kingdom Metazoa; phylum Chordata; class Lepidosauria; order Squamata; family Dipsadidae; genus Erythrolamprus; species Erythrolamprus reginae. The sequence continues at coordinate 198,989,045 of NC_091952.1, forward strand.
TGACTCACAATTTTTTACTTGTTATAATCATTACATTAATTATAATCCTTCTTCTTGCATTGGGATATTATGTCAGGTCAGTACTGATCTTGACAAGAAAAGGGCCTTTGGTCAAGATACTTTTGAGAATGAAGGAACCCGTTAAAAGTTGGATCTAAGGGAACAAAGTCCAAATGATTCCATGTTTTGGTCTTTGCCATCTCAGTTATCCCTCTGCTGCCTCCATGGAATTCTTTTAAAGTAATTATTACACCCTCTTATTCAAACAACCGAGATTGTAATTTAAGCAATAATTTAAAGTAATTACTTGCTAAATAGCAGCAGCACCAGGCTCTGAAAAACAAAACTGCTTGTCAAAGCCTGTATTGACAGCCTTCTTATGTGAACTGAAACAAGCTCAGGGGAAAACAAGCAGACCTGAAACCGAGTGAGGCAAAAACTAGAACAGCAGTTTGCTAAATAACAAGCCTGCACAAGAAAAGCTTTGCTTTAGTTAGGCTTTAAAAGACTGCCCTTTGGAGGTGGCTTCATAAAAATAAAGCGGCATCAGGCTTCAATGCCACTGCATCATATTGAATCAGACAGTTCTCTGGCTTTCAGAAGTCCCATTTGCTTGGGTGAATGTGCATAAATTCCATTTCTCCCAAGGTGAAGTGGACCATCTTAGTCTATTGGATTGGAAGTATTAGAGTGCATCCCTCTGGTGGTTTTTTTACAACACTGTTTTGTCTCCAAATGGATTCCTATAGCATTTATAATCCATAAGATTTCTGAAGCAACTACAGTGATACCTCGTCTTATGATCCCTTCATCATACGAACTTTTCGAGATACGAACCCGGGGTTTAAGGTTTTTTTGCCTCTTCTTCTGAACTATTTTCACCTTACGAACCCGTCGCTGGGATGTCCGCCTCCAGACTTCCGTTGCCAATCGAAGCACCCGTTTTTGCTCAAGTGGGATTCCCCTGCTGGGATTCCCCTGCAGCATTGCAAAATCCAGAGGTGGGGTTTCCCATGGAAGGGAGCCTCAGGGGAATCCTACCAGTGTGAAAATGGGTGCTTCGGCTGGCAAAAGGGGTGAATTTTGGGCTTGCACGCATTCATCACTTTTCCATTGATTCCTATGGGAAATATTGTTTTGTCTTACAAACCTTTCACCTTACAAACCTCGTCCTGGAACCAATTAAGTTCGTAAGACAAGGTATCACTGTACTTCCCATTGTACTCTGCTGTATTTTTCCTGAGTTTCAGTTTACCTCTTGAGATTCTGTGGCAGCATGTAAAAGGCAGTGGAAGTACACTTAAACTTTCAAATTTACATTTTCAAGCCCTGTTTCCATGCCAAGCCTTAAATTGAAGTTTTAGAAACTTTGGCATGAATGAAATCAACAGCTCTTTGGCTTTTCCAGAGAGCTATGGGGTACTCACTATAGAACCAAAGGATTTATAGCCAATGTAAAACTAGCATAACAGATTTATTCCCATTTGCTTTTCCACCTGGTGTTTCTCTAGATCTCTCAATTAATACACACACTCATACACACAAGATTCTTGTCTCTTAATGAAATCTCAAATCCCACAAAGCATAACTACTCAGTGCTATATTTTGTCAATTTACCAATTAACAATTAACAATTTAAATTAACATATTATAATGAAGCGATTATCAATATTTATCATGTTTATATGGCAACAATTAAATTCCAGGTTTAGAAGTCCCTAAGTAGTCATTATCTTAATAGTAAATTACTCTGTTTATTTTAAATATACTGCTTTGACAAATTCCCCAACCACCAATTTACACAATGGACTTTTCAGGTGAGTAATTGGGTATTAAAACATATTAGTATACATTGGTTGCTGTCGCTACTCATTATAAAAAGGAAAACAAAAAGTCTTATGGGTTCTACTAAATTATATTTAAACTGCAGGGGAAGAAATGCATACTATAATGTTACCTCTGCTTTAGAGGCATGGAAGTTTCCAGAGATTATTTGGAAAGGATCTATCTATTGATTGATCTATCGATTGACCGACCGACCGACCGACCGACCGACCGACTGACATACATACATACATACATACATACATACCTATTTACTTACTTATTTAGATTTCCAAGCCACTCTTCTCCAGCGGACTCAGCGTTTGCCCAGGTTCGCCTGGTGCACCAGTTGCGACCCTATCTGGACCGGGACTCGCTGCTCACAGTCACTCATGCCCTCATCACCTCGAGGTTCGACTACTGTAATGCTCTCTATATGGGGCTACCTTTGAAAAGTGTTCGGAAACTTCAGATCGTGCAGAATGCAGCTGCGAGAGCAGTCATGGGCCTACCTAGGTATGCCCATGTTTCACCAACACTCCGCAGTCTGCATTGGTTGCCGATCAACTTCCGGTCACAATTCAAAGCGTTGGTTATGACCTTTAAAGCCCTTCATGGCACTGGACCAGAATATCTCCGAGACCGCCTGCTGCCGCACGAATCCCAGCAACCGATTAGGTCCCACAGAGTGGGCCTTCTCCGGGTCCCGTCAACTAAACAATGTCAGTTGGCGGGCCCCAGGGGAAGAGCCTTCTCTGTGGCGGCCCCGACCCTCTGGAACCAACTCCCCCCGGAGATTAGAACTGCCCCTACTCTCCTTGCCTTTCGTAAGCTCCTTAAGACCCACCTGTGTCGTCAGGCATGGGGGAACTGAGACATCTCCCCCGGGCATATACAATTTATGAATGGTATGTGTGTATGTATGTGTGTTTAGAAAATGGGGTTTTAAAAATGTTTTTAGTAGAAATTTAGATTTGTTATAAATTGTTTTTCACTTTGTTGTGAGCCGCCCCGAGTCTGCGGAGAGGGGCAGCATACAAATCTAAATAAATAAAATAAATAAATAAATAAATAAATAAATAAATACTGGGTTATATACAGAAGAGAACAAAAGAAAAACCTATTTCATAGGAGGATACCCAAAACGTACAGTTGCCACTTAGTTTAATTTATTAATAGACTAAATTACTGAAGTAATCTATATTTTACTTATTGTGTTGACTAAACAAATAAGATCACCTGTGGCTCAAAAGTGTTTATCTCTTCAAAGCATAATGCTATAATAAAAGAAGCTTTTTTCCATTTCCTACCAGACTACCAGACTCTGTAGTATCATCCCCTAACCCCCAACACTTTACCCTTAGACTATCTACGGTTGATCTCACCAGGTTCTTAAGAGGTCAGTAAGGGGCGTACATAAGTGCACAAGAGTGCCTTCTGTCCCCTGTCCAATAGTCTCTCCTATATCTCCTATATCTTATCTTCTATCTCTTCTATTTCTTCTATCTCTTCTATCTTTTCTGCTACTCTCTCTAGTTATATTCTTTCTTTAATATATTCTATTCAAATAAATCCTCTATAACCTTTATTGTGTATTATTGTGTATTGGACTAACTAACTAACTAACTAACTAACTAACTAACTAACTAACTAACTAAATAAATAAATAAATAAATAAATAAATACATAAATAAATAAATAAATAAATATCCTAATCAGTCTTGCCTGCCTATGTCCATTAAGAATTCAGTTAAGATCAAAACATTTTAAACTTTTGCTGTCTGTTTTCTTGGTGAATTCCCCATGGAGGCTTTGAGTGAAATGTAACATAGGGTTACTAAAAAAAAAAAATTGTTCTCCTTTTTTAGGAAATGGGGGTTCAGACGAATGGAAAAGGAAGTACTAAATCCATCCTGCCAGTCCTCTTTAATTCAAAGAATCCTCTTCTACCCTTATCCCGATCTAACCTTTCCTTATCTAGAGGGTATTCAGCGAGCTTGTCCTTTAACAGACAAGCTTTTCTTACTGCAGCTCATTTATACCTAACTGCCGTTCTTTGAGTTCGGACTTTAATGAGCCTCAAGGCTTCTGTTCCCCACAGGGCTGCTCAGCATGGTTGACTTGCATGCTGACTGGAGTCTTCCTTGATGCTAGATCTCTGCTTTGTGTTCACTTTCCTCCCCCTTGTTCCTCCGAGGTCTGTTTTGCTGAGGCGAGGATTTAAGATAGCTGGTCTTCTCATTCATTTGGACAGAAGCTTCTGTTCATGGCTTAGAAACATGGCAGAGCGAGAAAAAGAAAAGATTAAATTGAGGGTGATGTAGAGAAGCACAAGAGAGAATCAAAACTACATTATGTCCTTAATTCACAAAATCCACAGCTTTGTCACCTCATTTATTTGGGGCTAAATCCCAATCAAGGAAATGGGATTTAATTCTAGGCAAGCATGTATAGATCTGCTTTGACAGTCTATATAGGATTTAGGTTACAATATAATTCTAATATTTCACAGCTGAATATGCCTAGAGTACATCCAAGGTGTTTTTTTTTTAAAAAAAATGTGTTGGTTCATAAGTACCATATATTAAACCGGATCATTCAGAAATACACTTAACACCTTAAGCAAATTTACATAATTGAGATTTGCTATATTATTGTCAGAGCCTTCTCTGTGGCGGCCCCGACCCTCTGGAACCAGCTCCCCCCAGATATCAGAGTTGCCCCCACCCTCCTTGCCTTTCGCAAGCTCCTTAAAACCGACCTCTGTCGTCAGGCCTGGGGGAATTGAAAACTTTTTTTTCCCTTCCCCCTAGGCTTATAGAATTTATGCATGGTATGTTTGTTGGTATGATTGGTCTCTTAAATTGGGGTTTTTAAGATTACTTTTTAATATTAGACTTGCTACATTGTTTTTTATTGTTGTTAGCCACCCCGAGTCTTCGGAGAGGGGCGGCATACAAATCTAAATAAACTAAACTAAACTAAACTATTGTATCACATACTAAATGTTGTACCACATGATTCTTGACAAATGTATATTTTATTTTATGTATGTTGAGAGCATATGCACCAAGACAAATTCCTTGTGTGTCCAATCACACTTGGCCAATAAAATTCTATTCTATTCTATTCTATTCTATTCTAAATGAAATTAATAGTCACTTGTCATAGCTACTGTCTTTTAATTCTGAATCTGTAGATAATTGCACATAAATGGTACCTATGAGTTTATTTACAGAAAAAATGTCATGTTTCATTTTGTATCCTGTAGAGATTGTCACTTTTTGTTCACTTAAGGATTCAGTGAAACAGTTTAACCTTTGCATTCAGCTGTAACGTATTTCCGTAAGGGCCTTCTTTAGACTTGAAAATATGGAAATATACAGTTTCTCTGCTGTATGTTTATTTGGAGAGTGGCAAGTGGGTTAGTGTATATATAGGACCACAATTAATGAATGTATACAATCACACAACCAAAAAGGCAAGACTCCCAGCCACAATGAGTGGAGTATTTTGAATGTTAAGTCTAGAGTTCTATACACTTTATTTCACATAAAAGTAATTAAATGGTGTATTTTGGCACGCTCGTTATTCAGCATAACTTTTCCCAAGAATTCTGGTTCCATTTTATTTTTCCCATTGACAAGGCTTCCATTTTTCTAAATTTTGACTTCCATTGGCTAGTGACAACATTTTTCTCTGCTTGGATAAGGGCAGAGAAGGAAAGGTTAGATGAGGATGGGAGTAGAAGAGGAGAAGTCAACTTCCTTGAAATAAAGAGGGCTGGCAGAATGGATTTGGTACTTCCTTTTCCATTTGTCTGAACTCCCAACGTCATCTCCTTAAAAAGGAGAACCAGGATCTTCATAAAATTCATGCCCTCCTCGCCACAGCCAAGAGATAGTCTTCTAAGCTCAGCTGTGGATGGAGGAAGACACCCAAGTTGTGGATCCTCTCTGAGGGGGGCAAAGACTGCCCCCCCCAGGGTGAGGGATGGACAGTTGATATTGTCCATGGGAGGCAAAACCCACAACCCCACTCTTGTCGGGTTTGAGTCTGAGCCTATTAGAGATGATGACTGAATTATTATTATTATTATTATTATTATTATTATTATTATTATTAATTAAATTTGTACGCCGCTCCTCTCCATAGACTCGGGGCGGCTCACAACAATAGTGGCAAAACAATATAATACAAATCTAATAATTTAAACTAAAAACCCATAATTTAAAAACATGCACACAGCACACCATACATAAACAATAGAGGCCTGGGGAAGTTATTTCAGTTTCCCCATGCTTGATGGCAGAGATGGGTTTTAAGGAGTTTACGAAAGGCAAGGAGGGTGGGGGCAATTCTAATCTCAGGGAGGAGCTGGTTCCAGAGGGTTGGGGCCGCCACAGAGAAGGCTCTTCCCCTGGGACCCGCCAGACGACATTATTTAGTCGACGGGACCTGGAGAAGGCCAACTCTGTGGGACCTATTCAGTCGCTGGGATTCATGCAGCAGAAGGCGGTCCCGGAGATATTCTGGTCCGATGCCATGAAGGGCTTTATAGGTTAAAACCAACACTTTGAATTGTGACTGGAAATTGATCGGCAACCAATGCAGACTGCGGAGTGTTGGTGTAACACGATGAATGGGTCATAGGTTGTCTAGTTGTGCTTAAAATTGAAGATCTATCATATTAGCTTTGTTAATATGGTTGTTTGAAGTTGGGAAATTCTTTCTGTCCCTTTTTCACTTGAATCACATGGGGTATTCTGCTGTCATTAGAGACAAACATTCATCCTTGCTGCTCTGAGCTGAGCTGTGTTATTATAGCCTCTTGGCATCAATGGAACAAATTACAAATGTGCAGGTGGCAAGGCTTGATAAAAAAGCAGCATTGTGATTTGCTGAAGCTCCCTAGAGTAATGTCCTCTATACTACTAAATGATATGTCTTCCTAGGCTACCTACTTTAATCAATCCCAGTGTGGAGAAATGAGACCAAAATGTAGGCTCTTCATCCAGATGCCTTCCCCTGATGCCGTGTTTACATTAGAAGCACAAGGTATAGTTATTTTCTGCAGCTAGTCTGAAACTGGAAGGCAAATGTGATTTCTTTTAAACAGGCCATAAGAAGAAAGTGCTGAGTTTGGAACCCTTAGAACTGCATATTCAAATGATTGGAAGCTAATGCTCCATCTATTCTAATAAGGGAGTTCTATTTGGATATGGTTCGGATTAAATATACCAATACCTCCTTTTGATTTCAAGTACTCCATTTCATAAGATGAATGTCTACATGAATACTAAGAAATTAATTATTTGAAATTAGAATTCCAACACCTGGCAGATATACAATCCTGCATTCTGTTAGTCTGTACTCAGTGGATTTTTTTTTATTCTGTAGAATTTGAAATTAGGCTTTGCCAACAAAATTGAATCTGGAAAAATTTAAGTATGTGGACATTCTTGAAGAAAAGTTGAAAGCATATAAGTTGTAATATTTCAACTTGTCTGTTTCCTCAGTAAAAATAATGGATCCAAAAGTTGCCCTTATAACAGGTCAATTTGTGCTTACTGAACACAAACAAACATGGGGAAAATGTTTTTAAAAAGAGATGGTTCTCATATATGGAATGGAAGAAGCTATTTTTGAAATGAAATCAAAATGCATTATCCAAGCTTAGTTCGTATCACTATATTTTGAATCATTAGAGAGTATTTAGCGAGTCAATATTGTATTAATATCAGAAACTATCTGGCAGGATTGTTATTTTAATTTAATCCCCTTTCATACTCTGTTATATTATTTTAGAAAGCCTCGGTCATTTTTCCAGTATACTGAATATATTGTTCTGTTTTTAGAAAGCATTGTGTTATATAAGAAGTTAGTTTTAAATTTTTTTTGTTATCAAAGTATTTTATAAAATGCTATGGATAAAAAATGGCAGAGCCATTTTTCATATGCAAATGATGATAATTGATGAAGGACTTGGCGAGCATAATGTTTAAAATGATGCAGATTCCTGGCTGGATGGTTAATTTCTTACAAAAATGCTAAAGCACTGAATTGCTAGATTCTGCCAAGGAGAAGGACAGATCAAACACTGGAAAGGAATAGAATTCAGTCTCACTCTTTCCTCTTTGCTCCTGGCCTTCAAGGCAGATTATTTTGGTTTATGGGATGTTGCATACAAGGATCCTTTTCCAGAAACATCTGCAGGGAAGGATGAGAAGTCAGAAGTGACTAAAACAATGTCATCCATATCTTTTTTTCCCTTAAGTTCCAATCCCTGCATGTAAACTTTTTCTTCTCTGTTTTGTTGTTGTTTTCCTTAAAACAGAATGTATTCTGTCTCATTCAGCTTGAATCAAATGATTCAATTCTCATTTGAAGTCCTACTTGCATTTACAAAAAAGATAGAACATTGAATTTCTAGAATCTTTCACTGTAAAACATTTTTCCTACATGAAATTTAAATAAATAGGATATAATTGAATGTTTTAAAAGAAGTAGTTATCAAGGTATCTGTTGTGGTTGGCTCTGGCCTGGCTCCTGCCCCATGGAATGTGGAGGTGTATTACATTTTATACATTTATGCACCAATCAGGTTGTAGCACATTTTGTAGATTCACGGTGACTCTCAATTCTTTTTACGTTAATTATAAACCTTCTTCTTGCATTCGGATATTATGTCAGGTCAGTACTGATCTTGACAAGAAAAGGGCCTTTGGTCAAGATACTTTTGAGAACAAAGGAGCCCGTTAAAAGTTGGATCCAAGGGAACAAAGTCCAAATGATTCCACATGCCACAGGCCTGTTTTGCTCCTGATAGAATTTCCCGATGAAGTCTCCTCTGACAAAGGTAGCGTGAGTGGCAGGGAAGAGGGGAGTTTGGCAGACAGCCCAGGAGGAGATCAATCATCCTTATCATCCCTGGATTCTGAACAAGAACTTATGATGGACCGATGCATGCGTAGAGTGATGCATAGGAGAGAACAACTGAAGGATTATTACAGGAGATAAGTGAGGCCACCTGTGGTTGGGTGGGGCTGCTGTAATTAATGCTACAGATAAAAAGAGCAGCGTGCTGGTTTAACCTCGTGGACGTTTATCTGATTCATAGTCCATCAAGATCGTGGTTTATTGTTTCCCTGTTCAGGACTGTGTATGGAAGTTCTGGACTTTTGGAATTGGACTCAATTTTCCAGTTACTGGGTGAGAAATTGGATTGCATTTAACCTGTGCCTTGTGTGTACCAGAAAATCCCCTTGACATTTAAAAAGAGAGTTTTTTCTGCTTTTCTGTTGATAAAGACTTTTGGTTTTCCTTCTATCGTGTGGTGTGTGTCTTTTTGGACTAATTACCCTGTAATTACGGGCGGTTGGCACACGCCGGCAGAACAGTATCTCTTCTCAATGAATGCAAATTCATCAAGAAACCTTTTCTGGGATTTTAAAAAAATTGCTCTTATGATAAAACAAGATGTCTGTTACAACCATATTTTGTTTTTTTTTAATGGTTTTACCTTGTCATTTTTAGTAAAACATTACAAAATAATACTATTTCCTTACAAATGATAAATGAACATATGTGAGTGCTTTTCTGATAGTGCTTATCAGCATATCTGCCCTTTTTTTGCCTTAAACTAAATGTCTTTATTACATTAACTTTCAAGTAAGGGACAGGTATTTTTGTTCAAATTGTGGATCATTTGGTTCTTTGTAATACTGACTGCTTTTGTTAGGAAAGGCAGAATAGCAGAAGCCCAGCTTGTAGGAAATATAAATAAGAAGAGAAACAGCATAAAGTAACTGATTTGGTTCAACATTTTGAGAAAGGTATAGTCATACTGAGCGCATCCTTTTTGGAATACTATTGTAAACATGAATTGGTTATCAATTACTCAAATTACAATCGCATGACTGGGGATGGATCATTTCTAGGAAGGTTTGTAAATCCTTGTTTCTGAGATTCTTGTAGCTTTCAAGTTCATTAAATGAACTATTATAAATTAAGGACCATCTGTACTTAAAATACCTTATCTACATCTTTAAAATGCTGCTATTGTATCTTATTATTTAACCTCCTTTTCTGTTCCAGATTGTTGTCTTAAATTTTAAAAAAGCCATTGAGATTTTCCACCGTGTTGTAGAGATGATAAGTATGTTCCAGTGATTTAATGTTTAAGCATCTATTTATTGAGGAGATGATGAAATTGAAAAAAAGTTGTTGCTACCTTTCTATGCTTCCATGATAACCAATGAAACAATAAATATTCTTCTTCCTTGTGGAGGAAGGAGACTTATCTTTTGCTAAGTCAGGTGTGTTGCAGTAAGCTTCTTGATGCTTTTACTGTCTATAGTCTCCTGGAGTTAATTTAGAGCAGAGTTCCTGTGGTGAGTTAGTTCCACTTCAGAAAATAATGAAACTAGGGCTTACTCTGTTGTTTTCCTTGTGAACCTTCCTTTTTTATTGCTTTTATGTCCTTTCCTCTACCCAAATCTAGAGTGCCAAACAACTACTTGGGGGATAGAAGACAGGATAAAGGTAACACTAATCTAGACTACACACACACACACACACACACACACACAATCATTCCCACATATGGATTACAAAGAGCTGCTTTTTTTCTCTGATAAGAAAGTACATAGAAATATTCCAGTTTCACAGAACTAGATTTTTATTTGTCAAACCAACATTGTCCTGTGATGCTGAAGGCCATACGCTGCAAACTGAGTCTAATGTTAGACATTTATTTACTTATTTTTAGCAGCTTTACTCGGTATCTTAGCAGGGTCTCAGAGACTGGTTGTTGTTGTTGTGTCAGCTATGTTATGGATGCCAAATTAATAATTATTCAAAAGATCTCCAGTTCCTAATACAAAAACATATTTTCTACTGTGGCTTGACTTCCTGGCTCCAATCCTTCCCCGCAGGGAGGCGGAACCGATTAGACAGTTCCGCCCCAGATGCCTGATGGACCCAAAGGGCTTTCAGAGGGCGCTTGGGGTTATCCCACAGGCACTCATCTACACTCCGGTGGCGTCTCTTGCTGAGGCAACAGTTTGAACCAAAGAAAACCAAAATATATTGTTCAAACAATTTACTGCCCATTGGAGAGTCACAAACTTTTATTTTGATTACAGCAAAATTCAACATATCATTACTAGAACAGAATGCTAATATAATTAAATTAAGACATTTTATCCAGGTTGGCGTTTTACATTAATCAACATTATAATTAAGGAATAATCATTTTTCCTCTCTAACTATCCTCTACAAGAGACACATATTTGAAATTTTAATATTTAAAATTCAGAATTTATAGCAATTATTAATAGAAAGTACTTAAGAATTTGCTGTAGCATTAAATGCTGAACGATTTGCTCTCAATGCAATAAAACGTTTCAAATTGTTTACTTTATTAAAACACTGTACTTCCTTTATTCTTTCTTTATTACATCCAAAATTAACCAACAAGTGAATGCCTACTATTTGGGGTTTATATAACAGATAATAAAAATGGACTCTCCTTCTATGTCATAATGATAACTCACAGTCCACAGCCATTATTCATTATAATTAAAACCATCCCCTTTCTTTTAACAAGACAAATTTATGGCTCCTACAGAGTTTTCAAGAATTATAAGCCAATTATAATATAGCTTTTTTACAGACCTAAAAAATGTTCAAAATAAGCACTGCAGAAGTTGACTACAATAGCTAGAATTTAGTGAAATGTGACACCTTTTCAAAATAAAAAAGTTCATTCCGGTAAAACCAAATTTTACTAATAATTCTACAAATGGCAGATATGTCAACACGAATTTTACTCATATCTGAAACTGTTCAAAAAGATTAAAACTGAACACTGATATTTGTGGTATCTATTTTATGATAAAAACCTCATTGAAGCTTTTTACTATATCTTTTCTCATTTAATATAACATTAATGGTAATACTACCAATGGCATATCCTTTCCAACAGAGAAACAACTATGTATTCTAGCAGCTCATCCAATTTTTCTTCTCTGCTCAGTTGAAAATAAAGAGGGAAATTACAATTATCCAACTGACAAAAATAAAACTGTTTGTCAGTGATCTGAAGTTAGTACTTGATGACGAGAGATTTACAAAATTATTTGCGGAATGGAAAAAGATTGTAGGGGATTTTTATTTTTGTATCTTGTCATGAAATACTAAACTGTGAGGATACTCAGTAAAATTCAGTGGTGGAAAACACAGAAGATATAAAAGGAAGCACTCATTGACACATCAAGTTTAAACTATAGAATGCCTTGATATCTTTCAGATAACTGGCTCTCGATTCCCAAAGTTTCAGCAATAGTTAACATGCTAGGAAATTCTGTGAGTTAAAGTCCATATATATGAAAGACATCCAGATTGAAGAAGGCTATTTTATTTTTATTTATTTATTTACTTTGTCAAGTATGAATTGGTAGTATTTATATACATGATACTAGTAAGAGAGAAACATTAGGATAGGGTACGGAAGGCACGCTGGTGGACTTATGCACACCCCTTACTGACCTCTTAGGAATCGGGAGAGGTCAACAGTGGATAACCTAACGGTAACATTTTGGGGGTTAGGTGATGATACTAGAGTCAGGTAGTGAGTTCCCTGCATTAACTATTCAGTTACTAAAGTACAGTACTAAAGTTACTAAAGTACTAAAGTAACAATAGAAGTTGTTACCACATAACTATTAGGCTTCAATAAATCTGTCGAAACGTAATCCCCTTTTTAGCAATTGGTTTGACTTGGCAGAGAATTATTGGATCTGCATTGAAATATTTATTGGAAGAATAATCTTAAACACAGCAATATAAAGAAGTTGGAGGCTTGTTCCAGAGTTTCAACTCTAAGGTTTTTCCTTCTGATCTTTTGAACTTAATTTGTACTTTATTAGTGTCTTTATAGCAGGGATGAAATGCTACTGGTTCGGCCATATTTGTAGTGGCATCTGCCAGTGGTTCGTGGAACCTGTAGTGGCAGTAGCACGAGGTTCTGCCCACCTGCCCGGATGTTGCCATTTTTTTTAACCCTCTGTGCATGCTCAAAGTGTTATGCACATGTGCAGAGGGTGAAAACGTGTGCGCGATGGTGGCACATGCACTTCCAAATTGGTAGGGAAGCTTAGTAGATTTCACTGCTGCTTTAGAGGTTTGCAAGATTTTCAGGATGCCCACACAATGGTTCCTTTTTCCCTGAAAACTGCTGGTTCCCACTTCACCAATCTCAGTCCTTGTACAAACAGACCTATGATGGCCAATATAAAAAGATACATAATGCAATTGTGGTCAGAAGTGACAATTGTTTTGTCTGTGTTGAACCTCAGTCTGTTAACCTACATTCATTCTATTGCATTCAGACAGTGATTCAGAGTTTCCATAGTTTCCTGGCACTAGCTGACAAATAAGGACAAAGACTGGGTATCATCAACATACTGAAGAAAACTAACTACAGAAGTACAGTGCAGTAGTATTTAGCATCAGTATGTCTTTAGGTCCTATTCTGGTTAATTGCCTCAGAATAATACAGTTGGTTAATGGTTATAAATATCCATTAGAGAGACAGCAGAAGCAGAAGAAACATACTCTTTTATCCAGTTCCCAGCAAAGGGTATTCATTAAGGAAATTAAATCTCTCTTTCTTGATACATGCCCTGCATATAGATCTGGAATCGGTTTCATTTGATAAACTTTGAAACAGAATTGCCACCACTTATTCTAGATCTTCCTTGACAATGTCATATGTATAATTGTTCACAAGATTTAAAATGCATTTATTGTCTAAAATGTCTTTAATTTCAACATTTGAAATTTAAGATGTAGAAGCAGTACACATTAATATACTAATGTAAAATTCTTATAATCTGGTAGATAGTATGCATCATACATAACCTGATGGATCCTGTATTTTGCTCAAGTGATCAGTATCTTATTTCTTTCTGCCTATTAAAATATCCTTTTAAAAATAGAGAATTTGCATAGTTTAGTAATGTATGGTAAATACTGTTCACTATTTTTTAATGTTTCATATTAAATCTTTACCCCCCTTTTTTCCCAAAATACTGTATATCATTTTCTCATAAATAAAACGTATGTGTTTCTAGTATCAAACACATTTTCTGTGAGGATGATAGAAGAAATGTGGTCAATATTAATTATTTAAAAGCCTATGTTAGAATAACAGGAAAATAGCTGAAGTATATTATCTATTTGTAAACAGACTATTATTAACAGTAACAATCGAGATCCAGCCATATACGTATGCATGGGTTTCATTGTTTTATTTTAATTTTTTAAAACTATTTTTATAGGTTTTATTTTTAGTATTCTGGATGTTTATTTTTTGTTGTGAGCCGCCCAGAGTCCCTAGGGAGTGGGCGGCATAAAAACTAACTAGCTAACTAACTAACTAACTAACTAACTAACTAACTAACTAACTAACTAACTAACTAACTAACTAATTAACTGACTGACTGACTGACTGACTGACTGACTATCTAACCAACCAACCAACCAACCAACCAACCAACCAACCAACCAACCAACCAACCAACCAACCAACCAACCAACCAACCAACCAACCAACCAACCAACCAACCAGATAGATAGATAGATAGATAGATAGATAGATAGATAGATAGATAGATAGATAGATAGACAGACAGACAGACAAACAAATAAACAAATAAACAAATAAACAAATAAACAAATAAACAAATAAACAAATAAACAAATAAACAAATAAACAAATAAACAAATTTACATTTTTAACTGTTACTTGTATTCCAGCTGACTTTCTGACATGTGAATGGCATTTTTCTGATATTATGAGTCCCATGCTTTCCTTTCCATTGCATTATTTCCACTGGTTTCTTTTGACTAGAAAATTCTATCCGCATTCAGTCTAATTGGAGTAAAGTTGCATTTAATGTGTCCTTTGACTTTTTAGAATGAAGTGTTAAATAACAGTGTGTAACATTTGAAATGCCAAATTTCATAGTACAGTGGTACCTCGAGATACGAGTTTAATTCGTTCCGGACCTGGGTCTTAAGTCGAGCAGCTCTTATCTCGAACGACTTTTCCCCATAGGAATTAATGTAAATAATTTTAATTGGTTCCAGCCCTCAAAAAACTCACAAAGTAAGTCTAAATTATGCAGAAAGACATGTTTTTAATGAAGAAATGTACATGTACATATAAATGAATAATGAAGTTTCTTTCACTTAACTTGTAAACTTTCTTAAACTTTTAAATTTACATATGTTCAACTTCTCTGCCACCCAATCCTATAGGACAGAGGTCCCCAACCCTTTTTGCACCAGGGACCAGCTTTAAGCGATCAAGAGGGGAATGGGTGAATGAACGGACGGAGGGTGGGAAGGAAGGAAGGAAAGAGGGAAGGGACAGGAACAGAGGAAGGAAGCAAGGAAACTTATGAAAGGGGAGAGTAAGAGAGGAATGAGTGAAGGGAGGGAGGGAGGGAAGAAGGTGGGAAGGAGAAAGAAAAGAAGAAATAGAGGAATGGAAGGTAAAAGAGAGAAAGAAAAAGAGCAAGAAAGAAAGAAAGAAAGAAAGAAAGAAAGAAAGGGGGAAGGGACAGGAACAGAGGAAGGAAGCAAGGAAACTTATGAAAGGGGAGAGTAAGAGAGGAATGAGTGAAGGGAGGGAGGGAGGGAAGAAGGTGGGAAGGAGAAAGAAAAGAAGAAATAGAGGAAGGGAAGGTAAAAGAGAGAAAGAAAAAGAGCAAGAAAGAAAGCTGCAAGCACCCCCCCGAGCCCCCCAGGCCGGCTGCAACCTTTTAAAACACGCGCGCCGCTTCGCAGCTGTCTCCTGAAGCCGAACGCGGAAGTTAGCGTTTGGCTTCAGGAGACAGCTCCTTGGCGCTTGTATCTCGAATTTGGGCTTGTAAGTAGAACAAAAATATCTCTCCCCTCCCAGCTCTTATCTCGAGTTGCTCTTAAGTAGAGCAGCTCTTATGTCGGGGTTCCACTGTATTTAATTCAAATTCAAGGACTCAATTCAGTGCTCAATGAAACCAGAAGGGCATGACATAAAAGCAGAACCACTTGCTACTGATTTGCTGTTGAAATAACTACTGTAGGTGTCCAACTTATAACAAAGGACATGCTTATTATATATATTCACAGAAGAGGTTGAATTGTATTTCTGTCAGGCATGGTCTAAAAGCAGCTACTGTATATACATTTGCAAATACAGAGTGAAATGGAGAAAAAAAATAATGAGGACTTATTTTTGGCCATTGTATCTGGTGAATAATCTACTGATAAATCATTACACACTTTCCAATCTTTAAATATCAATATTCTTTTACATCTGATATTCTGAGAATATCCCAATGCAAAAAAATCCCAGTTTTTCCATATTGAAAGACGTTATTTTTGTTTCTATGAAATAACAAAAAATTGCAAAATGTGATGTCTAGTATTGATTCCAAAAACAAATGAATGCAGCAAAGGGAATGCTTAAGCCAACTTTGTGACTTGTGGTGGAAAATGAGCTTCTTCCAAATGAACTGGAATATAAACTGGAATCTAATTATGAGTTGTTAAAAGAGTTCTGTAGGATGAAATACATTGTACATGTAGATTTTAAAGTACAGTATAATCAATCTTAACCTATGTTTCAAACTAAGCATTTCATGGAAAACCCATCATACAAATGAACACATGACACAGCAAGTAAAGTAGAGGAAAAGTATACTGAGTTCCATGTTACAGATTTTCAATATTCAGGTACATTTCACATATGCAAGAAGACGTAAGAGTATCCAGTTTTCAAGACAGTTTGAACATATATTCACCAAATTAAGAGAATTGCTTTGAAGTTCTGAATTTCATTGAACAGGAACCACAGGAACTTTGAAAAAAATCTTATACCATTTTTAAAGAAGAATGTGAAAACAGATTGCCAAAGATCAAGAAATAGAAGAAAGTTAAAGTAAACCATCTATGTAAATTAGACCTGATGGACTATGTGTGTACTTCTTAAAAAAACTTGGCTGAACCTCTAAGCATAATCTTTTAAAAATCCTTCAGGACTGGCTCCTTACCCAACTTCAGCCATCCCTATCTTCAAAAATTATACTTATGTAATGTTATGTTTCTACAAACTACTACTATCCCATACATACTTATTTTATTATTTATTTATTTATTGGATTTATATGCTGCCCCTCTCCGGAGAATCGGGGCGGCTAACAGCAATAATAAAACAGCGTACAATAATAATCCAATACTAAAAATGATTAAAAACCCATTAATATAAAAACCAAACATACATACAGACATACCATGCATAAAATTGTAAAGGCCTAGGGGGAAAGAGTATCTCAATTTCCCCATGCCTGGCGGCAGAGGTGGGTTTTAAATAGCTTACGAAAGGCAAGGAGGGTGGGGACAATTCCAATCTCTGGGAGGAGTTGGTTCCAGAGGGCTGGGGCCACCACAGAGAAGGCTCTTCCCCTGGGTCCCGCCAAGCAGCATTGTTTAGTTGACGGGACCCGGAGAAGACCCACTCTGTGGGACCTAACTGGTCGCTGGGATTCGTGCCATGAAGGGCTTTATAGGTCATAACCAACACTTTGAATAGTGACCAGAAACTGATCGGCAACCAATGCAGACTGCGGAGTGTTGGTGTAACATGGACATATTTGGGAAAGCCCATGATTGCTCTCGCAACTGCATTCTGCACGATCTGAAGTTTATGTTTATATATAAAAGTAATATAGGCACCTTTGTGCGCTTATGCACACTTCTTACAAACATCTTAGAAATGGAATCAGGTTGACTGTAGACAGTCTAAGGTTAAAGGTTTTGGGGTTTGGCAAAGAAACCACAGAATCAGGTAGTGCATTCCAGATATTGATCACTCTATTGCTGAAGTTGTATTTTCTGCAGTTGAGTCTGGAGCAGTTTAGGTGGTTTGACAAATAAAAATAAAAAAATAAATGTCGTAAGAAACACATCAAGAAACCAATCAATCCAGATGAAATTGACAAAGAAGACAGAGTCTGCCTTTTAGGCTGAATCATTAAAACAGTAATGCTACAATTGCAGACTAGCACTTGACAGAGCAGTTTTGAAAGCTTCAAAAAGATATTCAAGTAAAGGTGGAAGGAAATAGAACAAATGATAACCAATAGCAGGCTGGATGGACTCTGATACAATGGAAATACAGTATGTGCATTATTGGAAGATATTAAGGACTTGATTGGAATTGGAGTTAGATGATTATGGATAAAATCTGTCTATATGGTCACTAACAGTCAACACTGACTTGATAGTCTGCAATCAGTTCTGATGAATCATATCAAATGTGATAGCTGCTTCTCTTGCAGTAAGCTCAAACCTACAGTATAGCCATACAATATTTCTAAACATCATAATACTAGTCTGACAATCCTTGGGTTCCATTGAAGAAATATGTATTTAATTATTTATTTTAGCATTTCAATAGTATGCCCCAATTGTTCATCAGAATAAAAACATCAAATAAAATTAAAAGGCAAATATACACATCCCAATTGGACATTATAAAATGTTCAGCTAAGGCTGAAACTGTACCATTGGCTGATAAGGATTTTTATCTTTAAAGATTTTTTCACAGCTGTTTTTCAGCTTGTACTTAGCTCCACTCGGATGCTCTTTGCTTTCATGATGCTGTACAACAAAATAAATATTCATGTAATATCATGCAGAAAGATTTACATGAACAGACAGATAAGTAAGAGGTAGCAATGTGACAAAGGAGATGTGTTTGATCCAGACCGAAGGGATATTTAATTCCATCAGTCAGATTTTATGTAGGGCATGTGGTTGTTGCTCCTACTATTATTATTTCCAGCAGAAATACTTAAGAGGAAGGAAAAATAAGATATTGGAAGAATGTGGAGAAAGTTTAAGAAGGTTCTTTCTGACCACTGACCTTATAACCATAATAAAGATTTGATTTAACCTTTTCAGGAAGAAATCTATAAAAGTAATTCTCAACTTACAATCACAACTAAAAATTTCTGTTACTATGTGAAATGGTTATTGAAGACTTAAGTTATCATTTTTGTATTATTCTTTCTGAAGGTCATCATATTGTTTCAGTATTGCATTCTTACTGTTCTCTTTTTCTCTGCTAGAGAGTGCAAATTCTTGCCAGGACCTTCACTGTGATTTAATTAGAATAAAGTGTTCCCTACCCTTCTATAAGTGGTCTACAAGACTGAATGCTAGATTCCAGTTAAATGTCCTTAAAATCATGTACAATGGAATATATGCTTAGGAAAGCTTATTTTACTTCTAATTATTGAATTGACTATTCTGTTAGCAACTATGTGAAACACAGTTGAGACTACTTCCAGGGTAGTTATTTTTCTATGGTTGTCATTTGCTTATGAGATTTGTTTGTTTATATTTCATATTTTATATTCAAATAAACAAACTATTTCTAGTTCAAATCCCCATAAGGTATTTAGCTGATGAGAGCATAATAGGCTTGAAATAGATCTACTGTATACTACTCTCCATTATTTTAACTTATCAGCAAATATTGTGATGGCTGTTGCCTCTTCGAGATGAGTGCTTTGCTCTTATATAAATTATGATTTTTCTAAAGATTTGGCACCTTTACCACAGAGTTTTTTCAGGGAATATCCTGGGTCTGCAAAGTTGATCACATATGGATTCATAGTTTCTTTCTTTTGGTTTGTTTTTATTCCAACTTTCTTGAAATCCCACTACTCATGAACAAAGTCCTGCTATTTGTACATCATATCCTGGCAGCTATAACACTGCCAACTTCTTAAGTAGATTAGTCAATTTTCTGTGCAATCACTATATCCTCTGGTTATATCCTCTCATTTTCAAGCTGTAAATATATGGCCACATATATTTACAGCTGACATATACAGCTGACATATACAGCTGCAGAATCAACAAGTATTCTGATATTTTCCTTTAAACTGGTTGAAGTTAGCATTTATACTTACCATAGTTAAACAGACAACAAACTACTTTTCTCCCAGGTTGAGAAATCACTGTGTGTACTGAAGTTCAAGAATGTATTTTAAATGAAAGTTTCAAAGAGCCTTTGATTTGTATAAAACTATTATTCAAAATATGTTCTCTTACTCTCAATCTCTCTTGCACATACACAGCTTGATTAAGCCAAACATATATTTTCAGGTTTTAAATCTCTGTTTAAGTTAAAACTCAGTGCCACTTTCTTACTACATTACAGTTACATCTGGTCCCACTATTATCAGAATATTATATATAGTTTCCCTCTCTTGCTTGCAGATGGTTCTGATAATTAATATACATCTAAAATTAGTAAGAGTCCTGTGGTGGAACAATTAAGTTGTCCTGGTTCTTTGCTGTCATAAGGAACCATTTACTCTCCCTGACACTCCCCCCCCCCCCATTTCTTCTCAATTCTGAAGAAGACTATAATTGCATTTGCATTTCCTGAGAATCTGCCAGTCCACTGAATGTATCTTCAATATGAGAAAACATATGTTGGTTTCCAAAGTAGTCTCTAGATGAAAGATATGAGCTTGCATTAACAGGCTTGAGGTACCACTGGTTTGGGGTTGCTTGTGGAATACTGCCAAAAATGTGCCAGAGTAGATTAGTGAAGGCTTCATATCTCTGAATGATCATTTAAATAAAAACAGAGTGATTCCTACAAAATAATTTATTTATTGGAGAACGACCAACACTGGGATGTATGCATTAATGACATGTGCAACACATTACATACAAATCAAATTCGTTCATTGTTTGCAATCATATTGACTGTCTGCTCTCCTTCATTTCCAACAGAGTTATCGGAGAAATATAAATCAAACATGGCTGAAGATATTTTCCGTCGAATATGCAAGGAACATTCAAATATTAACATGGATTTCACAGCAGAAAACTACAATGAAGCGTTAATAATGATTGAAGATTTCTGTTTAGAGATCGCTAACAAAGTTCTCAATCAATTGGGAATGTCATCCCCAAATTGATCTTTTGCTGCTTCATTTAATGTAGAATTGCATCATGAACAAAATTACAACACGGATGATCATTTGTCATAGGTACAGTCCAATATTCCTAAACTAACGCTTGAACAAAAAGGAATTTACAATCAAATAACAGAAGCTGTCAATAACGGGGTTGGAGAAATCTTCTTCTTAGATGTGCCAGAAGGAACGGGTGCGATGTTCCTAATTAAATTGATTCTGCCAGAAATTCGATCCCAAACTGGCATAGCCTTGGCTCTTGCATCATCCGGAATAGCTGCACCATTGCTACCAGGTGGAAGAACTGCTCATTCCACTTTGAAATCGCCATTCAACATGCAATATGCAAAGGTCTTGACAGGACCTTTCAAAGGTGAAGATGTCCTTATTCCTTACGTTCCTATGATTCCAACGTATATGCCATTTCAATTTAAGAGATTGCAATGCCCAATTTGATTGACATTTGCAATCATCATCAATGAAGCTCAAAGCCAATCTTGAGAATTGTGCAATTTAGACCTACACATGGATTGCTTCTCAAATGGACAATTATATGTTGCACGTTCTAGAGTCGGCAAAGCAGACAAACCAGATTTATCCACTGCAATGCGTGGCTGGGTACATCGAGTATAGTACAGTATAGTATAATATTGTTAAGTGCATGTAAGATTGACACAGTAATGGTGTTTTTATTAAATAACAGAAGGGTAGGAATTTGCCATTTTAAAAAAATGAATCTACTTCTATTTAACAGGAAAGAAACATGCATGTCAGAGAAATTAGTTAAATTCCCCAAGATGGATGATTTCAACAGTATTTGTTAAATGTTAGCAGAAGAGAAATATTAGATGAGAACTACTTCCTATACTATTTCTGCATGAATGAGTTTGACAGTTAGAGTATAACATTTCTATTACATACAAAATGTTTCTCTTCAACTATTTTAAAAGTTATTATCTGTTACAAAAATCTGAACCACAAATAGATGAAACCAACTTTTTGTATCAGATTTTGTAATACTAATGTTGCTATTTACTTCCTAGTGAGATGGGTGGCATATAAATGCAATAAATACATAAAAATAAAATAAAATATTTATATGCAGGAAGAACTCTATTTCAAAAAAACATTGTCTAATCAAATGTCTTTACGTTTTACATAGCTATCATTCTTTCCCCAGTTATTTTTAACAAACTCAGTACAAAGACAAAGGAAGATTAAGAATAGTATCCATTTTGTGTATCATTACATTTTTTTTACTATAGTATAATTTCCATACCTGGGCAACAAGAATCTGCACAACCACTGGGTTGGTACTAAATCATCATCATCATCATCATCATCATCATCATCATCATCATCATCATCTCTTATCTGAATTTTTTTCAGTCAAGATATGGTATTCCTGTTTGAATGAGTGGAGGGAATAGTATGTTCTTGTAGAAGCTACAATAGTACAACAGTCATTTTTAGTAAACAAGCAGGATACAAAATTAGTTGCTTCTATAAAGACCTTCATAGTGTAATTATTGCAGATATGAAATATGGATTGTACTTTTGGCCTATCCACCAAAAAAGGCAAGCAGCCTGCCTTTGGAAGTTGCTATGGTAACAGTGGCCTAGTGGGGCATGTTCTGAATCACTTTTGTTTAGCACTTTATTTACTAGACTGAAATTCAGCCTTATTATTCACAGAGATCCTCCATCTCATTCAGTTCTCTATTTCCCTTTTACCATCCTCTACCAGTTTCCTCTCAGTCTCTACTTCCTTCTTCTCATCTTTCCAACGTTAATATATTTGTCCTTATATTGAGTTGTTTTCAAAACATCACTTTGAAGTACACTGTTTGTGAAGCTATCTAATTATTATCACTTAATGTGCCGTTTTTTTCAAAGAGATGTCTGGCAGATGTGCTTGGGCATAATGGACATAATGGAAATTGTAGCCTTCCTTCAAAAATGATGGATGGAAGGAAGGAAGGAAAGAAGGAAGGAAGGAAGGAAGCTTTCTTGAACATATTTATGTATGTATGTATGTATGTATGTATGTATCTATCTATCTATCTATCTATCTATCTATCTATCTATCTATCTATCTATCTATCTATCTATCTATCTATTTAATTTGTATTCCAAATTCAATTTGGAATTGAACTCAGGGCGGCTCACAACATGTCAAAACAATATACCATATACATATCTAAAAATCCAATTAACATACTAAAAACTTTTTAAAAACTCTAATAAGATTTAAAGTCATTCATTACCATTCACACAGCAAAACATACTACACTCATCAGCCAGGGGTCTAGGATCTAATGACCCCAAGCCTGGCAGCATAAGTAGGTCTTTAAGCTTTTACGGAAGGTGAGGAGAGTGGGGGGAATCTCTGGGGAAGCTGATTCCAGACGGCCTGGGGGTAAGGATATTCTGGTCTTTAACCTGACATGTGGGGAAGGAGAATAAGAATGAATTACAGAGAATGAGAGTTTAATTATTTCAATTAGTGAACGTATTCTTAAGATCTTTTAAAATAGAGGACAGTCATATTGTGCAGGTTTCTTAGCTAAATTACAGATCAGCTCAATAATTATGAATGTTTCATCATATGTTCAGACAACTTCAGACAACTTCTTTACATGAAACAATAAATTATATTTGCATCAAACTCATTGGATAGTGCCAGCACTTACAAACTCATTCAATACTTAAAATACTTGGACAAAGATACTTCTGGAGAAAAGATGCTTAATTCATAAAACTGCACAGCATTATGAGTTAAATTCAGTTCACACAGGAATGATAAATTTCAGCAATTTCATTGAAGATTGTTGGCAATAAAATACAATATAAATGATTATTTTATGCTTCACAAGTCAGGGGCAATATCTTGGAGCTGATCCCCATTTGGATCATAATACAGGAGCAAAATTTATTGTGATCATAGGGAAGGCTTTGTTGATATGAATACAAATAATAGGAACATACTGCCATCAACGAATATTTGATGATTACGTAGAGTGCAATTACAAAGAACATTCTCAAGAAAACATGCACTTAGCATTCCCATTATTGGTTTTCTTTGACCTTTCTTATTCAACTAAATGAGTTTTCTTTTGTTAGGTTTAATGCACATCTGCTGATGTCTAGCATTTCCCCACGCTTGACAACAAATTATCCAATAATAAGTTACAAATGTTATGAATACCTGGTTACCATCTGCTATATCTAATAGTGCCAGCTATTGAGATAGTAAATTATAAATAAAAATAATCTCACTTGACAGATACTAACTCTTAATTTATAAATTGAACTCATGATGGGAAAACAATGGGAAATGAAAATATATTACAATTTTGATTGGACATAATGAAGATAATAATGGGGAGAATAATATCAAAACATATTGTATTCAGTCATAACAACTGATGCCAATGCTATCGTGACAGGTGAGCAATATATGGTTAAAGTCTTGGGACATATAATTCCATTCCACCACTGAAGCAATGTCCAGAGTCTTTTTGGAGTTGGGCAGACTCAAAATTCAACAAATCAAATAAAAATTCACTTTTCTATTCAAGATTATAAACAGAGGAAGACACCAGAAAGACTAGCATAGAGTAGCACTGAAAGGAAAAAATGGAAGCAGGTTGACCATATAAATAATAGGCAGAATATTTTTATATAGAGTTAGGTTCCTGGAAAGACTATTGTCTAAAATTCTGGCTCACAATTGCCAGACAACTGCTTTGAATGGCTCAATGATCCAAATTGGCATAAGGCAATTTTCTGTATTCGACAGTGCTTTTCTCAGAAGGCTCAGTTTAAGCAGAAGGCGAAATTGGGAGTCAGCAGGAATCCTGAAGTAAAATAGAGAAGGAAGTTGTGAAAACCCTAACTCTCTAGCTCCACATTTGGCAACCATCTCAGCCATCCCACAAACAAACCTTCCTTTTGGAGGTCCTAAGATGTAGTAGCACCTAGTCCATTAAGTACTATTGACAGCCTGGGGAATGTGGTGGCTCATGTGGTTAGGTCACAGGGCAGATGATTGGCTGGCTCACATTCAAGAACCAGTTGCTTCCATGTGGCAGGGGGAGCTCCTGTCACACACCAACATTTAGAAAACAACCACAAATGGATAGATGGTACCACTTTGGTGAGCAGCTTAACAGGGACACGACAGGAGCCCCAACTGGGTGTCTCCCGCGCAACTATGATGTCTCCAGCTGATCTTTTCATCACAGGAGAGCTTCAGCATTTCCAACATGGAAGTATAGTATTTACTCCTTTAACAATGGCTTTCTGTAAGGCAGTTAATAGGATTTGGATCAGGAAAGCTTTTAAATGCTAAAAATGATATTGAGCTGCACTTTTATTTAGGGTAATATCTTGTTGACATAGATTGGATAATGCAGGTGTTTTGGAATTCCATAATTTGCTCAAACTGATTGTACTCTAAGGAATTTTATGTGTGGAAACTGTCACTGGTATATAAATAAATATAACAAAGAAACATTAACAAAGAGCAATTTGGAAATGTTACGAAATAAGATTTGGCACATTCTAACCTGACAATTCATGAAACTTCAGCTTCCCTGGTCTTAACTCTTATAGAATCTCATATCAGAACCTTTTCATCTTGTCCTATATGTCTATTCAATATTCAAAGAACCAGAATAAACAAGAGAGAACACAGTGGCTATCCCTGTCTTGTTTCTTGTTGTATCTCACAGTTTTGTAGATCTTTATTAGAACCCCATTAGCAATTACTTGTGCTTTCTATGAAGTGTAAATTGATCTTACCCATTTTATAAAGTTGTCTCTAAAATTCACATCTTCCAAAACCTATAAGCTCAGGGCAAATTTTCATATCATCAGCGTACTGGTGGTAACTCACCCCGTGCCCCTGGATGATGTCACCCAGCGGTTTCATGTAGATATTAAACAGCAGGGGCAAGAGTATTGACCCCTGAGGAACCCCACAAGATAGGCAGCATAAAAGGACCAATATTTTTCATACTCTATATAAATGGCACAGCTTTAAAAAATCAATATGCATAGAAACATAGGGAACCAACCAGGCCTTGTCTAAAATTTGTGGACTGACTATTTATTGCCTTACATATACAATTTAGATACTGCTTTGTTTATCAAAGATGATACATAAAATAATATCCTGAGAAAAATAGCCAAACTGGGTCATACATTTCAGAACCTGAGCAAATTTAACCTACGGTACCACATTTATATATAACCCCTGCTCGAGGGCAAGAAATCTGCTATATGAAAATCAGATCATATCTTTTTATTAAGATTAAGCAGATGTTATGAACATTTACAATCCACTCAAATGACAAGATTTTAATATATTGTTTCTTATGGCTTTGACTTGTCATATTTTAAAGATTGCAGACAGTACTTTGTCATGTTTCACAGATAAAGTATTTCTCTATAATTTTGTAACAAGAATTCATTTGCACATCTCACAACATTTACTATTAACATTTTTGAGTTATATTTTATTACAATCAAAATACAATAAACAAAAAGTAATAATAAATTATGCATAATTGTGATTCAAATGAACTAAAACTAAAGGGAAAGTGTAATAACAGTAATATAGAACTAGATTAGTTCTTAACATATTATTAAATCTAGATCGTAATAGCTCTAGAAACCTAATGATCCATCTTTTATTTTCTATTATATAAAGCCATTTCAAAAATCAGTAAGGAATATCTCTCTCAAATCCATTCTAAATTTCTTTCTACTGACAGGACAATTCTCCTTGCTAATGGAGTATTTATCAAATTATTGAATTTCAACTCTTATAAATAGCTAGTATATCTCTTGATGTAATGGGCATTAGGAATAGTCTTGAGGAAGAGACTCTGAGTCCAGAGCAGGACAGCAATATGAAAGATTATACTGCAGAAGAATCGCATCATAACTGTGAGTTATTGTGAGAATTCCTGTAATAAAATGATCTGTGATACCTTATTGTGCTGTTATCTGACTGCGAAAAGTTGATTTGTACCAGAACAGGTAAGCACCTCAGACAAGATACTATCAAGATACTATTTGACTTGAGGATATTTAAATACACTACGACTTGAGGATATAAATGTGATGCATGGTGTGATTGAATTGGTTGATTGATTAATATATTGGGTTTCTAGTTGTTTTTTTTAATGTATTAGATTTGTTTTGTATGCTTTGTTTTACACTGTATTGTTTTACACATAATAATAATAATAATAATAATAATAATAATAATAATAATAAAAAAAAAATAATAATAATATAATTTGGACTGTGGGAACTTGAGGAGTATCATCAAGTTCCAGGAAATGGTGCAAGGCAGCCTCACTGAGGTCATCTTCTTTGAGTTTCTGATCCATATGACTTCACACACAAGTCCAAGGAAGAGCACAGGCCTTGACTATTGAAACCATCCTGTAACTATATGATTACCCAATAGCAAAATTCCCCTCATTATCATAGTTGTTAACTATAATAAATGGTGAATATCTGATACATTCAGTACTGGCTAAAATATACCACAACAAAAGTTAAACTGACTTGAATAATGAAGGTTAAGCTTCATTATTTGAGTTGGTTTCCGAATGTTTGTTACCAGGCTAGGTAACATCTTTAGAAGAGTTTAGGGGAATTTGACTTGGATATTTTTACTTAATTCCAAAAGCTAACATTCATCCTAGCAATTTCAGCATTAAAAACCATTGCCTGAAAAAAAAAGACACATATAGCAGAAGAAGGTTATATCACAGTAACTTTATATGGGACCAAAAAACAGTATCCCTGTTACTTATCTATGAAGCCATTGTGAATAAAACAAGTAGGTTTAAGTTTTCTTTCTGTCTCTATATTAAAATCACTATCAGCATAGTGTTGAGAGAGTTTAAGTACTACTAGTCTTAGCAATTGCTTGCAGTGGCTCAGTGGGTAAGATACTGAGCTTGTTGATCAAAAGGTCAACAATTCAGCGGTTCAAATCCCTAGTGCCACGTAACAGGGTGAGCCCCCGTTACTTTATCCCAGTTTCTGTCAACATAGCAATTCGAAAGCAGTTCAAAAGGTAGAAAATAGGGACCACCTTTGTGGTCCCTATTCTGTGTGTGCCTTTGATGTTTAGTCATGCCGGCCACATGACGACAGAGACGTCTTCAGACAGCGCTGGCTCTTCAGCTTTGAAATGGAGATAAGCACTGCCCCCTAGAGACGGGAACGACTAGCACATATGAGCAAGGAGAACCTTTACTTTTTTAGTCTTGGCAATATTGTCTGCAATACAACAGTGAGACATTTTATTGGATTAACTAAGGATGGGATTTTATTAAACTCGGCATAGAGATTTGTCTATGGTAAGAGCGGCACTGTTCAAATAACCTATCTTCCTTCCAACTTGCTTAATTAAAGTTGAGCCTACCCTTTTACTTGAAATCCTAAGAGACAACATGCGACTTTTCTTAGAATCTCCTTCCTGCGCTTTCCAATAATCAGTATTATGAGCTAATAAAGCAACTTTTCATATAACTAATGAAATCTAGGCAGCATAGGCTAATTAAAATGCTTTCCCAGAATCAATCTGATTCACAGGCAAGAAATTGCTACTCAGCCCACTAGTGCAACTAGTTATATATTTATTAGGAGAATCACACTAGAGTTTATTTTCTTGGGGCTCTACAAATATCCATTGATTGAATTGTTGCCAATTCTTATACCCCTGTCATCTCAAAAATATCAGATTAATGAAACTCCTTGTGTAAAGATGCCCCTATGCTATGAAGTAATTTAATTGTGTTCTGTAAATCTAAAATCTACAAGCCACATTTGTACTCCAGTGTCACATGAAACTCTTGGAGACCCCAAGAGAGATTCTTTATTGCAATCAATGACTTATCCATCAAACCCATTGCATAATGAAATTAATATTAATTAATTCATCAATTAGGTCAGCATATCAATGAAACTGCTGCAGATCTTGCATATTGTGTGACATAATTTATCTACTGGACATGGAATCATTTGAGTATAGTTAGTCCTCCACTTGTGACAACAGTTTTAAATTGAATTTCCATCCCTAAGTCATGCCATAGTAAAGCATGATGTCACAAGACCCTATTGCTTAAAACATTTCCCATTGCGATCATTAAGTGAGAATTGTGGAGAACCCACACCAAGTCATGCCCTTCTTAGCTTTGTCCTTCCTAGACCTGAGCATCAGTAAGATAAGGGACTGCCACCTTTTCAACACTTCCCACCCATTTATCTCTGCCAAGTCTTTGCCCTTTTGTCTATTAGGAAGATTTCTATGTAACTGCCATGTGTTAAATGAACATTAGATTTATAGATAGATTGGTATTCTTGACCAATTCGTTGCCGTGGCAGGACAGTCTCTCTTTTGGGCAGGAAGTGTGTTTTCCGATGATGTGCACAACTGACAATGTGAGAACTCTCGCACTAATATACCAAAAGAATATTAATCTTTAATTCTTCTTTTAAATATACTATATATTTTGTCAATGGCTTTGCAGAAATGCCAGAAACATGCCTGAATTAAAACATAGTTAAGCAAATGTATAAAGAGAAGATGATTAATACAAAGCAGCAATACATTTTAATTTATTTTGTAGAGGCTTTGGGGGGGGTGTTTTCAATGCTTAACTCTTAACTATGTATGAAAAAGAAAATGTTGGTGGTGAGGAAATAATGGAGCCATTCTCCTTCATCCTAAGTGCTATACTAGAGCAATTATTTAGGAGCAAAATCACCAGGGAAGGATAGTCAGAAGAGACTTTTTGGCTGCCATCAGGAATATATGCTTTCCACAGAATGCATTATTGTTGTATTTTCTGTCTTTTCTAAATTTAAAAAAAAGTTCATTACAACAGAATTGGATACAAATGGCCTTTGAAAATTACACACTTGATTAGTGTTCAAAGTTGTTTTCAGGAAAAGAACTCTCCCATATGATGACACTAACACACTTGAGATATAAACCAGGAGCCACTGTTTTATAGGGTCAAAATTCTCTGTGGAAAGGTTTCTTCTTCAAAGCAAGTTGGCAGCTGAAAAACTATATGTTTGATTTCTGTAGTGATTGTTCTAGAAAATTGAAAAGCAAAACACACACAAACACACACACACACACATATAAAAAACATATAGCCCCTCCCTGGTATAGAGCTGAAGGGATCAGGTCTGGTGGCTCAGCTGTTAATTCTCTGCCTTACAGGGCAGAAGCTGCCGGATCAAATCCCAGTAAGGGTGTGGCTAGCTGATGAGGTCAGAACAAGGCCGAAATGGTGCCATCCTAGTCTCCCTTAATTTTAAAATTTCAGCAAAAAACATGTGATACGTACAGAATTTAGTTGTTGGCTATGAATAAATTAATTGCCTTGAAATGGCCCTGGGTTGGGCCTAGAGGCAAAAAGGAGCTGTGACGTGCCTTCAATATACCAGGGTGATCCGACATAAAAACACACACATACACACACATATATATATATGTCACATTTTTTGCTGAATTTGAAAATTAAGGGAGACTAGGATAGATCTATTTCGGCCTTATTTTGGCCTCATCAGCTAGCCATACCCACTGGGACTTGAACCTGCAACCTTTGCCTTGTAAGGCAGAGAATTATCCTCTAGGCTACAGTATCCAATCCCTTCAGCTTTGCACCAGGGAAGGGTTACATATTTTTGTGTCGAATCACCCTGGTATATTGAAGGAACATCACAGCTCTTTATTTGCCTCTCGGCCCAACCCAGGGCCATTTCCAAGGCAGTTAATTTTATTGATAGCCAACAATTCTATCTGTATGTGTCACATGTTTTTTTGCTGAATTTGAAAATTAAGGGAGACTAGGATAAAATTCTCTGACTAGGATAAGGGAGACTAGGATAAAATTAAGGGAGACTAGGATAAAATTCTCTGTGGAAAGGTTTCTTCTTCAAAGCAAGTTGGCAGCTGAAAAACTATATGTTTGATTTCTGTAGTGATTGTTCTAGAAAATTGAAAAGCAAAACATATATATATATATATATATATATATATATATATATATATATATATATATATATATATATGACGGTCTTGGTATATTCGGGTTTCTTCCCGTGTAGGATTTGGAAATTTCTGGCGACGTTTCGATGAGGTCTCACTCATCATCTTCAGGCTGGTGTTTCTGTCCTTTTTCTCAGGCGAAGACTGCGAGACCTGAGCTGCATTCCTTCTATAAATACTGGTGGCTGGGTGTGGTTTGATGGCTCAGTAATTGCCTGCTGTGTAGAAACTTCCTGGTGAGTCAGAGGGGTAACAATTGGGGTCGTTGATGTAGCTGAGGTATGCTGGTTAGTTAATGGTTGTAGATTAGGCGTGATGTCCTGTGTAGTTAGAACTTGTAGGCTGCTTGATTGCTTTACAATGTGTGTCCTGAGTCTGGTTTCTGTGGCTGGGATATGTTTGAGGGCTGGTTTCCAGATGTCTGGTAAGCGAGAGGTATCATCCCGCTTGTTCATATTTTGGGGATGTTTTTCTATCTCGATCGCTTCCATGATTATTCTTTTGCTGTAGTGTTCTGTTTTGGAAATTAATTTGGTACTGTCAAAATCAATTTCATGTCCTGTGGTTTTGAAGTGTTGGAAAAGGGAGGAGGTTTTTTCTTTTTTCTTTAATGCATTCTTATGTTCTGCAACACGTGCATTAACTCTCCTGTTTGTTTGTCCAATATATGTGGCTGGGCAGATTTTACATGGTATTTGATAAACTCCCTGGTTTTCAAGTTGGATATTGTCTTTTGGGTTTCTTAGGATGTTGGCTATTTTTTTATCTGTACCAAAGGCTGTCTTTATGTTGTGTCTGCGGAGAATTTTACTGATTTTATCTGTGGTGCCCTTGATGTAAGGGAGGAGGGCGATGCCATTGTCCTGTTCTGTGTCTTGGTTCTTGGGGGGTGTCTCTTTTTGGATTAAGTTGTTGATTGCCTCTCTTTGGAATCCATTGGAAATTAATACATTTGTGAGACTGTGTAATTCAGGTTCCAGGTGGTCTTTGTCGGCTAGGCGTTGGGTTCTGGAAATGAGGGTCTTGGCTACGGAATTGATCTGTGCGGGGTGGTGGTGGGATTTTGCGTTCAAGTAGCGGTTGGTGTGTGTCTTCTTCTGGTAGACGGTGTGTCCTAGGGAGCCATCGGGTTTTTTGTAGATTAGGACATCCAGGAAGGGAAGTTTGTTGTTGGTTTCTATTTCCATGGTGAATTGTATTTTGGGGTGTAGGCTGTTGAGATGTGTGAGAAAGCTGTCCAGTTTTTCTTTCCCATGTGGCCAAATTACGAAGGTGTCATCTACATATCTAAGCCAGAGTTTGGGTTTGTATTCAGATTTGTCCAAGGCATTGGTTTCAAAATATTCCATGTATAAGTTTGCGATGACGGGGGACAGGGGTGATCCCATGGGGGCTCCTTCTATCTGTTTGTATCTTTGTCCATTGTGGATGAAGTATGTATTCATCAGGCAATGGTTGGTCAGATCTAAGATGTGCTTCGGGGGGTTGTATTTGTTTTGGATGGCTGTCAGGGCTTCTTTGATCGGCACTTGGGTGAAGAGAGATATGACATCAAAGCTTACGAGAAGGTCACTGGGTTGTAGGTTTTGTTCCTTTATGATTTCTATGAAGTGGAATGAGTTTTGTACATGAGACATGATGGATTCTGCATAGGGCTGGAGTTGTTTGGCGAGAAATTTGGCAAGATTCTGTAGGGGTGAGCCTATGGAGCTGACTATGGGTCTGAGTGGTGTTCCTTCTTTGTGTATCTTGGGGAGGCCATAGAGCTTGGGGCATCTGGATGATTTTTCTCTGGGGATGATTCTTTGCTGGATTTCTTGACTGATGGGAGAAGCTTTTATTTTGGATTTGGTGGTTTTTTCCAGGTAGGTGGTAGGATCTGTGCTTAGAGGTTTGTAGGCGGGGTCTTGGAGTAGGTTGGATAGCTTGTCTTGGTAGTCAGATGTGTTCATCACCACAGTGGCATTGCCTTTGTCTGCTGGGAGGATGATTATGTTATTGTCTTTCCTCAAGTTGGTGAGTGCTTTTTGTTCATCTTTATGTAAGTTGCTTCTGGGTGGAATGCTGGAGCAGAGGACATTGGTGACTTCGAGTCTGATTTTGTTGGCTTCATCTTGGTTGATTTTGGTTAGGCTGGCTTCAACTCCGCATATGATGTTTTCAGTGGGGATGCGTTTGGGGGCGACTGCAAAGTTGAATCCTTTGGAGAGGACGTTGGTTTCTGCTGTGGTGAGGGTCCTGTCCGATATATTGTGTACTGTATTCTTCATGAGTTGCTGTGGAAAAGGTTTTGGCTTCTGGTGTTTTTCCAAATTATGGAGTTTCCTGGTGTGTATATCTGTATTGAGGGAGGTTTCTGTTTCAGCTCTCCAGAGGGCTAGTTGTTTGGATTTGTCCCAGAGTATTGGGTGGATTCTGTTGCTGAGTTTGAGGTGAAGACTGAGTAGGTCTTTGTTGGTTTGGTCTAGTAGGAATCTTTTTCTGTGGAGTTCGTTTCTGATTAGGGCTAATTCAGTTCTTTTCAGGATCCGTTCAGTGGATGGGGTTTTAGAATGGAATTTTAGTTGGCAGCATTTGGGGATCAGGTTTCGGTCTCGGCAGTTGCGTAGAAATTTGAGGTCACATAGGATGGTAGCTCTTTGGACCTCGAGTTTCTCGTAGGTCCTGGTCAGCAAGAAGGTATCCTCCCCGTAGAGGTAAGATATTTGTTTTCGTAGATTTTCCCATCAGTCAAGAAATCCAGCAAAGAATCATCCCCAGAGAAAAATCATCCAGATGCCCCAAGCTCTATGGCCTCCCCAAGATACACAAAGAAGGAACACCACTCAGACCCATAGTCAGCTCCATAGGCTCACCCCTACAGAATCTTGCCAAATTTCTCGCCAAACAACTCCAGCCCTATGCAGAATCCATCATGTCTCATGTACAAAACTCATTCCACTTCATAGAAATCATAAAGGAACAAAACCTACAACCCAGTGACCTTCTCGTAAGCTTTGATGTCATATCTCTCTTCACCCAAGTGCCGATCAAAGAAGCCCTGACAGCCATCCAAAACAAATACAACCCCCCGAAGCACATCTTAGATCTGACCAACCATTGCCTGATGAATACATACTTCATCCACAATGGACAAAGATACAAACAGATAGAAGGAGCCCCCATGGGATCACCCCTGTCCCCTGTCATCGCAAACTTATACATGGAATATTTTGAAACCAATGCCTTGGACAAATCTGAATACAAACCCAAACTCTGGCTTAGATATGTAGATGACACCTTCGTAATTTGGCCACATGGGAAAGAAAAACTGGACAGCTTTCTCACACATCTCAACAGCCTACACCCCAAAATACAATTCACCATGGAAATAGAAACCAACAACAAACTTCCCTTCCTGGATGTCCTAATCTACAAAAAACCCGATGGCTCCCTAGGACACACCGTCTACCAGAAGAAGACACACACCAACCGCTACTTGAACGCAAAATCCCACCACCACCCCGCACAGATCAATTCCGTAGCCAAGACCCTCATTTCCAGAACCCAACGCCTAGCCGACAAAGACCACCTGGAACCTGAATTACACAGTCTCACAAATGTATTAATTTCCAATGGATTCCAAAGAGAGGCAATCAACAACTTAATCCAAAAAGAGACACCCCCCAAGAACCAAGACACAGAACAGGACAATGGCATCGCCCTCCTCCCTTACATCAAGGGCACCACAGATAAAATCAGTAAAATTCTCCGCAGACACAACATAAAGACAGCCTTTGGTACAGATAAAAAAATAGCCAACATCCTAAGAAACCCAAAAGACAATATCCAACTTGAAAACCAGGGAGTTTATCAAATACCATGTAAAATCTGCCCAGCCACATATATTGGACAAACAAACAGGAGAGTTAATGCACGTGTTGCAGAACATAAGAATGCATTAAAGAAAAAAGAAAAAACCTCCTCCCTTTTCCAACACTTCAAAACCACAGGACATGAAATTGATTTTGACAGTACCAAATTAATTTCCAAAACAGAACACTACAGCAAAAGAATAATCATGGAAGCGATCGAGATAGAAAAACATCCCCAAAATATGAACAAGCGGGATGATACCTCTCGCTTACCAGACATCTGGAAACCAGCCCTCAAACATATCCCAGCCACAGAAACCAGACTCAGGACACACATTGTAAAGCAATCAAGCAGCCTACAAGTTCTAACTACACAGGACATCACGCCTAATCTACAACCATTAACTAACCAGCATACCTCAGCTACATCAACGACCCCAATTGTTACCCCTCTGACTCACCAGGAAGTTTCTACACAGCAGGCAATTACTGAGCCATCAAACCACACCCAGCCACCAGTATTTATAGAAGGAATGCAGCTCAGGTCTCGCAGTCTTCGCCTGAGAAAAAGGACAGAAACACCAGCCTGAAGATGATGAGTGAGACCTCATCGAAACGTCGCCAGAAATTTCCAAATCCTACACGGGAAGAAACCCGAATATACCAAGACCGTCATACCTGTACCCGTGAAAATCTACGAAAACAAATATATATATATATATATACATATAAAGATCTATATATATTTATATGTTGGTTATTGCTCATATTAACTATTCTTCACATATCACAGTTTTAGTACATTTGAACTTAAGTTCCACTATTACAAATTAGGCTTAATTTATTTTTCCCCAATCCCAAACACTTTTTCAGGCCTCAGATACCAAAACAAATGTACTAAATTGAAGCATACTCATTTGCATGGGGGGGGGGGAGAGAACCTACATCTCTAAATCTCATTTCTCCAGTGGGAAGTTTCTCTCCTATGCCTTCCCTTGAGATTTTACTGAAGTACAGGAAGTGGGAAGCATGACAATAGAAAGAAAGATGATTCTGCAATGAAAGTGACCCCTTGGCCACTTTCTCTACTGATTAGTACAAGAATACCCATGAGAATATCATGAAAATTGCTTTCCAAAAAAGAATCTAAAAGAGTTGATCTCATCAAATTGCATAGAAATGGTAAGGAAAATGCAGCAGAGGCTTTCCGCTCAGTGCTGTTATGAATAACTGATATAGCTGGATGAAATTAATCCTGCAGGTCTTTTAATTGGTTTACCTTTCCCCCCCCTCCATCTGTAGGACTGAAGTGACATCCTTGAGGCTTTCAATGCTCCTTGGTTTTTCTTAATGATCCCTTCCAACCACTGCTGCCTGCTTTCTTTTGCACATAGCTGAGCTCAGGTATTTTAAAGGGACTGTTAGTGACTGCATAGAGAAATAGCTGGATTATATAAACAAAAAGACTTTGCCGCATTAACCTTTGATGCTGGCCCCACTCATCTGAACATTCTCTTTTAACAAGAAAAAGGTAATACTTTCTTTTTCAAAATTCATCGGCATCAACGATTTTTAGCTAGGCTGCTTAATGTTTAACAGACAAGTGTTATGAAAGCACTCCGCAAAGCCAGAACTGCAAATACTGCGATAATGGTAGCCACACATGTCTGCCCAACATGTAGCAGAATATTTCGTGCCTGTATAGACCTTAGCAGCCACCTACGGACACATCGCGTACAGCCCACCACCCATTAGATGTCAAGGTCCTCTTTGAACATGTGGACGAACATCATCATGAAAGCTTCTTCCACCATTTTCTTTCATAGAGCTGTCAGCAGTTTGGCAGATCGAATCTCAGTAGGCCCAAGGTTGACTCAACCTTCCATCCTTCCAAGGTCGATAAAGTGAGGACCCAGATTGTTGAGGACAATATGTTTACTCTCTGTAAACTGCTTAGAGAAGGCTATAAAGGACTGTGAAGCGGTATATAAGTCTAAATGCTATTGCTATTGCTATTTAAACACTGTCCTGTAATGAGATGTGTTAGTACAGGGTACATGGTTGTTAGGGATTGCCATTGTAAACTGCACATTGTACACTTGTACCAAACTTGTACTTAAAGAGTTAATGTGCACTTAAAGGGTTAACTTGTACTTGAAGAGTTAATATTCAAGGCTGTTTCATCACTTCCTCATTGAAGCTATAAAAGCTCATTATTTTGCTCAGTCACTTCCTTTACCTTTGCCTGAGAAGGGGGAGTCGTGTTTAAGCTTCGTGCTTGTATAAGCTTTGTGCTTATTATATATATTGTATTTTGCTTTGTGCTTTTATCTTGTGATTGCTCAGTGCTTATTATTCTGTGTTTGCTTCGTGCTTATTCTGGATTGTTTATATTTTGTTTATATGTAAATAATACTTATTTAACTAAGTCTGTGTCTTGGCTTTATCACACATACACGCTCTGTTAAAATTCTCTGCTCGGTGTTGTCAAAGGTTTCATAGCTAACCGAGACAAGCCAACAAGATGGAAAAGGAAGTGTTTCCATATGCATAGTTCTTGCATTTATTAGAGTTACATTCACTGAATGCTCATTTCTCCAGAAGTCTTTTTATCCAAAGGAGATACCAAGAGAGAAGTCCTCCCTTGAGCTTTGTCAGACCCAGAAAAATAGGCAGCCCTGGAAAATGATGAAAAGCTGGGTAAGGAAAACAACCCTACTATTAACAGAATGATTACCACTTTGCAGAAATAGAATATCAAATGCACCTTTAAAACAAAGCACTCCAAGAGGATGAGCGAAAAAGATACCACTACCGTCATCCTGAAGCCTTTTTAAACACAGTATTATATTAAATAAGTCTACCAAAACCAGATGTTTTTCCTTCATGTTGTACTGCTGCTACGGTAAATCTTAGCCAACAAGCTGTCTGAGCAAGCTGACAAAGGTTTTGTGTACTAAATTCTGACACAAGTGGTGGAAGGGTAATTTCAACAAATCACTTTCTAGCAATTTACAACAAATCACCTGTGAAGTAGACCCAGAGACAGGGTTTGGAGCAATCGGTACTTTTATTCAGCTCAGAGAACAAGTGACAGCTCAGCAAGGTAAAGTGACAATTCAGCGAGTACCGACTGACTCTGCCTGGAGAAACCGCTCCTTTTATACATTTGCGGTTCCCGCCAAAGCTAGAGCCGGCCGCGTCTGAACCAATCAGGAGCGACTTCCTGCTTGGGCTCAGACAGCGCTGGAAAGAGGAACAAACTATTTACAGAGTTACAAGGTAGCCATTTCAGGATACAACACCCCTCCCCTCATAGTTGGACACATCCATCAAGAAAGCCATGTGACAAAGTCGTCCAATCGGTGGGGCCTCCGAGGAGCTCGCGCTGACCTGCGCAGTTCAATTTCTCCTTCGCCATCGACTGTGGAGGATGGCTCGCCGCTGTTCTCCCGGTGCGGCGGACTTGGCCTGGCGGGCCCAACGAAGGCTTCGGAGGACGAGGATGGCTCGGCGTCGCTGGATGGTTCCCCCTGGCCCGATAAGTCTCTTTGCGTGTCTCTTATTTCGGGCAATGTGCTAAAGTCTGTTGAAGGGGGAGAGTCCATGTCAGCGGTTTGTGGCAATTGATTTTCCGTTCGCTTCCGAATGTGGTCTATGTGTCGTTTCCACAAACGACCATCCTCTAGTTTAACAACATAGGTCTTAGGTGCATTTTGCTTAACAATAATTCCCTTCATCCAGTTTACATTTCCATCAAAACTTTTTACATATACATTTTGTCCCAAATACATTTCTCTTTCAGGTTTTGTACACATTTGGTTATTATTAACACAGAACCTTGGGTTTAACCTGTCTAGTGGTGACCTCAATTTCCTTCCCATCAATAACTCTGCAGGGCTTACATGTGTGTGCGAGTTAGGGGTAATGTGTTGGGTGAGTAAGAATTGGTCCAAGTTCTGTTGCACATCCCCAGGGCCTGACCTGCGCAATGCCTCCTTTGCCACCCGTACGTAACGTTCTGCCAATCCGTTAGCCCAGGGCGAATAAGGCGAGATGAGGGCATGCCTGACCCCTAGGCCATCTAGGAACAATTCGAATTGCCTGGCTGTTAGCTGTGGCCCATTGTCAGACACTAAGAGATCTGGGCAACCATGGGATGCAAACAGTCTGCTTAATACCTTGATAGTGGCGCTTGTGGTTATGTTGTTCATTGCTATTATTTCCAACCATTTGGAGAAGGCATCAACCACTATTAAAAAATACTGAGACCCCACTGGGCCAGCAAAATCAATGTGGATTCTAGACCAAGGACCAGCAGGCTGTTCCCACTCAGCCGGAGTTGTTTTGGGGGGACTGGGCCGTGACTCTTGGCACGGATCACACTTTGAAACCCAACTTTCAATATCAGCATCCAGCCCTGGCCACCATAAATGCCCCCTTGCCAGGCTCTTCATCCTGACAATCCCAGGATGACCCACATGTAACATTTTGAGTACTTTTCCCCTTAGGCTTTTGGGGATGATCACTCTATCCCCCCACAGCAAACAACCTTTTACATACGATAACTCAAGTCTTTTGTTTTTAAACTCACACAATTCAGGTTTCACAACATCATTTTGCCATCCCTTTAGAACACAGTTCACCACTTGTTTAAGGATTTGATCTTGCTGCGTGTGTGCAGCTACCTCTTTTGCTGTGGTTAGTGGGTTTTCCTCGAGTTCTATCATTAACACATCTGTGGAAGGAACAGGGTCTTCCACTAAGTCTGCTATGGGGCATCTGCTTAGGCCGTCTGCATGATTGATTTCCTTCCCCCCCTTGTGGGTGAGCTCATACTGATACCCTGAGAGGAAAAGAGCCCATCTGATTAGTCTTGGAGACATGAAAGGTGGAGTGGGCTTGTTGGGGGCTAGCAGACCTAGTAAGGGTTTGTGGTCAGTGACTAGCTCAAAGCTTCTTCCAAAAATGTAATTGTGAAACTTCTTTACCCCTGCCACTAATGCTAGAGCCTCCTTGTCTAACTGGCTATAATTCCTTTCTGTGCTGGTCATGGTTCTAGAAAAAAATGCTATTGGGGCTTCTGTCTTATTAGGTAGAACGTGAGCTAGGACTCCTCCTATGCCGTACGGCGAAGCGTCGCACGTGAGCCTAATGGGTAGTGAAGCACTATATTGGACTACTACACTTTTAGAGGTTAGTAAGTTTTTTATTTGAGAAAAAGCTTCACGTTCAGTTTTCCCCCATGTCCAGCGGGCTTCCCTCTGGAGTAAACGATGGAGAGGCTCTGCTACTGTTGCCTTCTGCTTTAAAAAAACGGAATAAAAATTAAGGAGGCCCAAAAATGCCTGCAACTCATTCTTATCTCGTGGCTCTGGGGCTTCTCTAATTGCTCTCAGCTTCTCTGTTGTGGGGTGGATACCTTCCTTATCTATTTTATATCCTAGGAATTCTATACTGTTGGTTCCCCAGACACATTTATCAGGCTTGATTCTTAAACCTTTGTCCTGTAACCTCTTAAGTACTTCCCTTATTCTTTTGTTTACTTGTTCCTGGTTTTCCCCTGCAATTAAGATGTCATCAAAGTATGGAATGGCCCCATTTACCCCTGACAATAGGCGTTCCATAATGCTCTGGAATATTCCTGGGGCTATGCTTACCCCAAACTGTAACCTCGTGCATTTGAAAGCCCCCCTGTGCGTTACAATTGTTTGAGCGTTTGCTGTTTGTTCATCGACCGGAAGTTGCTGGTAAGCTTGCGCCAGGTCGATCTTTGCGAACCTTTTCCCCTCCCCCAGGGAGTGTAGCAGTTGTTGCACAACCGGGATGGGGTAGGGGTGGTGTTGGAGTGCCTTGTTTAGGGTCGATTTGTAATCAGCGCAAACTCTTAAGGAGCCATCTGGCTTCAGAGGGGTAACTATGGGAGTTTCCCATGGCCCCTGCTCCACAGGGACCAAAATACCTTGGCTAATGAGTTTGTCCAGCTGTATGTCTAGTTTGGGGAGGAGCGGCAGGGGGACCCTGCGAGGTTTTAGTCTGATCGGTGGAACCTTGGGGTCAATAGAGAAAGATATAGGGGGGCCCTTATACAATCCCAGTGTGGGGCTGAACACTTCAGGGAACTCTTTCACAAAGTTAGGCATATCATAACAGTTTACATTACACACACCCGAAATCTCGATCCCCAGTGGTTCCATCCATGCTAAACCCAGAAGAGAGTGCTTGGCCCCTGTTACAATAAGCATGGGAAGGGTACATTTAACATTCTTGAATGCGATAGGTACATTTGCTGTTCCCAAGACCGAGATTACTCCCCCCTGAAAGTCTCTAATCACCAAAGAGGTTTGATTTAGGTCAGCCTTAGATACATTAGGCATATACAGTTTAAATTTTTCCCAGGGCATGATGGTATATCTAGAGCCCGTATCCAGCTCCATTGAGCAAGGTTGGTTATTGAGTAACAGTGATATAACAATTTTAGCCCCCTTTTTGGTTGCCGTGTTATTCACGGAAAATTGAGAGTTACCTCTATAGTAGTTGCGGTTAGCGGTTGAGTAGTTCCTTTGACCCGCGTTGCGGAATGGTCTCCTTTCTCGCGATTGGGGGGTCTGGTTTGGAGGTCGCTGGTATTGCGGCGTGGCAAATGTTTCCTCTGGCGCCGTTGCTCTGCATGCGATGGCGATGTGGCCTCTCCGGTTGCAACGGCGGCATGTAGCATCTCGGAAGGGGCATCGATGGCGCTGGTGATTTCCCCGGCAGCCCGCGCAGGGGGCTGGGTGAGTAGCTCTCAGGTGTCTCGGCTGGTCTTGCACCAGGAGGCAGTTGTCTCCGCTGGAACTTTGTAGGCTGGGGTTGTCTGTTTCCACGGCGCTGGGAGACGCGGAGTCGATTTTTGCAATGATTTCTCGCCTTCCGTGCTCTTTCAATTCTCTTGCCGCCGCGTCGGCTGCTTCTGCGGTTTGCGCCAGTTTAATTACGGTTTGTAGAGTCGGCTCTTCTTCGATGAGGAGTTTATTTCTCACCGTGTTGCTTTTCATGCCGAAAACCAGGGCGTCGGTGAGGCGAGCTTCCGGGTCTTTAAACTTGCATTGAGCAAGTACCGTTTGCAGCCGCGTTGTAAACTGGCTGATCGACTCGGTTTCCCTCTGAACCATCATGTGGAATTGATGCCGAAAAACCATGGCTGGTTTGGTCGGCTTGAAGTGGCTCGCCAGTTTTTGTTGTAGGACGTCCCACGCTGTGGCTCTTGCTTGTTCTGGTTCGGTGAGAGTTTGGGCTAGTCTGCGGATTTCTGCGCCGCAGTAGTTGAGGAAAATAGCCCGTCTGCGATCGGCTTCGGCGTCCTGCATTCCCGCCGCCTCGAGGAATATCTCGAAGGTGGCCATGTACTCGTCCCATGTCGATTTCTCGGGATCTAAGAGTTCCGGAGCCTGGCCGATCTGGATTTTGTCCATGTTGCACGCGAAGTTTCTTCCGTCCGTTCGTCGCCAGTGAAGTAGACCCAGAGACAGGGTTTGGAGCAATCGGTACTTTTATTCAGCTCAGAGAACAAGTGACAGCTCAGCAAGGTAAAGTGACAATTCAGCGAGTACCGACTGACTCTGCCTGGAGAAACCGCTCCTTTTATACATTTGCGGTTCCCGCCAAAGCTAGAGCCGGCCGCGTCTGAACCAATCAGGAGCGACTTCCTGCTTGGGCTCAGACAGCGCTGGAAAGAGGAACAAACTATTTACAGAGTTACAAGGTAGCCATTTCAGGATACAACAACCTGAATTCTCAACTCTTGGAATGATTGCATACGATTTTTGGGATAGACTTCTAGACTGAGAACACAAAAATACGCTGTAAGACCTGAAGGTAGGCATTCTTATATTTGTTGCAGCATATTTGTTGCTGTTGTATTTAATTGAGTCATAGAACAGGAAGGACAGGACAGAGACAAAATTTGGTAAAGAAGGAAGATGATTAGCAGACTCCCACTGCCGCTGCTACCAGTTTAACTGATCCAGAGTGAACTGGTAGCAACCCACCGCTGTAACAAATACATGTATAATGGCATAATTACCCTCTACTCTATGGTTACCATTCTTTTCTAATCATCAAAACCATAAATCAAAAGTTCATCTTTTTCTGTTTCAG
This sequence comes from Erythrolamprus reginae, assembly GCF_031021105.1. Classification (NCBI taxonomy): domain Eukaryota; kingdom Metazoa; phylum Chordata; class Lepidosauria; order Squamata; family Dipsadidae; genus Erythrolamprus; species Erythrolamprus reginae. Next base: position 199,032,007 of record NC_091952.1, read on the forward strand.
GCAAAAGTTTCCTTCTTCTTTTCAAAGAGATAATATCACTGTTTTTGCAGTGTTATTATGATTAATGACCAAGTAATTGCAAAGGTCACACCTCTCAAAATATTTAGTCTTGCCTGCAGCAGATATTAATCAGCTAAAGAACAATTCATTTCTGTCACTGTCAAGACTCTCTGAATAAAGTTAAAGGTTTAAAAAGAAAGAAGAGCTTGCCATTTTATGAATAACAATAGAAGAGAGTGAAAATGGGAGGTTTCATTCAAATGAATGGATCTGGTGAACACTAGTGCATGAAGTAGAAACCTATAGTTCTGCCTAAAGACCAATTAAGTTGTTCCATTTAGGTTGGATAACTTTAAAAGATGAGTTTGATATTTTGTGCAAGCTGAGTGTGGCAAGTTCTTGATCTTACCTTCCTGATACAGCTCGTATGGTTCACTCAAGGTGAGTTTTGTGCTTGGCCTTAATAGTGGGGCGTTGGTATGTGGGTGGTGTGGTGTTGGGTGGTACTGTCTTGTGTTCCCACAGTATGGAATAATTGCTCTCATCCATATGTGGCCCAGGGGCCAAGATTTCTCCATAGACCACCAAAATTTTCTTGTGGACCCCCAGTGGTCCGCAGACCACCGGTTGGTGACCTGTGTTCTAGATCATGACTCTTGAATTTCTCAACCAGAAACAAATCGTGAAGAACTTGCTCTAGAATTACTGTAGTTTTTCTGGTTTCTTATGTAACATCTCAAGTAGACCAACTATTATAAAAAGCCAATTTTCTTCCCTTCCTTCCTGAACTGACACATAAAAGGAGAGTTCCATTTATCTCCTTTATTGTTTTGAAATGCCTCTTATTGATGTGATTTGTTTCCTGTTAATGGGAGAGGTGAGGCCAGATTTCAATCACTCATTACTCAATGTTCCACTTAGTTCCTGTACTGTTCTGGATGCTGACATCTAATTCAGAGACAAATTTCACCTGGAGTGTAATTGATACAGATCTGCTTTGCATTTAATTGCTATGTCACATTAGACTCAAAAATCAGAAAGATAAAGATTCAGTCAGTGCTAACATTATGCTCCTACCATAGAAATGAAGTTCAGAATATGCATAATAAGATTAAATAGTTTAAAACACTGCACATTAATTTATTTTATAGATCATTTGACTTCCTGCATATCTAATCATAGAATGGCCATTACTGGCAGAATGAAAGTCTTTTTTTTTTAAAGAAGTGATTTATTTATTTTTCCTTTTGCAATATAAAATAGCTGCATTAACGGAATTCCAAGATATATACAAATAGAAAGGACAAAAATACAGAAAATACAAAAAAGGGGGGAGAAACTACTACGATGTAAATAAAAAGTCAGGTAGTGCACACGTGAAAATTTAATACAAATAAGGAACACTAGTTTATAATTTGTTGTTTTTAAAATAAATCATAAAATCCAACCAAGTAGGATAAATTCTGATTCCTGCTTCTGAAATCTCATTATCTTTTCTGTGATTTTTCCTAATGTGCCAATTGAAGAGGCTTTACTAATCCACAACTCAGTTCTTACATTATCTAAAGATTATAATATTTCTATTACGCAGTAAAGGTTTAAATTAATACCAAACAAGTCATATGGTAGCATATCATCCTTTGGTTGTTTTATCTGATCTTTATTAAGAGGTTCATTATTGTTATTAAAATCTTTCGGTCTATACAGATTACAGTATATGATGTCGAAAGATTTTATTTTAGCCAAATTGTAATAATCATCATGAACAAAATATGTTATCAAAAGAGTTAAAGGAGAAATGTCACTTATCAAAACACTATTTTATTCTTCTATATATGAAACTTTTTTTTGTAGAAATATTTCCAATCTGTTTTATTCAATAAAAATATTTTGGATGAAAAAACACTGATATATTGTTTTGAAAATAAATGACAATGTTTCTCCAAAAATAATACATGTGCCCATAATAAGGCCAATTGGGCTTTTCAGTGCATGTGCTGAAATAATCCCCTCCCCCCAAATAATCCCCCCCCCCCAAGTACTTTTGGAAGAGGAGGCAAGCATCTCCCCTTGACTCGCCACCGCCTTGCAGGCAGGAGCATTTCAAAATGCTGCCAGAGGCAGCCCAGATGAGCCAAGCCAGTCCCGCGGAGTGTGCACGTACCCGCTTCTCTCTCTCTCTCTATCCCTCTCTCTCGCTCCCCCCTCTCTCTCAAGAGGGAGGTGCACACCCCACAAGATTGGCTTGGCTTCTATGGGCTCTGCGTATGGCAACATATGGAAACACATTCCTGCCTACAAGGAGGTGATAAGAGAGGAATAGAGGCTCACCTCCTCCTTCTCACAGGCAAGAGGATGTTTCCTGAAAGGAGACAGGTCAGGTACAGCGAGCCCACAATGCTGGGCTTAAGCAGCAAATGGGTGCATCCCGCCCATCCATTTGGTCGCTATTGATCAGTGGTCTAGCCTGCCTTCAGAAGTTGTTGGTGCCTCATCACTGGAAGTTTTTAAGAAGAGACTGGACAACTTTCCTGAAAGCATCCCCTGCTCGAGCAGGGTATGGACCAGAAGATCTCCACGGTCTTCTTCTGTGTTATTCTGTTAATCTGTCTTCATCGTGTCATCATTTCTCCAGTGATTCTGAACTAGTCAGATCACTGGAGCATTTATGAAACGATGCACTGTTGGACATATACAATATACAATATTGTACCTCTTCAGCTACCAGAAAGAAAACAGGTTAAGCTACATTTTGCTGAAAGGCTATGCTTGCCTTACAATCTTCACATCATCATATTTTGGCTTTGATTCCCATGGCTGGATCCGACATTTGTTATAAAATACCTTCTGGCATGATTAAAATTAGGTTATACTAATATCCCTATACTGCAAAGTTGTCTTTTGCAAGAAATCGGGATTTTATTAAAAGGAATCCTGAAATGAGACAACAGATGGAGAAATGTCTGTACATCATGATTAGTACCACAAGTAATTCTTAAGGATTTTAAAAGTGATTCTAATTTTCTTAAATTAAAAAGTCAGGGATGTTGATATACACTAGCAGGTACAATGTAACAATAAATTAATATTGCCTAAGGGGAAACTGACACTGAATCACTCAAACAAATCAAGACAATCTGAGTATGACAACCAGAAAAAGAAATGAGAAAAAATTATTGTTGTGTATCAGAGGAAATCTTACAAAAAAATTGCATGGCATATCAAATATAGTTTGAGTTTTTCTAGGGGATATGATTTTTTAAAGACAATATATCTGGTTGTTTAAGCAGTACTGAAAGACTTTAGACAAGAGTGTGAAATTTTTAATATTTTTCTTATTCTGATTATTCCCGCCGCCCCCCCCCCCCAAAAAAGAAAAATACTGTATTTTGCTCTTTACTTGTGGCAAATAAAATATATCTTTGCTTTTCAGGCAGCATTATGAGTGAAGAGGTTCAACTGAAAACGAATATGAAGTCTAGGCTGCTGTCAAAATTTTTGACTTCTACTTACAGCAATTGATTAAAAATAATAAAATTTAGAATTAGTTGAATTAAACTAAGGGAGGAAATAAGAATCTTCTCCTACTGGCTGTACTATGGAATTAAATATACTATCCAGTTTTCAAAAATAAAGATGAAGAGAAGAGAAGAACTCACTTTATAGACTGATATCTGTAAAATCACAGTCTTGAATTGACAATCGCATCCATCCATACATTTAATCATTGGCCGTGGCTAGATATTAGCAGCTCAGTGACCCCAAACCTGTCAGCAAAGGTGGCTTTTCAGAACATTATGGAAGGTGGGGAGAGTGGTGGCAGTGTAGAGATGTTTAGTTGTAACATCTTCCAATATGTAAATTATAAAATGAAGTAGACAAGGACAGCAATCCTTGGAATTCCTTCCCTCCCTAAGGAGAGTTGGGGTAAAATGGAGAGATCTCATAGCAGAGAAGTACATTTATTGTATTTCTCCTAACACAAGTTATCAAGTTCCAATACTGAAGATACAGGAGACTGGTGGAGTGAGTTCAGCTCTTTATTAGGTTACAGGGAGGGATTTCCAGCACCAGTATACAAAAGGCAGGGAGTTTAAATGGGGAGCCAATCCGGGCAGGGAACCAATCAGAAATTTCTTGCTTTACTTCTCAGTCAGACTGGAGTGAAAACTTCCCCAGTTCTTCAGGATGTAACAGTTACTTTCATACTAGCCCCCACAGAAGGAATTGTAACATGACTCATTTTCATTTGTTCGGCATGAGAGGTTCCTAGGGTTAAATTATTTCCACATTTTTGTTTTTCCAAAGAGATTAGGCAAAGTAAGTACAGTGATACCTCGTCTTACAAACTTAATTGGTTCTGGGACGAGGTTTGTAAGGTGAAAAGTTTGTAAGATGAGACAATGTTTCCCATAGGAATCAATGGAAAAGTGATTAATGCATGCAAGCCCCAAACTCACAGCTGAAGTGCCCATTATTGCGCTGATGGGATTCCCCTGAGGCTCCCCTCCATGGGAAACCCCATCTCCGGACTTCCGTGTTTTTGTGATGCTGCAGGGGAATCCCAGCAGGGAAATCCCAGCAGTGCAACAGAGGTTCGGAGGTGGTGTTTCCCATGGAGGGAAGCCTCAGGGGAATCCCAGCAGCGCAAAAACGGGTGCTTCGCTGGCAACAGAAGTCAGGAGGCAGGGCATTCCAGTGGTGGCGGCTTGGGTTTGTAAGGTGAAAATAGTTTGTAAGAAGAGGGCAAAAAAATCTTAAACCCCGGGTTTCTATCTCAAAAAGGTTGTATAACGAGGGGTTTGTAAGACGAGGTATTACTGTACTTAGGAAGCCATGTTCTTTCTGTTTACATCTATTTGTATAAGGAAGCATGACAAATGAAACAGTTTTGCCTAAGTTACACTGTTAAATTTTTACCTAAATGCATAGTAAAAGTCCTTAGGCTAATCAAGGTACAATTTATAATCAAGAATGCCTGCTACAAATGGAAGCAATGCACATGATTGAGGTTTTACTGAAACAGACTAGTCTAAAACCATGCCTGGATTTACTGTGTCTACAGTTACTGTAATTACTGTGTTTACATGTCTTAGCTGAATTGAAGTGAACTAAATCTCATACGTTTAAGCTTTATCAGAATTTTCGTTGTGAAATTTGAGAAGTATGAAAAAAATAGTCAATTATAGAAATACTCATGCTTAGAACATGATTAACTTGGTGCCATTCAATGTGCTTGTTAACTGCATACATATATACACTTAACATACAGTAGTACCTCTAGATATGAGCTGCTCCACATGCGAGTATTCCAAGTTACAAGCCGCGACACAAGCGAAAGTTCTGTTCGACACCCAAGCTCAAATTCGGGATACGAGCCGAGCTTCCACTAGGTGGCGCAATAATCTCCTTGCTTTCAGTTATCTCGGCGTGAAAAACAAAGTCTAAAGGCATTCATTCGAGATGCGAGTTGATCAACTTACGAGCTCGGGTCTGGAACGAATTAAACTCGTATGTTCAGGTACCACTGTATTATTCATAAGGTTTTTAAAGGAGTAATATTATGGAAAATGTAAAGCAAACAAACTAAAAGAGCTAAGAAAAATGATTCATCAGTAGATAATACTGAGATGGTTTGGTTAGAAAAGGAAGAAATGTTGGGCAAGAGAAAGAAAGAAATTATAACCCAAATGTACTTTATATCAACATGATTCACTAAATGGAAACAAAAATGTTTCCATTTTTGCAAATCTTTGCTTTCACCACATTCATTCACTGCCTTTTGCTAATGTTTCAGCTCGAGAATTTCAACTACGAGAATCCACAACATTCTCAGTCCTTTACAGATAGTCCTCAACTTACAACCATTCATTTAGTGACTGTTTGAAGTTACAACAGCACTGATAAAAGAAACTTATGACTGTTCTTCAGAGTTATGACCGCTGCAGTGTCCCCATGGTCATGTGATCAATTTTCAATGTTTGGCAACCGGCATGGATTTTATGATGGTTGCAGTGCCTGGGGTCATGTGATCACTTTTTTGCAAGTTTTGACAAGCAAAGTCAATGGGGAAGCCAGATTGACTTAATGACAATGTTACTAATTTAACAGCGGCAATGAATTATTTTACAACAATGGCAAGAAATATTGTAAAATGGGAAAAAACTAATTTAAACAGCTGTCTTGGTTAGCAATGCATATTTGGGACATAAGTTGAAGAAATCACTGAAACAGCTCTGAATTCCAAACAAAGTTATTTTGCAAACCGATAAAGCCAGATTATTCCATTCAATTCTACACTGAACTTCTTACTCTCTAAAATTTCCACTTCATCTATTTGTTTGCTTCATTAAACTTTCTATTTTTTTAAAAAAAATGTTCATTCATCTCCTCTTTCAACTTTACAAATCTTTTGTCTTTTTTCAAAATCATCCCATTTTTTTCCTATTTATTGAAATAATTTCTGAAGTATATCTTCTGTAAACATTTTTGTTGCAAGTTGCTCTGGTGAGCCCTTCCCGCCCTCTCTTGCCATTTTTCTAGTAGCTATGGTAATCCCAAAGTGAAAGTGTCTCAAAAAACAAAAGGAACAGACAAGCCTCTCCTTCCCTCATATTATTTTTTCATAGTTTTGACAGTTTCATTTTAGTAGCTCTCTGAAGCTTCAGCCACAACACACATCATGTCTCCATGGCAACTAAATGTCTCAGTCTGATTCATTACTTTATCTTTTATTATGTAGAGCCCACCAATTAAGTGCAATCTTTAAAAATAAATGATAGGTTTTCCATGCAGGTCTGGTCTCTTTAACTGACTTAGTGCAAATTTATGTCAATGTCATGGTGGGCTCAGAGTTAAAGTCAAAGGAGGTGACTATTACTAGTAGCTAGCTCCAGAGCAAACTTCAGAAGTGTTGACAGGTGGACATGATGAGTAACCAGCTCCAGCACCACCAGTTGGATTGCCATGTGAGCAGGCAGAAGAGGTGGGGCAAAACAGCAACCAACAGGCACATCACTCTAAGAAGATGAGGGTGAAGAATATCCACCCCATCCCAATCCAAAAATTTGACAGGTTGCAAAGAGAATAGGACAAAGATGATCTGTAAGATTGATCATGTACAAGGAATCTCACTCCATTAAATAAGCTATACCAGGGCTTAAATTGAATCAAAAGAATTTTACTCCGAAAAAATGGTTGCAATAAAGTTAGGCAGAAACTGTTAGGCAATTCTTCTGCTTCCCCAAAAATCTGGTTATAAAACTTTGGTTATTGAAACGGATGTCCAGGTACTGCCTCTATGTTGGTTGAGGCAGGCATGATTCCCTTGGGTACCATTTGTTGGGGGTCAAGAGAAAGGGAGGTTTTTGCCTTCTCTTTCTGCTCAAGATACCCATGGACAATTGGTGGGCCACAGTGTGACACAAAAAGCTGGACTCGAAGGGTTTGGCTTGATTCAACATTGCTCTTCTTATGTTATTATGTTCCTATGTTCTTATCTTCTCTTTCTGCCCAAGATCCCCATGTATAATTGGTGGGCCACTGTGTGACAGAATACTGGACTCGATGGGCTTTGGCCCCATTCAGCATGGCTCTTCTTATGTTCCCAAAGCCAACCCCCCCCCCCCAACCAGTCCACTTGCAGCCATCGTGATGCTTTAAGGTTGTTTTGAAAATGCTGAGATGCTAGGCAGGTCATCCCACTCTCATGGGATGACCACCTTGGAATTGGCTGGGAGGAAGTCTGCTCCATCTGCCTTGAACCTTACAATCCTGACTCTGAACCTCAACTAGCTGATAAATTTGCTAAAAGTGCTGATGATCCAATTTTGCATGACAATCTTCTATGTGTCGCTTTGATTTGGAACTCTTTTAAGCCAAGCTTGATAAACTTTGGGGGGGGGGGGGGTGTTTAAACAATATTGCAAGTGCAATTTGTTTGCAAGCCTCATTTAGTGAAGAGAATAAAACCATCCTTTCATATATTGGCGTTTGCTTTGCCTGGGCTAGAACACAAAAGACATTCATCAAAACTAAAAATTAAAAGATAAAAAATAGAAAAATAGATTGCCCCTTTATCCATTTCAAAACATTCTTATATCTTTGTTGAGCTTTTTACAAAGGGTTTTTTGAGTCTTTAAATGACATTCTCTTTCATGTTTCTTGAAAGAAGTTTAACTTGTTGAAACTAATTTTATCTTTGTCACAAAGGAAAACTCGCAGTATCTGTAGATTAATTACTTTCTAAAATGATTAAGAAATGAGGTGGGCAGGCTTAATAGCTGTATTAGCTTCACCCAATTAGGAATATATGGAATTCCAGGATTCCTGGCAACTCAACTTTCAAACCAACTGCAAAACCCCTTTTTGTTTCTGCAGTTTACTCACAAGGAACTGCTGGTCAGCATGCATATGGTTTATTTCATGAATTCCCTTTGAGTTTGTGCTGGCCAGCTGGAGTTCTTAGTTGTGGTGTATCTCTGTTCCTTCAGACAGTGTCACCTTGCCATAATTCCCTACCGTAAGCTTCACTGCTAATACATATTTTGGAGATTGTATTTAACATTGAACAACATAATTTGAGGATCTGGCTTTCCACTCAAGAATCTTCCCATATTGTACATATAATATTTCGTATATTCTGCAAAGCTATTATGGAGTCTTTCCTGTTCTTTGTACTTGGTTGTTTGCTTGCAGACATTACTTGTGCATATAATGGAATGCGCATCTGGACAGATGAGAATCTTGGCAACACAGACCTTTCCCAGGGAGAAGAATGTACATTCCATCAGAGAAAAGGCCAAATTAGATTGTGGTTCTGAATAGGTGGGGAGCATCACAGTAGTTACACCTTAGAAACTCTGATGGTATATCTGGAAAGTTACGGTAAAAAAAATTCTAGCTTTAATTTGGCAAAATTCTGTTCATTAGGAATAAGCAAATAAGGATGGACTCAATAAGATTTTGCTCTGTTATCTTTGAGTTTGGACCTGCTACCTAATTAAATAACATCATCAATGCTAGGGGTTTGCTCCTTTTTCACATAGTAACTTGCCCTACCAATATTGGATGTGGTAATTCATTGATTAATGTATTGTACTGTTTTATTGCATGTCTGGTATAAATCCTTGCTTATCTGTGTGTTGAACTGCTGGAGAGGATGCAATATGATCTTTATGCTTCCTTCTTAGCTTTTTTATTGTCTATTTTGAATGGTGCATAAGTGTGGTTTATCTCTGTGTTAACTGATTTGTCTGAATGCTGTGTTCCAGAAATTCTCTGGTGGTTTTGAATTTAACTAAGTTTAAGATGCTGAGTTTCCCAATTGAGACTATGAGAGTTATAGTCATAGTCATGACAGGAGAGGACAGTTATAATGCAACTTCCCACTACATGTTCTTCCAGAAATGCTTTCCAGAAATAAGTTTATTAAACCAAAAATAAAATTAAGTCCTTGAAATAAATATATCCATTAATGATAAAGTTTATGCATTATTTAATTTAACTATCTCTGAACTTGGTTGGACTAATTGCTCCAGGTGAGTTCAATTTTGGTTGCTTCATCTCCTAGGAAAAAAATGCCCATATTAGCTGTCACTAATCAAGGCACAATAACATCTGATTTACCATGGAAACAAAAGGTTATTGAACTAATCCATTGACCTACAAAATACAAAAGCTAAATCAAAAGTGCTAATACAGCTGTTGATGCTACCTCCATACACATACAACCCCCCCCCCCAAATGAGATTTCAGATATCGTAGCACACAACTAAACATTGAAGCATGGAACTCATTACCGGACTCCATAGTGTCATCCCCAAACTCCCAAAGACCCTTAAACAAGATCTAAGTATTGCCCACAAGATCACATGCTGCAACGTCCTGCCTGTCGGCGACTACTTCAGCTTCAACCACAACAACACAAGAGCACACAACAGATTTAAACTTAATATTAACCGCTCCAAACTTGACTGTAAAAAATATGACTTCAGTAACCGAGTTGTCGAAGCGTGGAACTCATTACCGGACTCCATAGTGTCATCCCCAAGCCCCCAACACTTTACCCTTAGATTATCTACGGTTGACCTATCCAGATTCCTAAGAGGTCAGTAAGGGGCGAGTACAAGTGCACTAGAGTGTCTTCCGTCCCCTGTCCTATTGCTCTCCTATATCTCCTATACCTTTCTTCTATTCCTATATCTCTTCTTCTATTCTTTCATTGATATATTCTATTACTACATCTTCTTTTCTATTATTTCTTAAATATATTTTACTATGAGTATCTCTTCTATAACCTTTAATTCTATAATTCATTGTGTGCTGGACAAAATAAACAAGTAAAATAAAAAATAAATAAATAAAAAATGATGATGAAGGAAGAAATGAGGAATCTGATTGACCCAAATAACAAGTATGGAATAGTGGTTCAGCAGCTGTTGAACTTTGGTTCAAGATCTTTCTTTAGGTATAATAACTCACTTTCTAAAAGACCAATAACTATGGAAGCATTTCAAAATTAAATGCAAAAAGTGTTCTCAGGCGTGCATTTTGGTGGGAGAGCACACACAAAAAACCCCTACATGGACATAATTAAATAAACTTGATTGAAAGCTCCAATGAGATTTAAAATAAACTTCAATTAATTTCTGTATTCATCAGTTTGTTACTTGTGTTACTTTTTCTCTGCTATTATAGGATATGGCTTTCTGTCTCTGTTTCTATCTGTACAATTTTTTCTTGCTAAGTGCCTGTTATTTATGGTAAATTGATATCATTAAGTTTGTGTACCAACCATGGAAATAACTGAAAACTAATTAAAATCAATTAAAGAGTTGTGGAAAAAATAAACTGTTTTTCATCCTTACATCCCTTGACTTTGATACTCTGCTAGGAAAAACACCATATTGCTTCCCATGGAATTGTGTAGCAGTAATTTTTATGCTTATGCATCCAAATACACTGTCACAAATCTGCTTTCTTTAAAGTTTTTCTGGTAATAATGAACAGTCTTTAAGAACATGTGATTTCCAAGCTTGCAACTTTTAATATACATTCCCGTTTTTATGAACAATTTTTCATTTCCATCTTAGGCACAAAGAACAGAATAGATGAATTACAAATTTTCTTGAACGTGCATGACAAAAATCAAATGGAACTATTCCAACTGTGAGGAAAATAAGTAGCTGAGAGAACAAACATATTGAAATAGTACAGTGAGTCATCTAGTGAGAATATCTGTCTTCAGAAATACTTACTGGTATAGGCAATGAAATCTCAATAACTTAAAAAGAAAAGAAAGAAATGATATTTCTGGTCATGCTACAATCCCATTCACGCTTATGCATTTTGAACAAGCACCAGACCATAAAACATGGACAAGATCAATGTTCTATTTATTATATTTATATTACAATTACAATTTCTGAAAAGTAATACATATTGGCTTGCTTGGTTTAGCAAGATAATATGACAGACTATTATTCTGCAGATTTAAAAAATGCAGATTACGGTCAAAACTACAGTACATTTCTCCTCTCTTTTCATTCATTAGTTCATCAGAATTTAAACTGCAGTAAATATATCTTTTTTCTAAGTATTATCAACATCCCAACAGTAGTAACATGACATTGTGTTCTTTTACTAGTCACAAAAAAGACAGAAAAATGATATCTGTACATATGTAAAAGAAATGGAAGTTATAAAGAAGCATAGAAATCAAAATTAGGAGTTAAACTACATTCATCATTCATATATAAGTTCATTATAGGTTCATTATAATTGCCATATTATAACTGCAGTTGTAAGTTTAAAATATCTATTATAAGAATTCCCATACAATTCATCAATAAGCTAAATGACCACCAGTTCAGTACTGACAATTTTAAAGCTACCATGAACCATAAATTATGAGTACAACAAACATCTCAAGAACAATTGATGGAGAACAACCAATACCTATTGGTATTGGTTGATACTTGACCAACATGAAAACAGGATGTCACTTTTCACAGGATGTTTATCAAAATCATTGGGTTTATGAAGAGTTGAACAAATAAGATATTAATATTAATTAAATCATGGGGCTTTTTTTCTTGTCAGAAAAAATATATAGTTGCTAGATTTTTAAAAATTACCAACATTTTATTTATCACGTTTTTACATATCTGATTACACATATGATGTGTTGTATCACCAATATACTATCTGGAATCTATCCAATATTGCAGTAGTTTGCATTTGCTGTTTTGTATGCTGGAAATATTATAATTTTAATTGCAATAGAAAATTAACTCAAATATGTAGCATAGATTGATAATAATCAGTTAATAAGTAACTTTCAATAATTTATAAATGATAATAATTAATTATTAATTACTGAATTTTTAAAAAAGAGAATTAATATTTATGGATTTAAAAATGAATCCAGTTATGTAGCATAGATTGATAAAGAGCCACTTTGGTCTAATGGTTAAGACTCAGACTAGAAACCAGGAGCTGTGAGTTCTAGTTCCACTTTAGCCATAAAGACTGGCAGGGTGACTTTGGCCCAATCAATCTCTGTTAGCTCAGAATGTCAGGTAAAGCAATTTGCCAGTCAGTCGGATTCCTGTTGCAAACAATGGATCAGCATTCAATTCATTCAAAAAAGCAAGGATAGCAAGGGAAAAATGCTAGGCAGAAAAAGAAAAGTACCATAGATTGAAAGGCAGTTAACTAACATAGCTGCTTAAGAAAGAAATATCTAGAAATTGCAGGTCTATATCAAATACAAAAACTATGTTAATTTCAGTTAAGCTCCTATACGACTCTTTAACTATGGAACTTTTTCATTTTCTCTCCTTTCCATAATTCCAGTACTTTTATGACTTTCCACCCAGCTGCAACCGTTTTTGTACCTACCACCAAAAAAGTATTTAGGTAATAGAGGAAGAAATAAGAAATTCTGCCAGCAGAAGGCTTCTGCTAGCAGAAAGCTTCTCACTTGAATACTATGTTGCTTAAATCAAATATGTCATGATATAATGAATACTTTAACTTGTTGAATTGTAGCCTAGATTTTCAGCTGATTTGCCTCTAAGAATACAAAATAGTCAGTGTTTTAATGTGAATAGCTATGTATTCAGTTGAATAAAGTGAAGATTTATGACAATATACTCCGTGTTGTCTATTAGCACATCTTAATGAGTATCCTTTTTTGGATACAACTTTATTAGAATATATTATACTTTGAATTACAGCAAAGCTTTCTCAGTAAAGAGAGTGAGAGCCTCAGTGAAGGCATGGTAATAAAGGAAGAAATAAATCATAATCATATGCGTTTTTAATTATTCAATATTTTCTAAATGAAATATGATTTACGATTGGACTTGGATTATACTCAAATTATAATGCTCCTCATTCATTGTTACTTAGGAATTATGCATTCCTATAGATCAGTGGTTCTCAACCTTTCTAAGGCCGCGACCCCTTAATACAGTTCCTCGTGTTGTGGTGACCCCCAACCATAAGTCTAGCGCCAATTCTCTCAACAGAGCTTTGAGCTGATTGGCAGGAAGGTCAGAGGGATGTCCCCACTGTAAATGCCTGATTGGTCGGATTGTAAAAATAAGGTCCAAGATGCCAGAATAGAAGCTTTAGTTCCTAATACCAGGGGAAATTTGTCTTTTCCCAGGGTCTCAGGCGACTCCCATGAAATAGTCATTCGACCCCCAAAGGGGCCCCGACCCCCAGGTTAAGAACCACTGCTATAGATAAAGGTGTGTTTCATAGGATTTCAATGGATCCAATTTTTAAATTCCTACCTGAATTTTGATTCTATAATATATGTGGAAAAATAGTTAGAAAAAACAGAAAATATTATAATTCATAGCAAGCAATAACATGTATCCTACCTCTCTCCAGAGGAATAGGGATTTCCATTATTGTATCAACAAAACAGAAACAAGCTTTCTACTGAGACTAACATTAACTTCCAAAGGTGTTCCTGTAAGAAGGATAATCCCAGACCATCACTGACTAGCCTATGCAGACAGGGCCAAGTCATTTAGGGGTTTTAATTCAAATTCAAAACACTCTGACATTAAGTGGAGAAACAAAATTGAAACAAGAGAACATATTCCAAAATAAGAAAATTGGGCCCAAGAAAAATGAAAGATTAATTGAAATATCTTTGAATATTAGTTTAGAATTTTAGATTACCCTAATTCTCTCGTATATAAAGGCTTTTGCCACCTTCTTGTACTACGTATTTAACATGAAACCCTTTTTTAAAAAAAGAACCTTTTCTAAGGAGGTATCTCTGTCTCAACTACTGGCCTCAAGATGCATTTAGGAACTTGGTCTGTTGCCAGTTAAACAATCAGGCAATGGATCTGTAATATTCTCGACCTCTTCTATTCAATTCAAACCTACGTGGGGTTTGTTGTTTTCTGGTGCTCCTCATAATTTCTATTCTTTGGTTTACTTCTTTGGGCATTTAAATTCTGTTGTATTTTCAGAACCCCAATCACACATTTAAATATTAGTGTGGCTAAGTATCACACAAGCAGACAATACATTTATTGTAAGGATTCTTATAATATTGTAAGGACTTTTAATACAATTCATCACCAATATTTATTATTTCTGTCAAAATGTCCATTATTATTCATCACTGGTTTGGGGTTCCATTTAGCTGCGTTTTGGCTTCCTGAACAACTCTAATGGAACTGGTTTCTAAATGCCATTTTAATGCTAAATGAGATGAGATCTCACCACAGAGACAAAGCATATATTTTCAAGGAAAATATATTTTTAGTTCAGTTGTTTCCATTCAGCTCTAGGATCATGTGACATGCCATAAATGCATCACATGAAGATCAGTTGGAAACCTCACCTCTCAAAATACTTCCAACTTGTTATAGCACATTTGCAACTATTAAAAGAGCTCTAATCATAATGTCAAAGATGTTCGTTCGAAATTCTGCCCTATCAAAGCATTACAAAACAAATACATTCTTGCTCTGAAATGAATATAGATTCTCCTAAACGCCTTAACACTTTTCCTCAAAATGTACTGTCCAGTCTATATTCTGATATCAAATTCAGGAAAAAAAAAATGAATTTCATATGAATTATGGTTTTAATAAAATACCCTCTTTAATTTTAAGAACATATTAAAATACATTCAAAAAGGCAATACTTGAATTGATATCTTCTTAACAATTATTTTTCAATATTAAATATTATTTTTCAATATTTAATATTTAAATATTTAATGTGTTATACTGTAATCTTTCCTTATTGTACTGAGTGTAAATTGGGAGAGGCTGTTTTACAGAAAATAAGGCAACAAAGAAAGAAACCTTTGCTAATTCTGCCTTCTTTCCCTAGTTTACTGTATTATATTTCTTGTTGTCACAAGAGTCCTTCATCCAAGAATTTTAAATATATATATATATATTAATTACAGGTTCTGTTTGAACAGATCTGAATATTTTGTTTCTTCTGGATTTTTACCCCAACAAACCTAGCATTAAAATGTTGACTTTCTCCTGTCAAATAGTTATTATTTTTAAGAATATTTACCTTAAGAAAGACAGTAATGTACAAATTTTTCCCATTATTTTTCAATAGACTTCTCAAACTTGGCAACTTTAAGACTTGTGGACTTCAACATAGCAGCTGGAGAATTCTGGGAGTCGAAGTCCACAAGCCTTAAAATTGCCAAGTTTGAAGATCTCTATGGCATAGAACAGTGATGGCAAACTTTCTTTGGCTTGGGTGCCAAAAGGGTGCACATGCACATAACACATGGACATGGGTGTCCACACCCATACTGCAATGGCCTCCCCCCCATGCATGCACACTACCTCTACGCTCTCCCCTCTCCATGCATGGGCACAGGCCTCACTGAAGCTGTGGAGCTGACCTTCAGATTGTTGCAACTAGGTCTCCTATACCTTGGCCCATTTCTTCTGCAGCCAGGAAGGCTTTCCTGAAGGCCTTTGTAGCCAATAACAGAGCTCTGGATCAATCTGGAGCTGTGCTATTGGCTACATAGGCCTTCAGAAAAGCCATCCCAGCTGTAGAAGAAATGGGCTAAGGTGTGGGAGCCTGGCTGCAACTGTTCAAAAGTTGAAGAAGTTCCTGAAAACCTCTGACAGCAAAAAGGAAGCTGGGGGTGACACACACAAATGAACTTCCTGTTGGGCTGTTTTTCAGGATATGTTTCTAAAGCCTGGGGAAGAACGAAAGCAACCAAAAAAGAAGGCCGAAAATCAGCTGAGCTGACATAAGGGCAATGTCACGCTTGCCCACAGATATGCCTCCGTGTGCCACCTGTGGCACCTGTGCCATAAGTTCTCCATCACTGGCATCGAGTAACAAAAGGTGGTCTGTGTTTTAGAAGTGATATTGTAGCAACATAGTAATATGTGTAGGGAAAGATGATTATATAAAATCCTAATAGGTTTACTCCAGGATGAAGAGATATGATCCCAACATGATCCTTCAGGACTTCAAACAGCGCATTCATTGTATCTATCTTGTTGCTGGTATCTCCTTTTTTTCCTCCACCCACCCACCCCTCCAGAAAGAGATATTAAAGACTTTTCAATAGAGCCAGGGCTTCAATTTGGTTAAAATGTGATAACTTGAGGATGATAATTTGTTCTATGACCTACTTATTTTCCTGGCTATCCATGGCATTCTCAGAAGTCTTCTCCAATACCAATGTTCAAAAGGATCAATACTTTTTCTACTCTGCTTCTTCAAATCCATATTGACATACTGGTAAATATTTGTATGGCTTTCTTTCCATGCTCCTTTTATTTTCCCCTCTATTTGGACTTTTTAATTGATCCATATACTTTACTTAGCAAGTTAAACTTTTCATTGTTCTCTTTGTTTTCTTTGGAAAATTCAATGAAAACTTGCAATGGGCGGGAATGGGTTAAGAGAAAACAAATTGGGAGCATATGAATTTGAAAACTTGAGACAATTATCTAAAATGTATTACACTAATGAAACCAAATTTGAAATTAAATTTTCTGACTATCATTTCAGAAATGTAGTCCGGTTCTACATGTGTTTAGTTCTCAATGATTATTTTCAAGTGTGTATATACTGAATCACAGACTAAAACCTTGTAAAGTGAATAAGGACACAGAAGAAAGATATCTTAAAGTCCTTAAAAGTGAAGAGAAAAATTTCCATTGCTTTTGTACAGCAAGTTGAATTATCATTGAAACTATGGTAGTTGTTGCCTAATATACAATCATTTTCTGCTGGAATTGCAACTCAAAATCTTCATCACATGAGTGGCTTGTCCCAAATTAGCTCCAAGGGCATTCTTAACTATCTTGTTAATTATGTCCCCAATATTCGGACTCTATTAGGACATCAAGAAACTGCACCTGATTTTCAGCAACATATTGCTATCTGTTGTATTTCAACATTTTAATTAATGAGGTTCTGATGAAGACTTTCAGAGAATATAATTGCATTTTTGGAACGGGTTTGTTTATTATAGATTTCCAAGCTTTTTCCCTTTTGCAGGTCATCGTGATTACTAATTTTGAAGTTATTTGATGTTAGTAATGACATGATAGGTATCTATACTTTTCTCCTGTCAATTAGTTAAAATTAATTTGTACATAATGTTAAAATAAAATGAAGTAAAAGAAAATATAAAAATAATCCAAATATAGATGAACAATATTCTACTTATTTGCCGATAAACTCTTTTTATTTGTATTATTATTATTACTTCTATACATTAATTCTATACATGTATAATTACGCTGATACGAATGACCGTGAATCTATAATGAGATAAGCTGTAAGGAATCAGCAGGGGAGGGGGGAGGGAAGGGGATATATGTTGTACTGTCTTACAACAGACATCTTACAATTGTACTTACAAATTGATAATACAATGATCTGTCTCTGCGTTTTTAATATGTATATAATCCAATAAAGATTTATACAAAAAATAATAATTTGAAATCAGGAAAATTTTGGGATAGTTTTCCTTTAATCTATTTTAAAACAAGATGGACCAGAGTATGATTCTTCTATTGCAGACAATTTTTTTTAAAAAAAAGATATATTGGTTCTCTCAAGCGCTACGTGGTACCTCTGAGAACAGCTTGTCATGAGATGCAGTAAGGCAGAATTTTAAAGAGTGCCTCCTTGCCTTGTTTTTTCCAGCAGGAGCAGATCTACACTCTGCTAATTCTGGATCTAACCCAACTGCTCCAGTCCCTAGCATTTGTCCCAATAAGAAAGGATACCGGGTTATATTTGCTTTCTGATGTACAATACATATTGTAAAGTACTTTGCAAATTACAAGAGCTATGTAAGTGATCAATAGCTATAGTACAGCAGCAGCAGAAAATGTTCTCTGTCACATTTTGTTTCAAAGTAGCACCAAATGCCAAGAAATGCAGTTGGAGCTGCCTGCCAAAATGAGCTGCCCAGGCCAGCAACATCAGTTGGAGCCAGAAATTTAACCCGTTACCATCATGGCTGGGTCTTTCTTTATAAATTTTTCAGGGCAAAAATGACATTTCATTTGGCTTCTTTGACTTAATTCAGAGACAAAGGCTGTGAAATAGACTTTTAGTCAATCAAGCCCCACTATGAACTGCATGCTGCAGTGGCAGATGAGTTTGATTTTGTATTTTAAATAAGCCGGTGTAAAAAGAGGGAAGAGAACATGTTTCTAAACTGCGGGGAGTCAGCAGTATTCTGGGCTCTCTTGTCTCAGCAGTGAATAAAGAGTGATAAACCCAGGTCATGTTTGAAATCTTCCCCACTATACTAGGCATATACTGTATTACAATCTGTGCCATATAAAAGTTGCATAATTTAAGATGAGAATGTGAAATGTAGTAATAATATACATGTTTATAGCAGCAGTGGGTTCCTACCAGTATGGCTAATTGCACGCAGTTAGAAACATAGAAGTCTGACGGCAGAAAAAGACCTCATGGTCTATCTAGTCTGCCCTTATACTATTTTCTGTATTTTATCTTAGGATGGATATATGTTTATCCCAGGCATGGGAGCTGGCGTGTGAGCATGCGTTCGAGCAAAAATTTTGCTTTCTGCACCTGTGCATGTAGCAAAATCTTGCACGAGGACATACGTGTGTGCATGTTTCAGTGAAGAAGCGTAGAAGCAAAAAACCTCACCAAAACATGAGCATACGCAGTGATGGGCTCCTACAGGAACGGTCAGGAAAGCAGTTCCGGTAGCAAAATTTGGAGCTCCACCCCAGAGCCACGCCCATGGTGTGGTAGTAACAATTTTGGTAGCCCATCACTGAGCATACGTGTGTCCCCATGTGAGATTTTGCTACCTGCACAGGTGCAGAAAGAAAAATTTCGCTCGAATGCGCACTCGTGCATCAGAGCCATGGAGCTATGTGCAAGTCACCATCTTGGTAGGAACCCACTACTGGTCTATAGTGACCTAATGTGCAGAACAGTTCATGTTCTTGCCCTAAATGAGTGAAGGGGTTGTCATGTTACATTCCTCAATAAATAGAAGAAACTGTTAAAACTGAAGAAATCAGCATGAGATGCCAACAGCTCCAGACTGCTTTCTCTAAATGTTTGGTAGCTACTAAGGTAACTCCTTAGTCTGAAGGTTAGCTATTATTTGCCTGGTTAATTTAATCCCTTTTAAGTACTTTTTGTTTAAACCAATGCAGTACATTCTTGACCAATGCAGTACTCACAAGAACATATAGTAATACAAATGCAATATATAATGATAGTAAAAGGCTGCTGCTGCTGCTGCTGTTATTGTTGTTATGGTATTAGGATTTTTGCAGCATTCATGTACCCACAAGCAAGTTTTCATGAGTTAGGAAGGCCAGACAAAAGAAGCACTTTTCTATGTGTGCTGCTTATATGGGGAAAGTATTCATTTTTTTATCAGCTTGAGAGGTTCCAGATAAAACTATTCTGGGAAAATTGCCTTTTACTGATCATTTATTATGTTCTGGAAGGAGAAGGAAAAGAAGCTTTGTATGCAGTTGCATTGTGTCTTTAAACTCATCTCTCATACCAAACCTTTATACCTTACATAATGGTTTTCATCCCCAACATTCTTATAATTTTTAAAAATAGGGAAACAAAAAAAAAAAGACTACTTCTGAATTTCTGAAAGCAAGTTAAATTGGATTGAAATTCATACTGCATTGCTTCGTACTGTTCTGTGCTATGTATTTATTTGAGTCTAATTCACAAATGTTGCTTTTATTTATTAAAGGTAGTGATTTATGTGTGCAGCCGGCTTTCTAAGTACTGTTTACATAAAGCTAAAGCTGTGACCAATTCATAAAATGTAATGTCTGATCTATTGCTGCTTCTCATAACTATAAAAAGACATTGCATAAAATGTTTTTGAAAGTGTTTTATTCATAATTGCAGAAGACCCAGGTTTCAGATGGGATTACTCTCTTATAAGGACCTGGATTGTGGGGGCAATAGGCTGGCTCTGTTAAAAAGTGCTATTGCTAACATGTTGTAAGCCGCCCTGAGTCTAAGGAGAAGGGCAGCATAAAAATTGAATGAATGAATGAATAAATAAATAAATAAATAAATAAATAAATACTTCAATACGAGGGTCATCGAAAAAGTAATTACACCACAATTTTCATTTCAACAATTATTTATTGAAGCAGTGGAAGTGATGAGCCGGTGCCTGGAGGCTGTTGGGGTCTGGATGGGTGTCAACAGACTCAAGCTCAACCCGGATAAGATGGAGTGGCTGTGGGTTTTGCCTCCCAAGGACAATTCCATCTGTCCGTCCATCACCCTGGGGGGGAGTCACTAACCCCCTCAGAGAGGGTTCGCAACTTGGGCGTCCTCCTCGATCCACAGCTCACATTAGAGAAACATCTTTCAGCTGTGGTGAGGGGGGCGTTTGCCCAGGTTCGCCTGGTGCACCAGTTGCGGCCCTATTTGGACCGGGAGTCACTGCTCACAGTCACTCATGCCCTCATCACCTCGAGGCTCGACTACTGTAATGCTCTCTACATGGGGCTACCTTTGAAAAGTGTTCGGAAACTTCAGATCGTGCAGAATGCAGCTGCGAAAGCTATCATGGGCTTTCCTAAAGCCCTTCATGGCACTGGACCAGAATATCTCCGGGACCGCTTTCTGCCGCACGAATCCCAGCGACCAGTTAGGTCCCACAGAGTTGGCCTTCTCCGGGTCCCGTCAACTAAACAATGTCATTTGGCGGGACCCAGGGGAAGAGCCTTCTCTGTGGTGGCCCCGACCCTTTGGAACCAACTCCCCCCAGATATCAGAGTTGCCCCCACACTCCTAGCCTTTCGTAAGCTCCTTAAAACCCACCTCTGTCGTCAGGCATGGGGGAATTGACATGTTCCTTCCCCCTAGGCTTATAAAATTTATGCATGGTATGCTAGTGTGTATGATTGGTTTTAATTTGTGGTGTTTTTTAAAGTAATTTAAATATTGGATTTGTCTTACATTGTATTGCTATTGCTGTGAGCCGCCCCGAGTCTGCGGAGAGGGGCGGCATACAAATCTGATTAAACTTGAAACTTAAACTTGAACAATAAAACTTACACACAAGAAAGAATGGTGTTTCTTCTACACTCCCTATTTTTCCACGTAATCTCTGTCCCATTCTATGGCCTTCCTCCAGCGAGACACAAGGTCGTGTATGCCCTGTCAGTGCCACTCCTTGTTCTGGTCACAAAGCCATTTCTGCACTGAACTGTCTTCTAATGGCCTCACTCTCTGTGCCCAGTGACTAACCGTACTTCTGTCGACTGCGGATTCTCCATAAACTGTACACAAAAATTTATGAAAGTTCCCAACAGTTTCTTTCTTCGCAGTTAGAAATTCAATGATCACGCTGCTTGTAACATACATTTACAGATGCCATTTTGAAACACTGCTGCAGCTACGCTGTCTGAAGAAACGCAAAATTCACATGCACTCCTGACAATTCAAATAATGTATATCTAAAGTTTCACACTATTATTGTAGGCTGAGGGGGGGAATGGTGCATTACTTTCTGGGCGATTGCAGTAGATCAGAATGGAAATACCTAGTCACAGGGAAGAATTTTTTAAGCTAATAAAAGATGGTGCACTAGAAGTCATAAATATGGTACTCGGTGAATGAACTAAGACTTGCCCTTCATTAACCTTGAGAAAACAGAATCACCCCAAATTGATAGATTTCAAGGCTTGACAACTCCATTCCAAAAACATACATTTATGAGATTTATTTGTCATTCAGGTAGCTGGTCAGGTAGTCATTATTCTGCTCAAAAGATTGGTCCATCACTGCCAGTATCCCTCAGGACAGTATATTATGTTGACAAATTTATTGTGGCAAGTCCAAACATTTTTTTTAAATCTCATAGGCCTCCTTCCCTTACAAACCAATATCTTCTTTTATGCCACTGGCATTTATATGCCAGTGTTGGCTTTTATTCTTTGTGTCCTGCCATTGGATCTCGTCTATAAAAAGAAAATGTAACACTCCAATCTAGAGACAAAAATGTACAACATCAATTGCCAACACTTGTCAGCTTGAAGAGGTCTGGCAATGTTTTTTAACAGGAAAAGTGTACCTTCTCAGGCAAGGTGATCACTGCTGTCAAATCAATACCAACTATCTGTTTTAAACTGCATCTGGGCTTTAATTCAATTTAAGAACCATGCCTGGATAACTCCAAACAAGTCTTTTGGGTTGAACTTTGATTCAGAACAAGACACCAACTTCTGTACAGTGATACCTTGTCTTACAAACTTAATTGGTTCCGGGACAAGGTTCTTAAGGTGAAAAGTTTGTAAGACGAAACAATGTTTCCCATAGGAATCAATGGAAAAGCTATTAATGCGTGCAAGCCCAAAATTCACCCCTTTTGCCAGCCAAAGTGCCCATATTTGCGCTGCTGGGATTCCCCTGAGGTTCCCCTCCATAGGAAACCCCACCTCTGGACTTCTGTGTTTTTGCGATGCTGCAGGGAAATCCCAGCAGGGGAATCCCAGCATCACAAAAAGGAGCGCTTTGCTGGCAACAGAGGTCCGGCGGTGGGGTTTCCCAGCGAAGGGAGCATCAATGAAATCGCAGCATCACAAAAACATGGAAGTCCTTGAAACCCCACCTCCGGACCTCTGTGTTTTTGCGATGCTGCGATTTCACTGAGGGTCCCCTCGCTGGGAAAGCCCACCTCCGGACTTCCATTGCCAGTGAAGCACCCGTTTTTGCACTGCTGGGATTCCCCTGCAGCATCACAAAAACAGGGAAGTCCAGAGGTGGGGTTTCCTATGGAGGGGAGCCTCAGGGAAATCCCAGCAGCGCAAAAACGGGTGCTTCGCTGGCAATGGAAGTCGTGAAACAGGGCATCCCAGAGGTGGCGGTGGGTTTGTAAGGTGAAAATAGTTTGTAAGAAGAGGGCAAAAAATCTTAAACCCCGGGTTTGTATCTCGAAGAGTTTGTATGATGAGGCATTTGTAAGACGAAGTATCACTTTATTTACTTTATGAAACAAGTCAAGAAACCTGCCTTTTATCTTTATCTCTTTTCCCAGTAAGACTAACCCAGAATTTTGTTTGTTTGATGAGCTTATGTTCATTTTAAATTCATGACTGCCAGAAACAAAGAGCTATAAATTGTGTTTTTACTAACAAAATAAAGCCAAAGAGGCTCAGAGGTGAGTACCAGCCAGTCTACTAGTGTTAGAAAACTTTTAAATAATGCAATATTATAAACAAGTATAAAACACTACAATAAACCTCTGTACCAGTGATGGCACATGGAAACATATATGAGGGCACATGAGGCATTACCCTATATCAGCTCAGCTGATTTTTGGCCTTCTTTTTGGCTTTTTTGCTCTCTTCAGGCTTCAGGAAAGTCTCCTGAAAAATTGACCAACCAGAAGTTCACTTGTGTGCATCAACCCCAGCCTCCTTTTTGCTGTCAGAGGTCTTCATGAACTTCTTTGGCTTTGGACAGTTGCAGCCAGACTTCCACATCTTATCCCATTATCCCGGGACATATTTCCTGAAGGCCTGTTTAGCCAATAACAGAGCTGTAGATCGATCCAGAGCTCTGTTATCAGCTACAGAGGCCTTTAGGAAAGCCTTCCCGGCTGCAGAAGAAATGGGCTGAGGTGTGGGAGGCCTGGTTGCAACTATATGAAGGTAAATAATAGGACAGCTCCACAGTTTCAGTGAGGTCTTTGTGCATGCATGGGAGGGGAGGAGAACACAGAGGTTGTGTGCATGCATGGGGAGAGACCATTGCATTATGCATGGGCACCCACATGCATGCTATTGTGCACACATGCACCCTTTTGGCACCCAAGGCAAAGAAGGTTTGCCATCACTGCTCTATGCCATAGAGTCTTCAAACTTGGCAACTTTAAGACTTGTAGACTTCAATTCCCAGAATTATCCAGCTAGCTATATTCAAGTCCACGTCTTGCCAAATTTGAGGACCCCTGGTCTATGGGCTGAGGTGTGGGAGGCCTGGTTGCAACTATCCATTATGCAAGGACTTCCTCATTTGCCTTTATCAAAAAAGTCTTTAAAATCTAATATAAATGAATATTAAAACTATGAACATCTGATCCCTGTACCTTTCACAATCCTGTGGTGGCCTTATTAAATAATACAGTATTCCTCTACATCAGCAGCACATATACCCATGAGGAATGGCTGTCCATCCATCTGAATGTATTTTGCCAGAAAATGCAAATCTTATTTGTGGCTTCTTCTGTCTGACCAGGACTCAGATGTAACTTCCCCATTGACTTGACTTTGTGCTTCGGTTTGTTTTACTTATGATTGATTGATTGATTGATTATTTGTTTGTTTGTTTGTTTGTATGCCGCCCCTCTCCGTGAACTCGGGGCGGCTAACAACAGTGGTAAAAACAGCATGTGACAATCCAATACTAAAAACAGCTAAAAACCCTTGTTATAAAACCAATCATACATACAAACATACCATGAGGAATAGCAATAGCATTTTGACTTATATACCACTTAACAGTGATTTCCAGCTCTCTCTAGGCAGTTTACAAAGTCAGCATATTGCCACCAATAATCTGGGTCCTCATTTTACCCACCTCACAAGGATGGAAGGCTGAGTCAACCTTGAACCTGGTGAGATTCAAATTGCCAAACTGCTGGCAACCAGCAGTCAGCCGAAGTAGCCTGCTGTACTGCATTCTAACCACTGTACCCACCCCTATACTATTATTACACTGTTCAATGTATTTTATGTTTACTTTTTTTGTAGTAGTAGAGATTTTAGATGTGTCTTTCTGTGTCGAACAGACATACCTGTACAAATGTAATATTTTTCATATTTTTTCTGAATCGAAGACTATAATGAAGGATAAAAGTATTCAGAACAAATGAATTCAGAACAGAGAATGATAAATCTGCTAAAGGAAAGCAAAACTGGTATTACTTTCCCAAATTAGGCATGCAAGTCCCACAGTATAATTCCCCACTAGACATAGCTTAGTCTATAATTTTTCTGGGGATTGCCTGAAAAATTCCAATTACGAGGTTAAATGTTAACAAATAGCCTAGATTAATATATTAATGCAGATATATTCTAAACATGCTATATTTATGTCTCACTGGACAACAATTTTTTCCCCAAACACTTTTGCTGATTATGATAGACCCCTTAAATGAAGTACAAAAACAATTTCAGAATGATGGGATCACATCAATGCTGGGCTCCTACGGGTACGGTCAGGTATGCAGAACTGGTAGAAAAAATTTGATTTTTTTATTTTCTTCCCTTCTGGGCTCTGGGTATGTTTTTTCTATCACAGTAAATGAGGCCGAATGTGTATAATTTTAGAAGAGCTGTGAGTGGTGTGTGTGTTTACATGCATATACAGTTTATATAATAGATAATGTATATTTTTGTGTGCTTGTGTATAATATATGTACACATATGGTATATATACATAGAATTAAATAGTATACTTTGGATGTTCAGTAATAGTAAATAGATAGGAAAATTGTATCTCTTTGAGGCAAGAAGAGGTCAGGCACCCTAACCCAAACTCTTGACGTGAGTGACGTCAAGTTGGCCGCCTTTAAGCCAGTCAAATGACTTTTAAGCCACCTCTGGTCACATGATCATCAAGCCAGTCCCACTTGGTCACGTGGCCAGCAAACCACACCCACAAAATAAGCCACATCCACACTGTGGTAGTAAAAAAATTTGCACCCCTTCACTGAATCACGTGCAGTATGAATATTGATAAATACAAAAATAACTTTTAATGACATGTTTCCCACTCGAGTTTAATAGGGCTAAAAGTATTTTGCTGTTGATTATCCTCATTTTGCCTTTATGCCATTTGTATTTCAATGTCCAATGCATCTCACTGCAGAGTTTAACAATAGTCAGCCAGCATTGATGGTTTCAAGTTGCCCTTGTACCAGTTTTCCATTTTGACAATGTCCTGGTGAAGTCATTTATCGTGTTTGTCACTGACAAGCATGATTTTCATGAAAGAAATCCAAGTGAATGCAGAAAATGAATCTTCAGTGACAAGTTGTACTTCATGGTCTTGAGTGCTTTAAGAAATTTGCCAACTAGCTCTGTAGTTGCCAAGATCATTCTCAACAACTTCCTTCAATGTTTTCCAGGTGATTTTCTTTGCCCCTTCTAACAGATCTTTGAACCACTAGTCATTGATGACATGCATGATCTATGAACCAATAAAAATGCCTTCCTTAATCTTGGCATGAATTATTTTTGGAAATATCTGAAGTCTCAGACGACAAAACTTTACCTTTATTGTTCATTGTACTAACAATTTTTTTTATCAATCTGAATTTTATGAGAAGCAGAGGCAAAAATATTTTGTTGCATCAATGACTGATTTCTGTGTCACATCTTTTTATTCTGGAATCGAATTCTTTGGAGTGGCTATTTCAGAACAGCACAGCTGTTCTGTTTACATATGTAACAACAATACTTGGTATATCTGACTGGCATTCCAAGCAACAGAGCCACTACTTTTAGATCTTCACAGATCTTCAAAGACATTCTAGTTGAAGATACTTAGTGTACCGGATGTGCAGCAAAGCATGGAACAACAGTATGTTGTATGTTTCTTTCATGTTTGCAGCACAGCCAACATGTATTGAAGAGTAACTACTGCCATAAACAGACTTGAGATTTAACACTCATGAATTAATAAACATATATCATTCTAGTTCACAACACAAAGCTGTGAACCAACTGTCAATGTCAGTACAGAAAAAGAAAATTAGTAAACTTAAAATAGAGAAGAAGAAATTGCCAAATCAGAAGATTCCTATAAAATTATATGTGCCATCTTACAGATTACTTTCATGGTTAGTAGCTATGCAATACAGCCACAAGTATTCAGGAAGCAAAATCTTTATTATACAGTGTCTTTTGTTAAATTATTATTATTTTTGCAAATAGAATTTCCAAGGTCATATAGCGCTTAAGACTTATAAACCACTACACAATGCTTTACAGCACTCTCTGAGCAGTTTGCAACATCAACATATTGCCTTCAGCAATATGGGTCCCAGTTTCATTGACCTTGGATGGATGGAAGACTGAGTCAACCTTAAGTTGGTCAGGATCAATTCCTAAGCCAGTATATTATTGCATTCTAACCACTG
Organism: Erythrolamprus reginae; assembly: GCF_031021105.1. NCBI lineage: Eukaryota > Metazoa > Chordata > Lepidosauria > Squamata > Dipsadidae > Erythrolamprus > Erythrolamprus reginae. Next base: position 199,059,692 of record NC_091952.1, read on the forward strand.
CACCACCATGATAATTGCATGTACAGTGATCCCTCTATTATCACGAGGGTTCCGTTCCAAGACCCCTCGCGATAATCGATTTTTCGCGATGTAGGGTTGCGGAAGTAAAAACACCATCTGCGCATGCGCACCCTTTTTTCTATGGCCGCGCATGCGTAGATGGTGGAGTTTGCGTTCCCCGCCGCCCACGCAAAGGGGAAACCCCGATTCGGCTCCTCGCTGCTGCTGCGCTACCGAGCAGATCAGCTGCTGGGCGGCCAAAGGAACCTTCCCTGGGTCTTCCCCCTCTTGCTGGCGGGCGGGCGAGCGGCGGGCATCAGCGAGGAGCCGGGGTTTCCCCTTTGCGTGGGCGGCCGGGAAGACCCAGGTTGGGGGGTCAGGGGGGTGCTGGGAAGGCCCCCAGGCTGGCTGCGACCTTTTAAAACAGCCGCGCCACTTCCCAGCTGAGTCCTGAAGCCAAACGCGGACGTTCGCCTTTGGCGTTTGGCTTCAGGACTCAGCTGGGAAGCGGCACGGCTGTTTTAAAAGGTCGCAGCCGGCCTGGGGGGCTTCCCAGCACCCCCCGAACCCGGGTTGGGGGTTCGGGGGGTTGCTGGGAAGCCCCCCAGGCCGGCTGCGACCTTTTAAAACAGCCGCGCCGCTTCCCAGCTGACTCCCGAAGCCAAACCCGGAAGTGGTTTTTTTTTAATTAATATTTTTTTTTAATCGCGATATAGCGTTTCGCGAAGATCGAGATTGCAAAACTCAAGGGATCACTGTAATCATATATACAACCACACTAATGTATCTGTACAGTATTTATAAGAACAATCAAAGTTATCAGATTTGGTTGTAGTTATTCCTTAAATTATTACAACTGTTAAAAAAACATGCAAAATGTATTTACAAATTCACACTTTTCACTTTGAAACATCATTTTCATGAATTTCTGATCGTTCCACATTTTTAATCCATTTTAAGGGTAATGTATTTCAATATTTATTCAATTTTAATTATTTATTTATCTGTATTTTAATTTTATTACTTTGTTATCTTCCTGCTGAGTTAGAAAAGTAGCATAGGTAAAGGAAGAAGATAAAGAGAATGAACATTAAATATACGTTTAATGACGGAGTCTAATTCAGAGCTTTTTTTTTTTTACAAGGGCATATTTAAAAGAACGCTTGCACCTAGACAATGACATGAAAAAATTAGATTCAGAAGTGTTATACTGTATTTAGACTTCAACAATTGAATTAAATGGTCTGTAAATTACTGATCTATCTTGAGAATACAAATAGCTTTATTTCTAAACATTCTTTTAGAAGTACTCTTCTTTTTTTATACACAGACAGATTAACTGTTATCATTCAGGTACAGACTGTTTCACTTAAACACCAACAGCTTCTATTTGGACTCCTTCATTTATTCTCTGAAGAGCTGCATTTCAAAAGCATTTAGAAACTACTCCAGAAGCCTGCAGGCAGAAGATTTAGGTGCGTCAAATATCTCACAAGAGTAAAAAAAAAAGCAAAATAAATTTATATTTGATTGGCATTGTTATGCGAGATTTTTAAAACATTCCTATCACATACGTCCTGTCTCTTGTGGGCAGCTGCTTGATTTACCTAGTGAAAGGAAACAAAATTAATGTAACTGGAACATCCTGAAAATTTCATTATTATTTTTTTTCAGAAGAGAGAAAGGACACATAAATAGATAATGTCGGAAGAAATAACAGACTCTGCCTTTCGGACTACAAATTAATAAGGGCATTGAGCTATTTTTTATGTTCCCCAATGGTAACCTATACATTTGTTATTGGTGCGTCAGCTTCCAAACCCCCAAAGTCATTCTAGACATTATTGCCATAATTGACAGAAATGATGTGCCCTCTGTTTTAAATAAAGAGGCAGTTTTCTGAACTGGGAATTTGAACACATTCATGTCCTGATCTCATGTCAGGAGCAGTGCTTCACACCTTCATCCTGACCATATGATCACTGAAGTATCTTCGGATAGCACTGGCCATGATCCCGCTATATAGAATGCTGGTGAGACCACATTTGGAATACTGTGTTCAGTTCTGGAGACCTCACCTACAAAAAGATATTGACAAAATTGAACGGGTCCAAAGACAGGCTACAAGAATGGTGGAAGGTCTTAAGCATAAAACGTATCAGGAAAGACTTCATGAACTCAAGCTGCATAGTCTGGAGGACAGAAGGAAAAGGGGGAACATGATCGAAACATTTAAATATATTAAAGGGTTAAATAAGGTCCAGGAGGGAAGTGTTTTTAATAGGAAAGTGAACACAAGAACAAGGGGACACAATCTGAAGTTAGTTGGGGGAAAGATCAAAAGCAACATGAGAAAATATTATTTTACTGAAAGAGTAGTAGATCCTTGGAACAAACTTCCAGCAGACGTGGTAGATAAATCCACAGTAACTGAATTTAAACATGCCTGGGATAAACATATATCCATCCTAAGATAAAATACAGAAAATAGTATAAGGGCAGACTAGATGGACCAGGAGGTCTTTTTCTGCCGTCAGACTTCTATGTTTCTATGTTTCTAAATATAGAATCTTAAAATTGATTTTATAATAATAATAGAACATTCACACAAGTAACAATGTGCTCAGTACATAAGTGCACTGGTGTGCGTGAAATATCTCAAAAATAAATGAATGAATGAATAAATAAATAAATAAATTTATATTTGATTGGCATTGTTATGCGAGATTTTTAAAACGTTCCTATCACATACGTGCATAAGTGCACTGGTGTGCCTTTCGTCCCCTGTCCAATTGTCTTTCCTTTCTCTCACTTATCATATATATTTTCTTTCTTTCATATGTCCTCTCTTCTAAGTTCACTTTACCCTTATATATATTACTACATGTCTATTTTTCTTCCTATGTATTTGTGTATTGGATGAATGAATAAATAAATAAAATAAATAAATAAGTGCTCAAAATAACCACCACCAAACATCATTCATACCCCTTCGCCAAGATGAGGGCATATTTTCAATATAACATTCTAACTTAAGAGCAATATATCTATTTACATATTAAAATGTAATTCTAATTTATTCTTTGTACCTTGGTCTCGAATTCTACTAACCACATATCCTCTTACCTTGTCCCATTATCCCATCAGTTCATTCAGACTAGTTTCATTGGCCGAATTCATCCTCTTACCCGTAATCTCAGACTGAATATGATCCACCATGTACCTATACCAATTTTGTATTGTCCATTTTGTCGCACCCTTCCAATTTAGGACTATTACCGCCTGAACGCTGCTTCTTTTATTTCTCTAAATTCTCCCATCTCATTCCTTTTAACGAATACCACCATTTCCTTTGTAATTGTCCATCATATGTTTAACATCCCATTAATATCCTCTTGCACTACTTTCCAAAATTTCTGCACTACCGGACGTTCCCAGATCATATGCAAAAGCACCCCTTAGCTTGACACACATGCCAACACGTATTCTTAACATTCTGCTGAAAATATGCAAGTTGGGCAGGTGAGTGATACCACTTGAGTTATATTTTCCTTCTCATTTCTCTAACCCTTGCATTCTTAATTTTCCTTATACTCGCCACTATAGTCTTCATCTCTTGCACATCTACTTGTAATTAACTTTGCCACCATCTAGTCAATCTTTGGATCACACACCCGTCTGCTTCCAATAGCATATTATATATATTACTTGCCTGTGCCTTGGTGCCATCACTTTTTTTCTCTTATTATTTTCTCTAACTCTATCTCCTCCCTTAGTAGTACTTCTTTATTGTCCCTTTCATTCAAATATTTACATATTGCATTTATCTTCCTTGGCCCAATCACCCTTCTATACAATTTCTACTAATCCTCCCATCCTTCTCATTATACTGATCTAACCTAGTAATCCCTTTTCACTTCAACTCTCCTATTGCCCTTTCTTTCTTTCTTTCTTTCTTTCTTTCTTTCTTTCTTTCTTTCTTTATCTATTTACTTACTTACTTACTTACTTACTTACTTACTTACTTACTTACTTACTTACTTACTTACTTACTTACTTATGTCCAATATACAATAATACACAATGAAGATAATAGAGGACACCATTGAGGAAATAGAATTAGAGAAAGAATAGAAGAGAGAATATAGGATAAAATAAATCGATGAGAGAATAGAAGAAAGATATAGGGATAGAAGAGAAGATATATGGGATATAGGAGAGACAATAGGACAGGGGTCGGAAGGCACTCTAGTGCACTTATGCACGCCCCTTACTGACCTCTTAGGAATCTGGAGAGGTCAACTGTGGACAGTGTAAGGGTAAAATGTTGGGGGTTATGGGATGATACTACGGAGTCCGGTAATGAGTTTCACGCTTCAATAACTCTATAACTAAAGCCGTATTATTTACAGTCAAGTTTGGAGCGGTTAATATTGAGCTTGAATCTGTTATGTGCTCTTGTGTTGTTGTAGTTGAAGCTGAAGTAGTCGTTGACAGGCAGGACGTTGTAGCATATAATCTTGTGGGCAATACTTAGATCATTTATTTCATTATCTATGTTTATTACATACAAGGATGACAATTTTGATTTGTATAATCCTAGTTTCCCCTGCCATTTTATCCAAATTTCCACAGTCCTTTTCAAGGGACATGCACTGGTCATGACTTTGAAACAGGAAGGAGTGCCACCCCCTATAATTGGCAACAACTAGTGGAGTAAAATCGACAGGGATTCCTTTCCTTTTCTTCCACTGACTGGCCTTGTTGAAGAAATTAAGTACATGACAAATTTGACTTCAAAACTGTCTATTCACATATGAGTAGTAGAATGTAATTGTCCCTTCTAATCTATTCCTGGCCCAATACATGGATAATAACACAGGGGTCTTTGCATCTAACAGCTGAACCAAAATATAACTGTACTTCTCTCATTAGATTTAATAGAAAATAATGTATTAAATACCCATCGTATTAATATGAATCGGTAACAACTGTTTACAGGTAAATATACAGTTTTTCCTCAGGACCAATTTTCTAGTGATTTGACTATCACTTTAACACAGTGATTTTAGTTCACTGTGAGTTTTTTCCCTTTATGTCATGGTCAAAAAAGTAACAAGTAAAAATAACAAGATTTTTAAACTTCCTGATCAAGGAGTAGAAGTAGACTTGCTGACGTTTCTGTCATGTCAGCAACAAATAGAGAACAATATAAGCTGTTCAGATTTCTACATATTGACCTAATTGTCACATAAAGTCTGGTTTCAGTGCTGAAAATGTTTCACAAATGACCTGACTTGCAAAAGAAAGGAAATTAACCAAATGGGTTGATGTATATAAACAGAGAAATGTATGCTGAAAAATATTTGACTGTAAGAACTACAGCAAGCACTGATCCATTCCAAATTAATTTTTACACTAAAGATTCCAAGGTATCAGTCCTTCAATTCATCTTCAACTGAACATGTTATTTTTCAAGAACCAGATTGGTTCTAGATTTTTACAGGCAATTGAATTCTTCTGATGGTTAAATAAGGAAGTCATATGAAATAGGACATAAATGATATGACTGTAAATAAGTAAACATATTTAGAATATGAAATGCAGGAAGTGAACTAAGCAGAACACAGTATGAAAGGACAATTTAATTCCTGTCTTTAGTCCACTATGAAAAACTCTGCCTACAATTAATTTTTGTATTGGGTAGCAAGCATCCATAGGTATCAATGCAAACTGTAATTTCAAGGCAAGGGAGTAATTTTCTTTACAACTATGGCAGGACAAGAGTTGCATTCCTCTTCCCCTCCAGCCAAAGATGGGTTCCTCCCAGTTCGGACCAGTTCTATAGAACCAGTAGTAACCTAGCCGCCCCGAGTCTGCGGAGAGGGGCGGCATACAAGTCTGAATAGTAAGTAAGTAAGTAAGTAAGTAAGTAAGTAAGTAAGTAAGTAAGTAAGTAAGTAAGTAAGTAAGTAAATAAATAAATAAATAAATAAATAAATAAACCTGGAGGCCTGGGTCACTAGAACTGGCAGCAACCCAGGCCAGCCATGCTCCCGAACCAGTTCTTTTAGCACTGCGCATGCACGAAGCGCCCATGCAGCACATCACTGAGTGAACCGGCAGTGAAGAAAACCAGAACTCATCCCAGCCTCTAGTACTGACTCCAGGATCAAAAGATCATATTGTCAAATAGACTTATTCTATTTTTTAAAACATACCTATTGATTTAATTTTCCTATTCACTATCTTACATTATGGAATTGATGCATTTTTACTGCCTCCAGATGTGGCTCAAACTTATATCCATGCTCCTCGCAATACTATGAAAACAAAAAGTGATTGAACTTTCATGACTGATTGGAAGGACCCTAATTTATTGCAGTAAAACCAAGTAAAAAACATAAATTATTCTGATTAAGGAAGAATGCTGGATGCAAGATGGTGGCTGTCTTTTTTCCTTGTGTGGGTCCTTCTGGATGTGCTAACAGAGATGTGAAGTGTAAAAAAAAAGATCTGGGTCAGTTACAGAAAGCTGATAAGCAGAAGAACAGATGTCTTGTAGATAAACATTCTCTGCTACAATTGACAGATCAGAATAATACACTAATATTTTAAAAACCAATTACAACCAAAACCCAGAGATTAGGCACACTTCAGCATGCATTTTTTTTCTAAAGATACCCTCCCTGACATGACTGCAAACTTACTTTATGCAAATTTCCCTAATCCTCACCATAATTTTGCTGTCTTGTCATCTAATCAGTTCCTTTGTTCATATTATTTTCCCACCTCCTTCTTCAGGTCATCTTACTAATTTTGATGACGTGCCATCAACTTGTTTTTAAGTCCTAGCAACCACATAGATTTTTCTCCAAGATAAGTTATCCCTGACTTGCTTTGTCATGTCTCCAATACTGCACTATTGCCTCTGTTATAAGCCCATCAGCCTTGCTGTTGTTCGCTTTTCTCGTTCCTTCTACCTTTCTCAGCATTACAGCCTTTTCCACGAAGCTGTCTTTGCATAACATGTCCAGAGGTGGATAATTTTAGCCTGCTCATTTATGTGTCAAGCGTGAACTCTGGATTGATTTGCTCAATGACAGATCATTTTGGGGAGTTTTGGCTGTCCATGGTATTATTTTCTTGGCTCTCCATAGTAAATCCTTTTCCAATACCGAAATTCAAAAGCTGGAGAAGAGGGTGTGAATACAGCCGGGAGACAAATGAAGATAGGTAACAGAGTCTGCCCTACTGCTACGTCTGTGTGGTTGATCACAAACTGCCTGGATGTTGTTTAGATGACTATGGAGGTGCTGCGGCAGCTGTAACGTAGGACAGGATCATAAGTCTCTTTGTTCAGTGCTGTTTAAAATTTGAACAAATGGCCGTATATCAAGGATATTCTACCCTGCTGGCAATGTAAATGAAGATTAATTATGTATACTAGATAGGTAAATTCTTTCTGACTCCTTAGGGCAGTTAATATACCTGATAACCTTAGGTCCTCTTGGCCTTGAATGCCTTACTTGGACCATAGTTTTCTTCTGATATTTGTTTTCTGCGTCCTCACTTTTAAATTATGTGTAGATACCTTAGGCCAGTGATGGCGAACCTTTTGTGTGGGCACGCGCTATCGTGCATGCCCAAGTGCCCACACCCATAATTCAATGCCTGGAGAGGGCAAAAATAGTTTCCCCTGCCCCCCAGAGGTCCTCTGGAGGCCAGAAATGGCCTGTTTCCCAACTTATGGTGGGCCCAGTAGGCTCGTGTTTCACCCTTCCCTGGAGCATGGGGAGGGTAAAAACGCCCTCTCCCATCCTCCTGAAGGCTCTCTGAAAGCCAAAAACGCCCTCCCTGAACCTCTGTGCATGCCAAAAATCAGCTGGCCGGCACACACATGCACATTATAGCTGTGTTTGGGCGACAGATATGGCTCCATGTGCCACCAGTGGCACCCATGCCATAGGTTTGTGATCACCATAGGCTAAAATTAGATCTGGGCAAGGGACCCTTTTGCAATAATCTCCGAGCCTGTTAGGTTTTAGTCATCATGCTGTAATTTATCATTAAAAATCCATGGAAAGTTTTCCAAAATGGCCCTCTTAATGTGCTCACCCATATTTCTTGAAAAACAGCCAGAAGTGAGTGGTAAAGGACAGGCAACACTATCTATGCCATGTTGCTCTGCGCAAGCCTAGAGATATTTCAGTATGTTGAGGTTATGCTCCAGTGATTTTACTGTCTTGTTTTTACAGTTCTTTTGTTAAGACTGTTAAGACATACAGTATGTAACGTTTCCATTTTTGATTTGCAAATTAGCACCTAGGCTAGCAGGAGCAGCCATAGTACTGATTTATTTATTCCCAAACAAATGAAATATGTCATACTGTCATATGTGGTGATATTCTGAGAACTGCTCCTGTTTAATGAATTCATGTTTGTGTATGCAAACTCAGGCATGGCTCTCAATATACACTGCTCAAAAATATAAAGGGAACACTTGAAAAACAGAATATAACTTCAAGTAAATCAAACTGCTCTGAAATCAAACTGTCCACTTAGGAAGCAACACTGATTCACAGTCAATTTCACATGCTGTTGTGCAAATGAAATGAGAATATTTCATGCACTCAGATCTAGGATGTGTAACTTGAATGTTCCCTTTATTTTTTTTGAGCAGTATACATATTTCTAAATTCTAGACATAGCACATGAGTTGTAATATTTTTATCCTAAAGTCCTATCAAATATAAGTTCTTATATTATGTCATTATCCTTTTTATAAATTTGAATTGGGGAAAAAAGTCCCTTGGAAATGATCAGATATTTTTATCTGCTAGGATAGTGATAAACATTTTTGGCACCGAGTCAGATCATCTTTTGGTTTTTGGTGTGCACATGGGTACCGGTCACCTGCCAGTTCTCACACTGCTGCTTGCCCAGCAGTGGCAGGAACAGCAAGCCACCCGACCAGCAAATGCTGCCATGATGCCCAGTGTACCCGAGCTGACCAGTCGCTCCTGCCCTTCTTCCTGCATCTGCCACCGCTATTACTGCTGCTGCTGCTCTTCTGAGGAAGCAGATTTCTGCAAGAGGAATGCTGGAAACAGTTGATCTTCCTTGGCACAAGCCGCAGGGGAGCTGCATGAGGGTTGGCCAGCTCTTCTGGGAGGCCTGAGCTGACCAGGTGCTCCAGACCACAGATGTGCCACTGTCTGGAGGATTCTGGGACATCGAGAAGCTCTCTTGGGTGGGGGAGAGAGCGAAGCCCCAGTCCACCCATCCTGACTGACAGCTCTACTCCACTAGGAAGCAACTGCCGGGATCCCCTCTCTGCAGCGACGGGCTACCATTCCCTGCGTCACTGGAACGGTGCTCGGAGTGCGTGCATTTGCATGATGTGGCGCATGATACGCACTTCAGGTTCTGTGCATGCACAGAAGCAGAAGTCTGCGTGAGGACACACAATTTCCGGCTTTTTGATTCCGCGAATGCACAGAAGCAAAAAAGCCAAAAACAGTGAGAAGCAGCCTGCAGGTAAATAACCCCCCCCCATTTGCCCACCTGCCATCTCTCCTGGCACGAGTAGCGGCTTTGTTGCTGGCGGCCGGAGCACTTCACTGCCTGCCACCCCCCTGCCATGAGCAGCAGCTTTGCTGGTGCTTGCATGCGGCGCAGTGAGGAAAATGTCATGCGGCGTGAGGAGCAGGCCATGCAGCCCCAAGCTCCAGCCACGCAGCTTGTTCTGTTCTCTCCATGCTGCAGACATCTCTCTGTGGCACAGGACAGCAGAAACAAAGCCAGGTGGCCGGAGTTCATGTAGGCCAATGTTGTAGTTGGCCGCAGCTGCCGCTTTAGGCGCCATAGTGAGAGTCGGCTGCTGTGCATGCGCAGCAACCGAAATCTTGCGTGAATGTCCTTCCAGCAGTGAAATTTGGGCAAAAATGTCCAGAAGCAGAAAAACCAGCAATTTTTTCCAGAATCGTGCTGGTTGCATGTGTACGGTGCGTGCATGCCCAGGGGCAATGGAATGAGCCTACGTGCTCCATTTCCACTGGCAGAACGCCGTTTATGATCATTCTGGCTGCTGCCCATCACTGCCTCCTTGTGTCTTTTCGCACGCATGCGAATTGCTCTTGCCGTTGCTGGTCCAGAAACCAAAAAATCAACTGGCTGATGTGCATGCTGGAAACAGGAAGATCACCTTTCTACTGTGCACATGCTCATTGGGAGGCTACTTTTCCAGTTTCCAGTGCACCCACGCACGTGAAAACCAGCTGGCTGGTGTGCCGGAACCCGGAAGGGTGATGGCTCTGTGTGCCGCTTCCAACACATTTGCCATAGGTTTGTCATCATGGTGCTAGGAGGTTATAATATAATGAATCTATTTTATTAAAATATAATCTATATCTTTAAAATAGTTTTGCCTTAGCAGACAAGTTTTTTCTTTGCATTTAGATTTTCTAAATCTGATGTTTTGCAGGTATATTGAACTTTAGCCGTCAAAAATCTACAGTCAATCTGACCAATATTTTTCAGATTCAATCATAGAAAGCACGAGGTTAGGAAATTAATTCAGTCCCAAACATTTCAACAATTTATATTTTGGGCTCATTAAAAGCCTAGTAAAGCATTATGTATGTAGGAAGATTTTGTTTTTGAACCAAATAATGAATATTTTTGTTATATAATAATGCATTATTAAGGGCTCTTCAATGGAGCTTTTGACAAGAAGAAGTGAAACCCTTTGCTTTAACACACTAATCTTTATGTTTTATTGACTTGACTGTAATTTCTTTGTTGTGAATATTCAAAACCATTCAGAGTTGGGCAACAAGTTTAATAGGTCTATTATTACAATGGTTGGTTGCATAGTCAGCCAGATTTTAGATTTAGCATTTTTATTCACCTATCAAACCCTTCCCAAGGACCTGTGATAGGCAAATGTTGTTATTTGATGGTGCTAAATGTATTGTTTCAGAATATAAGCTGTTGTAAGTAAAGCTGCTTTTTGCAATTGACTGATAATGTTTTTGTCAATGCTGATGTATGCGAGTCCAATTGTTTTAGGATTGCACCCAAGACACCTATTATAATTGGTACCATCTTTATTTTCTTTTAACACTTTTATTTGCAGGTCGTTGTATTTTGTGGGTTTTCTCTGGTGCTTTCTCCTCTATTCTGCTATTCCAAGTATTGCTAGATCTATTATTCAGACTTTTTTTGCTTTTGTTATAAACAATTAAGTCTGTGGCTATATGGCAAGGGTTTGTCTGCTGAAATTTTCAACTCCCAGAGCTTCTTCCTTTTCTATTACTTTGGCTCTTTTGTGGTCCTACCATTCTCAGGTGCAGATCTTTCAATGCACCATTTTTGCTACTTTGCGGTGGATGCGGAGTAAGCACACGGACACAGAAATGGGTTATAAAATGGGTCACATTTATTATAATCAAACAGGACCTGCAGAGGTAAGACAAAGAGGGCGGAAACGTCAATCCAAATTTTCTGAGCAACTCTGGGCAAAGCCTCCCGCTGAGCAAAAGGGGGAGGTCCCCTTGAACTTGAACTTGACCTCCCCCCCCCCTTTGCTCCCTGCCACGCCCTTGCGTGTGGGTAGGCTCACTCACCCAGATACTCGACTCTGGGCGTGCAGTGGATGAGCCCCAATGGCGTCTCCCCTCCATACCCGAGCTGGCCAAGCCCTGTAGCCATGTCTGGGAGCGGCCGTTCACCTTCCAAAAGGTACCCAAAGAAGATAACACAGTTGCTGAAATCCCCATTTACCGCTTCCCCACGACCAGAGGGACAAGGAGAAATTTAGAGCCGAATGGATTGCCGAATTAGCCTAATTAAAACTACAGTATGCTGGACACCCCCTATCTACCTCTGCTATTCCAAGTATTGCTACATCTATTATTCAGACTTTTTTTGCTTTTGTTATAAACCATTAAGTCTGTGGCTATATGGCAAGGGTTTGTCTGCTGAAATTTTCAACTCCCAGAGCTTCTTCCCTTTTCTATTACTTTGGCTATTTTGTGGTCCTACCATTCTCAGGTGCAGACAAGTGGTATTTCTTCCAGATCTTTCAATGCACCATGCTATTGTTTGTAGTTAGTCTGTACTGGACTGCCCTAACTAGGTGGCTAAATCACAAAGAATGATCATACATCAACTTCTGTTTAAAATGTATCATTAATTATTCATATTATTTTATAAAATTAAAACTAAATTAGAGGTTGATGCACTATTAACAAGTAATAAATAAATGTATGTTTATTAGAATCATTTTGATTTATGTCTATATATACAATTAGAATAAGAATGTTGATTAGTGAAATACTAAAGAATTTCACTCTAGCTGTCTTTTTTTTCAAAATCCACTGAAATACTAACTACTTCTGATAATATAAACATTTGAAATGTCTCTGATTGTGGATGACTATAATGACTTGGCGAAGGGATAGATGAGGAACTAATCAAATTTGCAGATGACCCCAAACTGGCAGGAATAGCCAACTCTCCAGAAGATAGGCTCAAGATATAGAAGGATCTTGACAGACTTGAACATTGGATGCTAATCAAAATGAAATTCAATTGTGAAAAAAGTAAGGTTCTACATTTAGGCAAGCCAAACAAAATGCACAGGTACAGTATATGTGGTACTTTGCTCAAAAGTAGTAGCGGTGAGAGGGATCTTGGAGTCCTAGTTGACAACTATTTAAATATGAGCCAGCAGTGTGCAGCAGCTGCCAAAAAAGCCAACACAATTCTAGGCTGCATTAACAGAGGGATAGAATCTAGATCCCATGAAATGTTAATACCACTATATAATGCTTTGGTAAGACCACACTTGGAAAACTGCATTCAGTTTTGGTCACCACAATGTAAAAAGGATATTGAGACTCTAGAAAAAGTGCAAAGAAGAGCAACAAAGATGATTAGGGGACTAGAGGTTAAAACATATGAAGAACAGTTGCAGGAACTGGATATGTCTAGTTTAATGGAAAGAAGGACTAGGGAATACACGATAGCAGTGTTCCAATATCTCAGGGGTTGTTACAAAGAAGACAGAATCAGGCTATTCTCCAAAGCACATGAGGGTAGGGGGGGTAGGAGGACAAGACGCAATGGGTGGAAACTAATGGGTGGAAACTAATCAAGGAGAGAAGTAACTTAGAACTAAGGAGAAAATTCCTGACAGTTAGAACAATTGATCAGTGGAACGGCTTGCCTCCAGAAGTTGGGAATGTTCCAACATTGGAAATTTTTAAGAAGTTGTTCGATAACCATTTGTCTGAAGTAGTGTAGTCTCCTGCCAAGCAGGCATTGGACTAGAAGACCTCCAAGGTCCCTTCCAACTTATTGCTGTTGTTTTGCTTTAAAACTTTGCTATTTGAATGTCACTCATATGATCATTTTTGCAAATTAGGTTTCTAGAAGCTCTGTACAATTTTATTTAAAAGATAATGCCTATAACAGAATAACAGAGTTGGAAGAACCTTGGAGGTCTTCTAGTTCAACCAGGGAAGGAGGAGTGGAAGGGCGAGGAGAAGAGGGAAGTGGAGGAGAAGCAGAAGATTCTATATCATTTCAGACAAATAGTTGTCCAACCTCTTCTTAAAAACCTCCAGTGTTAGATTGTGGATTTGAACAATTGGAATAAAAACAAAAACACTTATAATGCTGACACTTCTACAATGCCAGAACACTTTACTATCTCGCAGTATGAAAACAGTGACTAACTACTCTGCTTTGTCCAGCAACGCTGGAGTGACATCAAAAGCAGATACTATTAGAAGAATGACCTGATAAAGCCACCCAGAATCATCTTGCAGTGAGATGGGCAGCAAACGAATTGAATAAAAATAACGAATGAATGAATAAATGAATAAATAAATGAGAGAGAAAAGGTAGGAGGTTAAAAAAGTGTCAGTATTGCAGACAGGAAACAATTGAGGAAAATATCATTTATTGTATTCAATATTCAGTTATTATCCATTTTAGAAGCAATAGGTTTATATGGGTAGGAATAGAAAACAGTGGTAAAATATATAGGAAAGTGTTTTGTCGGGCTCTCTGGTAGACTTCTCCCAAAAATTCACAGACACACACACATTTGAAAATTCAAAACAATGTTCTTTATAATGAAAATTCACTTGAACTAAGCCCTCTTTTGGTATAGCAAAGAGGACTTGTCTCCAAACAAACTGGTAATTTGTACAAGTCCCTTATCAGTTCTGTGATACTTAGCTTGCAGCTGTGAGGGAATTCACAGTCCTTCTCATTTCACAAAGTGAAACACACTTTGCTCTGGTTTAGTTTCAAAGCGGGGAAAAATCAGCACACAAAAGGTCAAAGTCAGTAAAGCAGTCACGAAACACAAGGATCAGATAATCCTCCACAATGGCCAAACCCACAGGCTGCTATTTATAGCAGCCTCACTAATTACCACAGCCCCACCCAACCACAGGTGGCCTCATTTTCTTTGATAATAATCTCTCAGTTGTTGTTGCCTATGCATCGCTCTCCGCATGCGTGGCTGTATCATTAACTCTTGTTCTGAATCCAAGGAGGAGCTAGATAATTGATCTCCTTCTGAGCTGTCTGCCACACTCTCCTCCTCCCTGTCACTCATGTCTTCTTGGTCAGAGGAGCCTTTATTAGCAGATTCCACCGGGGGCAAAACAGGCCTGCAGCATGTGGATGTCTCCCCCACATCCACAGTCCTTGGGGCAGGAGCTGGGCCAGAGCTAACCACAACAGGAAAGTAATGGGGAATTCTACACTATTTAACTGCACTATTCAACATTTCAGTGACTCTGGTTGCAATTTCCTTCCTAGACATTTAGGGACTTTGATAATTCCAGGATTATTTTTTCATTTGAGAAGTCTGTTTCTATATCTAGGACAATAAAGCAAAGCCTGGCTTGCAAAGCCGCTGGCACATTATTTCTCCTTTTAATTATTAGGCTTACAGAGAAGAGTGAGCTTACAAATTAGAGACATCGTGTTTTCTTTTATCAGGTGCCAGTATAACGAGATAGACACAATTCTGTTTTCTTGTCATTTGATCATTTCAAAGTAACATGCTTTCTACAATTTACTAGGCCTTTCTGTTTTTTAAAAAAATATGCTACAGAGGTTTTTGTAGTAAATATATTGATGACATTTTTGGTTGTGCCATAAGCTTCTCAAAATAACGTGAACATATTTTAAAAATCATAACAAAAATTATAGTTCAGACATTATACCCAGCACATGAAGAGCAAGGAAAATGCTTTTAAGCTGTTCATTTCAGATGACATTTTCTTCAGTGAAAATATCTAATAACCCATTTCACTCTTATCTTTGTTATCAACATATTACCACTGTTTTTTAGTCCTTTTATTATTATTTCTAAAACTGTGTGACTCACCTATACCACAATTTCTCAGGGTACAAAAATATCACAAAAGAATGATAGATAAAAACTCAATTACAGACATAAAATCATTTATACCCTATACAATAGCAATGCAAGGACATTAATCACAAAAATGAGAATAAAAAGATATTTGGTGCCAAACAAGAGTAGATACTAGGTGGACTTTTCAATGGACAGAATTCAAAATTCCATTACCAATAATTGCTCATCATAAATCAGATAGCAAAGTCATTGGAGGAAGATCTAAAATTTTTGCACCTTGTATTTCAAGAATAATCTTCCTTGAAAAAAACTGGGAATGAGTCCTGAGTTTTAACAAAGGTTCCCCAGTACCTTTCTGATCTAATTAAATTCTCATATTTCTTAAACACAAATTTCTCCTTATAGCCTATGGTTGCAGCTTTTTTTTCCTGTGGGTTTACAAATGTCCCTTTTGACTGTTTATTTTCAATATAATATAATAATATAATAAACCTTGTTTAACAATTGCCTCAGATAATGACCATTTGCAAGTACAATAGTAATAAAAATAATAAATTTAAAAAATCATGTCCCCACCAATTCATTTGCATTTGCAACAAGAAAATCATAAAACAATAAAATCTTCAATGAAACTGATTAAGATATGGCCAGTTTCAGGCAGCAGCTGAAATGAGTAGATCACAAACTTCTAATCAACAAATTAAAGTCAAAAGTTACAGACTTCTAATCAACAAATTAAAGTCACAAGTTACAGAGCTGAGCTTGTTAACTTGTGGTTAGCAGTTCCCAGAATAACATGGAAACGGATGTCTCACTGGGTAAACAAAAGAAATTATTTGATGTTTTAAAAATTAAAAGGAAATTGTAAATAATAAGAGAGAGACAATTCTTTTGGATTTACAAAGGTTTGTTAAAGCTTGGATGAATCTTATGAAAAGTGTTAAACGTTCTTTGACCTTACTTGAATGAACTAAGGAATATAAAGTTGATTTATTTGATCTAGGTTAAAATAAATATATTGTTATTTCTGGTAACTCTTAATGAATTTTTGTTTATATTTGGACTGAAAACATGATATTTTATGGATTTGTTTATACATAAGAGATGGGATGAAGATATCACTGATTATAAATTAAAAAGAAGTGAAAAGTTATCAAAATTATTTATACTTGCAATAAAGTTTGGAAGGTACTTCTTTATATATTTATTTTCATCTTCCTTCCTTCTTTTCTCTTTTCTCTTTTCTTTTTCTACCTCCCCCCCTTTTTCATGACTAATGCCCCTTCTTTGGAAGCTGCTGGCCTTGCAGAAGTAAAAAATTGACCAAGGTGAGCAGGAGTTCTTATAGGAACGATGGAGCTTCAAGTATACCAAGGAAATTAATAGAGAGCTTCTTCCATGTCAGGCATACAAGACACGAGGAAGGAACTCAATAGATTCCTAAGGAAGAGGCGCTGTTACCTCAACTGGGCAGATGATTTATGGATTGCTTTGTGTGTTCTCAGAGAATTGCCAAGAAAAGGAGAGCAATGTAACCACATAGATGAGCAGGGGTGGCGCAGCAGGTAGAGTGCTGTACTGCAGGCCACTGAAGCTGACTTGTAGATCTGAAGGTCAGCGGTTCAAATCTCATCACCGGCTCAAGGTTGACTCAGCCTTCCATCCTTCCGAGGTGGGTAAAATGAGGACCCGGATTGTGGGGGCAATAGCCTAGCTCTGTTAAAAAAAGTGCTATTGCTAACATGTTGTAAGCCGCCCTGAGTCTAATGAGAAGGGCGGCATAAAAATTGAATAAATAAATAAATAAATCTCATTCTAAGAAGCTGCTTCTCTTGAGATTTAGAAGGATACGGTGAATCTTAAGGGGAGTGATGTATTGGAATTCCATCATGAGTGAATATTTATTACATTTAAATAATGAATTAATCTTACTTTCACAAACAAGCTTGTGACAGATTTTTAAAGATTTTTTTAAAAAATTGCTCTAAATTTCCATGTGTATTTTAGTCTATGTTTTGTCTAAAGCAGGAGGTCCAAACTCCCAACCTGAGGACCAGTAGTCTGCTGCCCATTGGGAACCAGGCCATACAACTAGCAGGCGAACATATGAAACTTGATTTATCAGTGCATAGGTACTAGGTTGCATGCACAAAACCAAACCCCTCCCACCCACCACCACTAGTCCATGGAGCCAAAAATGTTGGGGACTGCTGATCTAATGCCTGCAGTTTATGCAAGTAACTACCTAGGATATAAAATACTTCTGTTACATATGCAAATATGCATACATGCAGATATATAGGCATAGGAGTGTGTGTGTGTGGTGTGTGTGAATGTGTATTATATACATTGCTCAAAAAAATAAAGGGAACACTTAAAAAACAGAATATAACTTCAAGTAAATCAAACTTCTGTGAAATCAAACTGTCCACTTAGGAAGCAACATGGATTGACAATCAATTTCACATGCTGTTGTGCAAATGGAATAGTTGTGCAAATGAAATATTCAGTGAGAATATTTCATTCATTCAGATCTAGGATGTGTTATTTGAGTGTTCCCTTTATTTTTTTGAACTATGTATATAACATTACTCAATGGATTAAAATTAAAATTAAAATTAAAATTAAAATTAAAATTAAAATTAAAATTAAAATTAAAATTAAAATTAAAATTAAAATTAAAATTAAAATTAAAATTAAAATTAAAATTAAAATTAAAATTAAAATTAAAATTAAAATTAAAATTAAAATTAAAATTAAAATTAAAATTAAAATTAAAATTAAAATTAAAATTAAAATTAAAATTAAAATTAAAATTAAAATTAAAATTAAAATTAAAAGTGAAATTTAAAACATGCATGGATTTCAATCATTTCTTTGTGCCCATGTAACCTGTAGTTTGAGGACTGTTGATTGGGATGAGTGCCCAAAGACTATCCAATGCAGGGGTTCAATCTAGGTAGGATTATGAATTTTAAAATGTTGCCTTTTCGATCATGCTTGAAATATCTGGTTCCTACTTTATAATTTGCATAAAGAATAATTTTGTGTAAATAAATGATTACTTTAGAATTACAAAAATTCAGTAATATGAATTTATGCCCAGTTTCATCTGAAATAAGCTATTTGTAACATAAGAGAAAATATCCATCTGTTTCCAAACACATATTTCATGTATGACATACGTTTAACACAAACTCATAGTCTGAATGTAGGGATTCTTTATTTAGAGCATTTTATACTCTCAACATATGGTATTTTAGTAAGAAAGCTTTTTTTAGTGTAAGCTGCTGCATGCATAGTGTAGAAACAGGAAAGAGGCCAATTTTATCATTCAAAATAAACACAGTACTATATTTTAATTTGAATAATATATAAATGTTCCGCATACTATTTCCTACAGTGCTGATTCATCCATGTATTTAGATCTGTGCACTTTCTTTGATCTTTTATTATTTTAAATGTAAACTCAAGGCTGTGACCATACCTAATTAAGATGAGCTGTCTTAGACTTCATAATATAGTATGCATTTTATATTTTATTTATTTTTTATGTATTTATTTATTTTGTCCAATACACAATGAGGATTTTAGTGGGTATATATATACCCACATAGACATACACACATAGTAAAATACATGATGAAGGTTATAGAGGAGATAGTTATTGGTCTTTTAGAAAGTGAGTTATTATACCTAAAGAAAGATCTTGAACCAAAGTTCAACAGCTGCTGAACCACTATTCCATACTTGTTATTTTGGTCAATCAGATTCCTCCTTTCTTCCTTCATCATCATTTTTTCTTTCTTTATTTTTTATTTTACTTATTTATTTTGTTCAATACACAATGAATTATAGAATTAAAGGTTATAGAGGAGATGCTCATAGTAAAATATATCTAAGAAAGAATAGAAAAGAATATATAGTAATAGAACATATCAATGAAAGAATAGAAGAAGAGATATAGGAATAGAAGAAAGGTATAGGAGATATAGGAGCGCAATAGGACAGGGGATGGAAGGCACTCTAGTGTACTTGTACTCGCTCCTTACTGACCTCTTAGGAATCTGGATAGGTCAACCATAGATAATCTAAGGTTAAAATGGTTGGGGGTTTGGGGATGACACTACGGAGTCTGGTAATGAGTTCCACGCTTCGACAACTCGGTTACTGAAGTCATATTTTTTACAGTCAAGTTTGGAGCGGTTAATATTAAGTTTAAATCTGTTGTGTGCTCTTGTGCTGTTGTGGTTGAAGCTGAAGTAGTCGTCGACAGGCAGGACGTTGCAGCATATGATCTTGTGGGCAATACTTAGATCTTGTTTAAGGCGTCTTAGTTCTAGGCTTTCTAGGCCCAGGATTGAAAGTCTAGTCTCGTAGGGTATTCTGTTTCGAGTGGAGGAGTGAAGGGCCCTTCTGGTGAAGTATCTTTGGACATTTTCAAGGGTGTTGATGTCTGAGATGCGATATGGGTTCCAAACAGATGAGCTGTATTCGAGGATGGGTCTGGCAAAAGTTTTGTAAGCTCTGGTAAGTAGTGTGAGATTGCCAGAGCAGAAGCTACGTAGGATTAGGTTTACAACTCTTGAAGCCTTCTTGGCTATGTTGTTGCAGTGGGCTTTGGCACTAAAATCTTTGTTGTTAGTATACCGAGGTCTTTAACCGAGTGGGGATTATCTCTGATAATTTGATTATTCAGTTCGTATTTGGAGTTCAGATTCGTTTTCCCAATGTGTAGGACAGAGCATTTGCTAGTTGAGATTTGGAGTTGCCATGTATTGGACCACTCAGAAACAAAGTTCAGGTCTGCCTTTAAAGTTAGTGCAGAATGTGGCTAGAAAATTGCTAATTTGGACTGAATATGATAATATTAAATATTTTCATGTTCAGTGGCTCATACAGTAACTAAACTATTGAAACTTTTCTGCATTCTTTTAGACCCCCCAAAGAGCTGAAATGAGATGGCTTTTTCAATGAAGACTTTCCAATTATTGAAGATTCAAAAAGGTTTATTTTCTATACATTTTACTATAATTCAGCCTTGGGTTAAGTTTTTTGTATTTTCCCAATACCATGACAGTTCAACATTGCCAAATGTTTCATTGTTATTGTGGCTTTTCAGTTTATGTTTTTTTTGCATTTAGTTTGTAGTCATCTTTTCTTGGAAACCACCCTGGGGAATTGGCATTTACTACAAAACATAACAATGAAAAAAGGCAAGAAATATACATCAACACAAATTCTAGTTTCGTATACAGTGATCCCCCGATTATCGCGAGGGTTCCGTTCCAAGACCCCTCGCGATAATCGATATTTCGGGATGTAGTGGTGCGGAAGTAAAAACACCATCTGCGCATGCGCGCCCCTTTTTCCATGGCCGCACATGCGCAGATGGTGGAGTTTGCGTGTGGGCGGCGGGGAAGACCCTTCGGCCGCCCAACAGCTGATCTGCTCCGCAGCGCGGCAGCAGCGAGGAGCCGAAGATGGGGTTTCCCCGTTGCCCAGGCAACGGGGAAACCCCATCTTCGGCTCCTCGCTGCTGCCGCGTTGCGGAGCAGATCAGCTGTTGGGCGGCCGAAGGAACCTTCCCTGGGTCTTCCCGCCGCCCAGGCAAAGGGGAAACCCCAAGATCGCTTGCCGCTTGCCCATTCGCCCGCCCGCCTGGCTGCTCGCTTGCCGCTTGCCGCTTGCCCGTTCGCCCGCCCGCCTGGCTGCTCACTTGCCGCTTGCCGCTTGCCCGTTCGCCCGCCCGCCTGGCTGCTCGCTTGCCGCTTGCCGCTTGCCCGTTCGCCCGCCCGCCCGGCTGCTCGCTTGCCGCTCGAGAGCAAGAGGGGGAGAGATAGAAAAAGAGAGAGAAGGAAAGAAAGAGATGAGAGAGGGAGGAAGAGAGTGTGAGAGAGGAAGAAGCAAGATAGAGAAAGAGAGAGAGAAAGAAAGATGAGAAAGGAAGGGAGTGACGTCATCGGGTGGAAAAATCACGATATAGCCTTTCGCAATGATCGGGATCGCGAAACTCGGGGGATCACTGTACTCACATTCCCAACATCTCATGTCAGAAACAAGAACTGTATTTTTGGGAGTAATAAGACACACTTTTTCTCCCTTAAAAGAGGCTGAAAATTTGGGTGTGTCTTAAGAGTGTAGCTTTTCCTACACTTTTTTCCAGCCTTAAGGAGGTGCTAATGAGTGAAGGGATCTTCTGTGCCTTGCCTGCTTTTTTCATCCCTCCCCCCTCCAAAAATCAGCTGTACTTTAGAAGCATTTTTTCAGTCCTAACAAGGTACTAAGTGTGAAGTGATCTGTGCTTAATCTGCTTTTATCAGCTGTGCTTTAGAAGCTGTTTTTTAATATCGCTCAAAACCAGCAAACTAATGTGCTGTAGCTGACCAAACTAAGGATGCTAACGAGATGAATATCTGGTAGGTAGATTTTCCCCCCACCTATTTTCTTCCACAATAACTATGGTTCATCAAGTAAGGTAGGATAAATCAGAAAGCTTGGCTGAAGGGCATTATGTCAGTAAACTTAAAATGATGACACATGCAAGCTCATTAACCAAACGTTGTAGCTTAGCTGAATAGAATGTACGGAAAAAATTGTTCATATTTGTTCTTTCCTCACAATTAGATCAGGAGCAAATGTATAATCTTTTTGATAACAAACTTGTCAGAAAAAAGTCATTTTTCATGCTTTATTTATTTATTTATTTATTTATTTATTTATTTATTTATTTATTTGATTTGATTTGATTTGATTTGATTTGATTTGATTTGATTTGATTTGATTTGATTTGATTTGATTTGATTTGATTTGATTTGATTTGATTTGATTTGATTTGATTTGATTTGATTTGATTTGATTTGATTTGATTTGATTTGATTTGATTTGATTTGATTTGATTTGTATGCCGCCCCTCTCCGTAGACTCGGGGCGGCTAACAACTGTAATAAAAACAGCATATAAACAATCCAATATTAAAACAGTTAAAAACCCTTATTATAAAACCAAACATACATACAGACATACCATGCATAAAATTGTAAAGGCCTAGGGGGAAAGAGTACCTTATATTCTGAAACAATACATTTAACACCATGAAATAACAACATTTGCCTATTTTGATAGGTGAATAAAAATGCTAAATCTAAAATCTGGCTGACTATGCAACCAACCATTGTAATAATAGACCTATTAAACTTGTTTCCCAACTCTGAATGGTTTTGAATACTTCACAACAAAGAAATTACAGTCAAGTCAATAAAACATAAAGATTAGTGTGTTAAAGCAAGGGGTTTCACTTCTTCTTGTCAAAAGCTCCATTGAAGAGCCCTTAATAATGCATTATTTATTTATTTATTTATTTATTTATTTATCTATCTATCTATCTATCTATCTATCTATCTATCTATCTATCTATTTATTTATTTATTTATTTATTATATTTTTATGCCACCCCTCTCCGTAGACTCAGGACGGCTAACAACAATAATAAAACAGCATATGACAAATCTAATATTAAAATAACTAAAAAACCCTATTAAAAACCAAACATACACACAAACATACCATGCATAAATTGTATAGGTCTGGGGGGAAATGAATATCTCAATTCCCCCATTCCTGATGACAGAGGTGGGTTTTAAGGAGCCTACGAAAGGTGAGGAGGGTGGGGGTAATTCTGATTTGGTTCCAGAGGGCCGGGGCCACCAGAGAGAAGGTTCTTCCCCTGGGTCCCGCCAAGTGACATTGTTTAGTTGACGGGACCCGGAGAAGGCCCACTCTGTGGGACCTAACTGGTTGCTGGGATTCGTGCGGCAGAAGGTGGTCCCTGAGATAATCTGGTCCAGTGCCATGAAGGGCTTTATATATAGCAGTGATGAGGAACCTTTCTTGGCTCAGGTGCCAAAAGGGTGCACATGCGAGCGATAGCGCAAAACGTGTGTGCCCACACCCATAATGCAATGCCCTCCATTTGTGCACATGCACACAACCTCCATGCTCCCCCTGCATATGTGCAACCCCCCTGCCTGCATAGGCCGCACCAAAGCCTCCAGACTTCCAGCAGGCCCGTTGGGCCATTTTTCACTGTCCCCAGGGTTCAGGGAAAACCCCTGAAGCCTGGGGATGACAAAAACAACCAAATGGGCCAAATAGAAGTTCAGAAATGCTGGAGCATGCATGCTGGAGCTGACATAGGGCAACGCCCTGCGTTCCCTCGGAAATAGCTCCACGTGCCACCTGTGGCACGCATGCCATAGGTTCGCCATCACTGCATTATAGGAATATTATAATACTAGTGCATATAAGCAACCGTTTCCTGCTTAAGCCATTGGGTCTATCAAAAAAAGCTGTGCTATTGTTCTGACCCACTCTATAAAGCTAATAAAAACTATACTTCATCTTCTTATTTGCAATATGCATTAAAATTTTGGACAGGGTATAGGAAAAGATTTTTATGCATTTATTCATTGCAAATATAATAATTTTGGCATGCTTAATTCTTTTACATGTTATTTTATTTTAAAAAACAAAATTTTTGTTGTACTTTTAATTTGCCAGATACTGTATTTTTGAGCATAAATAAATTGAGAACAAGGTTACTAATATCTTTTTGAAGGCCAAAGAGAACAAAATCACCCCTTTCTTTATTTGTACCTGCTTGGCCTGGCGCTGGGCATTCTTAATATCGTTCATCGCACAATCAGCCAGATGTTTAGACTAGATTTGGCATTTTTATGCACCCGTTGGGGCCTTCTCAAAGATCTGGAATAGGAGGTGTTGTTGTTGAAGGTATTGTCACCTGTTTCAATCAGGGATGGGCTGCTGGGGGATTCACAGAAGTCAAAATAGGCATGATTGCATGATCAAAACTCAGGTCCTTGGCAATTGACTCATCTTTATGATGTCTCAGGGTCATGTGGTCACCTTTTGTCATCTTCTGACAAGCAAAGTCAGTGGGGAAACCAGATTAACATAGAAACATAGAAGTCTGACGGCAGAAAAAGACCTCATGGTCCATCTAGTCTGCCCTTATACTATTTTCTGTATTTTATCTTAGGGTGGATATATGTTTATCCCAGGCATGTTTAAATTCAGTTACTGTGGATTTATCTACCACGTCTGCTGGAAGCTTGTTCCAAGGATCTACTACTCTTTCAGTAAAATAATATTTTCTCATGTTGCTTTTGATCTTTCCCCCAACTAACTTCAGATTGTGTCCCCTTGTTCTTGTGTTCACTTTCCTATTAAAAACACTTCCCTCCTGGACCTTATTTAACCCTTTAATATATTTAAATGTTTTGATCATGTCCCCCCTTTTCCTTCTGTCCTCCAGACTATACAGATTGAGTTCATTAAGTCTTTCCTGATACGTTTTATACTTAAGACTTTCCACCATTCTTGTAGCCCGTCTTTGGACCCGTTCAATTTTGTCAATATCTTTTTGTAGGTGAGGTCTCCAGAACTGAACACAGTATTCCAAATGTGGTCTCACCAGCATTCTACATAGCGGGATCATAATCTCCCTCTTCCTGCTTGTTATACCTCTAGCTATGCAGCCAAGCATCCTACTTGCTTTCCCTACTGCCTGACTGCACTGTTCACCCATTTTGAGACTGTCAGAAATCACTACCCCTAAATCCTTTTCTTTTGAAGTATTTGCTAACACAGAACTGCCAATACAATACTCAAATTGAGGATTCCTTTTCCCCAAGTGCATTATTTTACATTTGGAAACATTGAACTGCAGTTTACATTGCTTTGACCATTTATCTAGTAAAGCTAAATCATTTACCATATTACAGACGCCTCCAGGAATATCAACCCTATTGCACACTTTAGAGTCATCAGCAAATAGGCAAACCTTCCCTACCAAACCTTCCCCTATGTCACTCACAAACATATTAAAAAGAATAGGACCCAGAACAGACCCTTGTTGCACACCGCTTGTAACCTGACTCTGCTCAGAATACTCGCCATTAACAGTAACACTCTGATGTCTACGCTTCAGCCAGCTGCAAATCCATTGAACTATCCAGGGATTAAGTCCAATCTTCACTAATTTATCTATCAGCTCTTTATGTGGAACCGTATCAAAGGCTTTGCTGAAGTCCAGGTAGCCAATATCCACGGCACCACCTTCATCCAACACCTTTGTGACATAGTCAAAGAAATCAATGAGATTAGTCTGACATGATTTGCCTTCAGTAAAGCCATGCTGATTTGGGTCCAATAAGTTATTGTTTTTTAGGTGCTGATTTATCCTCTTTTTGAGTAGTCTCCATCATTTTAACTACAACTGATGTCAAGCTAACTGGCCTGTAGTTACCAGCTTCTTCTTTACTGCCCTTCTTGTGGATAGGCACAACACTGGCCATTCTCCAATCCTCAGGAACTTCTCCTGTTAACAAGGATTGGTTAAACAAATCAGTCAGGGGGGTAGTAATGACAGATCTGAGTTCTTTAAGAACTCTGGGGTGGATGCCATCTGGACCCATTGCCTTATTTATCTTTAATCGTTCAAGTTCTTTTAAGACATCGGCTTCTAAGATCACTGGAGCTGAATCCGTACAGCTGGAAGAAATGCTATATCCCTCTATAGTATTATTTTGTAAGGTGTCTTTTGAGAAAACTGAACAGAAGTAGCTATTGAAATGGTCAGCGATCTCCTTATTCCCATTAATGCATGTATTATTCCTGGTACTAAGCTTCGTGATGCCACAGTTTTTCTTCTTCTTATCACTAATATATCTGAAGAAGGTGTTATCCCCCTTCTTTACAGATTTGGCAATTTCTTCCTCTTTTGAGGCTTTAGCAGCATATATTATCTGTTTCGCCTCCTTCTGTCTCATTTTATACACTTCCCTATCAGCTATACTTCCAGACTCTTTATACCTCCTATAGGCAGCCTTTTTTTCATTGACTATAGCCCTTACATCATTGCTAAACTATAACGGTTTCTTCTTCCTTTTACCCTTAGTTATTTGTCTTACATACAGTCCAGTGGCTTTTAAGATGGCCTTTTTTAATACAGTCCACTGGGTGCTCGCTCCTGCCATTTTATCCCTCCCCTTTAATTCATTATCTAAATATTCCCCCATTGCATTAAAATTTGTTTTTCTGAAATCCAATACAGTGGAACCCCGACATAAGAGCTGCTCTACTTAAGAGCAACTCGAGATAAGAGCTGGGAGGGGAGAGATATTTTTGTTCTACTTACAAGCCCAAATTCGAGATACAAGCGCCAAGGAGCTGTCTCCTGAAGCCAAACGCTAACTTCCGCGTTCGGCTTCAGGAGACAGCTGCGAAGCGGCGCGCGTGTTTTAAAAGGTTGCAGCCGGCCTGGGGGGCTCGGGGGGTGCTTGCAGCTTTCTTTCTTGCTCTTTTTCTTTCTCTCTTTTACCTTCCCTTCCTCTATTTCTTCTTTTCTTTCTCCTTCCCACCTTCTTCCCTCCCTCCCTCCCTTCACTCATTCCTCTCTTACTCTCCCCTTTCATAAGTTTCCTTGCTTCCTTCCTCTGTTCCTGTCCCTTCCCCCTTTCTTTCTTTCTTTCTTTCTTTCTTTCTTTCTTGCTCTTTTTCTTTCTCTCTTTTACCTTCCCTTCCTCTATTTCTTCTTTTCTTTCTCCTTCCCATCTTCTTCCCTCCCTCCCTCCCTTCACTCATTCCTCTCTTACTCTCCCCTTTCATAAGTTTCCTTGCTTCCTTCCTCTGTTCCTGTCCCTTCCCTCTTTCCTTCCTTCCTTCCCACCCTCCGTCCATTCATTCACCCATTCCTCTCTTGATCGCTTAAAGCCGGTCCCTGGTGCAAAAAGGGTTGGGGACCTCTGTCCTACAGGATTGGGTGGCAGAGAAGTTGAACATATGTAAATTTAAAAGTTTAAGAAAGTTTACAAGTTAAGTGAAAGAAACTTCATTATTCATTTATATGTACATGTACATTTCTTCATTAAAAACATGTCTTTCTGCATAATTTAGACTAACTTTGTGAGTTTTTTGAGGGCTGGAACCAATTAAAATTATTTACATTAATTCCTATGGGGAAAAGTCGTTCGAGATAAGAGCTGCTCGACTTAAGAGCCCAGGTCCGGAACGAATTAAACTCGTATCTCGAGGTACCACTGTACTTTGGTTGCATTATAGGATTGCTCACAATGAGTTTTTACATCAAACCACAAACATAGATGGTCACTGCAACCTAAATTTTCTCCCACCTTGACATCTGAAACCCAATTCCCATTCGTAAAAACTAAATCTAGAATATTCTCCCCTCTAGTTGGTGTCTTAACCAACTGTGCCAGAGCTGCTCCTGTAAAGGCCTCTACTATATTCTTACTTTTGCATGTAAGGCCACTGCGGATATTCCAGTCAACATCAGGCATGTTGAAATCACCCATAACCACAATATCTCCCTTTACTGCCATTTGGGTAATTTCATCCACCATCTTGTTGTCATATTCCTCAGATTGCCCTGGAGGCCTATAGATCACCCCAATTCTAATGACAGAACCTTCTTTATTTTGCATGCAAATCCAGAGAGTCTCTAGATCTTGACATGTATTTTGAATTAGTGTTGTTTTTAGACTTTCTTTAATATAAATGGCTACTCCACCTCCCCTTCTCTCTATTCTATCCTTCCTATACAGTGTATATCCTGGTATGGATATTTCCCATTTATTAGAATCCTTAAACCATGTCTCAGTTATGGCAACCAGATCCAAATTATCTCTAGATATTATGGCCATTAATTCACAGAGCTTGTTGCTCAAGCTTCGAGCATTCGTGCACATTACCCGAAGAACATTATTTTCATTATTAGTTTGCCCCTTATCATCAACAACTACATCTATTTTATTTGCAGCTCCCTTTTCATAAGCTTCCAAAAACTGGTTTATCCTCATTGGTCGGGGACAGAAATCACCCACATCAGTTACATCTCTGTCCCCTTTACCTAGTTTAAATGCCTGTCCAAAATAGAAGTTCAGATTCATTTGACAACTGCAGTGGCTCACTTAATAATTGTGGCAGGAAAGGTTGTAAAATGGAGCAAAACTCACTTAACAAATGTCTCACTTAGCAACAGATATTTGGGGTTCAATTGTGGTCATACATCTAGGATTATCTGTGCATGTATGTATGTGTGTATGTTTTGGGGGAGGAATTGTTATGTGTATTTGGACTGGTCTCTGAGCATCATATGATTTTTGTTGTATGTGTATACATCATCTGTGCATGTGTGTGTGCATGTATGTATGTATGTATGTATGTATGTATGTGCATGTATACACATGCAATGACAATGAAGTATTTATTTATGTATATCTTTACAACATGCTCTCTACACATTACACCACATCCTCACAACATGTCCTATTTTATAGACAATTAAGTTCTACCTGAATGGCTATCACTTCTTTCAGACAGGACAGATCAGTGTGACTCGCCCCACTCACCACCTTATGACAAGTTCCTTTAACATCATCAATAGACATAACTTATCTTGCAAGATTACACTTCTTAATTCAGTCATACCAATTGCATGATGGAAGCAAGAGGAAGCTAGGATTTGGCAATCGCACCGTGAAGATATGGGGAAGGACTATTTTGCTTTGTTCACAAATCTTTTACTTCCATATGGAAAAGTTCATATGAAAAAGCCTCTTCTATTTGAAAGTCTTTCCACTTTCAAATTGAAAATGAAAAGATAAGAATAGCAGGGATATTGAAATTATGTATCAACAGCTACCACCTGTACAATAGATAAAGCAAGCAGGCAAGGCACTTCTTCTCATTTTTCTACCTTAATTATGTTAAGGCAAGTTTCAAATTCAATTCATTATAATTATCTGTAAACACTATGGTTTTGCAGTGCTTCTGATTCAATGTCTTAAGAACCACTTAGGAATGTGAACTTAAGTGTAGCATCACCTGAAAGCCATTTCCTGGGATTCTGTGTGACATAAATGACATTTAAGCAAATTAGTACCTATCTCAATGTTGTAAAAAGACACCGAGTCCAAGAGCTAGTGTGGAGAAGATGCTACTTAGAAATGATATAACATAATGAAATGCTCTTCGAAGTAAGAAACAGGTGCATCTGCATGTATTATAAGTCATGTTGCTAAATTTCATATAGGACGTATTTATCTTTATGGATACAATTGAAAGGCCGGCATGCCTTAGCAGCTGGCTGACATTTGCCGAAGGGGCTGGATAAACAGGACACCAGTTATTCAGGTGAGGGGCGATGGCGGTCATTTACAGCTGCTTGGGCACCTTCCAGTTACCTCTATGGGGTCCCTCGTAAGCAAGGGGGCGAGGGGCGGTGCTAAGAGACCTGTTTAAGGGGTAGCACACCACCATGCCAGTCCGTTTCCCCTTTTGCATCACCTCTCAAGTCAGACACCAACCCACCCTCCGCTATGTCCAGTGTGCTAGGAAAGGATCACCCACATGGGGTCCCAGTAGGAATTTTTTACAGCTGGGACACCTTATGTCACAGCTGTTTTTTCGCCTACTCCACACTGGAAAGGCAGGAGTGGATTTGGTTAGGGGCTGTTGCGAGTGTAAATAAAAAAAGGTCAATTAATTCTTAATTTCCCTATGGTCATGGGGTTAGCAGAAATGGGCAGAAAAGGAGATGTCAGATGCAACTGCGTGTTCTCCTATGGGCATCATTTTGGGAAGATGATGGACAGCCCCGCACCAGAAACCCAAGTTTTGACCCGATCAGGGGACTGGGTGGGGGGGCTGCCCTGGGGTTCACACACGTCATTTCCGCTACCGGGTCAGGGTATTGGGCACTATGGTTATACACAACTTCCGGTTCTGAGTCATGGCTTATGAGCCTTCCCACATGCCTGGGGCATGGCTAAAGTTGGGTGAAGGTGAGTAATAGCTTCACACTACTTGGCAAGGAGCTTCGCCCATAGTTGCCCAAGTATGTTTTTAGCAGGGACTTCTGTTAATCATAATCAATAAAAAGTGACCTATTATAACCCAGCTCTGGTGTCCGAGGGGTTATTCCACCTCCTAGGCAATATTGGAACAATCTTTTCTTAAGATTTGCTCATTACACATACAGTTCTCTTGGTGTCTTTGGGCTTTATGTGTACTCTTGATTAAGTGTAGGAAATCTGTGGATATCCTATTGTTGTTAAAATTACATTTTAACACCTCTCCCTTGTCTTTGCTCGTTAGAATTTTTTTTTACTGTTTATTGATGCCTTTCTTCATTACTAACTTTTCTCATTATCTTTCTTTTAGGCTGCATTTTATCAAATTCTATTTTCAGCAAGCAATCCATAATAGACCAAATCCTTAACAGATTAGTGGATTTAAGTTCCATCGCTATCATAAATGTCTTCCTTCCATTCAACGCTTATCCTTCTCAAATGTCTCCGATCTTTACTGAGCCATAAAGTGCTGCTATAGAGATTTTTAAGAAGGGAAAAGACAGCAGTGACACATGTAGTCTCTGACCCATTTTTCACATTTCGCATCTCCTTTCCTCTCCATAATAATTTGAACTGGAAAAAAAATAAGTTTTGTAGAAAAGGTTGGAATGGAATAGAAAAAGCCTGAAGAATGGCTGCCTCTCAATTGTGAGAAAAAACTACACAGTATTTAGGATGCGATAATCTCATTGTTGCAGGCATATAGCGAATGGCATCATTACATCTTTTATCATCCCATTTTGAAAGGTTATATTGGTTCTACTGCCACCAAAATGTGTTTCTATAAAAGTTGCGTTTACTCTTTTTATTCCTCAGCTTCGAACGTGCTCATGAAAATCCACGGCTTAATTTTCCAAAAGGAAAATTTATATGGTGGTGTTAGGCAGGTTGAAGGAGTCCTTAAAGTCTCCACTGTAGGAGACTAGGTAGTTATATTATTAACCAAAGATGGGTAAACTGGAGATAAAAAGGAGAGGAAAATACAAATTTATCTTTAGGATATTTACTGACAAAGATTTGCAATTTATTTTAAAAATGATTAAATTGTATAGCCACTTTCCTCCCATTTCTGTGATTTCACTTTCATTCTTGAACAATAAGACAATTTCGTAGGGACAGATGTAAGCTTTTATTTTGAAAATCAGATTAGGAGCATTATAAATTTGTTCCACTGAGAAACAAAATACTGAGGTACAGAAGGCAGCTATTCATATCTGAATGCGTGATGGGCTTCAGATTTTATTGCAGGATTCAATCTGGATCGGTCAGCAGAGGTTTAATCTTCTGAGCTTTTGGACTTGAGATGCAGCTCATCTTCAAGGAACTTATCTCTTAATAGAATGTAATGCATGAACAAATTCTATTAGAGAGAAGTTGCATGAAGAGATGGGCTCTAGCATGGATCCAAAAACTCAGAAGACTTTAAACTTTAAACACCCAGATTGAATCCTGCAATATTAGTACCCTGGAACATGTATATTTGCCTTCGTTCAGATTTTATATCCACATTATGAAATTAATGATTTCAGAAGATTCAGAATTCTGCATGACAACAATTCAGGAGCCATTTTTTACTACTTTATTAATATTGATGCAATTAACTCCACAATCCAAACAAGTTGCACTCCATTATGGAACCAGACCCTATGTATTTTTGATAGTCACCAAGGCTTCAACACATGCCTAACAATGATAAGAGCCTCGGTGGTGCTGTGGTTAGAGTGCAGTACAGTGATCCCCCAATTTTCGTGGGGGTTGCGTTCCCAGACTGCCCGCAAAAGTCGAATTTCCGCAAAGTAGAGATGCGCAAGTAAAAACACCATTATTTGGCTTTTCCAAGGCCGTGCAAGGAGCCAGGCTTGAAGTTGGGGGCAGGGAGCGATGAAAGTGCAGAAGCCAGCAAAGATTGTTTTGAATGTTGGCCGCCCCCGCCCCTCAGTGCCTCCGGCCCCCTCGCCGCTACCCCCGCCCACCCAATCCGCCCCTCTCACCGGCTTTCTTGGGGTACAGGTCTTTCTGCAGCAGCGCTGGTGGCTATGGCTTCTCGTCCTCCTCATTCGGCCGCTAGCCGCTCTGAGCGCTTTGAGAATGCCCGCCCCGCCCCTCTCACAGTCCCTTCGCTTTCGTCCCAGCTGTCAGCGAGGGGGCTGCAGGAGAGGCGGGGCAGGCGTTCTCACAGAGAGAGAGCAACAGACAGAGCGAGATAGAAAGGAGAGAGGGAGAGAGAGAGGGAGAAAGAGAGAGAGAGAGAGCAAGAGGGGGGAGAGTGGAAGGGAGAGAGAGAGACAGAAATGATAGAAAAAAGGGGAGAAAAAAAGAGAAATGAAAAAATGATTGAAGCAGAGAATGACAGGAAAGAGAGAGAAAGAGGGAGAGAAGTGACTCTTGGTGATGATGTATGACGTCATTGGGTGGGAAAAACCGTGGTATAGAAAAAAACCGCAGAGTATTTTTTAATTAATATTTTTTGAAAAAAACGTGGTATAGCCGTTTCATGAAGTTTGAACCCAAGAAAATTGAGAGATCACTGTACTGCAAGCAGTTTGGCAGATGAAATCTCAGTAGGCTTAAGGTTGACTCAGCCTTCCATCCTTCCAAGGTCAGTAAAATGAGGACCCAGACTGTTGGGGGCAATATGCTTACTCTTTGCAAACCGCTTAGAGTGGGCTGTAAAGCACGGTGAAGTGCTATATAAGTCTAAATGCAATTGCTATTGCTATTTCCCTGGCTTAAGGAGAGAATTCCCTTTAATATTTACTCTTGCATCTCAATTAAACAAATGTTTCAAGCACTATTGTGTGCTTCGGAAACTTCCATTTCATTTCCTTGTAGTGCTCCAGAGAAAAGCTAAAAATCAATCTAAATCAGCATTTATTTTTTATATAAACTGACATAAAGTATGCAAACTGGTGCAAAACAGCAATTTTGCTTATATATAAACTATTCCTATCAGAAACCTTGTTTTGTAGATGACTGCTGCAGTACTATAGTTCTACTTTTTATTTTATTTTTGCCTTATAATAGATCATATACAGGCTATAAAAAACAGGATGACCACTAGATGACAGCAGAGGCATATATAAAATTTTAAATCAGGATAAAACCAGCTTCTTTTTATGCTATTTCTTGATTGCCATCATAATTCACTACATTGATTGGAATGTTTTTGTTGCTGTTTCCCCTCCAAAACTCTTCTGAACATCATTATTCTGAAACCAATGCTGGGTTTATTTAGGTAGGTAGGTAGACAGACCAACTGACAATAGATGATAGATAGATAGATGGATGGATGGATGGATGGATGGATGGATGATAGATAGATAGATAGATAGATAGATAGATGATAGATAGATAGATGATAGATAGATAGATAAATCATAGATAGATAGATAGATAGATAGATAGATAGATGATAGATAGATAGATAGATAGATAGATAGATAGATAGATGATAGATAGATTGATAGATAGATAGATAGATAGATAGATAGATAGATAGATGATAGATAGATAGATAGATAAATCATAGATAGATAAATAGATAGATAGATAGATGATAGATAGATAGATAGATAGATGATAGATAGATAGATAGATGATAGATAGATTGATAGATAGATAGATGATAGATAGATAGATAGATAGATAGATAGATAGATAGATAGATAGAGAGAGACCGACAGACAGACAGACAGACAGACAGACAGACAGACAGACAGACAGACAGACAGACAGACAGACAGAAACACACACACACACAGCAGAACTATAAAATTTTAAATTCGACTCCTTATCCCTGAAAAGCATTCTCTAAAATTCAGGGCAATTTCAATAAAATAAAGGCAGTTGGATAACCGGGAAGATTTCTGAAATACACAGAGCAACAATCAATGCCGATAGATGGTGTCATATTTGCAGTGTATGTTAGTGTTTATGCTAATATTATTCCCTAGGAATCCAATTATCAGTTTTGTAGAGGCGCTAAGAGGTCACTGAAGCAATGCAGTTGGAGGAATACTTGGAAATCACTTAAAGAAGGCAGCAGGTGATTGAAACACAATTGAGATAACTATGAACCATTTTGCCATGATGATCCCACCAATTATTTTACAGACTGTTCCAAAGCTATCATCCATTTCTGTAGTAACCAATGGAGCTGGCAATTTAATGTTATTTCTATTTCTTCTACTCAGAAGCTAAGCATCTAAACCAATTTTAGTAAAGAGAACTACTGATATCTTTTTAACCGCCAAAGTGCTTTTTTCAAACTTTGAAGCGAAATGTCTTCAAGGAAAAACAAAGTCCAGTTGCCTTATGAAAAAAGCACTTTGGGGACAACCATGACATGGATGACAGAAATTCTCCATAGACATTTTTAACTGACAATACAGTATTGGGAATGTTTTTGTACAGTTTCATGCCAATCTAAATCACGCTTTTGTAACTTTTGTTGCATACTGGCACTTGATAGGCCAGTTGAAAATGTTTATTGCATTTGTAAGTTATCCTAATCATGTTTTTACCTCTATAAAATTATGGAACAATATAAAAGACAAAAATATTAATACAACACTGAAAGCCAAGCTGTAGAAATAAAAACAGTTGAAGCGAAGAGATTTCAAGAAAAGAATATTGCATAAAACGGCAATTAAAATAAGCAATGCCTGGATATAGACAGTTGCCTTTGGATATGATTGCAATGTTTAAAAATCACAGAGAGGAACTAAAGGGCCGAGGAAGTGTCTCTTCTTTTACAAAATTTCAAGAATTATCCGCTAAGAGAGAAGCTGGGCTGGATTGGAAGAATGCGACAAAATGGACAATGCAAAATTGGTACCGGTACATGGTGGATCATATTCAATTTGAGATTATGGACAAAAGGATGAATTCGGTTATTGAAACTGTTTTGCGACAACTGATGGGACGATGGGACTAGCTAAGACGATATATGATGAGTAGAATCCGAGACCAAGCTACAAAGAATAGGTCAGTAAGGGGCGTACATAAGCACACTAGAGTGCCTTCCGTCCCCTGCCCTATAGTCTATCCTATATCTCGTATTTCTTCTCTATCATATCCTCTACAACCTTCATTGTGTATTATTGTGCATTGGACAAAATAAATAAGGAAGGAAGGAAATAAATAAATAAATAAATAAATAAATAAATAAATAAATATAAAATAGTACACAAAATCATCTGCTACAATGTCTTACCTGTCAATGACTACTTCAACTTCAACCATAATAATACACAAGCATCCAATAAATACAAACATAAGGCAAACGGTTCCAAACTTGATTGCAGAAAATACCACTTCAGCAACAGAGTGGTCAATGCCTGGAATGCACTACCTGACTGTTGTTTCATCACCAAACTCCCATAACTTTAACCTTAGACTGTCTACGTCACCCCATTCCTAAATGGTCACAGGTGTGCATACATGCACCAACGTGCCTATTGTCCCTGTCTACTCTCCCTATGTATTCATATCCATTTCCTGTATTCATAATCATGTTTATACTTACATCTGTAATCTTATACATGCTTGACAAATAAATAAATAAAAATATTTTTTCACTAACAGTGTATTCAAGCAGCTCTCTGCCACCTTTAGTGGGCTCAGCTAATCTAGCAGTCTGGCTAGAAAATGGCTGTGAAGGATGTGCCTTTTATTATAATGATGTGCATTCAACATCAAAATTGGGAAGAAAATACATTGACCAGTAATATGTGGATGAGCCTCTGTATGGGTGAACCTTGGTTGAAGCTTTCCTTTCAGCTGCAGTAGCTCTCTATGTGATAGAAGCTTGCTAAGCGACTTTGAACCACAAAATATCTCTTTAATTCAAGAAATTGAGGGGAGGGGTCTGAAACTTTGCTTTTATACATGTTGACAGCAACAAGAATGTTTTATGTACAAAAATGGAAAAATAATTTACATTACTTAGAGCAGTGGTCCCCAACGTTTTTTCCACCAGGGACCAGTTTCAGCAAGACAATTTTTCTATGGCCCGGTGGGGGCGGAAAGGGGTGTGGTTGGGGGCGGGATTAAGCACAGGGGTGCTGGTCCTCCCCACCCCTCTTTACTGCCATCGCCCTGTGGCCGGCAGAACCTGCCTCCCAAGCCCTCTTGCCCAGCGGGAGCTAAGCACTGGAGAGAGGGGATCAGGCTGGCCCTCCTGCCTCCCCCCAGCCAAAAACGCAAAAGCGCCCCGCGGCAGAAGCCAAAAGAGGCTTGAGCCTCTTGGTCCCTCCCGCCCCTCTGTCCCGTCCATCGTCCTGTGGCCGGCAGAACCTGCCTCCCGAGGCCTCTTGCCCGGTGGGAGGCGAAGCGCTGGAGGGAGGGGGTGGCGGCATGAGGGACGGCAGCTGCTGACTCCAGGGACCGGTGCAACATGCTCCGCGGCCCGGTACTGGTCCGCGGCCCGGTGGTTGGGGACCCCTGACTTAGAGGATGAATGGCTGGAAAAACTGAAAGACTAACAGAGATGGCTAAATTAACTGCTTTAGTCAAAGAGCACATACAACTTGTTTTTTCTTGGAAACCACCTCTGCAATTTGTGCCTGAGATGGAAAAAAAAATTCAAACTTTAACTTTTACTGATTAGATAAGTTTGTTGCTATAGAAATGGCTAGTACATAGTAAGTATGCAAAAGTGAAAAGTTACTCTAATGTTATTATTTTGCTCTACTACACTAAAAAGAATCAGAAATCAATGCATTTCTTTCTCTCCCCCCTTTGCCCTACACTTGATTTTCTTCCCGTTTCCCAATATTTTCATTTTCCTTGGCATTTTAATAATAATAATTATTTATTTATTTATTTATTTTATTTATTTATTAGATTTGTATGCCGCCCCTCTCCGAATACTTGATTTATCTTGATAAGCTTAATACCTTAAATACCTTATTTTTTTAAAGATACAGTGATTGGACACCTTTGTAAAAGTTCTCCCTCTCTCTCTCTCTCATATATTGTGTGTGTGCGTGTGTAACATATTTTTGCTGATATTGAAAAGGGAGACTACTATAGATCGATTATTTCAGGCTTATTTGCCTTCATCAGGTAGCCATACCCTTAGTGGGATTTGAACTTGGGACTCTGACTTGACAAAAGAATCACACACACACACGCACGCGCGCGCACACACACACACACATACATACACGAGGGTTGCCTAGAAAGTAATGCACCACATTTTTTTTCTCAGCCTACAGTAATAGTATGAATGCGAAACTTTAGATATACATTATTTGAATTGTCAGGAGTACGTGTGTAAATTTTGCATTTCTTCAGACAAATGGCGTCTGTAAGTTATGTACATTACAAGCAGCATGTCGTCATTGAATTTCTCACTGCGGAAAAAGAAACTATTGGGAACATTCAAAGTTTATGGAGAATCTTCAGTCAACAGAAGTACAGTTAGTCGCTGGGCACAGAGGATGAGGCTATTAGAGGTGATTCGCACAGTGCAGAAATGGCTTCAAGACCGGAACAAAGAGTGATACCGATATGTATGTATGTATGTATGTATGTATGTATGTATGTATGTATGTATGTATGTATGTATATGTTTTTTTCTGTTGGATCACCCTGGTATATTGAAGGAACGTCACAGCTCCTTTTTGCCTCTAGGCCCACTCAGCAAAAACATGTGATACATACATACATACATACATACATACATACATACATACATACATATATGTTTTTGTAGATTTTCACGGGTACAGGTATGACGGTCTTGGTATATTCAGGTTTCTTCCCCTGTAGGATTTGGAAATTTCTGGAAATGTTTCGATGAGGTCCCACTCGTCATCTTCAGGTTGGTGTTTCTGTCCTTGTTCTGAGGCGAATACAGCGAGACCTCAAATACTGTGTAAAATCTGCCCAGCCGCATATATTGGTCAAACTAACAGGAGAGTAAATGCACGTGTTGCAGAACATAAGAATGCATTCAGGAAAAAAGAAAAAAACTCCTCCCTTTTCCAACACTTCAAAACTACAGGACATGAAATTGATTTTGACAGTACTAAATTAATTTCCACAACAGAACACTACAGCAAAAGAATAATCATGGAAGCCATTGAGATAGAAAAACATCCCCAAAATATGAACAAGCGGGATGATACCTCCCGCCTACCAGACATCTGGAAACCAGCCCTAAAACGTAACCCAGCCATAAAAACTGAAACCAGACTCAGAACACACATTGCAAAACAATCAAGTAGCCTGCAAGCTCCAACTACTCAGGATATCACGCCTAATCAACAACCATTAACTAATCAGCATAACTCAGCTACATCAACGACCCCAGGTGTTACCCCACTGACTCACCAGGAAGTCTCTACACAGCAGGCAATTGCTGAGCCATCAAACCACACCCAGCCACCAGTATTTATAGAAGGAAGGCAGCTCAGGTGTCGCTGTATTTGACAACTAGGCAGAGTTCACCAGATCGAATCCCAGTAAAGGAAAGGGTGTGGCTAGCTGATGAGGCCAGAACAAGGCCGAAATGGGACCATCCTAGTCTCCCTTAATTTTAAAATTCCAGCTAAAAACATTTAACACATACAGAATATAGTTGTCGGCTATAAAATATATTAACTGCCTTGTAGTGGTCCTGGGTTGGGCCTAGAGGCAAAAAAGGAGCTGTGACGTTCCTTAAAATATACCAGGGTGATCCGACAAAAAAAAACACACACATATATATATATATATATATATATATATATATATATATATATATGTCACATGTTTTTGCTGAATTTGAAAATTAAGGGAGACTAGGATAGATCTATTTTGGCCTTATTTTGGCCTCATCAGCTAGCCATACCCACATTGGGACTTGAACCTGCAACCTTTGCCTTGTAAGGCAGAGAATTAACCTCTAGGCTTCAGTATCAAATCCTTTCAGCTCTGTACCAGGGAAGGGTTACATTTTGTGTCGAATCACCCTGGTATATTGAAGGACCATCACAGCTCCTTTTTTGCCTCTCGTCCCAACCCAGGGCCATTTCCAAGGCAGTTAATTTTATTGATAGCCGACAATTCTATCTGTATGTATATATATATGTGTGTATGTGTGTGTGTGTGTATATATATATATAAAATGTTCCATTTTACAACAGCACGAAGCTTGGAAACTTCAGCCTGATGATGGTGAATGTGATTTCACCGAAACGTCGCATAAACATGCAAAATATTACACAGGGCAAAACCCGAACTCAGAACAATCTACATACATATACCCGTGAAAATTTACGAAAACAAATATATATATATATATATATATATATATATATATATATATATATATATACAGTGATCCCCCGCTCGTTGCGAGGGTTCCGTTCCAGGACCCCCCGCAACGAGCGGGTTTTCGCAAAGTAGCGCTGCGGAAGTAAAAACACCATCTGCGCATGTGCAGATGGTGTTTTTACTCCCGCAGCGCTAGCGAGGAGCCGAAGATTGGGGGCGGCGCGGCTGTTTTAAAATGTCGCCGCCGGCATGGGGGGCTTCCTAGCAGCCCCCCAAACCCGGGTTGGGGGTCCGGGGGGTGCTGACAAGCCCCCCATGCCAGCGGCGACATTTTAAAACAGCCGCGCCGCGCTGGCTGTCGGCGCTTTCGAGCTGAATCCCGGAGCGAATTCGCTCCGGGACTCAGCTCAAAGCGCCGACAGCCAGCGCCAGCGAACGGCTTCTCCGCGCTGGCTGTCGGCGCTTTCGAGCTGAGTCCCGGAGCGAATTCGCTCCGGGACTCAGCTCAAAAGCGCTGACAGCCAGCGCCAGCGAACGGCTTCTCCGCGCTGGCTGTCGCCGCTTTCGAGCTGAATCCCGGAGCGAATTCGCTCCGGGACTCAGCTCAAAAGCGCCGACAGCCAACGCCAGCGAACGGCTTCTCCGCGCTGGCTGTCGCCGCTTTCGAGCTGAGTCCCGGAGCGAATTCGCTTCAGGACTCAGCTCGAAAGCGGCGAGAATGAACGGCGTGGGCGGGCGAAGGGCGGGCGGCAGCGAGGAGTTTGCGTGGGCGGTGGGGAAACTCCTTGCTGATGCCCGCTGCTCGCCCTCCCGCCAGCAAGAGGGGGAAGACCCAGGGAAGCCGCCCAGCAGCTGATCTGCCGGGCCCCATCTACGCATGCGTGCCCATAGAAAAAAAGGGCACACATGCGCAGATGGTGTTTTGACTTCCGGGTTGAAAAATCGCAAATTACCCTGTTCGCAATGGTCGGGGACGCAATAACCGGGGGATATATATATGTCACATGTTTTGTTGCTGAATTTGAAAATTACATGGATGAAATATTAGATGTGAAGTATGTGCATATTAATTGTTCTGTTTTGCAAAATTTTTAGAGAATGACTAAGAAATCTGGACAGATTGGAAGACAAAGAAGAGGCAAAGCAAAGTACTCATTTATAAAATGATACCACTTTAACTCAAGGGTTCCATCTATTTAAGTACAGAAGCTCGCAACATAGTTCATGCACAATAAATGTGGGTGAATGAGGATATTTAAAATTGCAATTTAAAATCTATTCAATCTGCATAGCAGGAAAATTATTGAACCTGGTACAGGAAGGCCAAGTAATTTAAAGCAGACAAATCCTATTATCTATATCTATGTGTGCACTTGTCAAAAGGAAAAATGAAAGTGGACAAGAATTACATACAGTACTATCATGATTTAGTTAACTTGCAGATAGTAAAGAAATTACTTGTTATAAAGAAAAGGACATAATTCTTAGATGTGGTAAAATGTTTTAGTGTAATAAAAGATCACTAAAAAATAACTTTAAAGTTCAAGGCGACATTTAAAAATGGAAAATTTTGAAAGCTATATACTAATAACCTGATCCTACGCAGCTTCTGCTCAGGCAATCTCACACTACTCACAGGAGCCCACAAAACTTTTGCCAGACCCATCCTAGACTACTGCTCATCTGTCTGGAACCTACACCACATCTCAGACATCAACACCCTTGAAAATGTCCAAAGATATTTCACCAGAAGAGCTCTTCACTCCTCCACTCGAAACAGAATATCCTACGAAAATAGACTAACAATCTTGGGCCTAGAAAGCCTAGAACTACGGCGCTAAAACATGATTTGAGTATTGCCCACAAGATCATATGCTGCAACGTCCTACCTGTCAATGACTACTTCAGCTTCAACCGCAACAACACAAGAGCACGCAACAGATTCAAACTTAATACGAACCGCTCCAAACCTGACTGTAAAAAATATGATTTCAACAATCGAGTTATCGAAGCGTGGAACTCATTACCGGACTCAATTGTGTCAACCCCTAACCCCCAACATTTCTCCCTTAGACTCTCCACGATTGACCTCTCCAGGTTCCTAAGAGGCCAGTAAGGGGCGTACATAAGTGCACTGGTGTGCCTTTCGTCCCAGTCCAATTGTCTTTCCTTTCTCTCACTTGTCATATATATTCTCTTTCTTTCATATATCCTCTCCTCTAAGTTCACTTTTACCCTTATATATATTACTACATGTCTATTTTTCTTCCTATGTATTTGTGTATTGGATGAATGAATGAATGAATGAATGAATGAATGAATGAATGAATAAATAAATAAATAAATAAATAATAAAACTCTCATTGTCATGACCATTAACTGGAAAAAGTGCATTTATAGGCCAACAATTTTTGAATCAGAGTACCACAAATGGGCTAACCCCCATTTGTCCAAAATCCAGGTCACGTGACTCTGAAGGGAAGGGCAGGAATGGGATGGAAGGGAAGGGATATTTTATTTAAAACAATGATCCCATGCAGTATGGCTTGTCTATTGTAGACCAAATTGAAAAATCCAATCTTTCCCAATATATTCAAAAATAATAAATAGAACATTTTAAACCACTACTAGAGCTAGATTATAGGAGAAGAAAACAGGCAAGTAAAAAGATTTTGAAGTTTGGCTTTTTGTTTGGTACGAATTATATATATGCAGGTACCTGCTTTTGTGCATCTGTGTGTGTGTGCATATGCACATATGTTAACTTATTTCCTTGATGCTGTAGGCTGATTTTTGTTGTAAAGACGTCTTGAATCTATTATCACATATCTCTCAAAGATTTGTGAAAATTGTCATTATTAATTTGTATTATTTATTTAGCAACTTGTATTTCTTAACATTTGCATGATTGGTTCCATTTAAATGTTCAATTCTATGTATACTTTTAGGAAAAAAATGTATTTTATTGTGCTCATTTTGCACATAAACAAAATGCCACTAGATCTCCCTAAGTATGGGTGCCTTGGAAGGATGGAAATAGGACAATAGTTATCATCAATCATTGAGTCCAAAGATGGCCTCTCTCCTTCAACAGCTGACCCCATGGCACCGACCCAATCATAGGTCAGTTCCTTTCAATTCATTTCATTTCATTTCATTTATTAGATTTGTATTCCAACCCTCTCCGCAGACTCGGGGCGGCTCACAACAATAATAAAAAACAATATACAATGGCAAATAATTAAAATATCTAAAACCCTTATTTAAAACAATACATCCACACAAACATACCATGCATAAACTATATAGGCAAGGGGAGATAGCGCATTTCCCCCATGCCTGACTGCAGAGGTGGGTTTTAAGAAGTTTTCGAAAGGCAAGGAGGGTGGGGCAATCCTAATCTCCAGAGGAAGCTGGTTCCAGAGGGTCGGGGCCACCACAGAGAAGGCTCTTCCCCTGGGTCCCGCCAAATAACATTGTTTAGTCGATAGGACCCAGAAAAGGCCCACTCTGTGAGACCTAACTGGTCGCTGGGACTCGTGCAGCAGAAGGTGGCCCTGGAGATATTCTGGTCCGATGCCATGAAGGGCTTTATAGGCCATAACCAACACTTTGAATTGTGACCGGAAACTCATTGGCAACCAATGCAGACTGCGGAGTGTTGGTGTAACATGGGCATACCTTGGGAAGCCTATGATTGCTCTCGCAGCTGCATTGTGCATGATCTGAAGTTTCCAAACGCTCTTCAAAGATAGCCCCATGTAGAGAGTGTTACAGTAGTCGAACCTCCTTGGCCTCTTTTCCAATGATGGTGGGGCCTGAGTTCAATAAACAGGTGACCAAATTGACAGCAGAGGAAAAAATCGTCCACTTATTCAGGAATCAGCAGTTGAAATTCATCACAGACCACATCCCAATGAAGGGCTCCAGACACATTTACCTTATTCCTCTCATCATCTCCATCTGACCAAAACTTCTTTGTTTTCCCATACTTCTTGACCCATTCAACGTAGACACAATTTTAAAAGTGGAATTAATGGTTTTCAGGTTAATGAATAATAATAAAAGAATCAGTGATATATTCTGAGAGTAAGAAGGGAATAAAAGTACATGCATTTATCTTCCCAATTAACCATTAACATGACCCAAACAACTCCTACATATTTATCTATAAATGTAAATTAAGCAAACATGGAATATCAGAAATTTTTATCATGTTCAATCCTGAAACATTCAGTAAACATTTCATCTAAAATTTTATTGCTTTTAATAAATAAGGGAAAAATACACAAAAACAATCAAATTTTAATACATACAAAATAAAATAGTCATCTATAAACACAAAACCAAACTTTGACTATATGGAACAATATTCCTAAATCTTATCACTGCATCAATAAAGTGCAAGGTTTTTTTTAGCATTATGTGTGTTTTTTAGAAAATACACATAATCATCCACTGCTTTAAATCATATCATGCCTCATCTATACATTAATGTAATGTTACATTAATTAACATTAATGACTTCTGTAAAATAATAAAGGTGTAGATGTTAAACAAAAACTAGACAAAAATAGTGCGTGCCCATATCATTCATGCATATCTGTTTTCAGAAGAATTGATAGCCAATACTTTCTTTATGTTCTGATATGATCAGCAAGCATGAAAAAAATGTAATTATGTTGTGGTTAGCTCTGGCCCAGCTCCTGCCCCAAGGAATGTGCGGATGGATGAGGGGGAGACATCCACATGCCGCA
Source organism: Erythrolamprus reginae (assembly GCF_031021105.1). Classification (NCBI taxonomy): domain Eukaryota; kingdom Metazoa; phylum Chordata; class Lepidosauria; order Squamata; family Dipsadidae; genus Erythrolamprus; species Erythrolamprus reginae. The sequence continues at coordinate 199,104,076 of NC_091952.1, forward strand.
GGCCTATTTTTCTCCCAATGGAATCTGCCAACGAAGCCTCCTCTGACCAAGGAAGGGTGAGTGACAGAGAAGAGGGGAGTTTGGCAGACAGCCCAGGAGGAGATCAATCATCTATATCATCCCTGGATTCTGAACAAGAATTAACGACGCATCCATGCATGCGTAGAGTGATGCATAGGAGACATCAACTGAAGGATTATTACAAGAGAAAATGAGGCCACCTGTGGTTGGGTGGGGCTGCTGTAATTAGTGCTACAGATAAAAGTGCAGCCTGGTGTTTTAGCCTCATGGCAGTTTATCTGATTCATTGTTTCATCAAGATCGTGGTTTTTGTGCTGTTCAAGATTGTGTGTGGACTCTTTGGACTTTAGAATTGGACTATTGGGTGAGCAATTGGATTGCATTTAACCTGTGCCTTGTGTGTACCAGAAAATCCCTTTGACACTTAAAAAGGGAGCTGTTTCTGTTTTTCTGTTTATAAAAACTTTTGGGTTTTCCTTTTATCGTGTGGTGTGTGTCTTCCTGGACTAATTACCCTGTAATTACGGGCAGTTGAAACATGCCGGCAGAACAAATTAGTTTGGCTTTACATGGTTGTTCTTATTGATGTCAGTTCCCACAGGTAAATCACACAGAAAAATCCCCCAGAAAACATGGCTAAATGAACTAATTCTTTATTGTAAAACTACATTAACTGAATTTTGCAAGTGTGAAAGTACATTCTTCAAGAGCTCCTACCTCTCTTGTCTGATTGTTTCCTAGGCAGCATCTCTTCCCCAAGGTCATTCACACATTCCATTACAAATGGTAAAGTGACTTTCAGATAAAGATATAAGACAGTGAGATAACATGTCCAATATCAAATTAAACATAAAAGCTTGATAACATGTTTGATGAGTTCTGCAAGACATCTTGATAAGTGAAGAAATAATTCCATTTGTAACCATGGATGAAGATCATAAATGTCATATTTTCAACCTTTTAATTATAAGAGAGAGAGAAGCATTTTTATATTTGGGGAAAATTTGATGCAAAAGTTTTTACTGCACGTTATCCAATGACTGGGTCTGAACACTTTCTACATTATTTTTCCTACTGTGCACATCCTTCTAAAACATTAACCAATTAATTCTCTGGGAGATTAATCTATTTTTAATTTTTTTTTCCTATGAAATACTGTTCCTTTTCTTTCTACAGTCATTCTATTTGATTCACATTTCTCTCACTCCTTTATTAGTCCTTTCGTGTTTATTTTTCCCCAAGTATATTGCTGACATAACCAAATAATAGTCTGTCCCAGATTCAGTAATTCTTTTTATATTCTTCACATTCTATTACTATTACATAATAGTAGTCAAATAAATTGTGTATTCAAATGTATATCTTTCTTTTCCTATGTATAGATATGAGCTTATACTGATAGCATGTATTCAAAAGTAAAAGACCTTCTACTAAGCTTATACTCTCCAGAGATTCAATATTCTCATTCATTTAAAATCTCCAAATGGTTACTTATTCACACCCATTTATTCATCTCACTTAGCAGAATAATTTGTCTCCTGGTTTGCATTTATTTGTTTTTCTCCAAAACTCATCCTGGTTTTTCACTGTCACCATTCACTGGAAGGCAATATCAGTTTACATATTCTAGCTTCTAGTATATGCATAAAAGTCTCATTCACCCCTATTGACACTTAGGCTTTCATTCATGTTTATTTTTTTTACTTCCCAGATCTACTATTCTTTCTGTTTCATGGTCAGTGTCTGTCTGTCTGCCTGCCTGCCGGTCTGTCTGTCTCGCTTCTACCTATCATCTATCATCAATCTATTTATCATCTAATCACCCATTTCATTTTTAAGCTGTCCCTTCACAAAGGAACTCTGGGCAGTCTAAATAAAGTTTATTTTTCCCACTTTTCATTCACTAATTTATGTCATTTACCCTGAATGTGGGTTACAAAAGCATCTATGAAATTTTATTGCAAAATATTTTTTCTGCCTGTGTGCCACCATCTGGAATAACCTGCCAAAAAATTCTAAAAAACTTATTAGCCTTAAATGATCTAGCTCCATTGCCATCATCACGCAGCCCTAGAGGACAATTTTCTAAGATTGTGTAAATTTATCAGCTCTAATCGATGCTGTCCCCAGAGACAGAGATAGTTGGACTGTATTTAGGGATGTCTCTTTAAGATATTGCATTAGGGGAAATGTACTAAAATTGCACTTTGGGTAATGTAGTTTTACGTGTGACCACATTTGTGTATTCCTATTGGCTCTGACTCGGGATGAGGGGTAATTGGAGAGAACATTCCAGCAGGTCTTTTGTCTTCACTCACTAAGCCAGCCAGCATGTAGATGCTACACCTAGAGCTGGGGTCAATTCAACCTCTTTTTACCTGCACAATGGAAAAGATTATACTGCAGAAGAATCGCATAATACCTGTGAGTTATTGTGAGAATTCCTGTAATAAAATGATCTGGGATACCTCGTTGTGCTGAGTTATCTGACTGGGAAAAGTTGATTTGTACCAAAACAATGCCTAAAGCTCTTTTTGAAGATATCTGAAGTCACATTTGGATAATGACTCTTATTTTGTGATGCTTCAACTGGACAAAGAAAGAGAACTCAGTATGATGTCTTAAACCAGTGATGGCAAACTTTTTCTTCCTCAGGTGCCAAAAGAGCATGGACATGCGCTATTGTGCATGTGTGAGTGCCCACACCCATAATTCAATGCCTGGGAAGGGTGAAAACAGCTTCCCCTGTCCCCCAGAGGCTCTCAGTAAGCTCCAAACGCCCTCCCAGAGGCTCTGTGCAAACCAAAAATCAGCTTGCCAGCACACATGCACGTTGGAGCTGAGCTAGGGCAACAGCTCACATGCCAGCAAATATGGCTCCACATGCCACCTGTGGCACCTGTACCATAGGTTTGCCATCACTGTCTTAAACTGGTGTTTTAGGCCCTTTAAAAATAGTGTTGCTGCTTTTGCAACTGAACCGCTTTATTAACTAGAACCACTTAATTTTTTAATGATTTACTTTCGAGTCCAGATGTCTCAGGGATGCAAAAAAAAAATGGCTGAAAATGTGAATTTAGTATTCACTGTTATACTTCAGTTGTGCAATCTAAAGATGTGAGTTATATATACAGTATTTGTTTTACTTCAGAAGGATATGAATTGTCTAGCATCTGGCATTCATGCGTGACTGTCATCTTCTCTCATTACAAAAAGATGAATTTGTGAGCTGTTCAAACATCCACTTTAGCATAATGCACCCAATTCCTAATAAAGTATTGTGCAAGTCAGTGAAAAATCAGAACTTAAAACCATAAATTCTTATGAGATCTCAAATGAACCAAACAACCATTGAAAATTATAAAACCGAACCACCGACAATCACACTAATGTTCTTCTGCCACTTTATCTACTAAAAATAATTTAGTAGATAAAGTAAAAGAACATTAGTGTGGTTGTCAATGGTTCTATTTTATTTTCCTAGAAAACTGGGATCATGAAGAACATTCTAATTGTAACCCTACATGTACAATGTACATTAGGAATTTAAACACCACCGTGACCTCTGCTGACAGCAGAAATTGGATGTTTGTTGCAAGACAAATGCTAGCTTCAAGCTAATCTTACATTCACCCTTCTATAAAAATAAAGTCTGATACAATCCTCTTCTAAAAGTGACGTACAAATAATGGCACTTGCATTTTTATAAAGAACCTATTTCATGATAAATTCTTCATATTTTAAAGTCTGCATTAGTGAAATATATTTGTTAAAACATAATCTTTAATTGCATTTGTCCTTCAAACCACATGTAGTTTAGGACAAAAGGTACACAAAGATCTTATATATTAGGAATTATATAGCTATAAATTTGTGTACAATTCAAAATAATCCATAGAGAAAAATTGTTGGACCAGAATACTCTTGTGTAACAATGTGGAGGGGGGGGGGGAAATAACTCCTAATGTTTACTTTTACTACATAGATACTTTTTATCCATGTACCATAAATAAAAATAAATCTTTTCAGTGGGAAAAATCACTATTTGTAAATTTCCATTGGGATGGAAATAAAAGCCTCCTGCTTTATGTATTGTAAGCCTTGGTTCATCTCCATGGGGCAGAGGTATTCTGTAGATCAGAGGAAAATGCCATGTCAAGCCAAAGGGGCCTTGCAGAATATACAGGTACATACAGTCTTGTCCATGCGACTTACTCAGATTCTTTTTCACCATTTTGACTTTCAGCTGCTCTTCTCATACGGAATGAAAAAATATGGCCAGGACAAAAATGAAATGTTGTTAACATTAATTAAAAACTGAATCAAACTGAATTCAATTTTAAGTTAAATTAATGCAGTTAATATAATTACTTTCTGGATAATTAATCATTTCAAATTAATCATTAATCATTTGTTCGCATTAAGAATACAGCTTGGTGAACAAATTTTGGCTAAGCTCTTGGGACTGGCAGTCGTGACTTTCAGGAGATGCACATAAGGATTATTTTGTAATTTATGTTTCATTGCTTCTATCAACTTGTTCAAAATGGCACAAAAGTAGAATAGAAACATAGAAACATAGAAGACTGACGGCAGAAAAAGACCTCATGGTCCATCTAGTCTGCTCTTATACTATTTCTTGTGTTTTATCTTAGGATGGATATATGTTTATCCCAGGCATGTTTAAATTCAGTTACTGTGGATAGAAATGGTTTTCAGTGTATTACTTACACAGAAATGACTGAAGATACCTTTAATGATCAAATGTTGTAATCTGACTTGGGGAAAGTGCCATTGTTTTTATGTTTATAATTCAGAATATTAGAGAGCATACCAGCTAATTTGTGACTGTGTAAATAAATAATTGTCCACCCAGTAGTTTGGAAGCATGCAAATGCGAGTAGATTAGGCGGTACCATTTCGATGGGAAGCTAACAGCATTCCTAAAACTATATGTCTGTGACATATAGTTATGCTGGCCACATGACCATGGAAAATGTCTTTGGACAATGCTGACTCTCTCAGTTGTGAAATAAGATGATCCATAGAGTTGGACAGGACTGGACAGGGAAACCTTTATCTTAAATATAATACATTTACAGAATTACAGTTAGAAGGGACCTTGGGGTCTTCTAGTCCAATCCCCTACTCCAGAAAAAGACTATAGACCAGTGATGGTGAACCTTTTTTTCCTCAGGTGCCAAAATGTCATGCGCGCACGTTATCGCACACAGACAAGTGCCCAAACCCGTAATTCAATGTCTGGAGAAAGCAAAAACAACTTCCTCCATCACCCCAGAGGCCCACTGGAGGCCGGAAATAGCCCATTTCCAGTCTTCCGGTTAGCCCAGTAGGGCCGTTTTTCACTTTCCCTAGGCTCCAGAGGCTTGTCTAGTGCCTGGGGAGAGCGGAAATGCCCGCTGCCTCCACGAGCCAAAAACGCCCTCCTAGGGCCTCCACATGTGTAGAAAATCCATTATCCTGGGGGGGGAAATTACTAACCCCCTCAGAGAGGGTCCGCAACTTGGGCGTCCTCCTCGATCCACAGCTCACATTAGAGAAACATCTTTCAGCTGTGGCGAGGGGGACGTTTGCCCAGGTTCGCCTGGTGCACCAGTTGCGGCCCTATTTGGATCGGGAGTCACTGCTCACAGTCACTCATGCCCTCATCACCTCGAGGCTCAACTACTGTAACACTCTCTACATGGGGCTACCCTTGAAAAGTGTTCGGAAACTTCAGATCGTGCAGCTGCGAGAGCAATCATGAGCTTCCCTAAATATGCCCATGTCCCACCAACATTCCGCAGTCTGTATTGGTTGCCGATCAGTTTCTGGTCACAATTCAAAGTGTTGGTCATGACCTATAAAGCCCTTCATGGCACCGGGCCAGGTTATCTCCGGGACCACCTTCTGCTGCACGAATCCCAGCGACCAATTAGGTCCCACAGAGTTGGCCTTCTCCGGGTCCCGTCAACTAAACAATGCCGTTTGGCGGGACCCAGGGGAAGAGCCTTCTCTGTGGCGGCCCCGGCCCTCTGGAACCAACTCCCCCCCAGAGATTAGAATAGCCCCCACCCTTCCTGCCTTTTGCAAGCTTCTTAAAACCCACCTCTGTCCTCAGGCATGGGGGAATTAAGATATTCTTTCCCCCTAGGCTCCCACAATTTATGTATGGTACGTTCGTATGTATGATTGGTTTTAAAATAAGGGTTTTTAGCTTCTTTAGTATTGGATTGTCGCATGTTGTTTTTACTACTGTTGTTAGCCGCCCCGAGTCTACGGAGAGGGGCGGCATACAAATCCAATTAAAAATAATAAAATAATAAAATAATAATAATAATAATAATAATAATAAATAATAATCAGCTGGCCGGCATGCACATGCACACTGGAGCTAAGCTAGGGCAACGGCTCGCATGCCAGTAGATATGGCTCTGTGTGCCACACACGTGCCATAGCTCCGCCATCACTGCCATAGGCCATTCTGGAAAAACGGCTTTCTTAAAAACCTCCAGTGATGGAACAATTAGATGTCATTCCATTGATTTAGAGTGCTGAATGCCCACATCCTTGCACAAACCACTTTTGTGAGAGGCTCCACTCATCTCTCGGTTCCTTGCTGTGACTTATTTCTGAATTATTATTTTTTCATTGTGCTCCCTGCATAGTTGTTCTTGAGTGTTTGTCCGAGAAACTAATGGCTGCTTCTAGTATTCATGTATGAGCAATGTGTTTTATTTACAAAAGCAGTCCTCGCATTTAATGAAATAGAACCTGTTTTGAAGCAGCAAAAAACAGTTTTTTCACAAAGTGCCATGAATATAGAACATGACATAAAATAGCCATAATGTTTTCTTTTCTAAAACTTTAGGATATGCAGCAAACCAAAATAAAGCGGTTGTTTTCTTCTACATTTGATTCCTGGCCAGATCATTACCTTTATATAACCTTGAGACTGTACATTAAAGCCAATAGAAGCAGTTAACTTCCAGTGTATTTGATATGGTCCATGGTCATTTTCTAGTATTGAAAACAACATTTATCTTTATAAGTCTAAAGGAGGCTGTCATAATGCTGCTAAGGATTACCAAAGGGCAAGACATCTTGCTCACAGCCTGGAAAAAAGATAGGAGTATATTTTGCTTCCAGCAATGCTCACAAAACAAGTGTAAATAAACGCAAACATAGATATGACCAAAGAAATCAAGGAGCTACCGGGAGTTCTTTTAATGAAAAAGAAAACTAATTCTTTCCCAACTATTCACTACTAAATACCTGATGATGCCATTTTAGGATATATTTCATGCCTGTATTACAATAATATAAATTTGTATTTATAATTTAGCTTCCCTAAACAAACATGCCATTTTGCCCCAGGAATCCATTAAAAATTTACACAAACCCATTAAAAACCTAGTCTCTTTATCTGAAATCTAGTGTTGCTTGGTCATCTAAACTGAGTTGCTAAAATAATGAAAGGGCTCTTCAGGGTTCCTCAAACAATTTGAAGTTCATTGAAATAAATAAATAAATAAATAAATATTGGCTGTTCAACCAAAACAATCTAGTTTGAAATCCTGATAATACACAGAGCAAGTTATTATTGGGGGGGGGGGGGGGGGGGGACTCTGCTGCTTAAATCCTAAGGTCTTAAATTTTCCAAAGAACAGTTAGCTATATTTTTACATTACAATGACAAAGCTCTCACATTTATTTCAGTATACCAGTATGACACTAAAGCTATCGTAGTGGAACTAACTTGATCTTCTTAATATGAAAAGGGTTTCACTAAAACTACTTAGGCTTTACCTTACAATTGTGGCAATTTTACCAATTACACTCTTATAAAAATACAGTATGGTATGTAAATTACCGTATTTTTTGATGTATAAGACACACCTTTTTACTGCAAAAAAGTGCTTTAAAAATTGGGTGCGTCATATATATCGAATGTTCCTGAGGTGGGGCGGGAGGCAGTGGCGATGGCAACTGCTGAGGCAGCTCCAGCGGCAGCACGGGGAATGTCATGTCTACATCCCAGGCTGTCACTGCTGAATCTGAGAAGGTCGGTACAGGGGGCAGAGCCTTCGTCTGCACTGGATCTATGTTGTTGGGTGGTGGGCTCGGCTCGGCTCGGCTGAGGCGGCTTCGCTCCGAGCGCCCTTGAACCTATCCACCCCTGCCTCAGCCGAGGTGGGCAGCAAAGCCCTGACTTTCTTCTGTAGTGAGAGAGCAGCGGCAGCATACAAGGCCAGGAGTGGAAGTCCTTTGTTGGTGTAGCAGAGGAGGCAGCAGCGACTGTGCCAGCATAACAGCCCAGGAGGCCCTTCTCCTCTGCTGCAGTGGGCGCTCCAAGACCCTCCCCACAGCGCTTAGGCCACGCAAGGCAGGGACTCAGCTGAGGCAGGGGCGGGCTGGACCGAGGGCACTCAGAGCGAAGTTCCCTCAGTCGGGAGACAAGCGGCACCTGACTGCCCCCTGCCACACCCGCTCGCTCAGCTTGGCTGAGGCGGCTTCATTCCGAGCACCCTCGGACCTGGCCACCCCTGCCTTAAGACCAGTGTGGTCTTCGGAGTTCCCCCACCACCAGCCCTGGTATAAAAACTCTCCCATGGCTGTGTGGGCAGAGCTACCAAGGGAGTCAGCTGGCTGAAGCCACCAGCCCAGGGAAGCTGCGGAGAGCAGCGACCTTCATCTTGCCCTTTGCTGCAATGACTGGCTGGCAGAAGGCCCTGCTGCAGATCCCCCCCACACACACACACAAACCATCCCTGCCCCGGCATTCTAAGGTGTGGGACCTCTGCCTGGAATGGGGAGGCGATCGCCGAGCCCTACAGCTTATGCGTGGGCCGAAAGAAGGCCCCATGGCTGGTAAGCAAGGCCCCGCGGCTGCCTCCAACCCCCCCCCCCCAATATCACTCTGCGTGAATGGTATGCATGTGTGTTGATGAGTTGCTCTGTTATTAGTTTTAATTAGGGTTTTCGAATTATATTTTTTTCTTGACTTCTTATTGTTATTTATAATTTTATGTGGTAATTTTATATTGTTGTAAGCCACCCTGAGTCCTTCGGGATTGGGCGGAATAGAAGTCAAAATGAATGAATGAATGAATGAATGAATGAATGAATGAATGAATGAATGAATGAATGAAGTGAGTGACACATCTGAAAAAGAGTTACAGTAGAACTTTCACTGTCACTTTGTGACATCCATATTTTGCTGCCTGCTCCTGAACTCCCTGGTTATAATTAAGTTTTGATAGTTATATTCAGGGGTGGGATTCAGCCGGTTCGGACAAATTGGATGCTAGTTTTACATCTTGTTCACTGAACCAGTAGTTGCAAGGACTGGCTGATTCCACCCACCCCTCCCTTTCCAGGGTTCTCCATGCGCCCTGTTTTAGATGCTGGGTAAGTACAGGGCCCACACAGTGGCTCTGGGAGAGAGAAAAACGGGCCTCAAGGAAGTTCTGGAAATCTGGAAATGGCTTCCAGATTCCAGCTTCCGGAGCCTGTAAGAGGCTGTTTTCTCTCCCCCAAAGGCTCAAGAAAAGCCTCTGGAAGATGGGAGAGGCCAGTTTCGCTCTCATGGAGGCTCAAGAAAAACTTCCGGAGCTTGGGGAGGTTTAACCCCTGCTGTGGTGCAGGATACCGAGCAGGCCACACCCACCATGGCCACGCCCACCCAGCAACCAAGTACAGAACTGTTTGCTAAAATGTTTGAATCCCACCTCTGGGTTACATTATCTGATATTTTTTTTATAAGGAATGCAAAGAAGTGGATTTATTAAGTCTACAAGTTTAACAAATACTGACAATTTAACCCTCAAAATGAAAACAAAAAAAAACAAAAACAAAACCCCCAAAGCATAATACATTGCCCTACATAGAAAGAGCGAAGAGGATAAGTTGTGGAAAATAATAATTAAAAAGTTCCCTGGCTTGACGGAAACAATTTTCATGATTTTATCTATGACATTTCTAGGACACTATAATTAGATCTAATCAAGATGTAATATTTTTAGGAAAATAGAAAAATACAAATAAAAATAACATGATTTACTAATGTATGTAAGTTAAATAAGAATTAATAGTTTTTAAAATTAATCACGTTTTATATTTCAGACTATTTAAACTTTTATACCGTATCTGCAATAGATTGTATAAAAGAGCAATAAATGCTCTTCACACTGAGGTTAAAAGCAAGCAGTACTGGGTTAAACCTGCTTTATTCATGCTGTCATTTATGATGAAATGCAAGTAGTCCTTGACTTACAACTATTTATTTAGCGACCAAAGTTTCAACGGCACTGAAAAAAGTTATTATTGCACTAATAACCATTGATGATTGCATGGTCACATGAGCAAAATTTGGATACTTGGCATGTAATATTTATGGTTGCAGTATCCCTGGTTCATGTGATCACATTTGCAACCTTCTGACAAGCAAAGTCAATGGGGGAGTCTCAGTCACTTAACAACCGTGATTCACTTATCAACTGTGGCAAGAAAGATTGTAATCTGGGGCAAAACTCATTTGACTGCCTTGCTTAGTAATGGAAAATTTGGATTCAATAGTGGTCGTAAGTTGAGGACTATCTGTATCCCAACAACCTTAAGTCGAGGCAGTCTTAAATAAGGAGTCTTTGTATTTGTAAATAAGATACATATATCCTATTTAATTTTTTTTTAATTCCCTCTTCCAATTTCATGAAACATCATTGATGTGTGTGTGTTTGTGTGTGGATGAGATGACTCAGGGCATGGTACAAAGGCAACACAGCCAGAGAACCGGTATGAGTCCCATATTGGCACCAACTTTGCCCCCAATGTCCCTTTTACTCTCGGGCCTAGAGAAAACCTCTCACACAAACCTACAGATACTGCAGTCCAAACACTGTAAACAGAATGACTGCAATCAATCACTCCAGCAGGGTGAGATAATGAGTCCCAGATGGGAAGAGTAATTCCAGCAAGACAATATAAGCACACGGTAACACAGCACTAATTCAGACAGTCCAGAGGAGTGCCACACTCTCAACACCAGATAAATTCAGCTTCCAATCCCAACAAACACACTTGCCTTTATACTCCTCACCTGGTTGGTGCTACACACGCTTGACACCATCTGAACCAAACAAGCTTGTCTTTGTCTCATTGGACCACAGGACATGGTTCCAGAAATCCATATCCCTGAGTGTGCTTGTCTGCAGCAAACCGTTTGCGGCAGAAACTCTCATCTCCTTCTGTGCAGGTGCAGAAGTGCAAAGATAAAGGATGATTTTGACGATGTAGAAAGAATTTGCTAAGGCTACATGCAGACAGCCCGCATACAATTCTCCCTCCCAAAGAATACATTTTAAAATAGTATAAAGTGTGGCAAGCCAAAGAGCCCAACAAAAATGGCTTCGGCCTGACATGGTTGACCATGGCAAGGCTTGTTCTGAGTGGACACTGTCCTGTTCAACGCTTGGCCACCATGCTGCAGCTGTTTCAGGGTCTTGGCAGTCTTTTTATACCCTAGGCCAGTGATAACGAACCTATGGAACAGGTTCGACAGGTGGCACGCAGAGCCATATTTTCTGGCATGCAAGCCATTGCCCTAGCTCTGCTCCAACATGCACGTGTATGTCAGCCAGCTGATTTTTGGCTCACACAGAGGCTCTGGGAGGGCATTTTTGGCTTCCAGGGAGCCTTCGGGGGGATGGGGGAATGTGCTTTTACCCTCCTCTGGCTCCAGGGAAGCCTTTGGAGCCTAGGGAGGGAGAAACATGAGCCTACTGGGCCCACCAGAAGTTAGGAAACAGGCCGTTTGTGGCCTCCAGAGGGCCTCCGGGGGGCAGGAGCTGTTTTTGCCCTCCCCAGACATTGAATTATGAGTGTGGGCACTCATGCATGCACGATAGATGCACAGATGTTGTTTTGGCACACAAGGAAAAAAAAGTTCACCATCACTGCCTTAGGCCATCTTTATGTAGAGTAATAATTCATTTTTTTCAGATCTGAGAGTTCATTGTCATGAGGTGCCATATTGAATTTCCAGTGAGAGAGAGCGACACCAAAATTAACACACCTGCTCTCCCGTCACACCTGGGACCACTAACGACTGAAGAGTCACATGACACTAGGGAGGGAAAATGGCTACTTGTGCCCCATTTGGAGATTATCACCTAAGGGTGTACTCACTTTTCTTGCAGTTTAGACATTAGACATGCAGTTTAGACATTAATGGCTGTGTGTTGTGTTATTTTGAGGGGACAGCACATTTACACTGTTATACAATATGTATACTCACTTCTTTACACTGTAGCCAAGTGTCATTTCTTCAGTGTTGTCACATGAAAAGATATGCTTAAATATTTACAAAATGTGACGGGGTATACTCACTTCTGTGACATAAGTGTAGGACCTAAAATAATCTCATCAATTCTTGCAGAAGAATCAGGTATCATTAGTTATCAGTGATTCTGAAAACTAAAAAAATACATCGTCCATTTATCATGCATATTTTGCTGCTCCCGGAAACCATGACAAATTAGGATATCAACAAGAAATCAAAAGATAAAGCAAGTTTTAAAAAAAGTTATGACAGTATGAAGATAATACATTAAGTTTCAGAAACCTGGTTTTAAAAAAATCATATATATAATTGCACCATTTATGTCTTTAGAGGTACAATCACAGCCTGTGTTATTATATTTCAAACGTCTTAATTGTTGATGACATTTTCATTTTTACCACTGGATTAAATCATCCTAGGTTTCATGTAATTATGCTATTCCCATGTCAGTAAAATCAATACATTATTATACTATAAGATGAATAACGAGATGTCTGAAAATCTGATTGAGAAATCATAAACTTAACAGCCATCCAGATGTTTGTAAGGCAGATATGCATGGGTGGGCAGCAGGCAGGACGGGGTGGAACAGAGTTCTACCGGCGGAAATAAAGATGCGTGCACAGCTGCAGCTGATAGGCGCTTGTCACTTTCTGGATTACTGGTCTCAGCTGGGCTCTCCTTTTTCTCCTGCTGCTGCTGCTGCTCCGTCTGCGCTCTTTGCTTTTCTCCTCTCTCTTCCTTCGTGGCCTCGGACAAGCTTCCCTCTCTCCTGCCTGGCTCCCCTCCAGCCTCATGCGGTCACCTCCTGCCTGAGGTGCAAGCAGAAGGAGTGGGTGGAAGCGGCGCTGGCAGCATTTATGCTTCTGACAGCACCCGTTCACCTAGCTACCCAGCCTAAAGTGGGAGAGCAACCCAGGAAGGAGAGCATGGGAAACGCGAAGCAAATTGTCACCCCCCGTGAGCGACACTGGTAAGGCTGTAAATTGAGGACTTAGCAGTTCACTTGAATGACGCTGATCATTCAAGCCACTCCCACCTGATCTCATGGCTGGCAAGCCACTCCTAGTAAGTTACATGACCATTAAGCCACACCCACAAAATAAGCCACACCCACAGTGTGGCAGTAAAATTTTTGGCTGCCCATTACTGCACATATAATATGCCTAATAATTGAACTCTTTTTATTCTGCTTGTTGGAAGGCTAATCCAGTGTTTTTCAACCAGTGTGCCGCGGCACACTAGTGTGCCATGACACATGGTCAGGTGTGCTGCAAAGCTCAGAGAGAGAAAGAAAGCAAGAGAGAGAAAGAGCGAGCGACAGAGAACAAGAGAGAGAAAGCAAGAGAGAGAAAGAGAACAAGAGAAAGAAATCAAGAGAGAGAGAAAGAGAGGGAGTGAAGGAGAGAGAGAGAAAGACATAGAGGGAGGGAGGGAGGGAGAGAGAAAGAGAGGAAAAAAGAGAGGAAGGAAGGAAGAGAAAAAATTAGGGATGGAAAGAAGGAAGGGAGAGAAAGAGGGAGGGAGAGAGAAATAGAGCGAAAGGGAGGAAGAGAGTGAATTTTTTTGTCCAAGCTTTTTTTAGCCCCTCCCCTCCCCCCGCTCAATGTGTCCTAGGGTTTCGTAAATGTAAAAAATGTGCCGCGGCTCAAAAAAGGTTGAAAATCACTGGGCTAACCAATAAAGAAGCTTGCAAAAGGTGATCACATGACTTTGGGACACAGCAAATGATAATAAGTATGAACCATTTGCCAAGTATCTGTATTTTGATCACTTGATCATGGGGATACTACAAAGGTCATAAGTGTGAAAAATGGTCATGTCACTTTTTTCAGCGCCACTGAATGATCACTAAATGAACTATTGTAAATTGAGGATTATCTGGAGTCCAGAACATCTTTCTTCAAACTTAACACTGTCCCAATCTTAAATAAGATACTGTATTTTTGAAGTATAAGATGCACCTTTTTCCTTCCTGAAAATCTGGGTGTGTCTTATACTCTAAATGTAGGTTTTTTCCCTTTTTTGCAGCCCTAACTAGGTGCTAACAATCTTCCCAGTCTCTTACCTTGCAGGTTCTTTCATTGTTACTCTCTGCAAAGAATGTTTTCCAAGCCCTAAGTATTTGCAGGCTTTTTTTCTTTGCTCTATTTCCTCAGAATGTTTCTTTCCAGCCCTAATGATGTGCTAATGATGAGCTCTTACACACGTGCAAGCTCTTTCATTGTTACTCTCTCCAAATAAGGTTTATTTTTAAAGCCCTCACAGGTAATAAAAGAATGTGTTGAAGCTGACCAGGCTATGGACGCTAGGCAGATTCCCCCCACCCCATTTTCCTCCCCCAAAATCAAGGTGCGTCTTATACTCCAAAATACGGTACTTGATACTTGATATCTTATTTGATACAGATATTTGTCAAAACTGTAAATTGTTCTCTTTGGCAAGTGGGGGGGGGGGGGGGGCTACAAAGCCAGCTTTTTCTGCCATAGTTCCCACTCTCAGAATATCCTCATCCAGAGTTCAGGTTGGCCCCAATTCTTCTGCTCTTTTGCAAAGCAGTACAGATCCACCCAGCCCTTGGGCCCTGAGTTGTATTATAGACTGCTGTATTTTCCTTAGCTGTTCTATATTTTAGTTTTTGCCATTGTAATAACTTTAATTTTAAATATTGTTTGTCACCGTCATCTATTCAAGATGGACAGCTAGATGAATTGACTAAATAAATAAATTTTTAGTTATCTTTATAAAAAAATAAAACCACATATTTTAAAACATAGAATGAGTGATAAAATTTTGGAAAGATATTCAACTTAGCTAAAATCACTCATGACCTGCTGCTTGGGAAAATCTACAATTTTCCAAAGCAGTCTTATAGCATGCTCAAATGATTGTGTTGTTCTTAAAATAGACCACTTATGTCCTTTTGTTGCTTATGATCTTCTTCTTTAATGTTCTATATTTTAAGAATACTGCACAAAACTCTTCAAACTATGCTAGTAACCATCAGAAATGGACAAAGGGTCTATCCACAAGTACCAGTATATGGAACCAAAATATTCAAATTTACTTAGTTTGACTGCAAATCAGATTTGAGTATAACAATATAGTAGTTCAACTTTGTTTCTTTTCTTTTCTACTCACTGTTGAATTTCACTGTTCAAGCACTGCCTTATCTATAGGCACCTGAAATTGAATGGTTGGTAATTCTGGAAAGAAGCTTCACTATAATAGTAGAGGTAGAAAAGAAACACAGATTGGCCCAAGGGCAGAATTTTGTTCAGTTTCAATGGAGGTCAAGGCTACTTATAAAGTCAGATGCACCCAGCCTTTGTTAAAAAAAAAAGAATTAGAAATACTGTAACAGTATTGTTATAGTACAGGTAAGAAGGCAAAGATCTGGGTTTCACAGGTCAAACTGACCATTTGATTTAGGTCCTTAATCACTGAAACAATATTTTCAGGTATGATCCATCCTATGCAAAAGTAAGACCCAACCCCAAGCTACCCTGGGTTGCAGCAAAGTAATTCTATGGCAATGTTAGCAAATCTTTTCAGTACTGAGTGCCGAAATGGGAGCGCACAGGTAAGCACCAGAAACTGGAAGAGCAGCTCCCTTGCGCGCATGCATGCCCTCATGCACTGGGAATCTGAGCTTCCGGTTTCCTGTGTTCATGCTGGTCTTCTGCTCTCCAGCACTCCCATGCAGATGAAGACCCAAAAGAGCAACATGTGACAGCTGTCATGCCCAGAGATATGGCTCTGCATGCCACCTTCGGCACATGTGCCATAGGTTCACCATCACAGTTCTAGGGTGTTTGCAGTGAAGGGGGAGGGGGTAAGGCTGAAGAACTACATGTATAGGCATTTTTATTTGTATTAAGAGTGCTCAAAAGTAGATTTAAAAAAAAATAGGCTGCTGTATTCTCTCTCTTCAGGACAACCTACAGCATTGTATAAATAATTAAATCTGTCTCCATATTACTGATTACTATATTATTCAACAGGCTTGTAGCTAATTGCTAATAGTAAGGATGGAAGAAAGAAAGAACTCTACTTCAATAAAAATAAGGCAGTTCCATTGAATTTCTTAGCCTAGCATTTTCTTGGGTATCTATTTTGCCAATGTAAATACATTATAATTATAATAATTATAATAGCTACAATCAATATAAATTACATAATTGAAATCCAATGATTTATGCAAATCAGATGAGCCTGTATCTTCAATAGTAAGCAACAATCCCAAATGTAGTTCAAGACAGCATGTAGTTTATTCCCTGAATGTATACATACTGTATTTCAAATAAAATAGCTCTGAACCAAAGAATTGGATGGATGGATGGACGGGAAGATCTTCTGATAGATAAATGGCAGACCAAAAACAACTCTGATCTTGGCATTTGCATGTCCTCTGCCAAACACCATAGTTTGGGGCCTCGTAGCCAAGATTTTACAAATCCTTTTAGCAGCTAGGGTTTTTATTATTATTATTCTATCCCCTGGATTTTCATTAGCCTATTGTGCACTATTAAAAAATAGACACCCCTGTATCCAACTGAATTTCTCCTTTGCAAAAACACACATATTCCTCCTCTCTCTGCTTTGTGTCTTTTAATATGTTAACACCAGCACAAGCCTTTCACACCAAGTTCTCTGTAGCAGGTGCAGCTCAAAAGCTCTTTGCCTCTCTTCTGAGTAGCTTGCTCTGTGTGATAATACTGCTTACAGTCCAAGAAACTGAGAGTGCTCTTTGAAGAGGTCTGAAAAACTGGAAAAAGGCAGGATTTATTTGCATCAGATTACTGTACTGTATAATGTGGTCCTCAATCTGTAAAACATTAATCATCTACAGTATCTATCAGAACTAAAGAGGGTAAAAACAACCTATCATGATCCTAAGCTGGTAATTTAGTCTTTTCAAAAAGGGTTGCATTTACAGGTTGAAATGTTAGGAAAGGTAAGGCAATTCATAAACTTCCCAAAAAAAATGATTTCAAAAAGTCCAAAGAAACATCTAGGAAACTAAGAGCTTTCTTTAGCTGTGCACAAACTATTAGGTTGGGGGGGGGGAGTATTATTTCAGATAAATCTCTTTTTCTAGAATAGGTGAGTCATAAACTAGGACCTATGCAGCACTGGATGTTTACCTGGATGAAATATCAGTGTGTTCAGAACTGCAGCCTAAATTAAGAGAGATAGCCAACTAAGTCTCTGAGATTTGGTACATCTTAAGAGTCCACTTCATTTCATACAGATTATCATTATATTTATATGTTATCTGATTTTTCTATGACCCTAGATAGTTTACAAATGATGTAAAACATGAAACATGACAATAAAAATAGCATGAAATTTGAAAGAAGGAAAAGCTGAAAAAATCCGAACACTGTGGAAACAGAAGAAAACAAACCTGTTTAAAGAGGCTCCAGTCACCTCCACAAAAAGCCAATAAAAGGTCTTGGGACTCCTTTGAAACACCAGGATGTGAAGTCTTTGGACCTACATCATTCTCATGGTTTGGATTACGCCACAAAACTGTAATAATACCTGTATTAGTCTTACCTAGCATAAAATGGTAAACCTTGGAAGATGTACAGATTTTCTCCAACACTTTAAACTGTACAGTATGTACAGTAAAAAAAAAGCATGGCCTGAAATAACGGTTTGGAAGAAAGTAAAAACCAATTGTCTCTTCAGCAAAGTCTGTTCACGTACAAAAATAAAACCATCCACGTATTTTCCATTATTTATGAGTTCTACTAAATCACCCACAGGACTCAGAGAATTAATTTTCACAATAATTTATTCAAGCCAGTTGAAAGAAAGCTGGGGCAGTCCAAAACAAACCATCCAAACGGTTGCAAGTGGAATAATAATAATAATAATAATAATAATAATAATAATAATAATAATAATAATAATAATTTATTAGATTTGTATGCCGCCCCTCTCCAAAGACTCCGAAGGAATGTTAAGTGCCAAACCGGGATAGAGGACAATACACAACTCAAGTAAATAATGTGTTGTTGTTTTTAAAAGACAATAGTTTTGAAAAAAAGTCCTTCAAGCAGACGGAGTGCAAAAAATCCAAATTAAAAGTTAAAAAGTTTAAAAAAAAAACCCAACGTAGATCACAGCATACTCACTCTGGAGCTGAGTCACTTGCCTTCAATGAAACTAGTGCAGAGCGTGCTTTCAAGTTTCCTGAATTTTGCAGGCTAAGCAGCTGCGGGGGAGGCGGCGCAAAAGCAAAGGGAAGCGAAAGACTGTATGTAAAGAAAAGCAGTAGCCCCCCAACCCAACCCCCCCCCCGCATTTTCAATTTTGCTTCTTCCTGGCCCATCCAACGATGCCAAAGCAATCTCTAAAAATAAGGGACGGGGGGGGGGTTGCTCGTTTCAAAGGTCCGGCCGTTGGACTGTATGGAGAGAGTGTATCAAAGGGCTTTTTTTTTTTGCCCCCTGGAAGAGTTTGTTCCCGCGGCTTGCTTGCTTTGCTTGCTCCGAGAGGGACGAGCTCGCAGGTGGCCTGGGAGAAAGGGGAGGAGATAGCAGCAGCAGCAACAGCGCGGCGGGAAGAGGTGGGGGCGAGGTTCTGGTCCCTCCTAAAGTGGCGAGGGGGGGACGGGACGAAAGCTTGGAAGGTATAATGATTGCCATCCTGCAGCAATTTCCCTGTGTCATGGCTCCGGTATCCTAGCAACTGCGGCGAGTCGGGCCGGCAGCAGCAGCAACAACAGCAAGCCGCTTTCACACGGAGCCATTGAGGAACAAGAGTCGCAGCAGCACCTCCGCCGGGCAGGAGACGCCGTCTCCGCGTCGAGCGGCGGCCGCAGTCGCAACCCCGAACCAAAACAAAGCCTCCGGGGAAGGCGGACGGGGAGGGAAGCGGAGGGCGACCCCCGAAATCCGGAGCGCCGGGCAGGATGCGGGCTGGAGCGGCGGCCGACGCACTTTGCCGAAACTCCTTCTGCTCGCCGCCGCGCGTGGCGGCCGCGGATATACCAACGCTGAGGCGAGCGGGAGCCTCGCTGCTCTGACGGGGAAGGGGGGGGGAGATGGCTGCGAGTCGACGGGGGGCGGGCTGGAGGGGCCGCGGGGTCTTCGACGCCCACCTGCCGGCCTGCAAAGTTTCTCCCGGATTTCTCTCTGGGCTCCAAGGAACTTGGCTGCAGTTCTGACCTCCTTCTCCCCTCACACCAGCCCCCGTTTTCCCTGGTAAGAGACCAGACGGAGCTGCTTTCTGCGTTTGCTAAATGCTGCCATTTTGAACCAGAAACTCACCCGGGGATTCTGCAGCTTCCATTCCCCCCCTCCTCCTCCCTATCCTTCGCCCACCCACCCCCGGTCCGCCACAAAAGCGGGGCTGGGAAGCCCAATCCCGCCTTGGGCCGCCACCATGAGGGGGTGGGTCTCGTAGCAGCTTCTCCTCTACTCGGGGGGCGCCCAAAAAAGAGGGAAACGACACCGTAGAGAAATCGTCCTTCGGGAGCTTTGAGGGAACTGACGAGTTGAGGCGATTCAACCGGCCGCCTCGGCGGATGGAAAAGCGCCCGTACGTGGATGTCTCTTCGGCGGGAAGTTTTGTTCGGGGACGAGGCGCCGGTCTCCCTTTTTTTAACCCGACCCCGCGGCGAAAGCGAAACGCGGTCTTCCGCGCGGCCACCTTTTTTAGCCCCCCTCCGGGCTGTCCGTCATGCCGGGAATCCTCTTAGCTCCATCTTTCGCAAATTGCCCTCCGGAGGCACAGGCCACTTGGCTAATTGCGTTATGTAGGACAGCCGAGCAGCAGGTATGATGACAGCCATAATGTTTTATTAGGCTCCGTCCCTGCAGGCACGTTTCGACTTGCAGCAGCCAGGAAAAAAACTCCCAAGAACAAGCTGCTCTTTGGGGAAGATTGCATTAAAATGATAGCCAGACGGCTATTGCCCCCCCCCCCGTCCCCCGTTTGGTTTTCTTTTGTACTCATTTATCCGTTGGGGAAAAGGGGAGGAAAAGTAGCTTTTCTTTGGGCTTCTAGCATGCATGTACTCCCTTGTAGACCTTTATAGACTTGAAACGCTGCTGAAATCCTGGAAAACGGCATGAAAACACCATCTGGAATTGCTTTGGTTGTGTAGCAGGGTAATGGTATACCGATTCGTTGATGTGGCTTACTTTGATATAATAATCTCTCTGTGCATGTTCCCCAAGACCCGTCCATCTAGAATCGAGAGTATTTCGTCACATGATATTAATGAACTTGTAGGTGGGCTTCCTTTGAGAAATTCTAACTCTGAGTCTTTTACTTTTCCATATTAGTTAACACTGATCCTGCCTGTATGTATCCTAGAATGGGGTTTTCCCCCCCTATATTAAAAGCGGAATATTTGGGTTCTCTGTGTGTGAAATCTTTTAAAATACAATAAAAGAGGAAGGAAGAGATCATATTGGTTGATGAATTAATTGAAGTATATTGTCAGAATCAAGGATTGGGGGGGGGGGGGGGGGGCAAGGCATTTAATTTAATCAAACATTGTTGAATGGGGTGGTGATAAGGAAATGTGGAAATTTAGCTGATGAAGGAAATCCTAGCTTACTGCTGGTTTCGTTTTTGTTTTCAAGGCAAAAGATTTAACTTTATGCGACATATTGAAATGATTGCTGTTATAATGTATTTTATTCACTCTGGGAAAAGCAAGGAATGGCCCTTAATTAATATTTCCAGACAACTCTGAACAGTTTGTGAAGAACTGCAGAATTCAGTTGTTTGAATAACTGATTATAAAACCTCATGCAGGAATATAAACAAAATCTTGCATATTATTTCAAACTGCTTTTCAAGAGAGACCTTTTTGTTCCCTGTATTATTCAAAATAGTATCTTTTGTTTTTTTTAAAAAAACAGGTTTAATATTGTGTATTTCTACTGCCACTGCATTCTTTCTTGGATAGGCTGCAAATTCACTGATGTTACATAACCAGTTACCTTGGACATAGTACATGATTCCTAATCGGGCATGTGTCCAGATAATATATTCATCCCCTAAACTTTAAAAAATATTGTTATATAGAAAATAAATATTGATAAGACTTGATCAAAACAAGCTTTTGATATTAAAATCGGATTATTTCTTTTGTATAACAACAGTAAAATAGAAAGTCTAACTTAAATAAAACTCCTATATTATTCAAGACACTATATAATATACATAATGCTAATGACCCAATACACACCAGTTTCATTTCCAACATTTTCTAATTTAATTCCTTTTTCTTTGGAAGATAGATGACCATTACTAAGCTTCTTGTGCAATCTAATCTTTTGGCCTCATTCAAAAACAATAGCCTGAAACCAGGAAACAGCTTATTAGTTCATCTAATCTCCATAAAAGGGTACACATTCATGGCAAAAAAAGAGGAAATATTAAATATAGGCAGGAACACAAGGTGTGCTAAAGGCTTCATCAAGCTTTTTTTTAAATCCTTTTAAGACAATGCAAAATGTTTAAATATTGATTATTGTTATATAGAAAAAGCCAAAACTGCAACAAATAACTTTAAAGGGATGATCTAAGCTGTAATTGGCAGATATAAAGTTGTTTGTGAAGTATTTTTATAGAATAGTTGAAATTAATCTTTAATTGATTGACCTTCCCACAGATCCTTCACCTTTTGCCTCCAGTTGCTAATTCAAAAGTATCATGCGTTTTTCCATCCGACTCACATTTCTGCATGTAGGAATGCTTGGTTAAATTATACTTCATAACTCTCTAATATGAGCAGTTAATGAAAGGAAGGGTGGGAGAAATCAGCACTTTTATTTTGTTTTTCACTCCTGATGTCCATGCATACAAATATAGTTTGCTGATGAATCAATCAAAAGCCCATCTAAACCAGTATTCTAACAGGGCCAGTTATCTCTGGAAATTGTGCAAGTAAAATATGAGCCCAAATGCATCTCCAAGTTTGTGTGCTATGCCAGTTGGTATTTGGTGGCATCCTTTTTCTAGTACTGAATATTAGTGTCATGACTTCCATAAATATGTTTGATACTCTTTCATTTACACACATTGGTGACAATTTTCTATCTTGTGCTGAATAATTACATGGACCAGTTACTCCACAGTATTGAGATACATTAGGTGGTCATAGATTATAGTACTATAAAAAGAAAGTTTTTTTCCTTATGCAGTACTTTTCACCAGGCATAATTTTGTCTACCTGGCTTTCCTTATTAGTTTATTTTATGAAACTAAAAGCTCCTTGTTTTGTTTGTATTTTTCTGATTCTAGTTCTATCTCTGTTATGTGCTAGAATAACAGTCCACAAAATATTGCAGTGGAGAATTGAATACATGTGTTGCAACATTGTTTGCGTCTTAATCATTTCATAATTATCAGGTCAGGAAATATTTAACTTGGCAGATTTCCTTTTACATTCCTTTAATGTTCAAGCAAGGAATGACAAAATCTTTTTATTCCTCCTGCATACATCAGGCTGGGCCACAATTTTTTTTCCTCGTAGGATCTGTGCCAGAACAGAAGTAAAATGGATGTGGTATGTAGCAAAAAAACCCCAAACCCAATAAAATTTGGGGTCAAAAGATATCTCAAGATTCTTAACAAAATTCTCAATAAATGCTACCATGTCCTTTTTAAAACAAAGCCTATGAAATAGAAACCTTCAGACTAGTTTGTAACATACATCTAGTTGTAAAGATTTGAGACAGAGTTAAGAAAGTTTCAAAGTACTCACTACCCATAGTGAACCAGAAATATGGGGCAGAAGTCAATTTAGAATGAATTGATGTTGAATGGGTAGACTTATATTTACAGTAGAGGACCCTTAAGGGATTTGAATGTTCCAGTTTCACTTAAGGATTGATATACAAAGGAAAAGTTTCATGCAACACGGGAAAAAAATATGAGCTACAGTTTAGAATAAAGCTGCGAAATTAAGTTACCTCTTCAACTATCCATGCCTGTTACAGCCTTCTACAATCCACATTATGTTACCTACTTTGCATACAAATGCATTGTTTCAGTAGTTTGAAGTACATGCTTTGAATTACTCATGCTACTCATATGGTCAAATATGCTACTTGTAACTTCCAAGAATACTCTAGTATAGTCTTAAACATGAGTAACATTCATTTCCCCCTATATACATGTCAATATACATTATTGCATTCACTAATGTAAACATGGCTTTAGTTTTCCAGATTATATGACATGATACATCATCTCCATCTACTTTTATTTAGTCTAAAGCCATAGTAAACATGGTGAAATCTTGAGAAAGATACCCATCCATGGAGCTAACAAAAAGAGCATACTCCTTCATGTTCTTATGCAACTTAAGGCCTGGCATTCAGATAGGGACATCATTACTAAGAACATCTATAACTAGATTTTTTGCTACTGACTTGCTCATAATAAAATTTCCAGGGGTCTGATGAAACTGTCTTCGTGAAAGCATTTAGTCACAAATAATTTTCACAATAGCATCTCTTTGAACTTTTAATCAGAACCAAGTGTGGACAAGAATATTGTCACTGCTTTCACATCATTTTCCCAAGTGTGTTTTTTTAAGAAGAAATGCTCCTTAAGGTGCAGTTTCATTGCAAGTTAAAGAGATAGTTTATATAATTACAGTGTTCCCTCAATTTTCGCGGGGGTTACGTTCCAAGACCTCCCGCGAAAGTCGATTTTCCGCGAAGTAGCGGTGCAGAAGTAAAAACAGCATTTTTGGCTATGGACAGCCAAAAACTACCCCCACGCACCCTTTTTCAAGGCAGCGCAAGGAGCCGAGCTTGAAATTAGGGTAGGGAGCGACGAAAGTGCGGAGGCCGGCAAAGATTGCTTTGAATGTCGGCTGTCCCCCACAACCCCCAGCGCCTCCGGCCACCTCGCCGTTACCGCCCGCCCGCCCGATCCGCCCCTCTCAGCAGCTTTCTTCGGACACGGGTCCTCCTGCAGCAGCGCTGGTGGCTACGGCTTCTCATCCTCCTCATTCGGCCGGTAGCCGCTCTGAGCGCTTTGAGAATGCCTGCCTCGCCCCTCTCACAGTCCCTTAGCTGAGACCACTTTCGTCCCAGCTATCAGCGAGGGGGCTGCAGGAGAGGTGGGGGCAGGCGTTCTCACAGAGAGGGAGAGGGAGAAAGAGAGAGAGAGCAAGAGGGGGGAGAGTGGAAGGTAGAGAGAGAGAGAAAAATGATAGAAAAGGAGAAAAAAGAGAAATGAGAAATGATTGAAGCAGAGAATGACAGAGAAAGAGAGAGAGAAGTGATTCTTGGTGATGACGTATGACGTCATCAGGTGGGAAAAACCGTGGTATAGAAAAAAAACCGTGGAGTATTTTTTAATTAATATTTTTTGGAAAACCGTGGTATAGCGTTTCGCGAAGTTTGAACCCGCGAAAATCGAAGGATCACTGTACAATGAAGTTTCATTAAACGTTGAGGTGTGACTATACTTTTTCATCATTAGTACTGTATATCTAAATAACATAATAGGAAATATTAAGGTCGAATTGTTACATGGTGACCAGAAGGAAAGAGAAGCAGATAGGATTATCAATAAATATGAAATGTTGACAAATTAACATAGTTTGAGAGTTGAGGGTGTACACTAGACAGATGTAAAATTGGGTTACAGTCAGATGGTGTCGTGCATGAATTTTAGGTGAGGGACCCTGATCCTAGGATAATTTATTTACCAGTGTAATTCATTTTCAGTTATAAGCTATTTGTCTACATGATTAAGGAAGAATTTAATTCATTAAGCTCTCAAGAAAAATGAAACAAATCAGCCAAATAATAATACTAAAGACCATAAAACGGATACCAAAACATAGTTATAGAACAATAAAATAAATTCCATATATAAACAGTGTTCTTCCTGACTGAAGTAGTTGCCAAGTTTCATGATGAAAAGATTTTGCCCGGTTACCAATAAAAGGTCTACAATAAAGGAGTTACCAATAAAACAGTCTTCATCTGATCCCTGTAAATCAAGCAGTGGTAGAGGTAGACCTAACAGCAAGGCCATTGGAGCTGATTGAAAAGCTTTGGTGTAGCAATATGAAAGAGGCAATCCTTCAGTCTTCAAAAATCAACAGCAGCATTTTACTTGGGCTGAGAAATTAAGTTGATATGAATGGTTGTTTTCCACTCACTAAGCCACAACAGTTTGTTGGTTTCAGCACTTTCTATTTGCTGTCTGTGAACAATCTTTAAAGGCAATCCTATTTGAGGAAATCAGTGATTACAGTAGAGGACTGGATTATAAAATGGATAGACCTTGTAGAAATTGCAAAGCTGATCTCTTTGGGTGAGGGGAAAAAGAGGGACAATAAAGACTTTAAAAGATTGGAAGCCTTAAATGATTCCCGAAAGAAAGCTTGGCCAATAATTTATGGATTTGGGGTTTAGAAAGGGCTAAAGAAGGAGGGGAAATGATGATTACCATTTTGAAGAAAGAGCAGAATTGAAAATTTTGTTTAATTTTTATCATTTCTCTTTTTTCTATTTCTCCTATTTTCTTTCATTTCTATTGTATTATAAAATTTGTATATATTTTTTAAATATAAGAATACAGAGGTAATTAAAACCTACAGAAGCATAGCTGTTTTGATAGAAAAGTTATTTAGAGCTAATATAACCTATAGATAAAAAGTATATAATCAGGCTCCAGAGTGCTACCGTAGTGGTGTGCAAAGTTCTTATGCAATAGTAAAGCATGTATGGACCTCTATGCAAAACATTGAAATACTGTACCAAACTATTAAACCTGCATCTTTTCTGTCTATTTCATCTTGTTCCCTCTAGAACAAATTCCAAGCCTTTATTTATTAGTATTCATATTTATAGAAGAAAATGTTTAGCACTTCATGTGATGCTAAGTTATTGTAAGCAAAAAGAAAATTAAGCTTCTCAGTTGATCCAGCAGTAGATGATGAAGATGATGATCCATTGGCAGCATACCTAAAACTATACAGTCAGCTTGGTGATAATAAAACCAATAGGTTATTGTAAAGGATTCTCTTCCTCTTATCTAGGTACCATGATTCCCTGAAAATATGACCTACTCAGAAAATAAGTCCTAACTTTATTTTTTACACACACGCCCAATATAATTCCTACCTCCAAAATAAGCCCTAATAAAGACCGTGCCCATGCCAGGGTGCACAGGTAAAAATTAAGCTTGGATGTGGGGTGCTGGAGCACCCCTACCACTAACCTTTGGACAGTTGCAGCCAGGCCTTGCACACCTCGGCCAATTGCTTCTGCAGCCGGCAAGGCTTTCCTGAAGGCCTCTTCAACCAATAACAGAATAGAACAGAACAGGAAAGCCTTGCTGGCCTTGCCGGATGAAGATGCTCCTGAAGGCCTCTGATGCCGTGCAAGTGAAATGAGTCAGTGGATGACTACCACCCCACCCGAAAATAGGATTTGGTGCATTTTTTGGTGGAAAAAAATAAGGCTGGGTCTTATTTTTGGGAAAACACAGTAGTATCTCATGTAGGACTTTACATGAGGCTGATTAGTCAATAGTAAGTGAGCAGACTTCAGAAAGATTGCTTTAAAAGAGATCATCACTCTTACATTCTTTTACTCTGTTTTTCCACAGGAGCTGATGCTGTAGGGAACCTCCTGGATAGCTAGCCATGATTGCCACTGGAGGCCTCTTGAGGATCTCAGCCAGAAAACAGGATCCCTCGCGGCCTCAGGGCCAAGTCTCCAAACACAAGCGCAAAGCAAAAAAAAAGCTCAAGAATGATGTGGTGGTGGTGAAGGGCAAGCTCAAAATCTTCTCCCTCTCTGGCCTCATTGCTGTCTGTGGCATTCTAGTGCTGCTTGTGGGGATTGCCTTGGCTGTGATTGGCTACTGGCCCAAACCTCTTTATAGGACAGGGAACCTTGGCCACAGCCCATTATTGCAATCATATGGGAATGCCCCTGAAAGCCACACAAAGAACCACACACAAGGAACCAGAGAATCTTACCTAGAAGGCATCAATTCTTCTTTCTCTGGCAACCAGAAAGCACTTTCTCCACCCCTTCCTGCCCCCTCATCACCCTCCAGCTCAACAAATTTGCTTTTCCATTTTTTCTCTAGATATTTGCATTCAGACAAGCTCAAAGTGCTTGGGCCCCTCATCATGGGTATTGGCATCTTCCTCTTCATTTGTGCCAATGCAGTGCTGCATGAAAATCGTGACAAGAAGACTAAGGTTATCAATCTGAGGGACCTGTACTCCACTGTCATAGATGCACACAGTCTTCGGCCAAAGGATGGGACTCCCTCTGCTGTGGCCTCGGTCCCGATAAATGGCTTTGTTAACTGTGTGCAATCTCGTGGGGTGGAGTTTAAACCTGGCAGCAGCTCAGGAGGAGAAACCTTAGGAGCCACTGCCATGCTTCCCAAGAATACCTGGCACCCATCTGTGAGCGCACCCCACTCCCCTCCTGACTTGGCTTCCTCACCTCGCTGCTTCCCTGCTTCTAGACAAGAGCAAATACCCAGCTTGGCTGACGCCGTTTATAGCATCTATAAAGAAAGAGCTGCATTGGCCCAAAGCGCCCGTTACCCATCTTGTACCCCCACAGATAATTGGGACCAACACAGCACTGCCAGTTCCATTGTGGGCTCCTCACTGAGCACCTTCACATTGCTGCCACTGGCTCAGGGGGAAACGGCTGATAGACACTACGGTGACTGGCAGAGGCTGCTGGGCGAACGGGACGGCCGAGAAATTCCTCGGGGAGAATTTGAACTTAGTCTAAAAGACCTTAGGAGCAGTTACCTAGACACAGCGCAGGAACTGACAGTGTTGCCCAGGATGAACAAGCGTAAAGTAGTGCTTCGACGCCAGAGCACAAGCTGCCTCCCTGATTCCAGGAGATCCCTGTTCCCTGAGCCCTCTCAGACATTGGGTAGTAGCAATGACCTTGACTCCTGTCTTTTAGCTAAAGCTTCATCTTCCAGCTACTCCAGATCCCTCGATTTGGGGGATTCTCATCTGCCTATACCATCTGTGGATCAGAAAGGTCCCCAGAGCACTCCATGTGATCCGTACAGAAGCAATAAGGGCTACACTCCACTGGAGGAGTCGGGCACCTCCTTGGAGTCTGTTGCCAATACCCCAGCCCATAAAGCACCTGAAGACTGTGACGTCAGCTCCAGTGAGGAAATTGGCTCCTCACAGAGCACCAGCAAGGAACAAACAGAGCAGCAGCCTTTGAAAATTCAGAGACAGTATACAAATAAAGAGAAACTTTTCATGATCTCGAGATCAGATGCGATTGTTGGCCTGGAAGATGCAGATCTGGAAAACCTTGGCATTTAAATGTTGAAATACGTTGGAGATCTAAACAACTTGTAATCTTTCTGCCCTTGGTGGATCTAGGAAACGGGCCAACATCCAAAGAGTAGGATGTCCTTGAATTGCATTGGTCAATTCTTATAAAAGTCTTCAGGTGAAGCACCTACCAGGTGTTTGTTTGCATTGTAAGCCTCTTTTCTTTTCAAGCCAAATTGTAATCCACAATGATTGTTCAGTAAATTCAATGGAACAGCAGGAATAGAATGTTTGACAATAATTGTGCACTTTACTGATTTTTAAAAATACTATTTCCCCATCTGTTTTTGCTATGGCATACCTGCACACCCTTTCCCCATCTTTAGATAAAGGTGGTTTTCAAGCCAGCATCTCTTAATGTTTTGTTAGTATGGAATACTTTTTTCAAAGAATTAACAGCTGAATACTTAGGCAAAAGATGGTGCAGGTAAAAAAGTCTGCACTGCTTTTATTTTTGTAATAGTATTATCAGAAGTAAAAAGGGGTAGCACTCTGGACAGCTGAACAACCAGATTCCTAAAATCAAATTATTAGTACTTTATTGAGTATTACTGCACATGTATCAATTAACAGCATTAAGAATCATTTTTAAATGAAATAAAATAACGCTTACAATGACAAAACTTATTTAGGTAGCATTTAATTTTTCTGCTAAATGCTTATACAAAAGAAACAAAATTTTGTTTTCAGTATAAGAACTAGGGATTTTCTAAATCTTCATGGTGGAACAGAATATATCCTTAAGTATTTCTTCCGTCATAGAAGCAAAGTAAAATCTTTAATGTAAGTTGGAAATCCTATTTTATGCATTACAGATCCTATAACTGGACTTTTAAAAATGTAAATGGACCAGTAAACAGCATTAAATAAAATGTTCTGCAGCAGCCACCTTCACCTCTTTGTTCTGATTTTTATAGCCAAATCATATAGAAACATAGAAACATAGAAGTCTGACGGCAGAAAAAGACCCCATGGTCCATCTAGTCTGCCCTTATACTATTTTCTGTATTTTATCTTAGGATGGATATATGTTTATCCCAGGCATATTTTAAGCATTTTTTGTGTTTCAATATTTAAGAATAGTGAAAGCCAAATCCATTTCTTAAAACTATAGGAAATATTAATTTCTTTATGGGCTAGCTCAGGGGTAGGCTCTTTTTTGACTTGTGAACTTCAAATCCCAGAATTCCTGAGCCAATCATGCTAGCTCAGGAATTTTGGGAGTTGAAGTCCACATGTCATAGAAGAGCCAACTTTGGCTACCCTTGGGCTAGCTTAATATATTGTAAAATTGAATATAAAATACCTTAATCTAATTATGGGAAGGATTTCTTTACCAGCTCAGCCTCCCCTGAGAATAAGCAAATACATTGCTTTTATATATCATAATTGCCCCACAATTTAAAATATTCATAACTTTCACATAATAATACTAACCAAATATTGATCCATAATGAGAAGATTTCAGTCAATCCTAAAATGCTTATTTCAACATCACCAAGAAACCTGCTATCCAAACAGCTGTCAGTCATATTTAATAGCTTAATTTGATCGGCCACTGCCAAAAGATAAATGTTGTACTGTGCTGTGAGTCAACCAATATCGATCAGCAAAACATGATGATTCAGTGCCATTATAGTAAGTATAAGATATGATGCAATATGGTCATCATAGCACTATAAACTTTAAATTTTATTTTACAGTATGTACTTCTGAGTGTGTGGAAGTACAAAAGTAGAAGTTCTATGCATATCATAACCCTATCTGCAATTTAAAGCAGTTGCCTCTTTTTCTGGGATCTATTCTTTCTGGGATGTGTTGCCCCATGAACCTAGGAATAAAGGCAGCTGCTTTAAAGAGCTGCAACACACGATAGCTTTATATTTCCATATGTTCCAACCCCCCCTTTCAGAATCAAATCCAAAGCATTGCACAGCTTTAATAATATATTGACAGAACTGCACAAATATCCAAAATAGTACAGTTGAGAAGTAGCACAAAATCTTGGTTATAGCTTTTGTCAGGATCTAGGTATTCCCAACTACATTTGGCAGTGTATTATGTTCCATTTAATCTAGCCACAATTTCCTCACTCCACCATCACTTTTTTAGAAGAAAAACCTCTTTAAACACTTTCTATATTTTTTTCACTCTGGTCTGGAATGATAATGAAGTAGAACAAATGACACATTTCGTTTTTAAAACTCTATAAAGTGGGATGATATGAGTTGAATTCTGACATGATTATAGCTTTAGATTTTCAAATGGATTTTTCCCAGCATATATTGAAAGGTTATGTTACTGACATATAAACAGCATGCATTCTCTATATCATTATTCTGGTTGCTAACAACCATCTTAACATGTTAGAAAATTTCCAGTAGAAAAAAAATCCTCCGTTTTTATAGACCTCCATTCAGAAAACCTCATATTCAGCAGATTCAATTTAGCTTAGGCATTACCCCATATAATAAAGTTGGGCAAAGCCTAAATCAAATAATTTAATTATGTAATTCATGCTTTGTAAAATATCCATTCCTGCTAATTGGTCCATAAATGTGAGTTTTTGCTGTAATGTCAACTTCATGAGATTTACAAAGTGTTCTATTTTGTGGTGTCAGAAGTAACATCTAAAGCAGCTTTGCTGGCTGAGGAACTCTGGGAGTTGAAGTCCACAAGTCTTAAACTTGCCAAGGTTGGAGACCCATGATTTAAAGGATCTCTCTTAGGTCACAAACAATCAATACCAGTATCTTTTGAGATCCTGTAGCAGCTATTCCAATGTGTGATAATACTGTTTTCATTTTCATCCCCACTTCCTCAAGTGTTGATTTATTAAAAAAAAAAGAGGCTGAAGATTGATTGGCATTTCTAAATTGGCTTTTCTATTTATAATGAGCATTAATTTTGTAATTCGTGTATAGCTGCGTTGGCTGAACATGTATTATAGCAATTCAGTTCTTATCTTTGGCACGGTATTAGAATCTCTCTTTGACAAGAACCACTAGTGAAGCCTAGTCTAGATTTTTAAAATAATTTAAGAGCAGAGCAACTGGATTGTGCACTCATTTTCATTTCATAGTAAGCTGTTTTGAAGTGCTAAGAGAAATTAAAGGGTAATTAGATGCCATCATGTTTTGGAAAATCAAAAATCAAACCAACTATTTAAAAACATGCTGGTTGATCCAAAGATATTTTATACAAGTGTCCTTCAAGTCATGAATTAGTCCGAGTCCTAGAAGGAAACCTGGATCAAATCAAATCCTGTAGCAGCCATTCCAAGTGTCAGAATGTGTGACAATACAGTTTTAATTTTCATTCTCACTTACTTAAGTGTTGGGGTTTTTTTTAAGAGAGAGAATGTAGGTTGGTTGTACAGGGTATTTCTATATTGGCTTTTCTATTTATAATGAGTTAATTTTGTAATCTGTACAGTTGCATTGGCTGAGCATGCATTATATTGACAGGATGTAAGAATCTCATTTTGACAGGAACTGCTATTGATGCCTATTCTGGATTTCTTAATAATTTGTCTAAGAGTAGAGCAACTAGATCTTGCACCCAAGATGCAGTTGCAAGATCTTGCATGAAAATGAAAGGCAAATTCAAATATGTTCCTTTGGTTGTGTTACAGATATTTCAGTAATGGTTCAACTCTGGGAGGAAAATAATTAAATAATCAAAGTTTCTTTGATAGTTTCTTCTCCCACTAAGGTGTCAAACTCACTGCACCATGTGACATATCAAGACTTTTCCCTCTTCGTAAATCGGGTGTGGACGTGGTCAGTGCGTGATGTATTCGGCCCGTGGGCTAGAAGTTTGACAGTCCTGCACTAAGATATCCTCTATCTGTATGCAGCTGACATGAGAATCATTTATATTTTCTTAATGAACTGGATTTTACAATCATTTCCTTTTAGCATTAATTACCAAATATTAAATGGGACACAATGGATTAATGCAACAATGTTTACTTTTTAAGGCTGTGCAGCATTTCTGAAATGCAAAATAGTGTTCAAATATCCAGGAATGGACCTCTTTCTGTCTGCTGTTCCTAAAACCAACATGTCTCATAGTCCCTACGTGATTATTTTCTGGAAAGAGATGTAGCTGTTTTTTTTAGGAACTGCAGATATGTTCTTTGTTCATATCCTGCACGCCTCTTTTGGCCTTTGAATCCCAAGCATTGGACAACTAAAGAGTCCTATCCATAGAAATTTGATGGCAAGGAACCAGAAGTCTTTTGTCACTATAATTAAATCATACGTCTAAAAATAAAAGCCACACTGATGGATTGATTTAAAGATGAGAGCTGCCAAGAGAGTCACTGCGTGATTCAGCTCAAAGCTAAAGGATGCTTGTGTTTAAACAATAGCCAATATTCTTACAACAATTCAGCGCTCATATCCTATTTTCTCCAAAATGACTTTGCTTTTATTGGGAACTAGGGATTTCACCGATGTTGCACTATGATGCAGATAGTTCCATCAGTCTCAGGGAACAATACTGTGTAAAACCAGTATTACCTTTTCCCCTTTTCCTAAATAATGCTATAAAGAATATCACTTAAGGATCACAATTAATCTGGTTCAGCATGGATGGGTACAATGCAGATACATTTTTGCAGGTATGAGAATGTGTGGCCTTTCAAAAGTACTTTGTTGAAGTACATGTTTTAGCTTTTCTCACTACTGAGCCTGATGGTGAGAGCAGGTGAATGTTGTTCAGCTGATGAGCCATATGTCTCCCTCCTTGTTCTGATATTTAGACAGAACATACTTAATCTACAAGGTCATAAATGCCGCAGTGGTATAGCAAGGCACAAGTATTTCTCTGCCAAAGCAGACATATTTTCATGTCACAACATCATTTATTAGTAGCAATAGGAGTTGGAGTATATACTAGAAATACTGGTGGAATTCTTTCAATGACCAAATATGGGTTCATATGTGGAGGAAATGTATAAATATTTATTTAAATGACACATTATGTATTAAGTATTAAGCACAGTATGTGACTTAAATCAGCTGCTCTTGTCTTCTTTCCTGGGCAATGTTAACTGTTAACACCCAGCATGCCTTACTTAAGGATGCTGATGGAAAAGCCAAAAACTACAGAACAGCAACATCTAGTAAGCCACATACATACCCTATCAACCATTTCATGCATCCAGTAGCCATCCTGTGAATAGTAGTTAAGGCAATAAAACATACAGCTAAAGAGTGGGTAATCACCAATCCAAAATGCTGATTCTGTTTGTTCAATTCCTAACCGGTGGGACTAAAAACTCTGCCAATTTGTTCTTACAAGTAGTCTTCTGCAACAGAAAGCTCTCGTTTTAAGCCTTACTCTCAAGAAACATCAGCACAGTTTAAAATTTCTATTGCTGATTGGTGATGGTCAAAGAAAGCCCCATTGTTTTTCTCAGTGCAATTAAAGTGGTAGGAAAGATCATGCTCAGAGATGGTGAGATCCTATCAAATAATGCTGCCCATTGTCCAATTTGAAATGTTTAACATCAAATAGTTACTTAAAATGCATTTATACGATGTTTCTTGTTTATTTTGTTTCTCTCTTTTTCTTTCTGAAACAAGCCCCAATCAGCTTGCAGATTCTTCATACATTACTTCTTGTTGGATATGTGAGAAGATCTACAGAACACAAGGAAAAAATGGCCTCATACATTTATCTTGTGCTAAGTAACAAATGGAGATCCAGTTTGGTATAGTGGTTGAAAGCACCAGTCTAGAAACCAGTAGACTTTGAGTTCAAGCTGTACCTTAACTGGCCAACTGGATGACCTTTGCTCAGTCATTCTCTGTCAGTCCAAGGAAGCAAGCAATGGCAAGTTACTTCTGAAAATCTTGCAAAGAAAACCAAAAGGACTAGTTTATCTGCCACCAAGATTCAACATTGATTTGAAGGCGTCAAAGGAAAAAAAGTATAGGATTTCGTACATTACTCTCATTCATTTTCCAAACAACGTAAGAGGGTAAAACAAACCCCAACCCTTTTAAGTGTTTCCAGAAAAAAAGAGGAAAAATTGAAAATATTTTTAATTACACAATTGCTTATATGTTAATGTATTTGAAAATTACGCCTTTAAAATCATCAAATGTATGCAAGTAATACCAAATAAAAACAAGACTTAGGCAAAAAAAAAAATCTCCCAACTTATTTGTATTTGCTAATGAATAACAAAAGGCTGTCTCTGTCCTTTTAAAACATAACTTCCAGCAAACAATGACTCGGAGCTTCTACCGGAGGCCTGGAGTTAGTACTAAAGCTGCAATCCTATGCTGACTCCAAAATAATGCCATTGAATTTAATGGGATTGAATTGGCAAGTATGAAATCGGATGATCGATTAAATATTTT
Organism: Erythrolamprus reginae; assembly: GCF_031021105.1. NCBI lineage: Eukaryota > Metazoa > Chordata > Lepidosauria > Squamata > Dipsadidae > Erythrolamprus > Erythrolamprus reginae. The sequence continues at coordinate 199,139,159 of NC_091952.1, forward strand.
TTATATCTTTTCTAGGCATCGAGGAATATATCCAGATAGCATAATTACCCTTTATGTATATATTTGGGAAATACTAAAGGAACCTTTATCATGTGCATTTATGTCATGTGCTTTTTGTTTTAGTAATTTAGAGTCACATTTTTTTCAGCTGACAACTGGCTAATCATTTGGATGTTCAGATGAAAGGTAATACAGTGGTACCTTGGTACTCGAACGCTTTGGTTCTCGTACATTTCGGATAACGAACAAAATTTTTGGCAAAAATTTGCTTCGGTATCTGAACAAAAATTCAGATACCGAACAGCCAGAGAAAATTTTGTTCATTATCCGGCAGCTTCGGGGGGCTGAGGAGTTCTATAAGAGTTCCAAGCTGCAGGAAGGGTGGGGGCTGCTGCAATCCCAGCAGCTTAAAGGGGCTCAGGAGCTCTATAAGAGCTCCAAGCTGCAGGAAGGGTGGGGGCTGCTGCAATCCCACTCCTTTCTGCTCCTTTCCTCAATGCTTCCTCTTATTACCTGTAAGCAGCTGCAAAACTTTCTCCCGGTGGCTGCAACGGCTTCCCTTCGAGGAACAACAGCGCCGGGAACGTCACGTGATGAAGGGAAGCCGCCGGAGCCATCTCAGCAGTTGCCGCCGTTCCAGCAGCTTCCCTTCATTACGTGACGTTCCCGGCGCTGTTGTTCCTCGAAGGGAAGCCGTTGCAGCCGACGGGAGGGAGAAAGTTTTGCAGCTGCTTACAGGTAATAAGAGGAAGCATTGAGGAAAGGAAAGGAGCAGAAAGGAGTGGGATTGCAGCAGCCCCCACCCTTCCTGCAGCTTGGAGCTCTTATAGAGCTCCTCAGCCCCTTTAAGCTGCCGGGATTGCAGCAGCCCCCACCCTTCCTGCAGCTTGGAGTACCGAATTTATTTATCCCATTGGAAATAAAGAAAATAGATTTAATTGGTTCCCAGCGAGTTAACGGGCTGGGAACCAATTAAATCCATTTCCATTATTTCCTATGGGATAAATAAATTCGGTACTCGACCAAATCGGTTCTCAACCACACTTCTGGAACGAATTGTGGTCGAGTACCGAGGTACCACTGTACCTGTAAATCTAAGGCAAAAAGCTGGAACCGGCCCTTTCAGTTCAACGTCTTCAATGCAGGATCTACCCTGCTTCTGCCTGAAGTTATTTATTCAATTATTTGACCTTCCATAATCTACTAGGACTCCTGGCAGTTAATGAATTCACATAGCATGAAATATCCATGGTAAATATAAATTATATAGGAATTAATAAATAATCCCCCAAACCCATATTAAAAATGCAGACATCAGCCACTAAATCTACAAACCGCTCTGGAAGAACTTCATCTTCAGCATCTTCTGCAAGAGGCGCTTTGATGAGGCCAGGATGCTGGCTGGGGTTGTCTGAAATTTCTTTATTAAATTTTTTTAATGCCACCTTTCTCCTTAGACTCAGGGCGGCTTACAACATGTTAGCAATAGCACGTTTTTAACAGAGCCAGCATATTGCCCCCACAATCCTGGTCCTCATTTTACCCACCTCGGAAGGATGGAAGGCTGAGTCAACCTTGAGCAAGTGATAAGATTTGAACCGCTGACCTGCAGATCTACAATCAGCTTTAGTGGCCTGCAGTACTGCACTCCACTTGCTGCGCCACCAGCTCTGATTATATCAGTTAGCATTGAGAGGCCCACAGAATCACTTGGTTAAGTTGGACAGTCATAAAAATGGAATTAATTTATTTTTTTAAAAAAAATTCACATCTTGGAAGTACTTATCTAATCCATTGGTAAATTGAATATTAGAACTCTCTTCTAATCCAATAGGGAATTTTTGTTCATATCCTTTAAAAAACCTTTAGTTCAGGGGTAAAATGCTCCCAGTTCGCTCGTGCCTGTCAGTCGTTGGAGAGCCAGTCGTGAAGGCAGCATGAGGCTCTGCCCACCCACCTGGATGCTGCCGTTTGGGTTCTTTTACCCTCTGCGCATGCGCAAAGCGTTCTATGCATGCGCAGAGGGTAAAAGAACTCAAATGGTAGCTGGGTGGGTGAAGCCTCGTGCTGCCTTTGTGACCATTCTCCAATAACTGACAGGCATGAGCCAACAACTATAATCTATAAGTGTAACCTACTGTACTTTGTGCTGATAATGAAAATGAAGGGAGACTAATATAGATCTATTTTAAGCTTATTTGCTCCCTTCAGCTAGCCATACCCTTACTGGGATGTAAGGATACAGTGGTACCTCTACTTACAAACATAATTTGTTCCATGACCAGGTTCTTAAGGAGAAAAGTTTATAAGAAGAAGCAATTTTCCCATAGGAATCAATGTAAATAATGCATGCGATTGGGGAACCACTGGGAGGGTGGAGGCCCTGTTTCCTCCCAGGAGATTCCTAGAGAGGCCCCACAGAGGCTTCTCCCCACCTTTCCCAGCCCTATTTCCTCCCAGGAGATTCCTAGAGAGGCCCCACAGAGGCTTCTCCCCACCTTTCCCAGCCCTATTTCCTCCCAGGAGATTCCTAGAGAGGCCCCACGGAGGCTTCTCCCTGCCTTTTCCGGTTACAGTTTCAGAGGCTCGGATATGTAAGTGAAAAATGGTTCTTGAGAAGAGGCAAAAAAAATCTTGAACATACAGTTCTTATCTACAAAAGTTCGTAAGTAGAGGCATTCTTAGATAGAGGTACCACTGTATTCATACAGCTTTTTACAACTAGCTTTTACTGCCGTGAGACCCAAACCTTTTAATGATAGCATGCATACCATCATAGGAATTGACCTGTGAATTGGCCACAGTGAAAGTATTCAAAACATGACTTTGCTGACCTAACTTTTAATCTCGTACTAATGAAAAAAACACATGTCTCAGTATACAGCTTCAACTAACCTACTCAGGGTTCCAAGGGCATTTGAAGAGTCATGGGAGTAATTAAATAGAGCTTAATGAGAGTGCTGATTTATTCCATATTTTTTAGTCAGAAACATGCATTTACGAGATACTTAGGCTTTCTTAAAAAGAAAACAATGATTTACAACTACAGTGGTACCTCTACCTAAGAACAACTCTACTTACGAACTTTTCTAGATAAGAACCGGATGTTCAAGATTTTTTTGCCTCAAGAATGATTTTCCACTTACAAATCCAAGCCTCCAAAACTAACCGGAAAAGGTGGGGACAAGCCTCTGTGGGGCCTCTCTAGGAATCTCCAGGGAGGAAACAGGGCCAGGAAAGACAGGGAGAAGCCTCCGTGGGGCCTCTCTAGGAATCTCCTGGGAGGAAATGGCCTCTGCTCTCCCTGTGGTTTCCCCAATCGCACGCATTATTTGCTTTTACATTGATTCCTAAGGAAAAATTGCTTCTTCTTACAAACTTTTCTACTTAACTACCTGGTCACGGAACGAATTAAGTTCGTAAGTGTTCTGTCTGGGTCCCTCCAGATGCAAACACCAACCCAAAAAGAGAAGCCAGGCACACTGGTAAAAAGCAAAGGCAGTTTATAGAATTCAAAGCAAACACAGGTAACAGAAAATGTCCTTACAAACAGGAACACGCTGAAACTTCAAAGATGTTTCACGAAGGCCATGAAGTAAAACAGGATTCTTGCTGTCAAAAACAACGCTGGAGATAACAAACATATGCCTCCCCCAAGTCTTCCAGTCTTCTAGGCCACAAGCCAAGATCAGAGACGCCGAGAAGCAAAGCAGGGTCACAGAACTTCCAGTTGATAACGCTCCACATGGCTTAAAGGGCTTGCCTGCCTTTTAAACTCTGCTGAGGAGAACCACACCCAAACCCAGCTGTTGCCAATTCAGTGATGCCAATACCTTTCTAATTGGTCCCGTCTCTGAGCTGCACGTCACTGTCTCATGTCAATTATAGTCTGTGCTTCCTCATCCAATGAGGCCAGGCTACTGGCTGGGGAGAGGCCCCCCTCCGGGGCTCTCAGGCTGCTCCCCCTCATCCTCTTCCTGACTTTCCTCTCCCCCGTCTGCCTGGTCCTCCCCCTCCTGTTCACTGTCCTCCTCCTCCGGGCCTGGATCCAGCAGAGACGCAGCCGGTCCCTGAGGAGCCTCAGGCTGAATCACAACAGTAAGTAGAGGTACCACTGTATTTAATTAAGACAAAGTAGATAGATAAAATGACTTCTGTCAGATTGTAATATCATTTTGAGGAATAGCATTTCAGGAAGACAATGTAATGCTGTTCCAAAATATTACTGGAAATATCTTAAGGCCAGAAATAGCATTAGCAATGAAGAAAGATGTAAGGCAACAGTAAATGCTCACCTTGTGATATAATGAAAATGTCATCGGTTTACACTAGGGGTCTCCAACCTTGGCAGCCTTAAGACTTGTGGACTTCAACTCGCAGAATTCCTCATCCAGCGAGGAAATTGAACGTGGGGAGTTGAAATCCACAAGTCTTAAAGCTGCCAAGGTTGGAGACTCCTGGTTTACACTGTACAGTACAGTCACCCACTTGGTCGACTAAAAAGCTTGTTTCCTTATTCTTTATCCAATTATAGAGAGCAGGGAAAGGCCCATGCTGAGCAGCTGCCTTGTTATCCCACTGTCACCCTATCATGCTCCCACAGCCCTTTCTTGCATTGCAGATGAAGATAAGAAGCAAAGACAGTGATGCAGGGACAAAAAACTTTCAGTGGCAAATTTCAGGCCAAGTGTGTCCTGGCCATGGAATTCTTGCGCCACCCAGTGGACGCTCGGCTCGTATCCCGAATTTGAGCTCGAGTGTCGAACAGAAATTTTGCTCGCGTCTCAGCTCGTAACTTGGAATACTCGCATGTGGAGCAGCTCATATGTGGAGGTACTACTGTATTTACTATGGATAGCATATTTCAGTGGAAAAATTGCCATCCAAAACATGCATGTGTGTTTGTGTGTGTGTGTGTATGTATGTATTTATGTATGTACTGTATTTATTTATTTATTTATTCATTCATTCATTCATTCATTAATATAAAAAGACAAGCACATTAAAAAAGAAGTCAAATATAGAAAAATCTAAAACTATAATCCCAATTTAAAAAACCCATAACTCAATCAATCAAGCAACGCACATACATGACATTCAATATAATTTGGCCATCACAGATGTCAGTTCATGGCCCCCAGGCCTGCCGGCAAAGCTAGGTCCTCGTAGGCTTTTGGAAGGCCAGTAGGGTACTATGGACATTGGAGGGGAAGTTGGTTCCATAGAGCCGGGGCAGCTACAGAGAAGGCCCTCCCCTGTGGCCCCACCAACCTGCATTGCTTAGTTGACGAAACCTGGAGGAGGCCAACCCTGTGAGATCTTACTGGTCTCCGGGAGGTACAGTGATCCCTCGATTTTCGCGATCTCGTTCTTCGCGAAACGCTATATCGCGATTTTTCCCACCCGATGACGTCACTCTCTTCCTTTATTTCTCATCTTTCTTTCTCTCTCTCTTTCTCTATCTTGCTTCTTCCTCTCTCACACTCTCTTCCTCCCTCTCTCATCTCTTTCTTTCCTTCTCTCTCTTTCTCTATCTCTCCCCCTCTTGCTGGCGGGCGGCGGGGGGCGGCGGGCGGGCGGGCGAGCGGGGGCATCAGCGAGGAAGACCCAGGGAAGGTTCCTTCGGCCGCCCAGCAGCAGCGAGCAGACGAAGATCGGGGTTTCCCCTTTGCGTGGGCGGCGGGGAAACCCCGATCTTCGGCTGCTGCTGCGCTGCCGAGCAGATCAGCTGCTGGGCGGCCACAGCAGCAGCGAGCAGACGAAGATCGGGGTTTCCCCGCCACCCACGCAAAGGGGAAACCCCGATCTTCGTCTGCTCGCTGCTGCTGCGCTGCCGAGCAGATCAGCTGCTGGGCGGCCGAAGGAACCTTCCCTGGGTCTTCCCCGCCGCCCACGCAAACTCCACCATCTGCGCATGCGCGGCCATGAAAAAAGGGCGCGCATGCGCAGATGGTGTTTTTAATTCCGCAACCCTACATCGCGAAAAATCGATTATCGCGAGGGGTCTTGGAACGGAACCCTCGCGATAATCGAGGGATCACTGTATACGGCATGAGATTGTCCCATAGATAGTGTGGCCCTAAGCCATGTATGGCTTTATGGGTAATAACACCTTGAATTGTGACTAGAGACTAATTGGTAGCCAGTGCAGCTCATGGAGCATAGGTATTATGTGGGTGTGCCGAGGTACACCCATAACAGCTTGCGTGGCTGCATTCTGGACTATTTGTGTATACTTACATGTGGAAGGCATTTCATATGATAATAATAGCTTCTGAGGCAGGTATATTCAATTTGAATAGACATTTGCAGAAGATGGCTTCACAACTGAACACACTGAGCTTATCAGATGGAAAGCTGACAGCCTGGGTTCAAGAACCGAGCACCATGCAACAGGGTGAGCTACCATTCTTGTCCCAGTTCCTGCCCACCTAGCAGTTTGAAAGCATGGAAAGGCGAGTAGATTAATATGTACCACTTCAGTGGGAAGATAGCAGCATTCCATGCAATGTTCACTCTAATTTTTTTTCCGGTGTGGGTGGAAAAATATAATGTCTGAGTGGCACATTTTCATGCCTGGGCGTAGATTGGTTAGAAACCCAGTCGTTAAGCGAATCTGGCTTCTTCCCTCCCTCCCCCATTAATGATGTTAATGATTTTTAATTGATTGAAAAGAGAGAATATTTAGATTTCCCCCCTTTTTTCTTTTCTCAAATTGACTGAAATTTAAGATTAATAATTAAGTAAGAAATATTAATTGGCTAAATGTTAGATGGGCTGAAATGATTTTGAAATTTTGGATTAGGTAAATGTACTATTTAGAGAGGGGGAAGAAGTCTGAAATTCATATATGTTTATGTTTTGTTTTTAATTTTCTTTTGTTAACATCTGATTGGCTATACAAGGTTTTCTTGGCTTATAGAAAAATGTATAAAGAAAGAAGGAAGCACTTTGGCATAATGGTTAATAAGTTAGAAATATAACTGGTGTACTTTTTGCAGGAACATTAAGGAGGGAATTTAATTAAAAGAAAATGTATATAACTCGATAACAAAATTAGAAAAAAATTGCAACTTTTTTGATGATTGATATTAGTTACCAACAAAATACTGCATTTTATTCATGGAAAATTAGATGGTACACTGTATTGTTTGGATGTATGTTGAGAGAGAAAAAAATTACACCCCCCCCCCCAAAACCAGTCTTTCCTTTCTCTGTCCCTCCATTCATTTCGTTTTTCCTCCTTCCTTCCTTCATTGTTCACTCCATTTCTCCTTCCTTCCTTCCCTCCCTCCCTCCTTCCTTACTCACCATTTCTCTCTTTTCCTCACTCTTTTTCTCTTTTCTTTCTTTCTCTCCACTTCTCTCTCTCTTTTCCATCCAGGTCTCTCTCATTTCTGTGTATTTCTCCCTTTCTCCCCCCTTCTCTCTCTCATTTGTTTCTCCTCCCTTTTTACTCTCATTTTGGTCACTTTCATTTCTGTTTTTCTCTCTCTTTCTTCTCCCTTTTTCTTTCTCTCATCATAATCCAGAAGCAGGTGCTGCAGGATTGGGGTGAGGACTGATGGAGCCGAGCCCCCTTGTGCCGATCAAGGCTGCCACATGGGCTTTCTCCGGCATCTCGGTACACACAGTGCTGAGGGACCCCTTTTTTTTCTCAGCTGCCACTGTGCACCCCGTATCACTTGCCCGTATCACACCTCCATTTCGGATGCCCATGGCGACTAACCGCCTCCATCCAACCTGGGGGGGGGGGTGCCAGCAGAGACCCCATGAGAAACGCCCATCGCTGGGCAAGTGTTACGGGGCGCGTGATGGGAACTGAGGAAAAGCAGGCGCTCTGTGTATCCAAATGCTGGAGAAAGCCCGCGGGGTGGCCTTGATCGACACAAGGGGGCTCAACTCCATCAGCCCCCACCCCAATCTTCTGCCTTCAGAGGTGCCTTACGGAAGTCGTACGTGAAGTGGGCACGTACGATGGCAGCTGCATGACGGCAGCGCGCGAGAGCAGCCCCAGACAGAGCCAGAGAAGCCAGATGGGGCTCAGAGCCCACGAGGGTTTCTCCCTGCCCAACAGCTTGCTAGAGGCAGATCAGCTGTCGGGCAGGGAGAAACTGCACTGGCCCCACCGTGCAGGGTTTGAAGACCCTGCAAGGCGTTTGGTTTTTGCATGAGCGCCCGCGCACCCACGCACGTTAGAGGGAACATTGATTCCATGTCCCTTTGGTGTATAGCAGTGCTGGCCCCATGGAGACTGTCCTCAGTCAACACTTGCTCCCTCAGCCACAAAGCAGAGATTAGCACCATGCCCTAAAACTGAACACAACTGGACAGAAACATTTGCATGATATTTCTCAATGAATGAAAAGTTAGGTATTACGGGCATCATCTCTGAGATTACAGAGCTGGAAATTTTCTGTTGCGTATCCCTGTTTCTCTTTAATCACAGAAAGCGCCATTGAGGTAATAATAGCCTCATGTTCTACAAATCAATTCATATTTTTTAGATTAAATCAAGATCAGGCTCATCAGCTTCAGAACTGCACCACTGCTCTCACTTGACAAGCTATCTGTCACTCACCTTGTTCAATCTCTACATATTGAAAAAAAGTCCTTTTAATTAAGTTGGGTGAAAAATGCAAGCATAGAAGAAGAGATAAATCTGGGTTCCCTCCTGCTGTAGCAGGTGAATACCAATAAAGCTCTAAAGTTTGGAATTAGTTCATCACAGGCTTTGGAATGCAAAGAAATTTGGATATCATGAAAGCTAATTTTGACATTATTGCCATTTGCAATTAAAATGTCAAGTTAATGAACATGGTAGATACTTGCCTTGGTTGTAAGTGAACAGTGAATTATTTTGCATCATGAAAAAGGGATAACTGTTACATACACATGTCAGTATTGAGCTATTATATAAGCTTGTAATAGACAAGCCTTCCTAAAACAATATAAGAATGGCTTACTACATATTTTCCAAGCTCTATAGAAAATTAATGAGCTTTAGTAAAATAATTGCTGCGTGGAGGAATGTTAATGGGCCACATAAGCCAATTACATCTATAAAAAGAGTTGTAATTAAACAGTTGAAGAGTCTAAAAGATATTGCCTCTCAATCATTCTTACGTTTACATGGGCAAACATTAAAACAAAGAAAAAATATTTTTGTTGCATTTGAACACCAATTGAAGCCAACAATTAACAGCCAGACATTGACTTGGCACTGCAGTTACCTGGTGCGCACTGAATGCTGATCCAAAGTCATCTTTAACTATACATAAATCTATTGTCAGCCTCGCTATGTTTCATCCTTCAACTACGCTTCAGCTGTCATAACTAACGGGGGGGGGGGTAGGGATTTTGGGATTTGGGAGGGAAAGCTTTCTGGAGGGGCCCTAGTACGTTTCGTTTCTTCTGGTGAAGGCTGGAAGAGTTTCGCTTCTCCTGAGAAGAGGTGATGAGGAGGTCCGTTAGTGGCGTGCATTCCAAAAGCATGACATAATGGTGAAAATGTGTCCACCTGACGAAAATGGACAATGGGGATTGGTTGTTTTCCAAAGGGGCGGGGCAAGTGGGATACTTTGATATGGGCAATTATTGCGTCTTTTTCCTCAGACTTTGCTTTGCTTCTGATGCATTCACTTCTGATTTAGTAAAGTTTACTTTTGAAGTTCAAAATTGACACTTTTTTTAAATACTGAGTGGAGCCATCCTGACATCTATTATGTTGTATTTTAGATTACAGACATAGAATCATAGGACTGGAAGGGACCTCAGAAATCTTCTAGTCTAACCCCCTGCTCGAGGCATGAGACCTTACACCATCCTGGTCAAATGGTTGTCCAGTCTATTTTTGAAAACTTCCAGGGATTGAGTACCCACCCCTCCAGAAGGCAAACTATGCCATTCATTAATTATTCTCATTGTCAAAAAAATGATCCTTACTTCTAGAATCAATCATTCTTTAACAAGCTTCCACCCATACTTCTTATCCTACACCCTCTGCTTTGGAGAACAAATCAATCGTCTCTTCTCTGTGACAGCCCCTCAAGTACTGGTATTTTGTTCCCCTCTAATCCTGGTCTTCAATAGGCTATACCAGTGATGGTGAACCTTTGGCACGGGTGGCACAGGTGGCACACGGAGCCATATCTGCTGGCACGCGAGCCATTGGCCTAGCTCAGCTCTAATGTGCATGTGTGTGCTGGCCAGCTTATTTTTGGCTCTCACAGAGGTTCTGGGAAGGCATTTTTGGCTTCCAGAGAGCCTCTGGGGGGGATGCAGGGGACGTTTTTACCCTCCCCCAGCTCCAGGGAAGCCTTTGGAGCCTAGGGAGAGTGAATTATGAGTCTACAGGGCCCATCAGAAGTTGGGGAACAGGTTGTTTCCGGCCTCCAGGGGGCCTCTGGTGGGCAGGGAAGCTGTTTTCGCCCTGCCCAGGCATTGAATTATGGGTGTGGGCACTCATGCATGCGCGATAGCGCACATTCACGCTCTTTCAGCACCCGAAGAAAAAAAGGTTGGCCATCACTGGGCTATACCTAGCTTCCTCAACCATTAATCATAGAAATTAGCCCCCAGGCGCTTCACCATCTACGTTGCTCTTCTCTTTGCTCTTTTTAGAATCTCAGCATCATTTCTTTTGTATCATGGTGAATAGAACTCTATGCAGTATTTACTAGTGCAGTATAAAGTGGCATTATCACTTCTTGTAGTCTTGATGCTATACCTCTGTTTGATGCAGCCCAGGATTGCACTGGCTTTTTTGGAAGCTGCAGCACATTGCTGGCACATGCATAAGTGGTGGTTCAATAGGACATCTACTTACTACTGTTGAGCCAGGTATTGCCTATTCTGTACCTATGCATTTGGTTTTTTCTCCCGAAGTGCAATATCTTATTTTTCTTACCCTTGAACTGCATTTTGTTGGACAGAGCCCAGTGTTCATATCTGTCAAGATCTGTAGTTTAGCTTCTAAAGTGTTAGCAATCCCCACCCCCAGCTTGGTGTCATCTGAAAAGTGTTTGTAACATAGCCTCAATGCCTGAACAGGTGGTACAGGTTAATATGATTGTAACAAGACAGTTTCTTGGGTAACTGGGTCCCATGCCAGGAAGGGTATTAAAAATGAAAATCAACACCTTGAATTAGACCTGGGAGCAAACCACACCCTATGCAGCTCACACAGCAGAGGTGCCATAACCACTCTTCTCAAAGCACCCAAAGCTGATCACATCTGCATCAGGTACGGCTTCTGGATACCCTTCAAGGAGAGCCTCGGGTAGAGCACATTTCGGTAGACCATGTGGGAGATGATCAGGGCAAGAGTACTATTTGTTGGCTGTCTTGAATTAGCAAAGATGCATACAAAAAAGATGGTAACAATTTGAAAATACATAGATAAACATACATTATTGATGCAATTTTCCTATCCTTTGCATACTATATACATAACTTAAGAAGTAGGGCAAAAAAAAAATGAACAGCAATATCCACAATGTTATCATATGCATTGACCAATTTAATAGCAATAGCACTTTTATACTGCTTCATAGTGCTTTTACACTATCTTTAAGCAGTTTACAGAGTCAGCATATTGTCCCCAACAATCTGGGTCCTCATTTTACCCATCTCAGAAGGATGAAAGACTGAATCAACTTTGAACTAGTGAGATTTGAACTGCTGAACTGCAGCTAGCAGTCAGCTGAAGTAGCCTGCAGTACTGCAGTCTAACCACTGCTCTACCTTGGCTCTATAACCATCTGCGATTATCAGTTGTTAGAACGGGAAAGATATAGGTAGATAAACTTGGACAGTAGAGGCTTTAAACACACCAAAATATATAGTATAAGCAGGGAGAAGCCATCCATATACTGAAGTTTTGAATAACTTAGAGAAAAGCAATGTTTATTTTTCCTCAACACACTTTTGTTTCATCTTTCCAATACCAGCATAATTTACTCTGTCAAGAGACCCATTTATACCCCCTTTTCAAAAAAGAAAAACTTCATTATTTCAAACTTTGTTAAAACTTTTACCCATCTTTCCTCAAAGAATTCAAGGTGGCTTATATGGTGCCTCTTTCAATAGCAACTCTTAGTTGGTTGAGCATTGCTACGGTAGTGAATTTCCCCAGTTAGACTCAAACTTGGCTTTTCTGAATATGTTGAATGCATTTCAGAGTATGTACTTTCAACTGACTTTATAAGATGGTCCATCTGATATTGCAAGCATTGGTACAGAATAAAAAAATTAATCAAAATTTGAAAGTGCATTAAAACAGTCATTCTGCTCAAATTCAGCTAATAGAGGCAAAGCATACCTTATAACTGGTCATTCAATCTGTACTGAAATAAAACAAAATAAAAAAGTGCAAAATATTGTTGCAGAATATTCTACAATATTCAAAGATCCAATTGGGGACATGAGTCACAGGACAAATACCGTATTTTTCTAAGTATAAGATGCATCTTTTTCCTCCCTAAAAGAGGCTGAAAATTTGGGTGAGTCTTATACTCTGAATGTAGCTTTTTTTTTTGAAGCTTTTTGTTCAGCCCTAACCAGGTGCTAACGATCTTCCCAGTTCTTACCTTGCAGGCTCTTTCATTGTTACTCTAAGCGAAGAATGTTTTCCAAGCCCTAAGTCTTTGCAGGGGTTATTTCATTGCTCTACTTGCTACGAATAAGTTTCTTTGCAGCCCTAATAAGGTGTTAATAATAATCCCAGCTCTTACTGGCTTGCAAGCTCTTTCATTGTTACTCTCCCCGAATAAAGTTTCTTTTAAAGCCCTAACCAGGGGATAAAATAAGGTGCTGAAGCTGACTAGACTAATGATGCTAGCCAAATGAATATCTGGATTTCCCCCCCTATTTTCATCCCCATCTTATACTCCTGGTGTATCTTATACAGTGATCCCTCGATTATCGCGAGGGTTCCGTTCCAAGACCCCTCGCGATAATCGATTTTTCGCGATGTAGGGTTGCAGGAGTAAAAACACCATCTGCGCATGCGTGCCCTTTTTTCATGGCCGCGCATGCGCAGATGGTGGAGTTTGCGTGGGCGGCGGGGAAGACCCAGGGAAGGTTCCTTTGGCCGCCCAGCAGCTGATCTGCTCAGCAGCGCAGCGAGGAGCCGAATCGGGGTTTCCCCTTTGCGTGGGCGGCGGGGAAACCCCGATCTTCATCTGCTCGCTGCTACTGCGGCCGCCCAGCAGCTGATCTGCTCGGCAGCGCAGCAGCAGCGAGCAGACGAAGATCGGGGTTTCCCCGCCGCCCACGCAAAGGGGAAACCCCGATTCGGCTCCTCGCTGCGCTGCCGAGCAGATCAGCTGCTGGGCGGCCGAAGGAACCTTCTCTGGGTCTTCCTCGCTGATGCCCCTGCTCGCCCGCCCGCCCGCCGCCTGCCAGCAAGAGGGGGAGAGATAGAGAAAGAGAGAGAAGGAAAGAAAGAGATGAGAGAGGGAGGAAGAGAGTGTGAGAGAGGAAGAAGCAAGATAGAGAAAGAGAGAGAGAAAGAAAGATGAGAAAGGAAGGAAGAGAGTGACGTCATCGGGTGGAAAAATCGCGATATAGCGTTTCGCGAAGAACGAGATCGCGAAAATCAAGGGATCACTGTAGTCCAAAAAATATGGTAATTGTAAAAGAGCCCCTTAAATTAGACTATCTCAAAAATCAATAATGTTCTTTATTTGTAAATATATATTATTATCAATAGTAGAGGAATGATAATAGCCAGTAATTTTTTAATAGGAATTTAAAAACATGGTTGCAGAGTGCAGACTGCAGAGTTTAAAATAAAAAGAAGTCAATTTTTCTAGTAAATTTCACCAGCTTTTACATTTGCACCCTCTGCTGGACAAACTGTGCTACTAATACCTGACAGAAGTCTAATGTTCTAGCATAATTTAATACATACAGTACTAGATAAAGGAGATAAAGACTATGTAATAATTTTATATTTTATTTTTGATAAATTAAATGAGTAGAATATTATAATTTGGCTTACATATGTATTACCAGTTTTTATCATGTATTATTCAAGCACTTTTGTCTCTAATAAACAAATGTATCATTATATTTGCACTGCATTCTTTATTACTCAAATAACATGAAATTTGAGAATCCAATGTTAATTATTGCTGTAGTTTTCACTCTTATAAGACATATTTTCCTTTATAGTTAAGTATTGCGTTCAAGTTTTATTTTTTCAATTCTCAAATAAGATCATTTTACACGGAAGCTGTTTTATTATTAATACTGTACACATTTCTGATAAGCAGTTCTACTAATTCAGTATTGAAAAAGTAATCCCACAGGATAATAAGGCTTTAATGAACTACTTCAATTAAGGACAGTAAAACAGCTTCCGTGTAAAATGATCTTATTTGAGAATTGAAAAAATAAAACTTGAACGCAATACTTAACTATAAAGGAAAGCAAGCAAGCAATCATATATTCATATCATTTCCTTATTTCTTACATGATATGTACTGTGTTCTGCTTCTTTCATCAACATTTGTACTAATGCACTAAATAATATTGTTGAAGCAATTATGTTTTCTCTCAAATCAGAACTGAAAAATACCTTAACAATCATTGGTTGATTGATGTTTCCAGAGGCAATTTTATTTTTACCATCATTTGAGAAACACTTTATATTTTTACTCACTTATTTTAACACTTCATATTTTTAGAACTTTTCCATTTGCTACAAATTTGTCCAAATTGCTACCTGTCCTTTCTTTTTCTTTCTTTCTTAAGCTTCACTTCCTCGCAATAACTGAATCCATAGCATGTTTTTTAGCTTCATTACAATTTCTCTGAGCAGCAAGATCATTGTCTCCATGCATTGTTTCAATTTTTTTATATGCACCATAATTTCAAGGAACACTTGCTTCATTTTTCTGTCTGGGCATCAGCCTGCTGTTCTGCATTTCTGTTTTCTTCAGAATTTACGGGTCATATATTAAGTGAATACTCACACAGTGATAGTACCCAGAATCTTGCTTTTTTTAATGCATGGCACACAGATCAATTCGACTTAGGAGCTCTGTGCCAAAAGGAATATCTTTATATTCCACATACAAGCTTTCACAAATTTTTCGGAAGCCCTAGAGAATAAAAAAGAGACATTATGTGTTAAATAGAAACTTTGATGAATGAATCAGATATATAACACCAGCATTAATGGCTGGCCTGAGTACAATTATGCAACACTTCTGTTTATTTTTTATTAGACAGCAAAAAATGCTGAACTACAATTCCCAGCAGCTCAGCAGTAGCCATTGGTGATGTTGGGGAATTCGTATTTCAGCAGAATCTGGAGATCTACCATCTCTCTAGTCCTGTTAATGAGGTCATAACTCTCCATGACAACCAAAAACAAACTCCTAGTGATATTCTGACTCCACGGTTAGATAAAAAATGGTACATCATTCTTCGATCCAAACCTGTCCTGTTTCCACTAGTCCAAAACCATCACAAGCAAAGGCCAACAATATTCCATACTAAAATTGACCCCTATTACCTTAACAGTATCATCGGACAGATTATTAAATCCATGAGTATTTTGATTACTTTATCCTTATTTACACACTTATTTTGCCTGTTCTGAGATTTCCCGTAACTTTATGAAACAATTAACTTCTAGCAGAGGTTATGATATGGTATAATCAACATATTTCTACTGCTCCAAAATTGTATGCAACTTTGGACCAGTGGAAATATATTGCATACACCTGAAATTACCTGAGAATATATCTACCTATAGAAATATACTACCAGCTAGTTCCTAGTCCTGAAGTGATTGTATCCATAATGATCTCATACTTTTCTTATGAGAATATTAATTACTTATTGGTTAAATATTAACATTTCAATATATTAATGCTTTTTTGTTTCCTGTCCTTTGACCCACCCATTTGTATACAATAGACATGAGATACCAATAGATTATTTTGAAAGGTTCATCCTATTTTTATAAGGACTACAGTTATCACCCAAGAATCGGCTACTAGGATCAAAGAGATACTAAAATGTCTAGATTCTAAGAATCTAAAACGGTTCTTGGATGTTCGGTTTTTTAAATATTTATTTATTTATTTATTTATTTATTATTATTATTATTATTATTACTACTACTATATTGATTGTTTTTGACTGTAATAAAGGTCTATTATTATTATTTTTGATGAAATAGGCACTTATTAGATATTCAATTGCTAAACATTTATCCTTTTCCTTGATTCTTCCTTGGTAGAATTCTATAGCTTGGTAGAATTCCTCCTTATTGGCATAAATAAGAAATAGACATACAAGTCTGATGTATCCAAGTCTAATTTGTTGGTCTAAAATTACAATAATAAATAATAAATTCCTGCCACATCAGTGACATTTCCTACCCACCCACCCATTCCAAAATATTCTCCTAGTAGAGGTTTCTTACATTCCAATTTCAATTGTATAAAGATCACTTTAATACGGAATGCATGCCAGACAGGCAGGTACAGGCTTAAGAAATCCAACAACACAAACAGAGTTATATAGCAAGCCTCGGCTGAGGCAGGAACCAATCATATATACAGTAGCTTTCCCGCTTACAAAGTAACTATGGAACGCGCCCTATCAGAACCTTGGATAGGGACGCCAATCGCACGGCTCTAACCCGCCGGCTGTTTCTAAGCAAACACAGCACTCCTCACCCCTTGATTGACACATACATAGTCCTTTAAATATGCCGGTTTGTTGCCCGCCTGCTCGGGAATCCTTTCCAAATTTGATTCTTGCATTCCCTCATCTGAATTCCGAACTTCCTCACCCCTTAAAGTTTCCGAGGATGCGTTTTCTCCTGGCTGTCTGACGGGCAGCTGTAACGGACTAAGAAACGATCCAGACTGCACCTCATCTCCTTCCCTTCGCGCATCGCTCGCCCTGTCAATCCGGATCTGGTCTAAATGCCTCTTCCAAACCCTTCCATCTTCCAGTTCAATTTCAAAAGAGCGAGGCCCCAGCTCTCTCCTTACGGTTCCCCTTTCCCAATTCTGACCCCCTGAGTAAGCCCTGACAAACACAGTGTTACCAATTTTTACCTGCCGGGTTGGGGTTACTGGCCACTGCACCGTTTGAGAGTACCATGGGTGCAGTCTGTCAAGAATGATGCGGAGCTTGCGACCCATCAAAAGTTCGGCTGGGGTTTTACCGGTAGCCACACACGGGGTGGAATGTTGCGCTAGCAACAAATCTGCTAGCCTTTCCTGCCAAGAACCTTGTGGCATCCTCTTAAGGGCGTCTTTTACAGACCTAACTGCCCGTTCCGCCTGGCCATTACTGGCCGGATGCCAAGGCGAGCTTAACGCATGTCTGATGCCAGCAGATGCCAAGAATGACTCAAAGTGCACTGCTGTGAACTGGGGACCGTTGTCCGAAACGAGAAGGTCGGGGAACCCATGAGTAGCAAATAAAGTCAGTAGGGCGTCTATGACAGCTTGAGCGCCAGTAGATCTGAGCAGGACAACCTCTACCCATTTCGAATGGGCATCCACGACGATCAGGAAGGTCTGTCCCATAAAGGGACCGGCTAAGTCAATGTGTATGCGCGCCCAGGGACTTGCAGGCGGCTCCCATGCCAGCGGCTCGGCTCGAGGAGGGAAAGGGCGACTTTCCTGGCAAACTGCACATCCAGCGACCCTTAACTCCACCGCCTTATCCAACCCAGGCCACCACACATAGTCCCGAGCTAAGCTCTTCATGCGCACGATGCCAGGGTGACTTCTGTGCAACATTGCCAGTACCTGGCCGCGCAAAGTTTCCGGGATTACCACCCTGCTTCCTCGTAGCACCACCCCTTTTTCTACAGAGAGCTCTGACTGACATCTAAAAAATGGAACAAACACCTCAGCAGGGGCTGTGGCTGGCCATCCTCTTAATACCCATTGCCTTATTTGGGACAGAATGGAATCTCGACCGGTCACTCCAGCCACTTCGGTTGCAGAAATGGGAATTCTACTCTCAGATAGAGCAAACACGGAGCACGTCGGAGCAGGGTCGACGAGAACATCAGGCAGCGGACATCTGCTCAGGGCATCAGCGTGTGCTATGTGGCGTCCTGGCTTATAGGTCAACGTATAACTATAGTTCGCTAGAAAGATGATCCAGCGTGACATCCTTGGTGATAGGACTACTGGACTCTGACGGCTTCCTGATAACAGCCCCAGCAGTGGTTGGTGGTCTGTGACCAATTCGAATTGTCTCCCATATAAATAATCATGGAACCGCTTGACCCCCGCAATAAGTGCCAGCGCCTCCTTGTCTATATGACCATAATTCCTTTCAGCAGGTGCCAATGTGCGAGAGAAAAATGCCAGAGGGGCTTCGGCTCCATTTGGCAGCCTGTGACTAAGGACAGCGCCCACCCCATGTTGTGAAGCGTCACAGGTCAAGATTAAAGGTAAACCTGGAGAGTATTGGGCCAGCACATTGTTGGACAACAGTAAGTCCTTGACCCCATTAAATGCCGATTCTTCCCTTCCTCCCCAGTGCCAGTTCGAGTGCTTGTCCAAAAGCCGGTGCAAAGGTTCGGCCACCGACGCTTTGTGCGGGATGAAGACCGCATAAAAATTTAAAAGTCCTAAAAAGGCTTGTAGCTCAGCCTTGGATCGTGGCCTGGGGGCATCCCTAATTGCCCGTGTCTTTTCAGGGGTGGGGTGAATTCCCTCCCCATCAACAATAAAGCCCAGGAATTCCACCCTTGGGACACCGAAAACACATTTCTTTTCCTTTAGCTTAAGCCCCGCGTCCCTGAACTTGGACAAAACCTTCCTTACTCGTTCCATCAACTCATCGGTGGAACTCCCCGACACCAGGACGTCATCGAAGTATGGCACCGTGCCATCGAGCCCATATAGTAACCTCTCCATCAGGCCTTGGAATAGTCCAGGGGCAATAGAGACCCCAAATTGTAAACGGTGACACTTGAAAACCCCCCGATGGGTGATGATTGACTGCGTCTCTGCAGCCAGGGGGTCAACGGGAAGCTGCTGATAAGCCTGAGATAAATCCAGCTTCACGAACACACGACCCTTTCCCAAAGTGTGCAGCAGCTGTTGCACCACTGGCAACGGATATGAATGGTGTGCCAACGCTTTGTTAATGGAACATTTGTAGTCCCCACACAGCCTAATTCCCCCATCCCCCTTAAATGCAATGACCACCGGGGTTTCCCATTTAGCCTGATCCACCGGCTCTAGCACCCCCTGGGCGATCAGTCTGTCCAGTTCCTCATCAACTTTCGGCCGGAGGGGAATGGGCACCCTGCGGGCTTTCAAACGGACTGCCGGTTCTTGTGGGTTTAAACCGAATGATATCGGGGTTCCCTTATAACAGCCCAACTGACCATCAAATACGGTAGGAAACTCCCGCGCCAAAATCTCAAACCTCCCCATGTCATTTACAGCATTTACCCCAGTTACTGAGAGTCCCAAAGCCTTGAACCAGTCCAAACCTAAAAGATTAGAGAAAGGCCCATTAATAACAATAAGAGGTAATTTGCCCACAAAAGTTTTGTAACGGACTGGAAAACGGCCCTCCCCCACAATAGGTATTGGTGTCCCTTGATAGTCTTTCAGTTGCACAGAGCATGGAGACAGGCGACCTCTGCTGATAGCTGGAAAACAGCGCTTCAATGTTGCCCACGAAATTAAGGAATGGGCAGATCCAGTGTCCACTTGCATAGGGCACCTCGAAGTGCCCAACTGGACCTCCAACGAGATCTTTTCCGCTGAACTGGACATCTCCTTCACGAAAGTGGTAGCCATACGTGGCCGACTATAGATAGCGTTGCAATCCTCACGCCGGTTGGAGGGAAATTTTTTCTGCCATCGGGGAATAAAACTCTGGGGCTCCCGTTGCTCTCGGCCAGTGGCTGTAGAAACTCTGCGAGAACGGCAAACCCTGGAAAGGTGCCCTTTGGCACCACAATGCCAACACACGGCCTCACGGGAAGGGCAGGAGGACCTCAGATGGTTGCCCCCACAGCCCTGACAAGGTGCCTGGGGTGGCCTGGGATGGGTAACAGGAGCGTCTCGGTTCCTATTCACTGCCAATTTACACACCTCCTCCTCCTCTGCTTCATGACCGCCATCCTCTTCTGGGAGAACGGTGGCCTTATCAGTGGTTACCGTAGTCTTTCGGGTAACATTGACGGTGCTGTCCATGGCTGCTAGCGACTGCGTTGACAGCTCAAACGCACGAGCCTCAGCTAGCGCCGCTTGAAATGTCAAATCCCTAATGGCTAGGAGACGCCGCTTAAGCCGACCGTCTCTTACCCCTATTACAAGCCTGTCTAGGAGATAATCATTCAGGTCTGCAAACTCGCAATAAAGTGCCGCTCGGCGCAAAGCGGCCACATAGTCATTTATAGACTCCCCCTCAGCTTGGTTCCGCTGGTAAAATTTATAGCGCCTCGCACACCGAGACGGAGCCGGGGCATAATGATCCTGCAAGGTTTTTAAAAAGTCATCCCAAGACACATCGTGGATTGACGTAGGGGCAAACAATGCTCGGGCCGTTTCGAACATCTCGGGGCCACAAAACCCCAGGAAATAAGATCTTTTCCTGTCTCCGGAAATTTCCGTGTACCCGTTGGAGATTAAGAAGCAATCGAAACGGGCAACATAGGAGTCCCATGTCTCCCCTTGGGGATTGAAGGGGGCGAAAGTAAGCTGCACTGACATTGTCACTTACGTCCAAAGTCCAAGCATAGAATTCCTGAAGAAATGGCGAGAATCCTCGTCGCCAGTAAAACAGAGGAGGCCTTGTATAAAGATCACTTTAATACGGAATGCATGCCAGACAGGCAGGTACAGGCTTAAGAAATCCAACAACACAAACAGAGTTATATAGCAAGCCTCGGCTGAGGCAGGAACCAATCATATATACAGTAGCTTTCCCGCTTACAAAGTAACTATGGAACGCGCCCTATCAGAACCTTGGATAGGGACGCCAATCGCACGGCTCTAACCCGCCGGCTGTTTCTAAGCAAACACAGCAAATTACACTTAGAAGCTTTTCAACAATATAAATGGATCACTTTCAGCGATATTTTTTATCCCAAATTCCATATATCTTTGTTTTGGTTAGATTATCTCCTTTCTACTGTCTATCATATTAAGCAGAACAACTCAATCGTAGTAGTTATGGTACATCTTGCGATAGATGACTCCATATGTAGAAATAAAGAACATATTTAAGTGTGCTATCTTACTGGCATACTATCAAAATAATCTATTTTCTTAGAATTAACAGCTATTAGAGCAGTGGTTCTCAACCTGGGGATTGGGACCCCTTTGGGATCAAATGACCATTTCATAGGAGTCGCCTAAGACCATGGGAAAAGACAAACTAAAGGCTCTATTCTGGCACCTTGAAACAGATTTTTATAACCCGACCAATCAGGTGTTTACAGTGGAGGTGTCCTTCTAACCTTCCTGCCAATCAGCTTAAAGCTCTGTTGGGAAAATTGACGCTAGACTTATGGTTGGGGGTCACCATAACATGAGAAACTGTATTAAGGGGTGGCGGCATTAGAAAGGTTGAGAACCACTGTATTAGAGATTATGTTATTTGGATAGCTAGGTTTGGGCGGAGTCTTTTTTAGTTTTTATCCCATCTCTCTCACAGTGAGGGAGGGGGGAGAGAGAAAGAGAGAAGGAGGGAGGGGGCAGAGAGCGAGGGAGGGAGAGAGAAAGAGAGAGAGAAAGAATGAGAATGGCAATGGACATGGACATGTCAAATATTGCTTTTTCTTCCTATATTCCCCACAACAACAATCCAATGGAGTGAGTTTGGCTCACAGTCTCCTGGTTTCTAAGCCAGCACCTTAACCACAACATCAGACTAGTTCTCTGTTTAATAATAAGAGTAAAGGAGGAGAATAATTTTCCTGCTGTGATAACATGTAAAGCGAAGTGTCAAACTAAAGCCACCTTTTAATAAATAAGCTCTGTTCCAAAGCGTATGAATGCACGCTGCACTGTCATTGAGTCATCCCAGTCTAGACGTTATGTTCAGTGATCTCTGTCATTTTAGAACAAATTAACATACTGTAATAACATCTTTTCATGCTTCCCCATCACAGAGCTGTAGTGCAGTTTCCAGCCCACCATCAAGGACTGAAGCCTTTATGAATTTGATGACGAAGCCTATAGAATTTCACGACATAGAGACACAGAAATGGTGCTTTAAAGTTGTAAATACTTCAATTATCACATTCTTCGCAACATGCATGCATGCCAACAAACGTAAGAGAGTGTAAGGTTATGGATTGATTTACTGAAGTATAAAATTATTACGATGCAAGAAATTTTCTACAAAGCTATTTCAGCTCTAATTGAGGAAATAGTACATTTTTAAAGCTCTGTGAAGTGGTATATAAGTCTAAGTACTATCTGTTCACAATTTTAGATTGGGACCATGCCAACAAATTTATAAATAAGTAATGTATGACCAGTGGTGGGTTGTTGTCAGCTTTACAACCGGTTAATTGAGTGTGTGCTTTGCTGTTCCTGTATATGCAGTTCAGATGAAATAGAACATCCATGTTGTAAATTAGGCGATGAGCACGGAAACAGCTGCAGAGGAGCAATTCAATCTGCCGCCCCTGATCAGCTGGGCTTCAGAAGCAGAGATAAAGGTCAGTATAACCCAGAGGCAGGCGGAAGGGAGGCAGGCAGACTCACTTTCACATGCAGAGAACTGGTTCCCTCTCGGCTTGGAGTCAGAACTACCGGTTCTAAAGAATCAGTCCAAACTGGTAGCAACCCACTACTGATATAGACATAGAAGAGTGGTCATTTGTCTATTTTTTTTGTAAAATTCCCAATGCTTTTAAAACCTACTAGCCCAGTGATGGTGAACCTAATGTGATGGCACACATAACCATATTTGCTGGCACCTGAGCCATGGCGCTAGGTCAGGGGTAGGCAAAGTTGGCTCTTTTATGATTTGTAGATATCATGCTAGTCAGGAATTCTGGGAGTTGAAGTCCACATGTCATAGAAGAGCCAACTTTGCCTACTGCTGCCCTAGGTCAGCTCCAGTTTGCATGTGCAGTTGGCCAGCTGATTGTTGGCTTGTATGGAGGCTCTGAGAGGTTATTTTCAGCTTCCGGAGGGCCTCTCTGGGGGATGGGGAAGGCGTTTTTGCCTTCCCCATGTACCAGTGAAGTCTCTGGAGCTTGGGAAGAGTGAAAAATGGGCCTACTGGGCCCACTAGAAATTAGGAAATGACTGTTTCTGGCTCCCCAGGCATTGAATTATGGGTGTGGGCACTCGCACATGCGTGATGGTGATACTCACACGCTTTCAGCACCAAAGAGAAAAAAGGTTGCCATCACTTTCCTAGCCCATATCTTCAGCCCGTATCTTCATGGCTGCTTTTTATCTTCCCAACCCAATTATTATTGGTCTTTACAAAGGCATATAATAACATTCTTTATATTATGACATATAATCCACAAAGTTTACAATTTGTTCCCATATGGGATAGAGGAAGATGAGAAAATCACTCCTATTGTATCATAATGTAGATTTTATTCAGATTTATGGCACAAGTTATTATTATTATTTTGGCTATGAGCTGGACAGATGGTACTTATGAAGCTTTTCTTTTAGCAATCAACCGGCTTAGCTAGGCAACATTCTGCAATTCATCCAATTTTAAAGTTCTGTGATATAAAGTTATTTATCTACTGTATTTATTTACATTTATTTAATTATTTATTTGTCACCCATCTCATCACATGGTTTTAAATTGTTTTTAAGTATTGGATTTGTACACTGTTTATTATTGTTGTGAGCCACTCCTAGTCTCTGGAGAAGGACGGCTTATAAATCTAATAAATAATAATAATAATAATAATAATAATAATAATAATAATAATAATAATAATTATTATTATTATTATTATTATTATTATTAAATAATAATAATAATAATTATTATTATTATTAATTCTGGGTGGCTTACAATTAAAAATATATGGATGGATGGATGGATGGATGGGGAGAGAGAGAGGCAGACAGACATACAATAGACACACACACATACATACACAATACATCATAATTTTAGTCATTGTCTATCCACTGCAGGATGAAGGCCTCTTCTGCATGTTCCCAAGTACAATCCTGAGCTTTCTTTTGCCAATTGGGCCTGCAATACTTGCTGACGTTGTCGATCCATCTTGTTTTAGGTCTCTTTCATGGCTGCTTTTTATCAAGTGGGATCCATTCTATGACTGCTTTGGTGGATCTACCATTAGTTCTTCTTGCTGTGTGACCAGCCCATTTGCATTCCAATTTTTTTCAACTTGATGATATTATATACTTTGGGTTGTTCTCTAATCCAGGTCTTTCTAGCTTGTCTTATAATACCAAGCATGTATCTTTCCATGACTTTTTGTGCCATTCTTAGCTTTTGTATCTATGTTAGTATCCATGTTTCACTGGCATATGTTATAGCAGGTAGCACACACAGATCAAAAACTTTTCTCTTCAGGCATGTGGGATGTTGTTCTTGAAAATTATGCTTAATATGTCGCACCCCTGCCAACCACATTTAACACACTGTTCAATTTCCTTTTATTGTAATGCCTTCCATTGAGATCCATTGGCAAGTGTATGTAGTAGTCTACTATATCTAGTTCTTCTTCAGATATTTTTCTTTCTTTGATAAATTTATTAAACATAGCCTTGGCTCTTTTTCAAATCACTTTTCTCTATTTCAAGATTTGGAAGATATGAACATTATGGATTAAAATGAACAAACAGTAAAACAAAAACTGTGATTGAATCTGCTACATCTGAAAACAGTGTCAAAAAATGCTCTGTACAGTGAAAAACCTCTGATGAAACTATTTATTTAATGAAAAAAATGTTGGACATTGAAGAACACCAGAAGTTTCATTAAACTGGAAATACATTGAACTTTGCAAAACCGTAAGAAAATATATCCAAGAAGAAATGTGACAGTTAACATGAAGCTTCCTAAAAAGACAGTTGAAGAAAACAAAGGGATTAATAGAGCAACATATAAAATATAATTACTTTATTGCATTAAAACATGAAGATGACTCTGTGGGTAGAACAAGACAGGAAGCGTTAGAAATAACTGGAAAATTCTAATCCGAGTTATACAAAAAACAAGATCACTCAAACGTAACAACACCCATGAAAGAATAAATGCCAGTATTCTAGTGGGGGAAGTATCAAGGGCCATAAAATCAATGAAAAATGACAAAGCTTTAGGAAATGACTGTGTTACGGTTGAAATGCTGAAAACTGGTGGTCACAGTTTATACAATAGACTAGCAAAACTACATTCAAGATGTCTCAGAGAAGAAAAAATGCGTATGTATATACAAAACACTATAATGCAACTGTAGATGAGGAAGGCAGGGTTAGCGGCAAAGTGGGATCTGTTTTTAATCTATCAACCATCTTTATTTATTTATTAATTTGACTTATATTCCGCCCTTCTCTGAAGACTCAGGGCGGCTCACAACATACAGAAGAAATACAAAATTAATTCCAAGCCCAATTATAAACTGATCAAAAAACCCAGTAATAAAACCACGTAATCATACACATTCACACCACAGTCATACTGACAGCCAGAGCAGTTGTTAAAGCTCAATGGCCCCAAGCCTGCCACCAAAGGTGAGTTTTTAAAGCCTTCGGGAAAGCCAGGAGAGTGGGGGCAGTATGAATCTCTGGGAGGAGTTGGTTCCAGAGGGCCGGAGCTGCCACAGAGAAGGCCCTTCCCCTAGGTTCCGCTCTCATTGTAATATTTCCCATTGGGTCTCCAAGCTAACTGGCAAAGTCAGATCTTTAGGCTCTAAACAAATGGTCAGGAGAGTTGGGCTGACTTCACGTTGGGGTGGGTGGGAGGGGGACATGATATTCCAGAGGGCAGGTGCAACAACAGAGAATTTTTGTTCCCTGGACCCCACCAGCTGGAATAAATTGGTTGATGGGACCCGCAACATGCCTCCTCTACAGGAGTGAATGGGATAGGCTGTTACGAGTCTGCGGAGAGGGGCGGCATATAAATCCAATAAATCTAATCTAATCTAATCTACATATTACAGCTGGAA
Organism: Erythrolamprus reginae; assembly: GCF_031021105.1. Classification (NCBI taxonomy): domain Eukaryota; kingdom Metazoa; phylum Chordata; class Lepidosauria; order Squamata; family Dipsadidae; genus Erythrolamprus; species Erythrolamprus reginae. The sequence continues at coordinate 199,165,308 of NC_091952.1, forward strand.
CTCTGAAACAACTTTTTATTGACTTAAACGAAGGAAGTACAATACAAGGATGAACTAGAACTGAACAGCAAGATGGAAACTGAAGAAGGCCTCAGCCACGCCTGACAGCTCTTGTTATAGAAGCTCTCAGACACAGCAGCCAATCCAGGCTCGAGAAACTCCCACTCCCAGAACTGACCAATCAGGAGAAACCCCGGCTGTTGCTAAGGACACAACACAGACCAACCCCAGTGAGATGTGACAGCCCCTCGGGTAGCCTGGACCCATGCCATGAAGAGCTTTAAAAGTGATCACCAACACCTTGAATTGCACCAGCAGACAAACAACCAATTCAGTTCATGGAGCAGTGGTGTGTCCTGGGCCATTCTTGGAGCCCCAAGCACTGCCTGCACCTCTGCATTCTGCACCTGTTGTAGCTTCCTAATGACCTTCAAGGGTAGCCCATTGACTTTATGTACTTTATTTTTCTTAGTTATGTTTAGGTGCAGCTAACCAATGATTGGAAAGAAGTATATAAAATATACACATTTTATAGATAAAAAGAGTTTATAGGTTAAGTTAGACAGGACGACTCATCAGCTTTTATATTTACGTTTATAATTTTAATGCCATTTTTCATTTTTCTAATTAATTCACTTACCTGTACGTTTATATAATATTTTGTTTTATTTTTCTCTCCTGTTTTGTACTAATTGGCACATGAAATACATAAAATAAGTAAATGTAATATAATATTCTTATTGGCTACAAGAATAAGAAACATTTTATTATACAGGTGAAACTCAAATAATTTGAATATTGTGCAAAAGTTTGGATAAAGCTAAAAAAAACCTGGGTGTCACTCTTTCCCATGGAGGGATGGCATGGGGAAGAAAACACAGTGCAATAGACAAAGATCGGCTGGGTCTGGTAAGATGAGGCGGAGCGGCTCCATCTGTGCATGCACAGAGTGACATTGGGGGCAGGCCTCAGTTTAAACAGGGGTCTACAACTTTGGCTTCTCCTCCCGCTCTTGGTGGGGCGCAGAAGTTAATTGCTTTCCAAGTGTACACAGTAGGTATACAGAAATTAGATTAGAGACCTGGAGGGAGAAGGAAGGAAGAGTGAGGTGTAAGTGTAGGTGGGTGGGCGACCCTCCCTGGGTCTCTCTGGGGATCTCACTGCATCTGAGTGAGCCGCTCACACACCAGAGGGAGGTGCGGGAAGAGGCAGGCTCTCTTCTGGACCCGGTAGGGGGTGCAGCTGCAGTGGCAGAGCCCTCCTCCCATTGTTCTGCCGGCATGTTTCAACCGCCTGTAATTACAGGGTAATTAGTCCAAGAAGACACACAACACACGATAAAAGGAAAACCCAAAAGTTTTTATAAACAGAAAAACAGAAACAGCTCCCTTTTTAAACGTCAAAGGGATTTTCTGGTACACACAAAGCACAGGTAAAATGCAATCCAATTGCTCAGCCAATAACTGGGAAATTGAGTCCAATTCTAAAGTCCAGAGAGTCCACACACACAATCCTGAACAGCAAAAAACCACAATCTTGACAAAACAATGAATCAGATAAACTGCCATGACGCTAACACACCATGCTGCACTTTTATCTGTAGCACTAATTATAGCAGCCCCACCCAACCACAGGTGGCCTCATTTTCTCTTGTAATAATCCTTCAGTTGTTGTCTCCTATGCATCACTCTACACATGCGTGGATGTGTCATTAATTCTTGTTCAGAATCCAGGGATGATACAGATGACTGATCTCCTCCCGGGCTGTCTGCCAAACTCCCCTCTTCCCTGTCACTCACGCTTCCTTGGTCACAGGAGACAGATTCTACTGGAAGCAAAACAGGTCTGCGGCATGTGGATGTCTCCCCCACATCCACCTCCACATTGCTTGGGGCAGGAGCTGGGCCAGAGCTAACCACAACACCCGTCAGGCAAAGAGCCATTTTCTTCAGGGAGGGGCCGGCCCCCTCCGCCACCCTCCTCTCAGCACGGGTCAAGCGCCATCCAGCCGAAGGGAGGAGAAGGAGGAGGAAGAAAGGCAACCTCACAGAGGGGAGCTGAGGAGGAGCGATCCACCTTTCATAAGCTTTCCCTGCTGGATGGTCAATCGCCATCCAGCAGGGAAAGATTGACTTAACAGATTCGCTTAACCAGGTTTCTAACCGATCCACACCCAGGCATGAAAATGTGCCACTCACACATTATACTTTTCTGCCCACACCGAAAAAAAATTAGAGGGAATATTGTTCCAGTATTAGAAATAATTTAGCCTATACTAGAGAGAACAGCTGCAGTATACTTTCCAGAACATCCATCTTGTACACATCCATTAAAAAGTGCAAAATTCATTGATTATTGATTGGTTATCAGTACAATTCAAGTGATGTCTAATACTGCACTCAAAGCATCCATTAATGGACTGTGCAAATGCTTGTAATATTAAATTTTCTTTTAACATATAGAGTTTTCGACTGACGAGTCAAACATAATGCAGAATTTTGTGATGCGAAAAAGGCTGCTTCAGCTAATCTTTCAAGTATCTATTGGTCAATTGTCTTGCATTCCCTGTAAGGAAGTTAATTAGGCAGGATATTAGACTATGATGATCATTTTATATAATTATGCTATTTATGAAAAAGGTTTTTACCATATATAACTGTAGGAAATCTGAATGAGTAGTTTACAACTCATTTTGACTTTTACATATGATTTGATTATGTAATAGGAATTATTCTGTTAGTATATTTTGCATTAATAAAAGTAATAAAAACATTTAAAAAATAAAGAACACGTTTTGTCACATTGTCCATAAGTTGGTTTGTGTTCATGTCTAGATATTGGAACTCAACCAATTTCCAAGTGTATCTGTTAAATATGCGCTGAGGTAAATGTAAATAGTTGAAATGGTTGGTGCGTCTGATTGGCTAAGAGTTTGACAATAGGATTTTAGCGGGAAAAATAAAGTATAAAAGGAGCGCACTGGCACTGTTTATTCCAGTCGCGTTCTTACTTGAAGTCACCTACAAAAAGAGCTTTCCTGTCCTTACAAATAAAAAGAGCTTAAAGAACCGACTGTCTCAGTATTTTTCAGTACCTTTATTTATCAGTCTTAAAAATATATAGCCAACTCACATAACTATCCTTCTTTAGCCTTTAATTGTATGACATATTATTGTAAATAATGCCAAAATGATTAATTATTAAGTAACGTAAAACTATTGAAGGTGGCAATCGAGTCTTTGATTGTTCTTTGCTCTAAGTGATGTCTGATTCTTAGAATTTTTTATTTCTTACCTGCTGCTATACTACTCTGTATTTTATAAACATGTTTCTAACACTAACTCTGTATATATTTTAGTTTAAAATTTCAATACAGAAGCAATATACTGTATTATATCAGAAGTCTTCAAACTTGGCAACTTTAAGATTTGTGGGTTTCAACTCCCAGAATTCTCCAGTTCTGGAGAATACTGGGAGTTGAAGTCCACAAGTCTTAAAGTTGCCAAGTTCGGGGACCCCTGTAATATAGTTATTCTAGTTTTTAAAAACATGAAAAAGTTCCAACCAGTAGATGGCACCAAATTACCTCTTATAATTATAAGCTATTGAATCTGTTATAGCGCTGTATAGCTAATAGGGGGGGGGGGGGGGTGTTTGCAAGCAGGAGTGTTTCTTATTTATCTTAATACCCCATGATTGCATTTCAGGCAATTGGCTTGCAATTGCTTTTCTTACATAGCCAGTTACTACATCCTGTGGTCATGTGGTGTACAATATTTTTTGCAATTTTCCAGCAGAAAATGGTAAAAAACATCCCCATTGGATATGCTAGGTTCCTTTAATAATTTACAGTAGTTTGCTTATCAGTGACAGATTTTCTTAATGACTGCAATAACTCACTTTATGACATGAGCTCAGCAATCTATGATTGAAACTCCAGGTTCTATTGTAGTCATAATCAAAGGACTACCTTTGGCCTTGCTGGTAGCATATTCATGCCACTGTATAAAGGATTTACTCACAGTTCCTTTAAATTACAAACAGTTAGCTCCCATGTGTATTTTCTGTAAATGAGACCCAATGTGATATATAATTATTAAGGACCCAACCTGATATATAATTATTAAGGAGTATTTCTAGATTTAAAGTTATTGCTTTGATAACTATATCTATTTTTCAATATTAACAAAAATGTTAAAAAGTATAGAGTAATTTCTTCTCCTAAATTTATAAAACCTACTAAATTCTTAATTTCAAATTATTTCATATCCCAACATATCCAAAATATATAGATTTGGTCAATAAGTGATCACCTATATGACTAAGAATTTTGACACTTGAAGCCTCAAACATGCAGATGGGTAGATTTATGTACAAAATAGATTAAATATTTTTCCCCTAATGTATTTTATATATAAGAAATTTATAACTCATAAAATGGTTTTAGGATGCACAAGCAGGATAGACAACCCTTTAGTACCTAAAAAGCATGCAGAATCCTGGGAAAACACAATATTTTATTGAAGTAAATAAGATCAAAGGTGCTTTTTCAAGAGGCAACTGTACTTTCTGAGCTGAAAATGAGAAGCGAAACGTCTTCAAAGAAAAACCAGAAAGTCCAGTTGTCTCTTGAAAAAGCACCTTTGGTACAACCAGGACTTGGATGACTGAGAATCTCCATAGACATAAATAAGATCAAGTATTAAGTCACAGTATGGCTTAATGAAAATGTCATGAATGAGGGTCGCCCAGAAAGCAATGCACCACATTTTTTTTCTAAGTCTACAGTAATGGTATGAATGCGAAACTTTAGGCATACATTATTTGAATTGTCAAATAATTGTGTGTGTAAATTTTGCATTTCTTCAGGCAGATAGCTTAGCTGCAGCAGTGTTTCAAAAAGGTGTCTGTAAGTGATGTACGTTACAAGCAGCGTGACGTCATTGAATTTCTCACTGCAGAGAAAGAAACTGTTGGGAACATTCACAAATGTTTGTGTACAGTTTATGGAGAATCTGCAGTCAGCAGAAGTACGGTTAGTTGCAGAAGACATTTTGAGGATGTTTATGTTTATGTTTATTAGATTTGTATGCCGCCCCTCTCCGTAGACTCGGGGCGACTCACAACGCAATAAAAAACAGTTTATAACAAATCTAATAAATTTACAATTTAAAATATTTTTTAAAAACCATTATTAAACAGACATACACACAAGCATACCATACATAAATTTTATAGGCCCAGGGGAGATATTTCAGTTCCCCCATGCCTGATGACAAAAGTGGGTTTTAAGGAGTTTACGAAAGGCAAGGAGGGTGGGGGAAGTTCTAATCTCTGGGGGGAGCTGGTTCCAGAGAGTCGGGGCCGCCACAGAGAAGGCTCTTCCCCTGGGGCCCGCCAACGAACATTGTTTAGTTGACGGGACCCAGAGAAGGCCCACTCTGTGGGACCTAATTGGTCGCTGGGATTCATGCGGCAGGAGGCGGATGGAGAGGTGATTCGCACAGTGCAGAAATGACTTCGTGACCAGAACAAGTAGTGGTACCAACAGAGCATAAATGCCCTTGTGTCTCGAAGAAGGAAAGCCAAAGAACAGGACAGAGATTACATGGAAAAATAGGGAGTGTAGAAGAAACATAATTCTTTCTTGGGTGTAAGTTTCATTGTGTTCAATAAATAATTGTTGAAGAAAAAAATGTGGTGCATTACTTTCTGGGTGACCCTTGTACATTGATCACTTCTAATGCAGTTGCAAAAATTATTTCAATATCTCAGTTCCCTGCTATCCTTCTTTAATGAGCTACTGATTTCCACGGTAAAACAAAGGGATAGGATGTAGTAAAGGAAAAGAAGCAAGGGAACACATAAACGAATGTCTGTCTCAGTCTCTCTCTATTCATATGGAGGAAGAGACCTTTAAATGGAATGGGGAGCAGTGATATGAAATTCTGAAATTCATAGCAGTGATACAAATTTCTGAAATGCCCACTGAAATTTCACTTGAAGAGATTTGGAAAGTCATATACGAAAATGAAATGTTTTATTCATTTTGAACTGGCAAAATGACTACTAGAAATAGCTTAAATGGGTTTCAGGGCATAGCTAGAGCAGCAGATAAAAATGCTAATTTAGGAATACGGCTGTGGGATGAAGTCTATGAGGACTTTTGCTATATACGTGGTTTCTAGTATTCTGGGAGCAAAACCTAAAGAAATAAATAGAGAAATGGGAATTATTTCATAGAAATGCTTGTTATACCTTGGACTGATCCTAGGTTTTTATTTTTTTCTGTATCCACATCTATTATTTATATGCAGGGATTGGTTAAACTAATTTTAGGACCTCTGAAAAAATGATGCCCCAATCTTGCAGTAAATTATTTCATGTATAGGCAAATTCCTGCTGATTCATTCTCTATAATAAAGAAATAGCCATTATCTTTCCATTAAGCTTGCCACTGCAAACATTTCAGGTCACTACACGAGACACAGAATAATCAGTTATTTTTGTAAACCACCGATATTTTCTAAACTTGGCAGTACTAACATGCCAAAAAGATGACACTGATATCTGAAGAAATACCCAATACAACAAACAACAGAACTTTGAGGTCAAAAAAACAGGCTAACTTCTTCCATGATAGCAGTCCATTAACCTCCCAATGGTTTATCATCATTTTTTCCGCTGGTGTATTACATTGACCTCATAAAAATACACATGCAAAAAACAAAGCCAGATATTGCTCTAAGCAGGAGAGCTGTAATCTAATCAGAACAATGTTTTATTTTAACTGTAAAACGATAAAACTTGGATCCTTTATCTGTTTAGCAGTTAAAGATTACACCAACATATCACATTTATATTGCAAAGTCCTAAAGGGCCTCAACAGCACCTGATATAAATCAGGCAATCAACTAAATGGGATTTGAAGCCCTTCTGTTCAAAGAGTGAAAATTGCTCTGAGTTGCATTTTGATTTTGACAAAACAGCAAAAGGAATGGCAGCCTAGTGGTTCTGAATTCAAAACCTTTTGCCCCAAAATAATTCAATGATACAATGAAAGACTGCAGCGTATGCCTTCAAGGCATGGCTTCCCAGCAGTCTATAGAAAATTAAAATAATGCTTCCCCTATGAAATTCTACTCTTTCAGAGAACCTCTGGAAATAACTTTGCTTCGGAATACATGTACATGGAAGTTTTCAATGCTTGCTTCTCCTTGATGGTAGGTAGTTCAGAGGTGGGTTCTAACTTGCCACATTGCTGGTTTGCTTCATCCCATACCACATAACCGTGTCGTGTGGGCACATACAAGCTTTGCACACGCATGTGCAAAAAAATCCCCAAAACAAGACCCGAAAACAAGATGGCAACCACATGCACAGTGCCAGAAACGTGGCTTCTGCACAAGTATAGAAGGGGGAAAAAACAGATTTTTTAAAAAAATATATAAAATAAAAATTCTGAAACATTTTTTTAAAAAAGATGGCGGTGCTCATGGACCAGCACCAACCAAACCAGTTCTGTGATGTAATCATGACATCACCAGCAGGTTGCTACTGGTTCAGGCAAACTGGTCTGAACCAGGAGGGGTGGTTGGAATCAGAGGTGGGTTCCTTCTGTTTTGGACTGGTTTGCCAGAACTAGTAGTGAACTGCTGGTTATGTCACTATGATGTCACAGAAGTAGTTTGGTGCTGGTCCGTGACACCACTACCTTTTAAAAACATTTTAATATTTTTTAATTTTTTTTCCTTCTGAAAATGTGCAGAAGCTGAGTTGCTTATTATTATTAGAATTATTAAATTCTAAGAATTATTTTTTTTTAAGGCACTTTGCATGTGCATGCACCCATGAGGTACATCTACCCGGCATGACAGGAAGCGAACTGGCAACGAGGTAACTTAGAACCAGGGGTGGGCAGCAGGCAGGATGCACTGGTGGAAATGAAGATGCATGCGCAGCTCCAGCTGATCGGCGGCTGTCACTTCCTGGATTACTGGTCTTGGCTCGGCTCTCCTTTTTTCCCCCGCTGCTGCTGCTGTGTTTGGGCTCCTTGCTTTTTTCCTCTTTCCTCCTTCCTGGCCTTGGATGAGCTTCCCTCTCTCCTGCCCGGCTCCCCTCCAGCCTCACATGGCCACCTCCCGCCTGAGGTGCAAGCAGAAGGCATGGGTGGAAGCAGCGCTGACAGCATTTATGCTTCTGGCAGCACCCATTCACCTAGCTACCCAGTTTGAGGCAGGGGGGCAACCCAGGAAGGAGAGCACGGGAAACGCGAAACAAATTGTCACCCCAGCGAGTGATACTGTAAGGTTGTAAGTCGAGGACTTAACAGTTCACTTGAATGATGATGATTGTTCAAGCCACTCGCACCTGATCACATGGCTGGTAAGCCATTACTACCCAGTCACATGACCATTAAGCCACACCCACAAAATAAGCCACACTCACAGTGTGGCAGTAAAAATTTTGGCTGCCCATTACTGCTTAGAATCCACCCCTGATTGGAATGCAGTATTGATCCTGCCTGGCTCATGCTTGACTCAGCCATTCATCCTTCCAAGGCTGGTAAAATGAGGACCCAGATTGTTGGGTCTGACTCTGTAAACCACTTGGAGAGAGCTGTAAAGCAATGTAATAATAATAATTAATAATAATTTATTAGATTTGTATGCCGCCCCTCTCCGAAGACTCGGGGTGGCTCACAACAATAATAAAAACAATGTTACAGTGGAACAAATCTAATATTAAAAGGGAAAAAACATATAAAACCCCATCATTTAAAACCAAACAACACATACATACCACACATAAAATATAAAAGCCTGGGGGAGGTGTCCCAGTTCCCCCATGCCTGGCAATACAGGTGGGTCTTGAGTAATTTACAAAAGTAAATGTATATATTTATTTATTTATTCATTCATTCATTCATTCATTCATTTATTTATTTATTTATTTATTTATTTATTTATTTATTTATTTATTTATATACTGTACATGTTATATAAATCTAAGTGCTATTGCTATTCCAACTGAAATGGGCAGCCAAACAGCAATAATTGGACTTTGTCTGATCATGACTGTGTCAGATTTGTTTTTTTTTTAATTGTGGTATGTAGGGAAAGCACATAAACTCCAGTTTGTGAGAACTGGGATGGAAAGGAACAGCCAGAAAATGGCCTACTTAATTCTATCCTCTTTTTTAAAAACAAAACAAAAAACCCATAGCTTCATCACCCGCTGTGATGTTCCAGGCATTCAACAAGAGTACTGTACTTTCATTTCAGCATGTCTCCATTGCCATCCTTCTTAGTCAAGGCCATTTTTAGAAGCATGGTTATTTATTTAGAGGCTGGATGCAGCAATGCTGCTGTGCTCACAGAATGGTTTTTAAAGTATCTTCCCTAACGTAAGAGGAACCGGCATCACAACTCATTCCAGAAAATGGACACCTTCCAGAATAATATTCAAAGTATCACAGAAAAGGGCAGCAGAAAACCCACATAACAACAACTCCTTCCACTCTGTCACTTAAAATAACCATTGTGTGTGTGTGTGTGTGTATGTGTGTGTGTGTATCACATGTTTTTGCTGAATTTTAAAATTAAGGGAGACTATGATAGCACTATTTTGGCCTTGTTCTGGCCTCCTCAGTTAGCCATACCCTTACTGGGATTTGATCCTGCAGCTTCTGCCTTGTAAGACAGAGAATTAACCTCTAGGTCACAGGATCTGATCCCTTCAGCTTTGTACCAGGGAAGGGTTATATATATATATTTCCTTTTCTGATGAATATACATACATACTTATATACATACATACATACATACATACATACATACATACATACACACATACATACACGCACACATACATACATACATACATACATACATACATACATACATACATACATACATACATACACAGCCTGATGGGACTGAATCCAGTAAAACATTTTTTCCTACATTGAACTAATTTCTACTAATCTCTCTCACATTCTGATTAAATTTAAAAGAGTTACATTTTCATGTCACATTCACATGTACTGTCTTTTTTTTCATTCCTAGCATTATGTTATGGTATATAAAAAGTGATATATCACAAGGATATCATATAGTCAATTACAGTTCTGTGTTACAAATCCAATAAAATAAAATAAATAAATAATAATTTAAAAAAGAAACACAAGGCTTAACTAGCTCCCAGTTTAGAATATCATCTGATCAATACTTTTATACAGAAAAAATATTGAATTAGTTGAAGAGAGAGGGAGGGAACTCAATATACTCTGCAACAAGGGGCATTTTTTCAGGTCAACACAATTACTTCTTTTATCAAAATTAAGGCCATGAATCATCCTTTAAATTTATTAGGTTGCATCAGACTTTTCCCAGGCAAACACCAACTACTTATTCTGGAACCAAACTGGTTTTTGGCAGGACTCATGACTCTGCATGTTAGATTCACGTGTAGATGAAGAGGCAAGTCACAGGAAAAGTTCAGTACCTTTATTGTTTATTAGTTAGCACTACAGTGATCCCCCGGTTATTGCGTCCCCGACCATTGCGAACAGGGTAATTTGCGATTTTTCAACCCGGAAGTCAAAATACCATCTACGCATGCGTGCCCTTTTTTTCTATGGGCACGCATGCGTAGATGGCAACCGGGAGATCAGCTGCTGGGCGGCTTCCCTGGGTCTTCCCCCTCTTGCTGGCATCAGCGAGGAGTTTCCCCACCGCCCACGCAAACTCCTCGCTGCCGCTCGCCCGCCCTTCGCCCTGGCGGAGAAATTCCAGCCCCCACCTGGTCCCGCCCGATCCTCCTCCCTGAGGCAGCTCGCCCTCCCATGGCCGCTTCCTCCACCCTCCATCGCAAGCCCTCGCCACCGCAGCCAATGCGCGCTGCGATCTTCAAGCCCGGCTCCTTTCGGCCCAGCATCCCGGGCCAAGCAGCTGCCTTCCGTGACTGAGCCTGGCTGGCCCGGAAGATCGTAGCGCGCGTTGGCTGCAGCGGCGAGCGAAGCCAAGCCGGCAGCAATGTCGCCGCCGCTGCACCCAACGCGCGCTACGATCTTCCGGGCCAGCCAGGCTCAGTCACGGAAGGCAGCTGCTTGGCCCGGGATGCTGGGCCGAGAGGAGCCGGGCTTGATCCGCTGAGCCTGGCTGGCCCGGAAGATCGTAGCGCGCGTTGGCTGCAGCGGCGGCGACATTGCTGCCGGCTTGGCTTCGCTCGCTCGCTCGCCGCTGAGGGGCCGAAGAATGGGGGCGGCGCGGCTCTTTTAAAACATCGCCGCCGACATGGGGGGCTTGCTAGCACCCCCCCCAAACCCGGGTTGGGGGCTCGGGGGGGTGCTAGCGAGCCCCCCATGTCGGCGGCGATGTTTTAAAAGAGCCGCGCCGCCCCCCAATCTTCGGCTCCTCGCTAGCGCTGCGGAAGTTTAAAACACCATCTGCACATGCGCAGATGGTGTTTTTACTTCCGCAGCGCTACTTCGCGAAAACCCGCTCGTTGCGGGGGGTCCTGGAACGGAACCCTCGCAACGAGCGGGGGATCACTGTAATTCAGACTGCCAGCAAGCTGCAGGGAAGCCACTTTTAAGGGCTTCCCTAAAGCTTGCTAGCCACTGACAGTTTATTTCTCCCACCGCTAGATTAGCCAAGCAGCAGCAGCAATACTACATCTGTCCATACATTAGATTCTTTAGTAGAGAAAAAAAATAGAGGGAGGAAGAGGGGGAGGGAGGGAGGGAGAGAGAGGAAGGGAGAGAGAGGGGGGAAGAGAGAGAGGGAGAGGGAGGGGAGGGGAGAGAGAAAGAGGAAGAGAGAGAGGGAGAGGGAGGGAAGGAGAGAGAGGAAGAGAGAGAGAGAGTGGGAGATGGTGGGAGGGAGAGAGAGAGAGAGACAGAGAGAGAGAGAGATCTGCCTATAACAGTAACCAAATTAGAAGCCTAATATAAACAGCATTTGCCTACATGCCAGAATTCAAATTTTAGGTGTTCTTGTCTGCTTTTTTGACTAAAAGGAAATTTGTTTGTTCTCTTCATGGTCAGGAAACAGGGCTGAAAATCCATGGTTCCTAACTCATCGATTTTAATCCTTCCACTGTTTTAGAAATAACAACGAGGCGAATAAAATTAGCAATTTATTTTCAATGTGGCAATTGAAGTATTGGAAATATTTTCACGATGAAGAAAATCTAATCATAATGAAGCACAAACATGCCGCTTTAAATCTACTTATTTACCTTCCGTCTCAGTGCAGAAGCTTTGGAAAGCTTTAGAAATGTCAGGTGTGGTTTAAAGTCTCTGCTGCCTGACACATCAATATTCATTTCCATAAAAGAGTTCAGTACAATTCCTGCAGAAAGGGAGTGAAAATGAAACCATTGGTTGACAGCACACATAGATGCGGAGTGAATTGGAAGCAGCACCCAGTAAAATGGGGACTTACTTCAAGCATCACATACAGAAACTTTTGAGAGTACAATTTGGAGAATTCAAGATAAAAGTAAAGATTCCATCTCAGTGAACTTGTGATATTTGTGGCTTTTTTAGTCAGAGTAGGGGGAAAGCTGCCATTGTCTTTATTTCTTTCACTAATCAGTGTAACTGAGATTTTGTGGTAGTCTAATTTTTCTTAGCTTTTTCACGCCGAACACTAGTCTCTCCTGTAGGTAATCATCAAAGTTATTGAATTCACAATATAGGGCAGCACGGCGGAGCGTCACAACGAAGTCATTGATAGATTCACCCTCGCCCTGATTCCGCTGAAAAAACTTATAACGTCGAGAGCAGCGGGAGGGGGCGGGTGCATCGTGATCCTGCAGGGTGGACAGAAATTCAGGCCATGGTACATCGTGGATGGATTTTGGGGCAAAGATGGCCCTTGCGGCTTCAAACATTTCAGTTCCACAGAAACCAAGGAAATAAGAATGCTTACGATCCCCCGAAATCTCTGTATAACAATTTGCAATAAGGAAGCAGTTGAATCTCTCAACGTAAGAGTCCCAAGTTTCGCCCAGGGGGTCAAACGGGGGAAATGTCAGCTGTGTTGACATGGTGACTCACATAAGCGATGTCTCTACACGTAGAAGGAACACGACGTGGGGACAGAATCCTTTGTCGCCAGTATTAAGTCAGAGTCTCAGTCAGCGTAGAACACAACTTTATTGGAATCCACATGAGTTCAGTTTACACAGCCCGAAGGCACCTCAACATGACAGGATATTTATACCCTCTCACAATACAGCCAACCAAGTATCTTGAAGTAAACCTCCCACCAAAACAACCTAACTTCCCTAGTAACACACACATCCAATAGAGTAACAATCCCCAGTATCCGGGCGGGACATAACACCGAGTCCATGGAGAGGGGCAGCATACAAATCCAATAAATAGATAAATAAATGTCCACTGGTGGAAATGCATTCCATCCCAGCGTGCCTGCTGCCCACCCCTGCTACCATCCTTGTTCTACTGTATCCATGTATTCATAAAATTTACTTCTTATATATTCACAATCGTGTGTATACTTTGTTTATACTTTGTCTGCAATCATATAAACGCTTGACTATTCTAGAATATTCTAACAGTGATTGATCAAATCCAGATTTCTAAGTCCATTGCAGTCACAAGTTAAACCTAATTTGGCCTTGAAACTGCTTTGCCGACTATAGGATTGCCTTTACTGAAAGACAGAGGGGGATGTAATCTTAATAGTTTCCCCATACTTCTCAATAACTTTCAATTCCATTGACCCTGGTATCCTCCTGGAGATGTTATCTAAATCAAGCGTGAGTAGAACAGTTCCACTCATATCTGGCTGGCAATATACAAAATATGATGCTTAGAGTTTTCTGCTTGACCCCACTATGTTTACATTTTGGGGTTAAAATGGTTCTGTGCTATCTCCCATGCTATTCAATATTTATATTAAACTACTGAATAAGAACACTTAAAATTTAAAATGAAATGTCATCAACATGTTGATGATACTTAAATTTATCTCTGCTTTTTTATCAGATTTAGGTAAGGGAAAAGGAATTGCTGAATTGCCTGGCTACAATAATGAATTGAATAAGAGCCAACGAAATGAAGGTCAATCCAGACAGATAGAAATGCTGATGGTGATGATGCTATTTATCTGGCTAGGTTAATAGAAATCAACATGCTCTGGACTTCTATCCCCAAAGAATCAAATTCATTGCTTGGGAGTTCTGGATCCAATCCAGTGATGGGTTTCACTTATCTTTGCTACCGGTTCAGAGATGTGCACATGCAAAGACATGATGTCATCCGGCCAAATGGGCGGAGCCCCCCCCCCCCCCACTGCCGCTACTGTCTTGCCAAAACTTCGGTGAACTGTCAGCAACCCACTACTGGTCCAACCCTGTCACTGGAGACATAACTGGCCTTGGTGATGCAAAGCACTTTTCACTAACTTTGACTGGCTCATCCTATTGAGAACCCTGTTAGATACATCCTTAGTACAATCAATTTATTTATTTATTAGATTTGTATGCCATCCCTCTCCATAGACTCGGGGCGGCTCACAACATAATAAAACAGTTCATAACAAATCTAATAATTTACAATTTAAAATATTTTGAAAACCCCATTATTAAGCAGACATACGTACAAACATACGGTAGGTTTTGAGGAGTTTACGAAAGGCAAGGAGAGTGGGGGCAGTTCTAATCTCTGGGGGGAGCTGGTTCCAGAAAGTCGGGGCCGCCACAGAGAAGGCTCTTCCCCTGGGGCCTGCCAAACGACATTGTTTAGTTGACGGGACCCAGAAAAGGCCCACTCTGTGGGACCTAATCGGTCGCTGGGATTCTGGTCCGATGCCACGAAGGGCTTTATAGGTCATAACCAACACTTAACCAACACTTTGAATTGTGATCAATGCCTTTGTAACTTCTCATTTAGATTTACTGCAGTGTATGTTACATGTTGGACCCTTTGAAGATGGTCCAGAATTTTCTGTTGATAGAGAATCCTGAAATAAACGTGGAGCTGAAAAATAAAGACGGTGACCTTGAGAGAGAGATGGAAGACTGATTATAAAACAATTAACCCAGAAATATTGCTTAAACCCAGATTTTGGGAGGTGATATGAAGACATCCATTGAATTCTCATGAAAATACAAGAGATTCATACTTTCAAGATTATGTAATTTTATCCAGTACTAAAAAAATAATTTTAGGCACACATGGGATCTCTTTCTTCATCTGTTTTTCCTTGACTACCAAAACTTCAGAGCACCGAAGAGAATCATTATGAAGATATCACACCACTTTTTGTGAGATTCATGGGCTTTTTATTTCCTTTGTATAAGGATTGTTTTTATTGTAATTACTTCTATGTTGGGAAATATGAAATTATGCAAGCTTTAAATAAGTGGGGGAAATATTTATTATCTTGTGTATTGAAAGGCAAATTTCATTCACCCCTTACCTCAACCACCTGATATTCCAGCCATGCATATCTGCAACTGATTCAGAACAAAACTTCTGTATGCTTCTGGATATATCTCATTTTCATATTTATAAAAACCTTTATGGATACAGCATTCTTGTTCATAAATCAAATAGACTTAACTGGGATAAATAACTGAGATACTAATGTTTTGCATTTAAAAAAAGGGGCTACAGAGATAAAGGAAGGAATGAGAGAATGAGTGCCAAAGGAAGCATAAATAAAGTTGTATATAACAATTGTTCAGGAGAAAATATATACATTATATACAAATTCAAACTACAGTGGTACCTCTACTTACGAACTTAATTTGTTCCATGACCAGGTTTGTAAGTAGAAAAGTTTGTAAGTAGAAACAATTTTCCCCTTAGGAATGAATGTAAAAGCAAATAATGCGTGCAAACCTATCCCCAAAGTTACCATTTTGCCGTGCGCCACTGGGAATCCCCGTGTCCGGATTTCCATTGCCACCCAAAGTGCCCCTTCTTGTGCTGCTGGGATTCCCCTGAGCCTTCCCTTGCTGGAAATCCCTGCCTCCAGACTTCTGTTGTCACCCGAAGCACCCCTTCTTGTGCAGCTGGGATTCCCCTGAGCCTTCCCTCGTGGGAATTCCTGCCTCCAGACTTCTGTTGTCACCTGAAGCACCCCTTCTTGTGCTGCTGGGATTCAGGGAAATCCCAGCAATGCAAGAATGGGCACTTTGGCTGGCAATGGAAGTCCGGAGGCGGGGCATCCCAGCGGTGGCGGCTTGGGTTCGTAAGGTGAAAATGGTTTGGAAGTAGAAGCAAAAAAATCTTAAACACTGGGTTTGTATCTTGAAAAGTTCATCAGTAGAGGCTTTCGTAAGTAAAGGTACCACTGTATTAATAATTTTAGCTGACTTTTCAACGTTTACTTGGTCTTATGCAAATAGTGAATATTTTAATACTAACCTGCAATTTTGCTTAATGTATGCTGCTCATCTGCTGACATTTTAACATAAATCACTTTGTTGTTAAACTGGTCGATCCCACGAAATGTCATGCAGAAGAGTTGCCTCTGCAGTAGAGCTTGCACTTCAGCCTTTCTGTGCTCTAGAGCAGAAATAGCCCTTCAAATGAATGAGACCCACTCATAAGCAGGAAAAGCACTCGTAAATAGCAGTAACAGAATTGACGTTAAGATTGGAGCAGATTTTAGAAGGTCAGCCTAAGAAAATGTAAGATGACATTTATAATTTAGCGCAGTTGCCCTACGCTCAGAAAACTAAGCAAAAGGAATACATCCTCAAGCATTGTAACGTAACTGCATTGGGGGTTTTTTGGTGCGCATTCAGCTTTTTCCTAAACATATATTTATTTTTGATAGGAATAGCAAGTGAACCTAAGTTCACTTTCTCTCAAATAAGCAGGTTTAGGTTGGGCAGAGACAATTTGATGCTTGAGTTGAAAGCCCAAATCTCTCTGTCTCTCTCCTGTTCAGAAACCGGGTAGCTGAAATAGGAGCATGACACAAGGAGCAGATTCTCCAGCTCACCTGATAGTAGCATCTTAGCTTTGAGGATGGAAGGCAGGTCACGTGACTCCTGGCTGTGTTTCTCTCGGCATCTGCTGTCTTAGATTGTTGGCCTCGTGGCTTGGAACAGAGCCAGCTCCAGCTTCAAATCACACAGTATGACATAATACTACATCTATCATGTCCAGAGGCAGGAAAAGCCGGTATTTACCTAAAGCTTTTCTGAAAGCTTTACCTTTAGAAAAAGAAGGTCATCTTGCATTTCCTGGGAATATGGTAATTGATGTGGATGAGTTTTTCTCTGCCTAATTTTCATTTTCAGGGTGATAATTTTAAATCACTCATCTTCCTTTCAGGCAAACGCCGAAAAAGGTTTGCTACATTAAATCTTGTTCTCATAGTGAGAAGATTAAACATTTTTCAAAATGATGCCCACCAACATGGGATTATAACTTTAATGGGGTGCTAACCCTGATGAGGATTTTGGCAGTACAGTAATAGAACTCCGGATGATGGTCACTTTTTTGGGTTAAAAGAAAAGAAGCTACTGATAGGACTCTGCAAACATATAGGAAGCTTATTCATCAAGCGTCAGCCCTTGGAGATAATCCAGACAGAAAGCCAAATCCGTGAGTAGTGACAGTACCTGTGTTCTAAAGTTACACGAAGCAGTGGAAGTGATGTGCCAGTGCCTGGAGGCTGTTGGGGACTGGATGGGTGTCAACAAACTCAAACTCAATCCAGACAAGACGGAGTGGCTGTGGGTATTGCCTCCCAAGGACAATTCCATCTGTCCGTCCATTACCCTGGGGGGGGGATTATTGACCCCCTCAGAGAGGGTGCGCAACTTGGGCGTCCTCCTCGATCCACAGCTGACATTGGAACATCATCTTTCGGCTGTGGCGAGGAGGGCGTTTGCCCAGGTTCGCCTGGTGCACCAGTTGCGGCCCTATTTGGACAGGGAGTCATTGCTCACAGTCACTCATGCCCTTATCACCTCGAGGTTTGATTACTGCAACACTCTCTACATGGGGCTACCTTTGAAAAGTTTTCGGAAACTTCAGATCGTGCAGAACGCAGCCGCGAGAGCCATCGTGGGGCTTCCCAGATTCGCCCACGTATCTACAACACTCTGTGGCCTGCATTGGCTGCCGATCAGTTTCCGGTCGCAATTCAAAGTGTTGGTCATGACCTTTAAAGCCCTACATGGCATTGGACCAGAATACCTCGGGAACCGTCTGCTACCGCACGAATCCCAGCGGCCGATAAGGTCCCACAGAGTTGGCCTTCTCCGGGTCCCGTTGACTAAACAATGTCTGGCGGGCCCCAGGGGAAGAGCCTTCTCTGTGGTGGCCCCGCCCCTCTGGAATCAACTCCCCCCCGGAAATTAGAACTGCTCCCACCCTCCTTGTCTTTTGTAAACTACTTAAGACCCACTTATACCGCCAGGCATGGGGGATTTGAGACACCTTTCCCCCAGGCTTATTATAATTTATGTTTGGTATGTATGTGCTGTTTGGTTTTTAATTATGATAGGGTTTTTAGTTTTTTTTCTTAATATTAGATTTGTGCCTATATATATTGTTTTATCGTTTGTTGTGAGCCGCCCCGAGTCTTCGGAGAGGGGCGGCATACAAATCTAATAAATTATTATTATTATTATTATTATTATTATTATTATTATTATTATTATTACACACAGAGAACCTTGTAATTGTATCCTTACAATTTATATTGACTGGTTCCTAATATGATTTTATTGCTTATTTGTACCAGGACTATCATTAAGTGTTGTATCTTTTGATTCTTTTATTTTGTGTATACTGAGAGCATGTGAACCAAGATGAATTCCTTGTGCTTCCAATCACACGTGTCCAATAAAATTCTATTCTATTCCATTCCATCCCATCCCATCCCATCCTATCCTATTCCATTCCCTTCCATTACTATTCTGGAAGTACTTCTTCTCTCCATTGTTTTTTTTTTAACTTTTTCAGGAAGTAAGTCCTTTCTGATCTGCTTTTTCTACTCCCCTTCCTTCTATTGACTGAGATGTTGCTTTGACTTTGCTCTGATTGACTCTCTTTCCTATCTCCAAAGTTATTCTCCCAGCCCATTATATCAGGAGAAAGAACTTTGAACTTGGACCTGGAGAAGGCAATGACAAACAGCTTCCTCACGGATGGTGGCAAGAGCTGTGGTGAGCACAGTGGTTAAAATGGAGCATTGCAGGATAATCCTTCTGACTAGTGTTGGTCGAACCCAACGAAATTCGGGTTCAGTGGGTTCGTGCGAACTTGGCGGCTGGTTCGGGCAAGTTCGTGGAACCCGAACCCGCCAAACTCTTCTGGCCCCGCCCTCCCATCTACTACCAAAGCAGCCCGCGGCCGCCCCACCATGCCTTCCTGTCTTTGCAGCCGGCAGGAGAGCAAGTGAGCGAGCGGGTCTTCCACTCCTACTTCCCTCCCCTCCCACTCCTCAAATCACGTTCTCCTGCAGGTAAAGGAAAAAAATAAAGGGAGGGGGAGGTAAAGCCATCACGGTCATTGAGAATGGGCACGCACGGTGTGTTTGGGGGAGCATTTCTCCGTTGGAAAAGTAAGATGGCGGCAAGTTTCTCGGCGAGAAACTTGCCACCATCTTACTTTCCCAATGGACAAGTGCTCCCCACACACACCCCGCGCGCCCATCCTCCTTCCGACGTCAAAGGGGAGGGGGGCGGTGGCAGGCAGAGGGGAATCCCCCGCCCCCACTCCCCCAACCTCCCCATGATGGGATTTCAGGGGCGGGGCTTTGACATCACGGAGACGTCACTTCCTGGCCAGCCGAGGCAACCAAACGCGGAGCGCAACTCTGAACTTTGCCCGAAGTTTTAAAAAAATTCAGGTTCGTATTCAGCATGCCGAACACTGCAAAGTCCACACGGACCCAAATTGTGCAAGTTCGGTTTGCCCAATACTACTTCTGACTGATGATTGCCATCAGTTTGGCAGTTTGATTCTAACCAGGCTCAAGGTTGACTCAGGTGGGTAAAATGAGGACCCAGATTGTTGAGAACAATATGCTGGCTCTGTAAACTGCTTAGAGGGGGCTGTAAAACACTGTGAAGCAGTACATACTGTAAGTCTACATTTATTATTATTATTATTATTATTATTATTATTATTATTATTATTATTATTATTTAGATTTGTATGCCACCCTTCTCCGGAGACTCGGAGCGGCTCACAAATGTACATACTACATACTGTAAGTCTAAGTGCTCTTGCTATTATATTAACATAACCGAAACATTTAGACAATTCTTAGTGTGAGATATATATGCCTTTCTCTCTTACTCTTGTTAGAATACGCTCTTATCATTGCTGGAAATGTAAAGTGACAAATATGGGGTAACATTAAAAATACAGAAAGTTTAATGAACAGTTGACAAAAAAAGAGTAGCAATTTACAGTTTGTAGTGAGTGGTTGGCAGCTTTTTTTCCTGTGGAGTGCCTGATGTTCTCTAAGCTTGGTTGTTTTCTTGGAGATGCTTCATTACCAAACTAGATAACATTATCAGTACTGATGTTGTCACTTAGTTTGGTAATGAAATGTCTACAAGAAAATAATAAAGCTCAATAGCACCAAGGATCCTTCAATTCAACCCTGAGCTACAAATGTTTTCTTCTATTGGCAACTATATTTCACTGGTTTCAAGAATAAAGAACAGTGTACAGTAGTCCCTCGCTATACCGCGCTTCACCTACTGCGGCTTCACTTCATCGCGGATTTCTGAGGAAGTCGATCGGCAGATTTAAACAGCCCGCCGAACTTGATCGGCAGTTTTTTAAAAAAAATATATCTAAAATTGTAAATACTGTATTTAAATACTGTATCTAAAATAAATACTGTGTGGGAAGGGTTTATAAACACTTAAAACAATGAAAACTTACCAAACAATTACAATATAAATACTTAAATAAGTACTATCAGTCGATAAATTCCCCATCGCGGATTTCACCTATCGCGGCCAGGTCTGGAACGTAACACCAGCGATAGGTGAGGGACTACTGTAATGAGGGATTGAAAAGAAAATTAATTCTGGGAAGGAGATGGATGGATGGAATTAAAATTACTGGACTCTATTTTCTAAAACTGCAGAGAGGCGCTGGAGAAAGTACTATCCAAATATTCTCTAAGCTTATACCTGACCTGATCCAACAAGCCAATATTAGTTTGTAAGTGTTCTGTTACTTGTCAACAAGATGGGAGGCATGTAAATTTAATAAATATATACATTTTGTATTACATTGATTTATTATCCCAGAACAAATCCATTATCCACTTAAATTGCACTGGCTATCACTTGATCCGCTGTATGATATATTATTATATTTTACTTTTAGCTGTTCATACATAATAAGAAAACAGGAACTGAACTTCACCTGGTTCTTTTAATCACAATCCTTAGCCAGATTCTTAAAATATAAAAATAATAGCATGAATATCTGGCATTCAATTATGCATTATATCACTACTTCCTCCCATATGGCAGGACACCAAATTTATTTTTCCAATATACAAATTTACAAAGCAGGTACTGTTTGCCTCCAATTTATTTTAGTCATTCCCACTGATTTGGGGTTTCTAAAAGAAAATATAATTAGCCTATTGTGGACTGATTTGCTTCACTCTGAGATTTTTTTTTTTTTTTAAGTAATTTTAAGCAAGAATGGGTTCATCTTAGTGCAGATTAGAAAAAATGGTGAATCAGAGTCACTCCCTGTCCTTCTAATGCATTGGTCAAAATAATATACAGTGATACCTTGTCTTACCAACTTAATTGGTTCCGGGACGAGGTTCTTAAGGTGAAAAGTTTGTAAGACGAAACAGTGTTTCCCATAGGAATCAATGGAAAAGGGATTAATGCGTGCAAGCCCAAAATTCACCCCTTTTGCCAGCCGAAGCGCCTGTTTTTGCGCTGCTGGGATTCCCCTGAGGCTCCCCTCCATGGGAGACACCACCTCCGGACTTCTGTCCTTTTGCGATGCTGCAGGGGAATCCAGCAGGGGAATCCCAGCATCGCAAAAATGAGCGCTTCACTGGCAACGGAAATCCGGAGGTGGGATTTCCCATGGAGGGGAGCCTCAGGGGAATCCCAGCAGCACAAAAATGGGTGCTTCGCTGGCAACAGAAGTCTGGAGGTGGGCCATCCCAGCAGCGGTGGTGGGTTTGTAAGGTGAAAATAGTTTGTAAGAAGAGGCAAAAAAATCTTAAACCCCAGGTTTGTATCTCGAAAAGTTTGTATGACGAGGCGTTTGTAAGACGAGGTATCACTGTATACTGCTCAAAAAATAAAGGGAACAATTAAACAACACAATATAACTCCAAGTAAATCAAACTTCTGTGAAATCAAACTGTCCACTTAGGAAGCAACATTTTTTGACAATCAATTTCATGTTGTTGTCAGTACACTCAACTTTGTTCAGAACAAAGTATTGAATGAGAATATTTCATTCATTCATTCATTCAGATCTAGAATGTGTTATTTGAGTGTTCCCTTTATTTTTTTGAGCAGTGTATTTTGCTAACCATTCCACTTTTCAAAACAGATGCTCTGTTTCTGTTTCTGGTGCCTTACTCTGAAACACCTACCATAACAAAATTCGGATTCAGCTTTGAACCAAGAGATTGGTTGGTTGGTTGGTTGGTTGGTTGGTTGGTTGGTTGGTTGGTTGGTTGGTTGGTTGGTTTATTTATTTGTTTGTTTATTGGATTTGTATGCCGCCTCTCTCCGCAGACTTGTGGCGGCTAACGACAGCAATAAAACAGTATATAACAAAATCCAATACTAAAAGCAGTTAAAAACCCATTATATAAAAACCAATCATACATACAGACATACCATGCATAAAATTGTAAAGGCCTAGGGGGGAGTGTATTTCAGTTCCCCCATGCCTGGCAGCAGAGGTGGGTTTTAAGCAGCTTACGAAAGGCAAGGAGGGTGGGGGCAATTCTAATCTCTGGGGGGAGTTGGTTCCAGAGGGCCGGGGCACCACAGAGAAGGCTCTTCCTCTGGGTCCCGCCAAGCGACATTGTTTGGTTGACAGGACCCGGAGAAGACCCACTCAGTGGGACCTAACTGGTCGCTGGGATTCGTGCAGCAGAAGGCAGTCCCTGAGGTAATCTGGTCCGGTGCCATGAAGAGATCCCCCCCTCTTTGAGTTAGCTCAGTGATTCTCAACCTTGGCCCCTGATATGTAGACTTCAACACTCAGAATTCCCCAGCCAGTCTTGTTGGTTGGAGAATTCTGGGAGCTTAAGTCCACACATCTAAAAGAGGCCAAGATTGAGTAACACTGAGTTAGCTGAACTCAAGATTCACAATGTCTATGGAGATTGTCAGTCATCCAGGTCATGGTTGTTCCAAAGGAGCTTTTTCAAAAGGCACCCTGGACTTTGGTTTCTCTTTGAAGACGTTTTGCTTCTCATCCAAGAAGCTTCTTCATTTCAGAACTGAAGAAGCTTCTTAGATGAGAAGCAAAATGTCTTCAGGGAAAAAAACAAAGCCCAGATGCCTTTTGAAAGAGCAACAAGGGAGTTTAAGCAAAGTCAATCTATGCCATGTGAAACAAGAGCATAAAGGATGAAATCTCACTGAACATTTTCATTGCTTCTCCTCATTGCCACAAATAAAGGACAGGACATGATTCTAAATCTATAACACATGGATATAAAACATAGCTGTTCAATCTTTTGGCTTGCCTGGGACCACACTGAGTGAAGAGAAATTGTCGTGGGCCACATGTACAATACATAAAATAGATAATTTAGTTATTGTAAACCTTGGTTTATTTATTTATTTTGTTTTTTCTTGAATTACTCACAGTCCATGGCACATATAGCCTGTGGGCACAGGTTGGACACACCTGATATAAAAGAAGTAAACTGCACCCTTCTTTTTAGAAGAATATCTCTGTTCTGTTTTATGTCTGTACAGACCATGCTGTTTTGTCAGTGGATAACTATACTTGGAAGTCACCAAGCTAGGCAATGCTGGATGTTTATATCTGACATCCTAGAGTGGAAGCATTTATATTTAGACCATGCTCTTTTCATGTTATACAGTGATCCCTCGATCATCGCGAGGGTTCCGTTCCAGGACCCCTCGCGATGATCGATTTTTCGCGAAGTAGCGGTGCGGAAGTAAAAACACCATCTGCGCATGCGCAGATGGTGTTTTTACTTCCACCGCCACCCGCCCTTCGCCCGCCATTGCCAGCTCCGCTTCCCAGCTGAGAAGCGGAGCGGGGGGGGTGTCCCGAAGCGCGCGCACGCTTGCGGACACCCTAGCTCCGCTTCTCAGCTGGGAAGCAGAGCTGGGGTATCCCCGCGCTCGCGCGCGCCGTCTGCCATTGCCAGCTCCGCTTCCCAGCTGAGAAGCAGAGATGGGGGTGTCCCGAAAGCGCGCGCGCGCTTGCGGACACCCTAGCTCCGCTTCTCAGCTGGGAAGCAGAGCTGGGGTATCCCCGCGCTCGCGCGCGCCGTCCGCCATTGCCAGCTCCGCTTCCCAGCTGAGAAGCGGAGCAGCTGCTACGAGGGGCATTTCACCTTCCCTCCCAGGCAAAAAGATGCCGGCATTCTGGGATGATGGGGCCGGATCTTTTTGCCTGGGAGGGAAAGTGAAACACCGCTCGTAGCAGCTGCTACGCGGGGCATTTCACCTTCCCTCCCAGGCAAAAAGATGCCGGGGAGAGGGGCACGCCTTCCGCCTGGGAAGTCCGGCCCCATCATCCCAGAATGCTGGAATCTTTTTGCCTGGGAGGGAAAGTGAAACGCCGCTCATAGCAGCTGCTACGCGGGGCATTTCACCTTCCCTCCCAGGCAAAAAGATGCCGGGGAGAGGGGCACGCCTTCCGCCTGGGAAGTCCGGCCCCATCATCCCAGAATGCCGGTATCTTTTTGCCTGGGAGGGAAAGTGAAACGCCGCTCGTAGCAGCTGCTACGAGTGGCATTTCACCTTCCCTCCCAGGCAAAAAGATGCCGGCATTCTGGGATGATGGGGCCGGATCTTTTTGCCTGGGAGGGAAAGTGAAACGCCGCTCGTAGCAGCTGCTACGAGTGGCATTTCACCTTCCCTCCTAGGCAAAAAGATGCCGGCATTCTGGGATGATGGGGCCGGATCTTTTTGCCTGGGAGGGAAAGTGAAACGCCGCTCATAGCAGCTGCTACGCGGGGCATTTCACCTTCCCTCCCAGGCAAAAAGATGCCGGGGAGAGGGGCACGCCTTCCGCCTGGGAAGTCCGGCCCCATCATCCCAGAATGCCGGTATCTTTTTGCCTGGGAGGGAAAGTGAAACGCCGCTCGTAGCAGCTGCTACGAGTGGCATTTCACCTTCCCTCCCAGGCAAAAAGATGCCGGCATTCTGGGATGATGGGGCCGGATCTTTTTGCCTGGGAGGGAAAGTGAAACGCCGCTCGTAGCAGCTGCTACGAGTGGCATTTCACCTTCCCTCCTAGGCAAAAAGATGCCGGCATTCTGGGATGATGGGGCCGGATCTTTTTGCCTGGGAGGGAAAGTGAAACGCCGCTCATAGCAGCTGCTACGCGGGGCATTTCACCTTCCCTCCCAGGCAAAAAGATGCCGGGGAGAGGGGCACGCCTTCCGCCTGGGAAGTCCGGCCCCATCATCCCAGAATGCCGGCACCTTTTTGCCTGGGAGGGAAAGTGAAACGCCGCTCGTAGCAGCTGCTACGAGTGGCATTTCACCTTCCCTCCCAGGCAAAAAGATGCCGGCATTCTGGGATGATGGGGCCGGATCTTTTTGCCTGGGAGGGAAAGTGAAACGCCGCTCGTAGCAGCTGCTACGCGGGGCATTTCACCTTCCCTCTCAGGCAAAAAGATGCCGGGGAGAGGGGCACGCCTTCCGCCTGGGAAGTCCGGCCCCATCATCCCAGAATGCCGGCACCTTTTTGCCTGGGAGGGAAAGTGAAACGCCCGTATCCAGCAGAAGCGGCGGGATTCAAAGTGCTGCGGTGGGGGGGGGCTGTCAGAACAAGGAGCGAGGGGGCTGCGAAGGGGCGCACGCGGCAGAGCTCCGGCGGAGGAGAGGTGGCGGGGAGAAGCTCTCTCTCCCTCCCCCCCCGGAAAAAAGAAAGCAGCCTCAGCCAAAGACGCCCAGCGAGAAAGAGACCTCCGCGCCGACTTTTCTCGGCTGCTGCCTACGCCCGGCTCTCTTGGCAGGCAGAAGCAACAAGTCCGGCTCGGAGGCCTCTTTCTCGCTGGGCGTCTTTGGCGGGCGGTGGGTGGGACCAGCGGCGCGGAAGCCAGGGCTGTGGCAGCTCGCCCCCCCATCGCACGTATCCAGCAGAAGCGGCGGGATTCAAAGTGCTGCGGTGGGGGGTGTCCCGACAGCGGCGGGTGAACGGGGCGAGCGAACGAGGCGGGGAAACGAGGCGGGGGAATGAGGCAAGCGAACGAGGCGGGGAAACGAGGCGGGTGAACGGGGCGAGTGAACGAGGCGGGTGAACGAGGCGGGGGAACGGGGCGAAGTGAACGAGGCGAGCGAACGAGGCGGGGAAACGAGGCGGGTGAACGAGGCGGGGGAACGGGGCGAGCGAACGAGGCGGGGGAACGAAGCGGGCGAACGAGGCGGGGGAACGGGGCGGGGGAACGGGGCGGGTGAACGAGGCGGGGAAATGAGGCGGGTGAACGGGGCGAGCGAACCAGGCGAGGGAACGGGGCGAGCGAACGAGGCGAGCGAACGAGGCGGGGAAACAAGGCGGGTGAACGGGGCGAGTGAACGAGGCGGGGGAACGAGGCGGGGGAACGGGGCGAGCGAACGAGGCGGGGGAACGAAGCGGGCGAACGAGGCGGGGGAACGAGGCGGGGAAACGAGGCGGGTGAACGCGGCGGGGGAACGAGGCGGGGTGAACGAGGCGGGGAAATGAGGCGGGGGAACGGGGCGAGCGAACCAGGCGAGCGAACGAGGCGGGGGAACGAGGCGGGGGAACGAAGCGGGCGAACGAGGCGGGGGAACGAGGCGGGGGAATGAGGCGAGCGAACGAGGCGGGGAAACGAGGCGGGTGAACGGGGCGAGTGAACGAGGCGGGGGAACGGGGCGAGCAAACGGGGCGAGCGAACGAGGCGGGTGAACGATGCGAGCGAATGAGGCGGGGGAACGAGGCCGGCGAACGAGGCGGGTGAACGGGGCGGGTGAACGGGGCGGGCGAACGAGGCGGGTGAACGAGGCGTGCGAACGATGCGGAGGAACGAGGGGAGCGTCGGGCGAACGAGGGGAGCGTCGGGCGAACGAGGCGAGCGGCGGGCGTACGAGGCGAGCGGCGGGCGAACGAGGGGAGCGTCGGGCGAACGAGGCGAGCGGCGGGCGAACGGGGCAAGCGGCAAACGGCGGGCGGGCATCAGCGGGATCCGAGGCGGCGGGGAAGACCCAGGGAAGGTTCCTTCAGCCGCCTAGCAGCTGATCTGCTCGGCAGCGCAGCACCAGCAAGGAGCCGAAGATCTTCGGCTCCTCGCTGCTGCTGCGCTGCCGAGCAGATCAGCTGCTAGGCGGCCACTCGAGAGCAAGAGGGGAGAGAAAGAGAGAGAAGGAAAGAGAGATGAGAGAGGGAGGAAGAGAGTGTGAGAGAGGAAGAAGCAACATAGAGAAAGAGAGAGAGAAAGAAAGATGAGAAAGGAAGGAAGAGAGTGACCTCATCGGGTGGGAAAAATCGCGATATAGCGTTCGCGAAGATCGAGATGGTCACAATTGCTGAAAAATCGCGATATAGCGTTTCGCGAAGATTGAGATCGCGAAACTCGAGGGACCACTGTAATTGGAAATTGTGCATAATGTATGAAATCTCTATAATCTTTAAAAGCGATGAGTTCCTTCAGGGTAGTTTAAATACTGTAAGTATTATCTAGACAAGGGTCATTATTAGCCATTATTTTTCAGCCTGCCTACAAGTCTAATGCCAACATGAAAATATGCTACCTTTTAACCAGCTATGTCAATATTTTTCACCACAAATTGTTAATTTAAGATTTATCTATCGCTGCAGCTGATGTTTCTGGAGCCCTTGTTTTGTGTTGCCACAGGACCAATTTCTCTTTTATTTAGAACTTGCTAAAATGTGATGCAATTGTTTTTATGATTTAAAAAGCAGCTGTACTCAGTATGTATCAATGCCATCCATATTTAAGTTGTTCTTCATCCAAGTTAATTTAAAAATAGCTGGTTTCTTTAACCAGACATCTCTTAAGTTCCATTACCTTTTTATATCATTTTCTGTTTTCAGATGAGCTACAATAATGGTTAGATGCATTGTCTGAATTTGAACTAGAGCTTTCAGAAGTTTAGGTTCCTGGGTAAATATAGATTCTTGGACATCTTCAATTTTAACTAAAATCTGAAATAAAGAGGGATAAGAAGTGACTCAAGCTTAACATTTGCAGCTGTTTCTATATTAAGAAATTATTCATTTATTATACTATTTTCATCATATTATAGATTTTTAAAATCTTGTGAGCCTCTTCAGAATGTTCAATTGAATATTATTAATTGGAGAAAATGGAAAAAGCATCTGCAGTTTGCTTTAAAACTGGAATTGCTTTAAGAGACTTTTTTGAAATTTTTACATGGCATCTTTATTCTGAAGAATTGATCAGTGATTGTCTGTTTTGGATCTCAGTTTTACTGCGAGTACAAAAATAAAAGAATTTGATAAGCATTAACATGATCTTTATGCAGTTGTCAGTTGCTAGTAGACTGAAAATAGAATAGCGTTTCCATAATTAACTATGTATGACAACAAGAAAAAACTGGTGTATTTTTCCATGTGATAAATTGTAATAATAAATACATTCAATTGACTAAATTTGTTATTCTTAAATACACTATTTTTCTAAAATTGCATGGCCCATTTTTTATCTCTTTGGAATGTATTCCAAATGCATATCACTGATTTATAAAAGCAGAAGTGGTAAAATGCTTCTTCTAAAAGAATCTTCCATAATAAGCTTGCATATGAGATGAGAATAAAAGACGAAAGAAATCCCCAAGGGAAAATAAGCTTTGATATAATTTATAATTCTGATTAGTATAATTCAAACAAAGCAAAATACATTTTGTTACTGGAGAAGAAAAATAGCACTTAAATATTTTCCATATATTAAGAAAGCTAACCACCATTAGAGACACTTAGCATTTTACTGATTCACAATACATGAATTATATAGATCATAAGAGATTCAAATAGAGATTTCTGAAAAGAAAACAAAGATACTGATGGCTTTGACTATTGAAAATATTATTAGACGTTTTGCAGAGACAAAATGCATAGACCTTTTCTACTGCTATTGCTTCATATTTAAAGTAGGGTATCTTCTCCTATCACTTTTAAAATTTATTATCATTATGCAGTTTCTGATCCTCATTATTGAGACTGTTCCATCTGAAACAGGAAAAATTAACATTCAAAATTGTACCCCAGGGATTTCATATTCTTCAGGAAGAAATCAATAAATAACTTGCAGTCCACAGAACACCTCTAGTAGAAAAGCTCCCTAACCTTTAAAATGTAGCTTGAGGGAGATATTTTCACTAAATTATCAATGTGGGGTTTATACACACATATTTTTTTAAATAAAAAGAGAAAATGAAGATATACCTAAATATGAATTAAATGTGACATATTAAAATAAAGGAATGCCTTCCACTAAAGACATTTTATATGTGTGTGTGTGTACTGTATTCCAATAATTAAGGACTATCACATAATAAATCAGAAGAATGTCCCTTTACAAACATTTTTAAGAAATGCATGTTCCAATATAATTAACAAGCATGGATTAACAGGCAAGATTCTTGCCTGAATCTTGTAGTACATCAATTTCCTCAACTTTAGGGGAGGGAAATTCAACTATTCGGGTAAAGAAATGAAATTGAACAGAAATGATATATAGAAAGAAAGGTTTACATTCCAATTATATCTTTACTCGCCTTCTACTCCCTTCATCAATTTGGTTTTTTCCTAGATACCATATGTTTCTATTAGCTTATGTATTAATTCTTAATTTTTAAAACCAAATTCATAGACATATAGTAAACAACCTATCCAAATTTTTACCTGATTAAAACAGCAAAGATTAATTCCTGTAATGCAAACACTGTTACTGTAACCTAGAATGTACTAGGCATTTTTAAGCAGCTACATTACATTACTATTGATCTTATAAAACAATTCATTTTTTTTACACATCTTTCTTCCACGTTAGAGACTAATGCAAGATTGGTAGAGGGGGGCTCTGCTAAATTTTATTTTGCTTCCTAAAAAGTTGAAAACCCTTCTTGTAAACTGAAAATTGGTGTACTACAAGATTTTGTTACTTATATAATGTTCCATTCCATAGGGCCAGGCTATTTGCAGAACCATTCCCCTCCAATTGTTGCTACTCATTCCACCCAAAGTGTTGAGAACGTTCCAGGTGTCTTCCTTGAAGCAGTGATATCTAAAGGAAACTGGAAAATATACACATAGTAGAGATATGGAAAACTGGTTTGTAGTCATCTTCTATGTTTATTTTTAAAGAATGCTATTAGATCAGGGGTGAAATGTTTCGGTCATGCCTGTCAGTTGTTGGACAGAGGTCATGAAGGGAGCGCGAGGCTCCGCCCACCCATCCGGATGCCACCATTTGGGTTCTTTTACCCTCTTTGCTTTGCGCATACACAGAGGGTAAAAGAAACCAAATGGTGGATCTGGGTAGGTGGGTGGAGCCTCACATTCC
The DNA here is from genome assembly GCF_031021105.1 of Erythrolamprus reginae. Classification (NCBI taxonomy): domain Eukaryota; kingdom Metazoa; phylum Chordata; class Lepidosauria; order Squamata; family Dipsadidae; genus Erythrolamprus; species Erythrolamprus reginae. The sequence continues at coordinate 199,196,050 of NC_091952.1, forward strand.
TTTCACGACTGAAAGGCATGAAATTATGGAAGCATTTCACCCCTATATCAGATCTATATCGCTAGTCACAATTTAATTGAAACAAACGTTTTTTAAAATGAAAAGTTTAATAAGGTATATAACTTGATAGATATCATAAGGTATGCTGACTACAAATCGCACCGAATTAGATGAGGAGCACGTTTGTTCCTAGCTCTATTTTTTTTTAAAGTGTGCTGTTCCCAATTTGGGTCTGAGCCTGGTGCCAATGAAGAACACCAGACAGGAGGTGCAGTTATTGCTGAAGCACTTCAGCAAAAAAGATCCCACCCAGAAAAATGCCACAACCCAAAACAAAGGATTGAGAGCTTTATACAGTTCCATTAAAACAGAGGGCAGGACAAGGTGGAGTATGTAAAAAATGTCAACAAATAAACATTTTAATAATGATCTAACAATCTGTTCTATTGCTTGGCTATCCTTCCCTGTTCCTCAGCCTTGGCTAAAGAATTGCTCCAGGAGTTTCTAATACACATTCTATTTGTTCCAGGGCATTCCTATTTCTAACTTCTAGCTTAGAAGTTAGATCTATCTATCTATCTATCTATCTATCTATCTATCTATCTATCTATCTATCTATCTATCTAGATTAGGTAGATTAGATTAGATTAGATTAGATTAGATTAGATTAGATTTATTAGATTTGTATGCCGCCCCTCTCCGGAAACTCAGAGCAATTCACAACAGCAAAACACAGTACAAATCCAATGATTTAAAAAAAAAACAGTTAAAACCCTTAATATAAAAAACAGTTATATATCCCAGACAAACCATACATAAAACGGAACAGTCCAGGGGAATCAATTTCCCCATGCCTGACAGCAAAGGTGGGTTTTAAGGAGTTTGCAAAAGGCAAGGAGGGTGGGGGAAGTCCTGATCTCCGGGGGAAGTTGATTCCAGACGGTCGAGGCCGCCACAGAGAAGGCTCTTCCCCTGGGTCCCGCCAGATGACAGGGGCTGTTACTGTTATCAGTCTTCTAACCAGGGGCGGATTGCTATTACAGCTACTACCCGTGTGCTGTGCACGCAGCTTCAGTTGTCTTGTATGCGCGTGCTGTACATGCACGTGCCCAGTGTGGTTTTGCTTCTGTGCATGCTGAGAAAGTAAAAACGCATTGAAATCTTGTGAGGGGACACACATGCATATGCAAATTTCATGCGGGCGCACATCCCCTTGCAAGATTTTGCTTCTGTGCATGTGTGAGAAACAAAAATTTTAAAAAATAGAAGAAAAAAGAGGGTGGCGCCCATAGAACTGGCACCGGAGCGGCCATACACAAATTGCGCAATCTTGCAACCACTCCCGTGCATAGTCGCCTACCGCACTGGTAGCAACCCACTACTGCCTCTGACTAGCTATAATGGTTACATGTGTTACATGTGTTTATTTTATTTTATTTTATTTTATTTTATTTTATTTTATTATTTTATTATTTTATTTTATTTTATTTTATTTTATTTTATTTTATTTTATTTTATTTTATTTTATTTTATTTTATTTTATTTTATTTTATTTTATTTTATTTTATTTTATTTTATTTTATTTTATTTTATTTTATTTTATTTTATTTTATTTTTTTGTTTGTTTATATGCCGCCCCTCTCCGCAGACTCGAGGTGGCTAACAACAGTGACAAAAAAACAGCATGTAACAATCCAATACTAAACAACTAAAAAAGTGTATGTCATAGCCTTGCTTTGTTTTACTAGACAACCTATCAAGCTTTATTTCTAGGCAAGGAAATATCACCATAAGATTTGCACCAATCCAAACACTGATCAACAATCCAGAATGCTTTATTATGCTTTAAGGAAAAAAAATAGTAAAGCTATGTAGAGATCAGGATTTAATAAACAAAAAGTGATTTGGAATCCATGTAGGCATATACAGTATGTGGAGACCACCTTAAACTAAATGCATCATTTACTAAGACCATACAGTCATAGTAGCTGCCCAGAGCAAACACTGCAGTGAAGGAAAAGATTTTTTCTATTTTAAAACATTTCAGGTAGGTGCAATGTCACACCAGCTGCAAAAAGAAAGAAAAAAATCATGATTCCAGATCTCTGCAACACTAAAACTTTGGATGTCAGCAATTTCCATTTGTGTTCCAAAACTGCAATTTATAGTAGCTCTCATACCTTTCCACATAAAATAAGATAAATATATGCATCTATAATGGGCAATACTTATCAAAATTGCTACCAAGTATTTTTCAGTTCATTTACTATCTAAGAAAGTAGAAAAATAAATTAGTGTTATCAGAATAAAAACTCAGGACTGTGGAAACTAGATGAATATGGATCTCAGGGCAAAGTACATCCTCGGTATCTCTAATTATAAAAAACACTGAGTTTGTCGACCAGAAAGTTTGGCAGTTCAGCAGTTCGAATCCCATGAGCAGGGGATTGGACTAGATGACCTTTAAGGTCCGTTCCAACTCTGCTACTGTTAAATAACTAAAAGTAAAGTTTTTGGAATGGTCATCAATTTTTTGGGAAACTGATTGGCATAGGTTATCCTATTAATTCCCACAGTTTGGTTAAAAATTCATTACAGCCAATTTCCTCCAGATGCTTGTGCAATCTATAGTACCGATTCATCCTGAAACAGCAAAATGTATGATTTATTCATTTCTTTGTTCTGGTCATATACCATCAAATCAATATAAACTCTGTTGTTTCTAAAATGATCAGCAAAAATTTCTATTCCCAGTTAAAATATTCTGTGGCAAATGTAAATAAATTGAAATGACCAATAGCACATAAAAATTACGATTCATTTTATTTATAGTGATCATAAAAACAAAAAAAAAACAACTCATGACAAAGCCAAAGGAATTCCATCAATGAACACAATATTAACAACTCTAACTAAAGTACAACAGCAACCAACCTGACTGTCTTCACTTGAGTTGCTTCTGAAACATTAGAAGCAGCAATACATTCTACAAAATAATCAATAACAACAGTAAACCTGAAATAACAAAATAAATCAAAACACTTAGTTATCACTAATACAGCTCTCAATCATCCCTTCATGTAATAAAGGAACATGCCCTCATCACCTCGAGGCTCGACTACTGTAATGCTCTCTACATGGGGCTACCTTTGAAAAGTGTTCGGAAACTTCAGGTCATGCAGCTGCAAGAGCAATCATGGGCTTTTCCAAAAATGCCCATGTAACACCAACACTCCGCAGTCTGCATTGGTTGCCGATCAGTTTCCGGTCACAATTCAAAGTGTTGGTCATCACCTATCAAAGCCCTTCATGTTACCGGACCAGGGTATCTACGAGACCGCCTTCTGCCGCACGAATCCCAGCGACCGGTTAGGTCCCGCAGAGTGGGCCTTCTCCAGGTCTCGTCAACAAAACAATGTTGTTTGACGGGGCCCAGGGGAAGAGCCTTCTCTGTGGCGGCCCCGGCCCTCTGGAACCAACTCCCCCCGGATATTAGAATTGCCCCCACCCTCCTTGCCTTTCGTAAGCTCCTTAAAACCCACCTCTGCCATCAGGCATGGGGGAACTGAGATATTCTTTCCCCCTAGGCCTTTACAATTTATGCATGGTATGTTTGTTTGTATGTATGTTTGGTTTTACAATAAGGGTTTTTTAGTTGTTTTAGTATTGGATTTACATGCTGTTTTTTATTACTGTTGTTAGCTGCCCCAAGTCTACGGAGAGGTGCGGCATACAAATCCAATAAATAAAATAAATAAATAAATAAATAATAAATACATAAATAAATAAACAGATCAAGCAGAGGCCAACAAATCTAGTAGGGACCTTTTCCTCGCTACGCTCATAGTATACATAGACATGTCCCTTCTAATGCCTTCCAGTCTTCCAAAAATCATTCCAATATAGAGCCGACACTAAAGCAGCCCCCTTCCTGCCTACTTAGATCAGTAGTGGGCTGCCAGTTTGGATGAGTTCTTTAGAACAGTAGTGGAAGTTTACCACCGCTCACCAAATTGGTAGTGATGAACAGTGGTCCACACTCCCAAACAGATCTTCCAATCACCATGGCTTGAAAAAGGAAAAAAACCTCTGCACATGCTTAAAGGTTTCTGCGCATATGCAGAGGGTCATTTCTGGATATTTTGCATGACGTGATGAGGGTGCCATGGTGTGAACCTGTAGAGAAGGAAAGTAAACCCACCCTGTCTTAGATCAACCCTCATGGTCTTCCCTGAGTCTGGAAGACTGAATGAAGACTTCGCCATTCTTTGGAAAAGAAGGTAATTTCTAATTCTGCAACACATTGGACTGCTTAGTTTGTTAATCTCTTTCTTAACTCACAGTGTAAGGCGAGATTTACCAAATCACTTATGTAACATCCTTGTAGGAAAGCCAGCTTTATAGACAAAATACCTTAACCGTGCATTTTGCCATGGATACTGGGTAAGATAGTGAGTTATTTTAATGTGCAGGCTGCAATGTAGGGGATGGGTTATAACTTAACTCACTACTGGTTCACTCCGTCCTGTGCCACCTAGATGTGCCTTGTGGGCACATGCACACTTTCTGCACGCACCTACACAGTAACAAAAAATACAATTTTTTTACAAAAGCCATAAGAGATGGTGACCACATGCACAATGCTGAAATTCTGCTTTTGCATATGCTGAGAAGGAATTTTAAAAAAAAAAAGATGCTGGCATCCACGGATTAGCACTGACCGATCTGATTTGGTGACATCATCCTGATGTCACCAGCGGGCTGCTACTGGTTTAGGCTAACTGGTCTGAATCGTGAGGAATCCATCCCTGCTACAATATCTGTTTCTGGATTAGAATAGAATAGAATAGAATGAGAGGAGAGGAGAGAGAAGAGAGAAGAGAAGAAAAAAAAGAGAAGAGAGAAGAGAGAAGAAAAGAAAAGAAAAGAAAAGAAAAGAGAGAAGAGAGAAGAGAAGAGAGGAGAGGAGAGGAGAGAGGAGAGGAGAGAAGAGAGAAGAGAAGAGAGGAGAGAGAAGAGAAGAAAAGAGAAGAGAGAAGAGAGGAGAGGAGAGAGGAGAGAGAAGAGAAGAGAGAAGAGAAGAGAGAAGAGAAGAGAGGAGAGGAGAGGAGAGGAGAAGAGAGAAGAGAGAAGAGAATTGAATTCTTTATTGGCCAAGTATGATTGGGCACACAAGGAATTTGTCACTGGTGCATATGCTCTTAGTATACATAAAAGATACATTTATCAAGAATCATGAGGTACTAATGAGTCAGAATCCACCTGTGTCTATGTCTCCATTCAGAATAAAGGCCGACTGATTGGCTGAGGGACCAACCATAATGATGTCTTTCCTGCAAGTGGAGAGTTGGGACTATATGAACAATTGATTACGAATAAAAATTATCTTTTTGGGTAACAGACCAGGCATAATCAGAGGCAAAGGCTCTGTTTATAAATTTCTTAATTTCTATAATTATCACTTGTTTAATTACTTACCTGGTCATTTATTACTGGTATTGCAACAAAATACAGTGGTACCTCAAGATACGAACCCCTCGTCTTACGAACAACTCGTGATACGAACCCGGGGTTCAGAAAATTTTTGCCTCTTCTTACGAACTTTTTTCGAGTTACGAACCGGTGTTTGGAGACTGCTGGGAAGCAGCGTGGCTGTTTTAAAAGGTGACAGCCAGGCGGCGGGGCTTCCCAGCAGCCTCCCGAACGCCGGTTCATAACTCGAAAAAAGTTCGTAAGAAGAGGCAAAAAATTTCTGAACCCCGGGTTCGGTTCGGGAGGTTGCTGGGAAGCCCCCCAGCCCGGCTGTCACCTTTTAAAACAGCCACGCGGCTTCCCAGCAGTCTCCGAACGCCGAACACGGAAGTTTGGGTTTGCCGTTCGGCTTCGGGAAGCTGCTGGGAAGCTGCGCGGCTGTTTTAAAAGGTGACAGCCGGCCTGGGGGGCTTCCCAGCAACCTCCCGAACCCTGAACTTTTGCCGAACTTCCAGGTTCGGGGTTCGGGAGGTTGCTGGGAAGCCCCCCAGGGTGGCTGTCACCTTTTAAAACAGCCGCGCGGCTTCCCAGCAGTCGCCGAACGCCGAACGCGGAAGTTTGGGTTTGGCGTTTGGTTTCGAGAAGCTGCTGGGAAGCCGCGCAGCTGTTTTAAAAGGTGACAGCCGGCCTGGGGGGCTTCCCAACAACCTCCCGAACCCCAAACTTTTGCTGAACTTCCAGGTTCGGGGTTCAGGAGGTTGCTGGGAAGCCCCCCAGGCCGTCTGTCAGCTTTTAAAACAGCTGCGTGGCTTCCCAGCAGTCGCCGAATGCCAAACGCGGAAGTTCGGGCTTGGCGTTCGGCTTCGGGAAGCTGCTGGGAAGCCGCGCGGCAGTTTTAAAAGGTGACAGCCGGCCTGGGGGGCTTCCCAGCAACTTCCTGAACCCCGAACTTTTGCCGAACTTCCAGGTTCGGGGTTCGGGAGGTTGCTGGGAAGCCCCCCAGCCCGGCTGTCACCTTTTAAAACAGCCGCGCGGCTTCCCAGCAGTCGCCGAACGCTGAACGCGGAAGTTTGGGTTTGGCATTTGGTTTCGAGAAGCTGCTGGGAAGCCACGTGGCAGTTTTAAAAGGTGACAGCCGGCCTGGGGGGGCTTCCCAGCAACTTCCTGAACCCCGAACTTTTGCCGAACTTCCAGGTTCGGGGTTCGGGAGGTTGCTGGGAAGCCCCCCAGCCCGGCTGTCACCTTTTAAAATAGCCGCGCGGCTTCCCAGCAGTCGCCGAACGCCTTTTTTTGCGGGGGGGGGGGGTTTGGTTGCACGGATTAATTGACTTTACATTGTTTCCTATGGGAAACAATGTTTCGTCTTACGAACCTTTCGTATTACGAACCTCCCCCTGGAACCAATTAGGTTCGTAAGACGAGGTATGACTGTAGTTGGGTACATTCATTTTCTGTTTCTTACAGATTATTTGTTCATTATGGTCCTCCAGGTTCCTTCTCTTCCACAAGTATATTTTGTGTTTCTTTATTTAAACTGATCAAAAACATTCTTTGCTAACAACCCTTAACTGGCTTCTTTGGAATCTTCCTCATTTTCATTCCATAGATGAGCATTTAATGTTCCCATTGATTCTGCATTTGGGGTCTCATTATGCCGTTTCTTCTCAGTGACCACTTTCTTTAATTTCTTTTTCTTTTTGTTCTTCTTGTACAAGCCTTTTCAACATTAGCTGCTTTGAGTCCTGGTTCCACCCAAGCTGCTGCGGCAGGGTTTCTTCTCGAATGGACTCTTTTGCCTCTTGGTAGACACACTTAGAATCCATCCCACGTGCCCCTTCCTCTGCTTGCCGCTGTTTCATTTTAGCAGCTATTATCTCTTCCTCATGTTGTGCCTGCTGCTTCACGGGAGATATATTCTTAGGCGTCTTGGAAAAATGCCAAGAGATATTCTCAAGCGACACTTCTCCTAAATTCTCTTCTAGCTGCATAGTGACACACGGAGACAAAAACTCCTTTTCTACATTCAGCGGAATCCGCTTTGCAGGCACAGATGATATCTTTCCATTGTGATTCCAGTGCTGCTGTACATCACCAGATACAGATGGTGCAGTTTTCGTCTGTTCTATCTCTATAGATTTCTCTGGATCCTCTCTTTCATCCCACTGCTGCTGAATGCTCCCTATCGTATCCTGAGATTTATTTCCTTTTCTCATCTGTATATGATCTGTCCTTTCTTTCTTTCTTTCTATTTTATTTTATTTTATTTTATTTTATTTTATTTTATTTCATTTCATTTCATTTCATTTCATTTCATTTCATTTCATTTTATTTTATTTTATTTTATTTTATTTTATTATTTTATTTTATTTTATTTTATTTTATTTTATTTTATTTTATTTATTTGTTGGATTTGTATGCCGCCCCTCTCCGTAGACTCAGGGCAGCTAACAACAGTAATAAAAACAGCATATAACAATCCAATATTAAAACAGTTAAAAACCCTTATTATAAAACCAAACATACATACAGACATACCATGCATAACATTGTAAAGGCCTAGGGGGAAAGAGTATCTCAGTTAGATTAGATTACATTTATTGGATTTATATGCCGCCCCTCTCCACAAACTCGGGGCGGCTCACAACATTAATAAAAACAGTACATAGTAACAAATCCAATGCCCACCAATCTAATTACAATTTTAAGTTAAAAAATTCATAAAACAATCCCAATATATATAAAAAACAGGCACACGGTCAATCAATCAAACGGCAAAACAACATGGGCAAGGGGGAGATGTTTTAATTCCCCCATGCCTGACGACAGAGGTGGGTTTTAAGGAGTTTACGAAAGGCAGGGAGGGTGGGGACAATCCTAATCTCAGGGGGGAGCTGGTTCCAGAGGGTCGGAGCCCCCACAGAGAAGGCTCTTCCCCTGGGTCCCGCCAGATGACATTGTTTAGTCAACGGGACCCGAAGAAGGCCGACTCTGTGGGACCTAACCGGTCACTGGGATTCGTGCGGCAGGAGGCGGTTCCCTCGGGCCTGGCGGCAGAGGTGGGTTTTAAGAAGCTTATGAAAGGTGCCTCCCTTTTTCCGATATCTTCTATATGGGCCTGTAGGGCCATTAGGGAGACAGTCTCTGCGTTGTCCTGTGGTGTATTTCCTTGCAACAATTGTTGGCCTCCATTTAGGTGGTTTGGCAGCTTCTTCTTTGCCTCCTCATTTTCCTCACTCAATAGCAGCAATTGCTGATTCATAACCTTGGCTTATCACCAGTATTTTCTAATGTGTTTGTCTTATAAGCTATCTTTTTTAAAAGGCTTGTGACCAATTATGTAAAGAACTACAAGAAATTAAATGGAGGGTAGTTGCTAAGATTAATTGCCAACAATGAAAAGATCCAGTTGATTAGATAATTCTTTCACATAATGGGAAAAGGCTTGAGCAGCAAGATTAGCTTTGTCCATCTTTGTTGTCTACATTTTTTTTAATGTTGAGACCTAAGTGGAAAAAACAGGAAAAGACAATGTTAGTCACACAATCTTTGTCCTATGATGTCACCTCATGGATGTACCAGTATATGTCTCAGGTATTTGCATATTATCCCATTTATATCACCTATGCTATGCCCAAAGAGAGAAAGATAATTCCTTGATAGTTTAAAAAGTCATTTGCAACTCAGTTATTACTTAAAGCACAGGAGAACTTACTAGTGTCATTATGATAGATGTTCTCTGTAATTCTCCCTTCTTATCTCTGCTTGTCCAGAATGCATATATTTTTTTAAAAAGTAATTTTTATTCAATTATATTAAAAGGTATAATCCCAAAAAGTATATACATTAGCATATTTGCAATATTGCAATGTACAAGAAAAAAGAAAGAAACAAAACACACACATTCAAAAAAACCCAAGAAAACAAGAAAACAAAAAACAAAAAAACACACCATAAACAATTACAAATTTACAAATATACAAATAACATATAAGAAAGAAGAAAAAAATAAGTATCTTATCAATATCCTCGTGAGAGGAGGAAAGTTACAATCTTATTGGATATCAAATTATTTTCTGGTGAATAAAAATAATCAGCATTCACTATTGTTCTTTTTGGTTATCAATGTCTTCTCTGTTGTTCTTATTTTTAAACCGCCTTCTGTACACTCTTTCTTAACTAATTTTGTTACATAAAAATTTGTCTTCACAAAAACAGCTGTTATATATGCATAATTTTGTAATACAGTAAATATATAACACAGTAATATAATACTAAAATAATATAATACAGTAATATATAATGCATACTTTTTATAATACAGTAAAAATAAATAACAGCAGTTGAGGTACAGACTATAGGAATCCCACAGACAATGAAATAGCACTAAAATAGATTACAATCAAAGAAAACGCTAATTTTAGAAATTTCATGAGCTAATGTTAATTTTAAAAAAGGAAATTTAAAAAAAGGAAATTTAACGTTAATTTTAAAAAAGGAAATTATAATTTGGGAAAAAGAGATACATATGACCCATCCTGTTTATTATCTCAAAAATATGTCCATGAGTCTTATTGCTGGGGGTTTGCAGGGGGTCGGGAGAACCTGTAACTAAGATTCTGTGCAGGTCAGAGAACCCTCAAATCCCACTCCTGGCTGGCCTCGTCCACCCCACGATTTGCAGGACTACCCATGTGTCCCATTTTGCATGCAGGTAAGGGCATGGCACCAGTGAAGGACCACCCTTCTTACCTACCGAAGCTCCCTCAGAGGCCATCACAGGCACGCTTCCCCCCATCGATCATATGTGCAGCCGTTGGTGCGAGATTTGGCCTCTGCACATGCGCAGCCAGCCAAATCCTGCACAAGGACATGTGTGAGAATGAGGTTTTGGCTATTTTTGCCAATATTTTTGCTTCCATGCATGCGCAGAAGCAAAAAATTGACCAGAATAGCCAAAATCTCACTCTTGCATGAGTCCTCATGTGAGATTTGGCTTGCTGCACATGTGCAGAAGCCAAATCTCATGCGGGGGCACAGCAGGGGCAGGGCAGCTGTGCATACAGTAGGATTTTCCTACTGGAGCTGCGAACCTGGCAGCACTAGCTGCTGTCCGCCACTGCATGGCACACAAGAAAGCTCAGGGAGAGCAAAAAACAGCCCTACCAGAAGTTTGGAAAGGCTGATAAAGGGCCTGATTCTGACACCTGGAGGGCCTCCAGACTCAGGAGAGGCCATTTATGCCCTCCAAAAGGCACGAGAAAAGCCTCCAGAACCTGGGGAGGGGAAAAAACCCACACACCATGATGCAGGAGGCTGACTAGGCCACACCCACCTTGGCCAAGCCTGTTGTGGCCCGCCTGGATTGGCCGGATCAGCCTGGCAGCAGGAGGTATAAATAGCTGCCAGGCACGGCCATCTTGTAGTTATTGTTAGCAGTTCCAGTTGTACATTATTGTTAACTTCATACACAATAAACCTTTGCGAGTTCCCTGGCCTACTGGTGTCTTTATTGGGCAGATTTTACAAAGCCCACCAAGCAACTGGACAGAGAACCCTTGCTAAAAATTTTGAAACCTATCCCTGGTCTTACCATCTCTTTAGCAGCAGTCAGACTGTGACTATATCAGCAGATGAGAACTTCAATAGCTTATTAAAGTTAGGATAGGGTATTGTCTAAAACATGGCAGATATATTAATTGTAGCAGGGTTCTGGGAATTTCCTTCTTGCCTAAATTACACTGTAAATTATAGTACCTCAGATAAGGATAACTGTATGCAAAAAAAGAAGCAAAACAGCCCCTCCTCAGCAATAAAACTTGAAAACGTTTAGCTGAAGGTTTTACTTGCCTCCCTCCACTCCAGTGGGAACACTTACATGGTTGTGAACTTAATGGAAGTCTCTTTGGCACACAAAATGCATAATAACCTTGTCAGAATAACATCATTTTAGAGCTGCTTTTCTAAGCAAGGAAGATTGGGAGGAGGGGGAGGAATTCAGAGATTCGACCGTTAATGGTGTTTTAAATTTAATGTTTCCAGAACTGAATGGAATAGTCCAAAGTAAATTAGTGCAGCAGGTCACAAAACATATTGCATACTCTTTTCAATTAAGCTTAAATCTGATGGCAGATTTCAGTTGGGGCAGCACTTTTATTTTGGGCTGCCTTTTTACCTTCAAGAATTGCAAGAAGCCATCCAATTTACTCTGAGATAATTGAAGAGTAATTTAAAATTTCAAATAAGCTAGAAGGAATTCAGTGACGCAGTAGGTTAATGTCAAATTGCAAGACAATTCTATTTTTAAACCAAAAAACCCCACTACCTTACCAATGTTGTGGAATAATGATACTATATCCCCTTAGCAGGCAAGAAAACATTTATTCAACAACAATAGATTTGTTCTGCAAAAGGAGAAACCAGCATAATTACCACATTTTTCAGAATATAAGACGCAGCTCCCCCCCCCCCCCCCAAAAGAGGGTGGAAATGTCAGTGCATCTTATACACCAAATACAGCCATTTTTTCTGTACCAAAGCCCTGCCCCCTCATCCTTATTTTGGTCAGAAAATGTCAGAGAGCTGGGGAATGGCAAAAATGGTCTAGTTTTTGCAAAAAAAATTGGGGCATTTTTGTCCATTTCTTCACAAAAATGGGGTGGGCAAAGGGTCTGGGGAGCCTGCAGAGAGCTCCTGGGGACTGGGGGAAGGCAAAAATGCCTCCATCTTTTATGAAAAAATAAGAAAAAACATCAATTTTTTCACAAAATGGGGCTATTTTTGCCATCCCCAAACACCCAGGAGTTCCCTGCAGGCTTCCCAGACCCTTTGCCCACCCAATTTTTGCAAAAAAAAGAGGAGGAGGTGAAAAATTGCCCCTTTTCACAAAAATTGGGTTGTTTTTACCTTCTTATTACCCCACCTAGCATGATTGGAGAAGGAATTCTGGGAGTTGAAGTCCACTAGTCTCAAAGCTATAACTCCTGGTTAGAGGTGCAAGGGTATTCAAACTTAGCAAGTTTTAAGTCCTGTGGACTTCAACTCCCATTCCTAAGCTAGTATGACAGGAGGATGAATTCTGGGAGTTGAAGCCCATAAGTCTTAAAGCTGTCAAGTTTTAAGTTTGTAAAAAGTGTACATGGTTGTAAAGAGTATTCTGTTACACTGGTATTTAATTAAATAATATATTACTACACCATTTGGTTCAGAATACATTTTTCTTTGTTTTCTATCTCTAAAATCTAGGTGCATTTTATACGCCGGTGTGTTTTATAATCCGAAAAATATGGTACAATATTTATCAACATGCATAGAATAAGATGTTAATTTTTTATTGTTTTAATGGGTGGTTTTGCTTCATATGGTTACATTTGTACTTGTCTTCTTCATGATCATGATCATTTATTTATTTACTTTGCATTTTTGACCATATAGCAAAGACATTTTGTTCCTGTGTGGTCTATTAAAATGCTGAATGGTCACTACCTCATCCTAGACCAGTGTTTCCCAACCTTGGCATCTTTCTTTCTTTCTTTCTTTCTTTCTTTATTTATTCATTCATTCATTCATTCATTCATTCATTCATTTATTTATTTATTTATTCCAATACACAATGAGGGTTTTAGTGGGTATACACATAGTAAAATACATGATGAAGGTTATAGAGGAGATACTCATAGTAAAATATATCTAAGAAAGAATAAAAAAGAAGGTATAGTAATAGAACATATCAATGAAAGAATAGAAGAAGAGATATAGGAATAGAAGAAAGTGTAGGAGATATAGGAGAGCAATAGGACAGGGGACAGAAGGCACTCTAGTGCACTTGTACTCGCCCCTTACTGACCTCTTAGGAATCTGGACAGGTCAACCGTAGATAATCTGAGGGCAAAGTGTTGGGGTTTGGGGATGGCACTATGGAGTCCGGTAACGAATTCCACGCTTCGACAACTCTGTTACTAAAGTCATATTTTTTACAGTCAAGTTTGGAGCGGTTAATATTAAGTTTAAATCTGTTGTGTGCTCTTGTGTTGTTGTGGTTGAAGCTGAAGTAGCGAATTGATTGAATGATTGAAGAGAATGCTGGCTGGGGAATTCTGGCAGTTGAAGTCCAGATCTCTTCAAGTTGCCAAGGTTGGGAAACACTGTTCTAGACTATGCTCACATATGTAAATTAGGAGATAATTAAGATCTGTCACTGCACCAGCATGCCAGTAGGCAGGTGGGAAGGCAAAGGGAACACAGAACAGCTAATGAAGACAAAACTGTTAGCTAGGAAAAACTTACTAAAGCAAAAATATGATCTGCATTATAGAGAAGCCAAGCATTTTTCACCTGTTCCTCACCCAAAGTCTTTGGCCAGAGAGACAAGTCACTTCCAAGGCATTGAATACTTTCTTCAGCAGCATGTGGGTTCTTTTCCAAACCTTCATGCTGCTTTTTGATAGCCAGAATTATAGCTTTCTACAGTCCTACTAACATATCAACTGTGGAACCCAAACTGGGTCTTAGCACAATTCTTCAATGTAGGAAATGAACAGGGCTATATGTAGGTCAAATTGAATATGTAGGGAGAGTCAAGAACAGGATGAAGAAAGCAAAGCAGTTTCTTCCACGTCTCTTGCACATGCCTTCTTGATGGTTATATAGATTGGTTTCATCCAGTGGTGGGTTGCTCCCAGTTTGGCCCGGTTCTGTGAACTGGTAGCACCAACAGTGGCAGGCTCTGCCCATGTGCATGTGCTGACGCGTGCTTGCGTGTCCAAGTAACAAAGGGTTTCAGAACCTAATGTTGAACCATACCAACTCTATAAAATCAGACACATCACTAGAAGCCAAAATAACAAGATGCCTGATTTACTTTGGCCATATCATAGCAATATTACTTATATACTACTTCCCAATGCTTTATAGCTCTTTCTAAGCCAGTGCCACAGGTGACACGCGGAGCCATATTTGCTAGCATACGAGCAGTTGCCCTAGGTCAGCTCCAATATACATGTGTGTGCTGGCTAGCTGATTTTTGGCTCACACAGAGGGTCTAGGAGGGCGTTTTTGGCTTCCAGAGAGCCTCTGGGGGGATGGGGAATGGCATTTTACCCTCCCCCACCTCCAGGGATGCCTTTGGAGCCCGGACAGGTGAAACAGAATCCTATTGGGCCCACCAGAAGTTGGGAAATGGGCTGTTTCCTGCCTTCAGAGGGCTTCCAGAAGGCAGGGGAAGCTGTTTTTGCCCTTCCTGGGAATTGAATTATGGGAGTGGGCACTTGTGCATGTGCGATAGCATATGCCCATGCTCTTTTTGCACCCAAGGAAAAAAATGTTCGCCATCACTGTTCTAAGCGGTTTACAGAGTCAGCATATTGCCCCCAACAATCTGGGTCCTCATTTTACCCACCTCAGAAGGATAGAAGGCTGTATAAACCTCGAGCCTGGTGAGATTTGAACTGCCAAATTGCAGGCAGCTGGTGGGCAGCAGAAGTAGCCTGCAGTACAGCACTCTAACCACTGCGCCACCGTGGCTCATTTATGTGTACAAATTCATGGAGAAATCAATGGTGCTAGGAATGGTTGGTGCAACAAGGAAAAGGGGCAAGCAAAAAACATGCTGGCTTGAGACAATCATAATTGATACAAAGATGAAAATCCAAAAACTGGACTGGGGGAAAAAACCTGTGCTTGATAGGATAGCATTTGCCTATAAAGTTACCAAACGTCAGGCACAACTAAAAGTTTAAAACAACAAACAATAATATAACCCAGTATTGAGTTCCTATCTGGATAGGGGGGAGAATGGCGTTCAGGTAGTAAAAATGTTACCAGCGGGCAGGCATGTGCGTTGGAGCAAGATTTGGCTTCTGCGCATGCACAGGTAGCAAATTCTCATGAGTGGATGCATGGGCGATTTGGGGGGATTTTTTGCTTCCGTGCATGTGTAGAAGCAAAAGAATTGTACGAACTTTACGCAAAATTCGGCCGAACCTGAACCGAACCCTAACCCAAACCCAAAAATTGTGCCTGTACATTGTCTCATGACATTTGCTTCCTGCGCATGTGCAGAACCCAAATCTCTCTCTGATGTGTGCCTAAGCGTGCCTAAGCATGCCAGATGTGCATGCACACTCAACAGTCACCCAGTAACCGCATCGGTAATAGAGGTAAGCAGGAATCCCCGCATGATATAATCCCAATCAAATCAAGAACATTTTCCATTTTTTTGCTGCAAGAAAGGACAGAGATTTAGCTGTTCAGTAGAATGGTGGCAGGAGAGAAACAACTGCCCTTAGCAGCAGCCCAAGGAGAGGAGTTGAAACAATTTATGTCCAGATTGCAAGAGGTGTGTAGATATTTTTTAATCCTTCTTCCAACCAATACATTCTATAGGTCCTCAATGGAAGGCAGGCTGGTTGCAAACGCTTTTCTTGCAATTCTAATTATTTTTCTCCCTTATTTCTCTGTCCAAAATTATAATTAAAAATATTTATTTCAGCTCTACGAATGTTTTTGAAACATTGTAAAGCAAATAAAAACTGGACTTTGCAACTATCTTTGGTCATTTAAAAAGGAACCAGTTCGGTTTTCCAAACCCATATGTACCTATATGCCCATATCCTTTGAGGTAAGGATAAAAGGAATAAGAAGCCACAGGGATTAAATGCATGAAAGAAGATAAAAAAATGTTAGCTAATTATAAAACCCGTATCATTCACTATACCTTCCATATCTTTTTGTCCTAGAAAGCATCCTTGCCTCTGCCAATCTCTTCAAAGGTTGCCTTTTATTCTTTAAACTTTGCATCTCTTTCAAGATTTCAAGCTCCAGCCATGACTCTCTCAGTCTCCCTTTTCAACTATTTATTCATCTGTTTCTTTTGCAATTTGATCCTCATTCATTCTTTTTATAAGAACAACCCATCTCCACATTTTTTTTTCATATTGATCGTTCACTTTTAAATTCCAGCCATACACAGTACAATTAACACTCATTCATTCTTAATCCTAATTCCTTTTTTATTTGTTTTATTTTATTATTTATATTTATATGCCGCCCACTCCAACAGGACTCAGGGTAACATATAAATATTAATTATATATATAAAATAAGGCTGAAATATTAATTTTCAAATTCAGCAAAAACATGTGACATATATATAATATATACATGGGGGGTTTTTTGCTGAATTTTTAAAATTAAGGGAGACTAGGATAGCGCTATTTCAGCCTTGTTCTGGCCTCATCAGCTAGCCATACCCTTACTGGGATTTGATCTGGCAGCTTCTGCCTTGTAAGGCAGAGAATTAACCTCTAGGCCACCAGATCTGATCCCTTTAGCTTTGTACCTGGGAGGGGTTATATGTTTCTTTCTGTCGGATCACCCTGGTATATTCTGTGATACATACAGAATATAGTTGTTGGCTATAAATAAATTAACTGCCTTGAAATGGCCCTGGGTTGGGCCTAGAGGCAAAAAAGGAACTGTGATGTTCCTTCAATATACCAGGGTGATCCAACAGAAAAAAACATATAGCCCCCTGCCTGGTACAAAGCTGAAGGGATCAGATCTGGTGGCCTAGAGGTTAATTTTCTGCCTTAGAAGCTGCCGGATCGAATCACAGTAAGGGTATGGCTAGCTGATGAGGCCAAAACAAGGCTGAAATAGCGCTATCCTAGTCTCCATTAATTTTAAAAATTCAGCAAAAATCTGTGATACACACACACACACACACACATATATTTCCTTTTCTATTTACAACATACATTGCTAATACTCCATTCCCACTCCATTCAACTGACTTTTATGTTTCTCCGGCCAACTCTCATTCCCATAAAACATAGTGGGCAAAAACATGCTCTTATATTAAACCATTTTCATTTCACTGAAACAACATTATTTTTCTCTGTTTATATAAGATGTGCAAATATACAACTTCTTCTCTTTGATCCATTAATTTTTAGTTCCATGCTCCATTGGAGCATACAATACAGTAACATTTGCTGAAAATTACTTGAATCCCCAATCAACAACAAAATGTATATGTAAAATACACAGACTTTCTCAATCAATATATTTGTACCATCTCCATAAGCGTTCCTTATAGATACAAAAAAGGAACTCAGAACTCATTACACATCCTTGCCTTAATCTCATTCAATGTTGAACCATTTGTTAAGAATTCTATTTATTCTCCGCCATGCGTTACGTGCAACATATGGTACTTTAAATCATACTTAGCAATCAAATTTCAACTCTAAAGTGTCACAAAACCTTCCATAATTCAACTCTATTCGTTATTTAATTATTTATAACTATGTTCATTGTTTATTTGTTTATGGGACGGCACCATCCAATTCAAACTATGTTAACTCTGGGGGACATAGAACAAAAACAAGCAATACATAAACAAAAAAAGCATGCAACATTAAAAAACAACAACAGCCCAATATATAAAATGTAAGCTGCTTTCCATGTGATAATGTTACACTCAATAGAGGTTCCACTCAACTGGAGCTATTCCATTGCTGTGTGCATGAAAGAAAAGACAGCCATAAAAATCCACAGAACTTTCTTTCAAACTGATATTTGCTAGTCATCTTCGTATTCATTTTTGGGTCTTCAAATGACCAGACCACTTTTTCTGTGTACTCTTGTTCCATTCCCATCCATCTATTTATGTCTCCTAGCAGAACATTTTTCTTCTGGATAATAGTCCTTTCATTTCCTAGATAATGCTGAAAAATAATTGCTACACCATACTTCAATCACAATCACAGAGAAAAGACCAACAGAGTGATGAACTAAGTGCTGTAAATTCTGATAAATCAAAAGATGGTGAAATATTCATCACTTCTTCTAAATTCCACATTTATATATACAACAATTGAGATTAAGATGCTGCACCCAAAATCAAAACTTTAAGGGCAAATCAAATATTATTTTCCTGCATAAGAATATATCAGTGGTATTCCTCCTATTTATTTCAGTGAAAAATTTTGTCCCATGGTTAGCAAGATAATCTTCACATATAATTACTTAATTTTTATCCCACCTTTCTTACAAGGTGTTCAGGAAAGCATTATTTATTTATTTATTTATTTATTTATTGATTGATTGATTGATTGATTGAGTTGAAAGGGATCATGAAGGCCATCGAGTTCAACCCCCTGCCCAAGCAGGAACCCTATAGTACACCAGTCAAGTGGCAATTCAATCTTCTCTTTAAAATGTCCAGAGTGTTGGAGTTCACAACGTCCGCTGGTAGGTTGTTCCATTGGTTGATCACTCTGACCGTCAGGAAGTTCCTCCTTATCTCCATGTTGAATCTCTCCTTGGTCAGCTTCCAGCCGTTGTTCCTCGTCCGGCCCTCTGGTGCCATGAAGAATAAAGTGATCCCCTCCTCTTTGTGACATCCCCTTGTATACTTGTAGACTGCTATCATGTCCGCTCTGGCCCTCCTTTTCTCTAGGCTATCCATGCCCAGTTCCCTCAGTCTCTCTTCATAAATCTTGGTTTCCATTCCCTTAATCATCTTGGTTGCTCTTTTTTGCACCTTCTCCAGAGTTTCAATGTCTCTATTGAACTGTGGTGACCAGAACTGAATACAGTACTCCAGGTGTGGTCGGACCAGGGCGTAGTAGAGTGGTATTAAGACTTCCCTGGTCTTGGAGTGTATTCCCCTGTTGATGCAGCTTAGGATTGTGTTGGCTTTTTTAGCTGCTGCTGCACATTGTTGGCTCATGTTTAGTTGATTGTCCACCAAGACTCCGAAGTCTCTTTCGCAGTCGCTACTGCTAAGAGGGGTTTCTCCCAGGTGTGTCCAGGGTTTTTTATTGTTGTCGTCTTGCAAAAATCTATATCCATGATGGCTAACATTTTGGCATATGTGCCCGAAGTGACACACAGAGCCATGTTGCTTAGCATGCATGTGGTCGCACATTGCTCTTCCATGTTACTGGTGCACACGCATGCGCAACAATCAGCTGGTGGCAGTGCCAGAAACTGGAAGAGCTGGTCTTCCATTTTCCGGTGTGAGCATGTGCATCAGCCAACCGATTGTCATGTGAACATGCGTGCCAGTTACCAGAAGTTAATTTGGTGACACACACATGCCCCCAGGCAGTTCCTCTTCTGGGTTGTGCTCTTTCTCTCTTTTCAGCACTCGGTGCCGAAAAGGTTTGCCATCAGTGATCTATGGCCTTAGAATGATTGGCTCAATATTTTCTAGCAACAAAACCAATACACGAAATCAGTGATGGTGAACCTATGGCACGGGTGCCACAGGTGGCACGCAGAACCATATCTGCTGGCACGCGAGCTCAGCTCCAATGTACATGTGTGTGCCAGCCAGCTGATTTTTGGCTGGCACAGAGGTTCTGGGAGAGCTTTTTAACCCACTCTCGGTGCCAGAGAAACCTTTGGAGCCTGGGGAGGGCGAAATACGAGTCTGCATGTCCAAAGACGGGCTACAAGAATGGTGGAAGGTCTTAAGCATAAAACAAATCAGGAAAGACTTAATGAACTCAATCTGTATAGCCTGGAGGACAGAAGGGAAAGGGGGCACATGATCGAAACATTTAAATATGTTAAAGGGTTAAATAAGGTCCAGGAGGGAAGTGTTTTTAATAGGAAAGTGAACACAAGAACAAGGGGACACAATCTGAAATTAGTTGGGGGGAAAGATCAAAAGCAACATGAGAAAATATTATTTTACTGAAAGAGTAGTAGATCATTGGAACAAACTTCCAGCAGACATGGTTGATAAATCCCCAGTAACTGAATTTAAACATGCCTGGGATAAACATATATCCATCCTAAGATAAAATACAGAAAATAGTATAAGGGCAGACTAGATGGATCATGAGGTCTTTTTCTACCGTCAGTCTTCTATGTTTCTATGTTTCTACGGAGCCCACCAGAAGTTGGGAAACAAGCCATTTCTGGCCTCCATAGGGCCTCTGTGGGGGTGGGAGAATCTGTTTTCGCCGTCCCCAGGCATTGAATTCTGGATGTGGGCACTTGCACATGCGCAATAGCGCACATGCATGCTCTTTTGGCACCCAAGGGAAAAAAGTTTCGCCATCACTGCACTAAGTCATAAAGTTATTTTGGAAACCACAGTGGTTGAATTCCAATAATAAAGTAAACCATAAACAATCCTATACTGTCTGGAAATTATCTAGAATTTCCGGATATACTGTATTAGAAATTGTTCTAGCACCTTATGCATTCTGTGGTTTTTATTGCCGAGTTGAAATCATCCTAAAATACATAACATACTGCAACTAAAAGAAAGGGTTAACAAGAACTACTAACTACTATTAACACCTACTGCTTATTTCTATGAAACTATGAATTATTTAATATAAGTTCAAACACCTAGAGGTTAGTTACTATATTTTTATGATACTTACCCAATCTCAATTATTTTTCCAAACTGTTTTTTTGAAATGTAGTTCTCTTGTTTTGTTTAGTGTTTTGATTATTATAAAATAATAATCCTTAAGAGATTTTTTTCCCAAGATTTGAAGAATAAAATATCTCAACAATGCTTAACATGTCTACTTTTCCTAGCAGGTAATAAAGGCTGGTTTATTTTTATTGTTGGTCAATAAAAATAAACTGGTCAGCACAATATAGAGACAGGGATAATGTTCAAAGATTTCCAAGTTATTGACACTTTTTAAAGTTTAAATTTAAAACTACATGAACCATCAACTATGGACAAAGATATACAGTATCTCAGTTCAATATAAGTAAAGTTGTTTTCTATCACCTTCTATTTTTCTCCCCTTAACAATTAGGTTTATGAAAAAGACAATAAGGCTCAATTTGCTATCAACAACCCAGCATGGATTAAATATCTCCTGAAAGTGAGTATCTATCGATTCCTTATGAAACTGTAGCTAGAACAATGCTAATTTATATACTCAGAATAATCACATTTTCTCAAAATATGGCCATGGACAGCATCCTGCCACTTTGCCTGCAGGTAGATGACATAAAAGCAGGGCATTGGCTTATTTTATTGGAAATTAGTGGGATCTCCATGATAAAAATATTTATCAAACAGAGAGTAGAATGCTTCAGACACCATAAGGTCTGATGCCATTGAATCCTAATAACAGAAAACAAACCTAACAAATTAAGGCAGTGGACTAATCCCCTCTGGCCTTTTTCTTATGTTCCATATTTCATCATAATGTTTCAGCATCTTAGAATATCTGCAATCAATTTGATAGAGAATGATCAGAAAAAAAGTGCATGAAACCAGAACTGAAAAATCTAATCTATATATGCATGAGAAAAAGCTGAATGCAAGAAGATTATGCTTATAAATGTAACAGGCCATGATGGACCTGGGAAATCCAGATGTGCGTTTACCTGCTATATCTAAAGTTCATTTCTAGGTTTTATTCTCCTAAGAACAATATATAAATCCAGATATAATAGTACAAACAAACTTTGCATTAACCTAACTTGTTCACACCCTAAGAAGATCAACCATCAGAAGAATCTCATATGATTCTGCCTTGGTTATAGTCAGCTGCTGTTTGTGGCAGTGGGCCAGACTTAATTCTGCAATTTGCAGAACCATTTCTAAACTTAGTAAGTTGGATCAGAGGCACTACTTTCAAAAATTATGCCTAGATCCAATTGTCCCACTGCTTCATTACATAATAAAAATAGTTTCAAAACAGAACAAGTCCAGAAGTAAATCATAATCCCATTTTTTCCAGAAACAAATTAACATTCTATTAAGTGGAGTTATACTCTTAAGTTTTTAAGTAGCTTTTGAGGTCTACATAGATAGGGGTGTAGAAAGAGAGAAAAAAATAATGTTGGGGAAAAGATCTGGGTAGTAATTACATATAGTCACAACATTGGAAGTATTGAAATATTATAGTAAATCAGGGGTGAGATGTGTAATTTTCCGTTACCTGTTCTTTGGGTGTGGCTTATTTTGTGGGCATGGCTTGGAGGTCAGGTGGATATAGATTCAGGTTGATGTGGCCATATGTGACTGGATAGGTGCAGCCGATTTAGCAGTTCATTTTGCCAAAGACTAGATGACTTCTGAGGTCCCTTCCAGCCTTTGCTGCACTGTTTCAAAACATCACCTGAAGCTGTGTCTTAATGCCAGCCAGGTTTGTGGTCCTCCCTCTTTATTTATTTATTTATTCATTTGTCCAATACACAAATACATAGGAAGAAAAATAGACATGTAGTAATATATATAAGGGTAAAAGTGAACTTAGAGGAGAGGATACATGAAAGAAAGAAAATATATATGATAAGTGAGAGAAAGGAAAGACAATTGGACAGGGGACGAAAGGCACACCAGTGCACTTATGTACGCCCCTTACTGGCCTCTTAGGAACCTGGAGAGGTCAATCGTGGAGAGTCTAAGGGAGAAACGTTGGGGGTTAGGGGTTGACACTATTGAGTCCGGCAATGAGTTCCACGCTTCGATAACTCGATTGTTGAAATCATATTTTTTACAGTCAAGTTTGGAGCGGTTCGTATTAAGTTTGAATCTGTTGCGTGCTCTTGTGTTGTTGCGGTTGAAGCTGAAGTAGTCATTGACCGGTAGGACGTTGCAGCCTATGATCTTGTGGGCAATACTCAAATCTCCTTTCTTTCTTTCTTTCTTTCTTTCTTTCTTTCTCTTTCTCTCTCTTTCTCTCTGTCTTTCTCTTTTCTGTGGAAAGCACCCCCCCCCCAATAAAACATTACTCATAAGAAAAGCACTCACAGAAAAAGCACAGGAAAAAATCAAGCTGCCAACAAAGAACCTGCCTAAAACTCATTTCACACTCCTGCCTGATAGAGATAATGACAGTATAGAAAGTGCAAGCCTGACATTTGTCTCCATTCACACAAGCAGGCAAACAGATCCCTAGAAAACTCATTCAAGATGGGATATTTTGAAAATTTCCCATGGCAAGATTTGGCAGCTAACAAAACAGAGAAGTAGAACCAGAATAAGCAGACCCAAACTCAAGACCCGACACTGGACAAAAGCCATTAAGCTACAATGGGAATCACCCAAAACTTTTTACAAACACAAAGCCCATATTGCACAAACTTCAAAACTTCAAAAACATAGACCATATAAGAATCCTCCCTTTTATCCAGTTTGTTGTTCAGCTAATCCAGAATGTCACTTCGCTTCTACAGTTAAAAACCTCCTTCCGAGCAGCTTCTGAAGGCTTTTCAATTGAAAGCAGGAGTTTCCAAAGTTTGCAACATTAAGACTTGTGGACTTCTTTCTCCCAGAATTCCTCAGCCAGCCATGTGGCTAAGTTTGGAGACTCCTGATTTAAAGTGACAGCATTTGTTTTTCTATCAGTGATCCCCTGACTGGAAAGTGAGTCCTGATTTTTTTCCTTCTAACACCTATATCTTTCTTTCTCTTTCTCTTTCTCTTTCTTTCTCCCTTTCCTTCCCTTTCTCTCCCTCTCTTTCTTTCTTTCAGACAAACCATCAAGGAAAAAAGGCTTTTAAAAGTTTTTTTAAACCAAGGAAGTGATAATGTCATGGCAGATGGGTGGAGTCTTGCTCTGCTATTGCTACTGGTTCTCTAAACCAGCCACAGCAACCATTCAAACCAAGCTGAATCGAGAGAATTTCACCCTGGTTAAAGTCTTAAAAGCAAGTCACCCAACTTTCCCTGCTTTGAAAACCTAGGTTTGCCTAGGCCAAGGGTAGGCAATGTTGGCTCTTCCATGACTTGTGGACTTCAACTCCCAGAATTCCTGAGCCAATCATGCTAGCTCAGGAATTCTGGGAGTTAAAGTCCACATGTCGTAGAAGAGCCAACTTTGCCTACCCTTGGCCTAGGCAAATATTCAAATCCCAAATATAAATAGTACAAAGAAAAATATTTTTCCACTACTTTTACCTACATAGGTTCTAAACTAACATCAAAGTCTCTATGTCTTATTCCAAAATATAATGGAATAGATAGAAAATATGGTGTCAACCAAATATTGCTTAATTACCTCAGGGACCGCCTTCTGCTGCATGAATCCCAGCGACCAGTTAGGTCCCACAGAGTGGGTCTTCTCCGGGTCCCGTCAACCAAACAATGTCGTTTGGCGAGACCCAGGGGAAGAGCCTTCTCTGTGGCGGCCCTGGCCCTCTGGAACCAACTTCCCCCAGAGATTAGAATTGCCCCCACCCTCCTTGCCTTTCGTAAGCTGCTTAAAACCCACCTCTGCAGCCAGGCATGGGGGAATTGAGATACACTTTCCCCCTAGGCCTTTAAAATTTTATGCATGGTATGTCTCTATGTATGATTGGTTTTTATATAATGGGTTTTAACTGTTTTTAGTATTGGATTATACTGTTTTGTTACTGTTGTTAGCCGCCCCGAGTCTGCGGAAAGGGGCGGCATACAAATCCAATTAATAATAATAATAATAATAACAATAATAATAATAATAATAACAACAATAACAATAATAATAATAATAATAATAATAATAATAATAATCCAAGGATTTCCAGTGAGGAGTCCCAATGAGCTGGAACACATATGCAAACAGAAACCTGAAAAATTATGTTAAAAAGATGATTATGTAATGCTATAAAACTATTTATCCATGGAAACATTAGACTAGATAAATATTTTCTCAACCACCCACAGCAGTGACAGTAGAGCTAAAATTTCACTGCTGGAACGTTTATCAGCCACAGGCCTATCTTTATTGGATTTCCTTGGGAGATATTTTAGATATGACATCCAGTAGATTGTCACATCAAGTTAAGATGGCTAATAAAGTGTCAATATATACATTACACTACAATTTATTTTTAAAAAGCCAACAAGCCAAGTATCCTATATGAACTGATAGCTAAATCAACCATTCATGTAATAAAGCAGCATTCCCAGAGGTGGGCTGCTAAGGTGGAACAGTGACAGGTGCTAACCCCTGTGGCTCTGAGTGGTAGCGGAGTCAAGCGCGATTTTGAACCTGTACAAGTAGCAAAATTGCACTGGACTCTACTACCACTCAGAGCCATGGGACAAGCACATGTCACAGTTCCACTTTAGCAGCCCACCTCTGAGCATTCCCAACCTTGTAAACCAGCAGAGAAGAAGAGTGACACTGTGTGAGCAGTGGGGGAGCATGCATGCAGCTCCATTTGTGCAAGCGTGTGCTCCCCTGTCACTTCCCTGGCCCAGTTCTGAACTGGGGTTGGGGGCCCCCATAATAAAGGATAGTTGTGGGGGGAAAGTGCTGGCTGAGTGTATAAGTCATTCACTTAGATCACACTATTCTGATGGCTAGTTTTACCATAAGAGCATGTGTTCTCTTGCGGCTTCTGTGTCCTAGTTCTGAAAGGGCCACAGCCTGGTACTGGGCCACAGCCCAGGGGTTAGAGACCCGTGTAATAAAGGATGTTGTTTGGCGGGACCCAGGGGAAGAGCCTTCTCTGTGGCGGCCCCGACCCTCTGGAACCAACTCCCCCCAGATATCAGAGTTGCCCCCAACCTCCTTGCCTTTCATAAGCTCCTTAAAACCCACCTCTGTCGTCAGGCATGGGGGAACTGAGATATTCCCTTCCCCCTAAGCTTATAAAATTTATGCATGGTATGTCTGTATGTATGATTGGTTTCTTAAATTGGGGTTTTTTACATTACTTTTAATATTAGATTTGTTCATATTGTCTTTTTACTGTTGTTAGCCGCCCCGAGTCTACGGAGAGGGGCGGCATACAAATCTAATTAATAAATAAATTAATAAATAAATAGTTGTGAGAAAAAAGCATGACTGAGTGTATAATTCAGTCAGCACTTAGATCACATTATTCTGATAGCTAGCTTTGACATAAAAGAAAATGAAAGAAAATATGTGAACAACGGACTCCTAGCAAGAAAATGCAAAACATTCGGGTTTATAACATTTTAAAATTATTATTTATTATTATTATTATTCATTAGATTTGTATGCCGCCACTCTCCGGAGACTTGGAGCGGCTCACAACAACAAAACAGTACAAATCCAATGATTAAAACAATTTAAACCCCTTAATATAAAAATAATCATACATCTCATATAAACCATACATAAAACAGAACGGCCCAGGGGAATCAATTTCCCCATGCCTGACAACAGAGGTGGGTTTTAAGGAGTTTGCGAAAGGTAAAGAGGGTGGGGGCAATCCTAATCTCCGGGGAGAGTTGATTCCAGAGGGTCGGGGCCACCACAGAGAAGGCTCTTCCCCTGAGTCCCGCCAGACGACATTATTTCGTCGACGGGACCCGGAGAAGGCCAACTCTGTGGGACCTAACCAGTCGCTGAATTTGTGCGGCAGAAGGCAGTGGAAACCTAGACAAGGATCTAAATTTCATCAACTTTGACCCAGTTAGGGTTCATTGGCACAACCTGCATTTTTTTTTTACTTGTCATGTTCCTAAAGGAAAAGAATTGAGTTTTTTTGTGACTCTAAACATATAATCACCCCAACCCCTCCTCCCCCACCCAAGTCCTGCTGTGCTGCATCAATCATCCTGAAGAAGAAGGGGGTGGCGAATCTACATTCCAATATGAAAACAAGGAGACTTAGACTGTGCAAATTATCGTACAATATCCTTAATTTCAAATGCAGAGAAAATAATACTTAAGAGTTATCCAGTGCCCTAGATTAGAGCCATACAAGCAAAAAAAATGCCAGATGTTCAAGCTGGCTTTAGAAAAGGCCGAGGAACACAGAATATTATTGCTAATGAAGACAGGATAATGGAGAAAGTCAGTCCCCAAAAGACATCAGTAAATGCTCCATCGATTACAGAAAAGCCTTTGATTGTATTAATCACCTCAAGCTGTAGAAAATTGCCAAACAATTGGAATCTCAGATCATTTCATTGCTCTTATGAGAAACTTATATAGATAGATCAGGAAGCCACAGTCCATGCCTGAAGACAGAGGTGGGTTTTAAGGAGTTTCCGAAAGGCAAGGAGGGTGGGGGCAATCCTAATCTCTGGGGGGAGCTGGTTCCAGAGGGTCGGAGCCACCACAGAGAAGGCTCTTCCCCTGGGTCCCTCCAGATGACATTGTTTAGTCGACGGGACCCGTAGAAGGCCCACTCTGTGGGACCTAACCGGTCGCTGGGATTTGTGCGGCAGAAGGCGATCCTGGAGATATTCTGGTCCGATGCCATGTAGGGCTTTATAGGTCATAACCAACACTTTGAATTGTGACCGGAAACTGTGCAGACTGAGGAGTGCTGGAGTAACATGGGCATACTTAGAGAAGCCCATAATTGCTCTCGCAGCTGCATTCTGCACGATCTGAAGTTTCTGAACATTCTTCAAAGGTAGCCCCATGTAGAGAGCATTACAGTAGTCGGTAAAAGAGGCTGCATACTGTCTCTTTATTCATTCAACCTATATGGGGAATATGTATTAAAGAAAACTGGATTGGAAGAAGATAAGAAAATTGGAGGAAGAAACATCAATATCCTGCAGTATTCTGATGACATTAAGCTAAATTGAGAAGGAATTGCAAGTTATAATACTGAACATCAAAGAGAACAATGAAAAAAAATTGAAATAAAATGAATTATAAAGAAGACCAAACTAATGACAATAAGTAGAACCACTAGCCTTGGAATTGGCAATGGAAATATCAATGTGGGGCACACTTCTGCCTTCAACAATAAAGGAACAAGAAGTCAAGAAATATACCGCAAACTAGCACTTGTCAGAGCTGCCATGAAGAATTTAGAAGAGATCATCAAATGCCGTGATCTTATGCCTACAAAGATCAGAATTGTGAAAGCTATGGTATTTCCTAGGACACTCGATGGGAGAGACAGTTGGATTTTTAAAAAGCAGGATAGGAAAAGTATTGGAAAACTAAGAAAACGAACCGATGGATCATTGAGCAACACAACCCATACTTCTCACTCAAGGCAGAAATGATCAGACTCAAATACTTTGGAGACATTATGCGGAGGCCTAGCTCTCCAGAGAAAGCTCTGATGTGGGGAAAAGTAGAAGGAAAGAGAAGAGGTCAACCAGAAACAAGATGGATTGACTCAGGTAGAGTGGCAATGAGTGCACCTTTCCTGTGACCTAAAACAATAGAGAATAGGAAGAGACAACCTTATAAGTGCACTGATGTGCCTATCGTCCCCTGTCCAATTCTCTTTTCTTACCTCTTTTATCTTATATATTCTCTCCTCTATACATATTCTCTTCCTATCCACTTCCCTTCTTTTTACTTCCTATCTTTATATATATATTCCTAATGTATATTCTCTCTCATATGTATTGTATATTGGACAAAGAATAAATAATAATAATAATAATAATAATAATAATAATAATAATAATGTGTTATCCCACATACTCCACTAATCAAATTATATTAGTCCAATTATATTAGTCCAATTATAATTAATTTTAATATTTCAACAACATTTTCTCTTACTGCTTATATTAGATAAATGTGTGAAAGTCATTCATGAGTGGGTGGTATTAGCTATGCCTAATTTAGCTTTTAAAATGAAATGCATCTTTAAAAAATATTTGGTAAAAATATACAAGAAAATGTGTCAATTTTATTCAAAGGAATTCATATATAGTTTTATCAGAATGATTATTTCTCAACAGATAGTGTATTAATGACAAAGGTTTCCACAGAACTTGAAAACTTGCATTATCATTTGAACCGTTTTGATTTGTCCTAAGAAGAGTATTGCCCTATCAATATGTCATTATTGTTTTTGATGGACTGACCATTATTGAGGTTATGCAGAAATGATCCTACTTATTTTATATCATATAACATGTTAAAATAAAACGTAATTATTTGGATTCTGGTATTTGAAGAGCTGGGCAGTAGTAAGGCCTCAACTTACAATATATAATGTCAACTTACAATATATAATGTACATGCATTTTATTCTTATGTATGTCCTCTTATTATAATAATATAATAATAATATGGATATTATTCCTAGGTAAGTACAGTGGTACCTCTACCTACAAACACCTCTACTTACGAACTTTTCTACATAAGAACCGGATGTTCAAGATTTTTTTGCCTCTTCTCAAGAACCATTTTCCACTTACAAACCCGAGCCTCCGAAACTGTTACCGGAAAAGGCAGGGAGAAGCATCCATGGTGCCTCTCTAGGAATCTCCTGGGAGGAAACAGAGCCGGAAAAGCACGGAGAAGCCTCTGTGGGGTCTCTCTAGGAATCTCCTGGGAGGAAACAGGGCCTCCACCCTCCCTGTGGTTTCCCCAATCGCACACATTATTTGCTTTTACATTGATTCCTATGGGAAAAATTGCTTCTTCTTACAAACTGGTCACAGAACGAATTAAGTTCATAAGTAGAGGTACCACTGTATGTAGAAAATTGCAACCTAAAATGAACTATAAATTAATTTTGAGCAAAAATTTGCTGTAGTAATATTAATAATTTCAGAATAATAACATTTATATAGCACATGTGCAGACTGAACATATGTGCATGTTCAATCCAGTTTTGGTTCTTGAAACACCTTTATATTTTGTAGTACTGTGTAGGCAGGGGTGGGCAGCAGGCAGGACAGGATGGAACGCAGTTCCACCAGTGGAAATTGATTTATTTATTTATTGGATTTGTATGCTGCCCCTCTACGAGCACTCGGGGTGCCTCACAACATAAATGAAGCTGTGTGCCCAGCTCCAGCTGACCATCCCACCCTCCCATCCTCCTCCTTGGAAAGCGGCAGGGAAACCAGCACCGGCAGAAGTTGCAGGGGCCTATTTCCTCCCCCATTTTTCTCAAGAGCTGATTGGCACCCATTCGCCTAGCTACCCAGCCGGGGGCAGGGTAGCTAGGAAGGAGAGTGCGGGAAACGCAAAGCAAATTGTCACCCCAGAGAGCGACACTGGTGAGATTGTAAGTCGAGGACTTCACAGATTACTTGAACAATGATGGTCATTCAAGGCACTCCCACCTGGTCACATGGCCGGCAAGCCACTCCTACCCAGTCACATGACCATCAAGTCACACCCACAAAATAAGCTACACCCACAGTATGGCAGTAAAATTTTTGGCTGCCCATCACTGCATGTAGGTATAGCCACTGTAGGTGGCCAGAGCTGAGAGTAATAAATAAAAGTCTAAGATGGCTTTTTGTAGTCTGGCTGAGCCAAAATTAATCCCAGAATTGTCTCTCTCAAAGCATATGACCATATAATAGCAGACCCAATGAACTAGGAATCTTTACTATAATACATGAGCATATACATTTTGACACCATTTTATAAGGGTTTTAATTAGAGTTTGTGTTTGCACTTCTCCTGGGAAAAACATTAATTAAAAAAAAACCCAAGTGTTCTTTGTTTTTTCCTTTTGGCATACAATTTAATGCAGAGGTTGGTAAACTGTCTTCTTCTTTACATACTCTTTTATTTCTTCTGTTTTGAGGGAGATATGAAGTTGGTAAACTGAGATTTTATAAACAATGCTATGTTACATTTGCCAGCTACCTCAGTAGGGTCACTGCCTAATAATGCTGGGAATTGTATTTGAGCAATTCCGCAGAGCTACAAATATATCACCTCAACTGTAAGACAAGAATGAATGTGTGTTCTTTGTGCTAGTGTAACAGTGTTTGAAGAAGCTGTCTAATCATCAGTGGAGAAAAACAATGCTTTATCTCAGAAGAGTTAACTAAGATGGGGGTGGGGGGAATGGCCATCTTTTGAAAATAGCTGTCCATCTGGAACCACATTGCTGCCTTACAATGGGAAATGAAACAGCAGAGATTCTTCCCCACTTTATATTTTTTAAAATTGTTGAGTGCTACTTGGTGTATTTTCCACAAAACATTTCAACTTCAAATATCATCTAGCAAATGCTCTGTTCTCCACATCGGCAAAAAGAATCCGAACCTCGTGTACAAACTAAATAAACAAAATCTGACAAACAACCCCCATGCAGTAAAAGACCTTGGAATACTAATGTCAAATGACCTAAGTGCCAAAGTCCACTGCAACAATATCGCCAAAAAGGCTTCTAAAATTGTCAACCTGATCCTACGTAGCTTCTGCTCCGGCAATCTCACACTACTCACCAGAGCTTACAAAACTTTCGCCAGACCCATCCTCGAATACAGCTCACCTGTCTGGAACCCACACCGAATTTCGGACATCAACACCCTAGAAAAGGTCCAACGATACTTCACCAGAAGAGCCCTTCACCCCACCACTCGAAACAGAATACCCTACGAAAATAGACTTACAATCCTGGGTCTACAAAACTTAGAACTACGACGCCTTAAACATGATCTAAGTATTGCCCACAAGATCATATGCTGCAACTTCCTGCCTGTCAACAACTACTTCAGCTTCAACTGCAATAACACAAGAGCACGCAACAGGTTCAAACTTAATATCAACCGCTCCAAACTTGACTGTAAAAAATATGACTTTAGCAATTGAGTTGTTGAAGCGTGGAACTCATTACCAGACTCCGTGGTGTCAACCCCCAACATTTTTCCCTTAGATTTTCCATGGTTGACTTCTCCAGATTCCTTAGAGGTGAGTAAGGGACGAGCATAAGTGCACTAGTGTGCCTTCCGTCCCCTGTCCAATTGTCTCTCCTATATTTTATATATCTTTTCTCCCATCCATATATCCTTCCTCTACTCTTCATTGATGTATTCTAGTCTCATATCTCTTCTTTTATCCCTTCCCTGATATTTACTACTACACGTTTTTATTCTCCTTAACTTTCAATTTGTATTGGACAAAATAAATAAATAAATAAATTTAATAAATCAGAAAGCTATATTTAGCATACCTAGACGTAAAACAGGTATATGATTGAGTGAGTTTTACAATCCCAGAAGAGTACATTAGTTCCATAAACTATGGTTCAGACAACTATGGAGAAATGTGTTTATGAACATAACCATTGTTTTCAAGGCAGGGAAAAAGAGCAAGATCAGGAGAATCAACATGGCTGGGTCCATACAACATGCAGGCATTGCCTACAAAGGCGTTGGCTGATTTCATTAATTCAGTGTTTCTCAGCCTTGGCAACTTGAAGCTGTGTGAACTTCATCTCTCAGAAGTCCCCAAATAACCTGAATGGATGGGGAATTTGGGGAGTTGAAGCCCACACACATTAAAGCTGTCAAGATTGAGAAACATTCCATTAATCCAAATAATGTGCTTCATTTATGGCTCAGTTTGTTGTGTACACCCTGGAATTGGATTAATTCAGTAAATCTGACTCATGTAATCTTAGATGAGTACATTGGGTGAATCCAACCTGCACTAGAAGAAAACCTGAAGATGCAACAAAATGGAATTTCAGGATGGTAGAGACACTAAATTATTTCCTATATGTGTTTATAGTTAACAGGGGAAGAAATAAACAAGCTCTGGAAGTTGTGAAATAGAAATTTTGATGGGCCTC
Organism: Erythrolamprus reginae; assembly: GCF_031021105.1. Classification (NCBI taxonomy): domain Eukaryota; kingdom Metazoa; phylum Chordata; class Lepidosauria; order Squamata; family Dipsadidae; genus Erythrolamprus; species Erythrolamprus reginae. Next base: position 199,228,948 of record NC_091952.1, read on the forward strand.
CAATTCAAAGGAAAGAAAACTTCTCCAAAGACAGCATAACATGCATATGTTAGCTTCACAGTTTTTCCAACAATATTTTTGTTTAAAGAGGAGGATGCAGCAAGGCAAAATAGAAACACACTTATTTCTTATAATGGTAAGATACTAATTAGGTTTGTTTAAACCTTAAGGGATCTCAAGTGATATCAGATTTTGATCAGTTACCAGAAGCTATGTAGTCATTTAGACTAAAATGTTTAGGAATGTATTTGTAAATAAAGGGAAAAAATGACCCATATGTTAAATTGATCAGATCTATTAAAGAAATAACTATGTGGAAAAAGAGATGTTGGCTTCATGCAGAGATGAAAAAAGCAGCCACTCACAAAACCAAACCGTATCTTGGTCACAGAATTAAAAATAGCCTTTGTCTGTTCTTGCATCTGCTCATTTTATCTCACCTTTGAAGATTATGAATTCATTTTCTTCTCTCAAACATTTCTGTGGAGTTTTTGAGATTTATTTCCTACACTCACCAGATCTGGCTTGCAACTAACAGAGAGAAGCAAAGATTTTTCATTTAAAGTTTTTTAATGGGTAGCAACTCCTGAGTTTAATCCATGCAACAACAAAATGCAAAAAAATGCCGCCGCCCGGCTGTCACCTTTTGTAACAGCCGGGGGGCTTCATGGCGGCCTCCTGAACGCCGAAACTGGAAGTTTGGCAAAAGTTCGGGTTCGGGAGGCCGCTGAGAAGCCCCCTGGCTGTTTCAAAAGGTGACAGCCGGGTGGCGGGGCTTCTCAGCGGCCTCAAGAACGCAAACTTTTGCCGAACTTCCAGGTTTGGGGTTCGGGAGGCCGCCGAGAAGCCCCGCCGCCCAGCTGTCACCTTTTAAAACAGCCAGGGGGCTTCTTGGCAGCTTCCCGAACCCCAAACCCGGAAGTTCGGGTTTGGCGTTAAGGTTCAGGAGGACGCTGAGAAGCCCCCCGGCTGTTTTAAAAGGTGACAGCCGGGCGGTGGGGCGTCTCAGCGGCCTCCCAAACCCAAACTTTTGCCAAACTTCCAGGTTCAGCATTCGGGAGGTCGCTGAGAAGCTCCATCGCCCGGCTGTTGTCTTTTAAAACAGCCAGGGGGCTTCTCGGCGGCCTCCCAAACGCCGAACCTGGAAGTTCAGGTTTGGCGTTCAGGTTCAGGAGGATGCTGAGAAGCCCCCCGGATGTTTTAAAAGGTGACAGCCGGGTGGCGGGGCTTCTTAGCAGCCTAACCGAACCTGAACTTTTGCCGAACTTCCGGAATTACTTTATTCTCCCGCCCATTTACCTTTACACCCAAAGTTTCATTCCTATATCCATTTACAAACTCTCTGAACTTCTAGCTTTCCAGCCTATTGGAACCCTGCTATCAAATTGTATCAATTTCACTAATGCTCCTGCTATGCTATGCTGTGCTATGCTCTGATATACAGTATTTCCATACCATACCATACCATATTAGCCAGCTCAACAATTCTATGTATGCTTTCCAATCTTTGAATATAATTTTATGTTCAACAGAAGGAATTTTATGCCTCTCTTATTGAGATGGACTTGGTCTACCTGAAGGAAATATCCCCACATATATGAAGGAACTAAGAATAAAATTTGCATTTTGAATAGTCCATTAGAACCTTTGCTATCTTTAAGGAACAGGAATGGCAGTTATTTTTTAAGAACTTGCAGCTGCAATGGCAAAGCAATGACACCCAATCATCCAACCAAGCCATATCATGTGCTTGCATAAGAACTTTTTTTTTTCATTCCTGAGTTTTAAAGGAAAAGTGGGTGGGTGTGGGGGAGATAGTCCTTTAGTTTCACATATTTTCACATTTGTACTATTGTTACTTCTATCTATTTCAAACTGATAGCAAAATAAAAGTTCTGAGGCTTGGCAACTGGAGTTGGAGGAGGCTTTAAGGCCCAGGGTCTCATTTGTTCCTAGTAAATAACTTCCACAGTTAATCCTTTTTGATTCAGAGTGAGGTAGTTTTGTTATCTTTCATTTTCAAGTTCCTGGAAAATCATTTGTCTGCTGATGCGTAAGTCAAATTCATGAGATTCCACAGCTGCAGAACCCCAATGAGGTTTTAGTGGAAAGGAAATCACGGCATTATTCTAAAACTCAGCTGTTTGAAATGCGCTGACTGCAAATCCATTGGTAAGTTACAATGTGTTAAATTACTCTAATTAAACGCTTATGTAGCATGACAGAGTTCATGATATTTCATTGCAAATTACAGATCAGGCGCCAACTCTCGTACGCAACTGGTGAATTCTTTATCCTGCTTTGTGCTTTATGCAGGCAGGAAAATGAATGGCAAGGATTGATGTTTTTTAAGTTAATTGCGTTCCAGACATTCCACCCCCCACTGTATGTTTTTGAAATATCTTTAGGTATCTCTGAAACTTTGGAAGTTTATAGACAAATCTTTTATTGTACAATTGTTCTGCTTTTTCCCATAATTTTTCTTCACTTGTTTTCTTTCATTGGGTATTGCCTTTATTTTGCATCAGATGTTCAAGATGTTTCAAGAGGATGCTTATTTTATTATACTAGTGGGATTACTCATGAATTATGTATTATTTGGATTTAGATGCCGCTGGGTAGCATATAAATTATGACATTGATTTTATATTTTAAGCTGTTTTGAGAGCAATTTAATTTTTCAACGCTAAAAATATTGATCTTACTTGTAGAAAGCATATGTATCAGTTTTAGTTTAATCATAGCTGGGTTATGGTAATCTCACTAGAATGTCTTCAAATAGCATTTAACAATTATATTTTACAATTTTATTCCAAGTGTGGCCTTACCAAGGCCTTATAAAGTGATATTAACACTTCATATGATCTTGATTCTATCCATCTGTTAATGCAGCCTAGAACTGTGTTGCTTTTTTGGCAGCTGCTGCACACTGCTGGCTCATATTTAAATGGTTGTTCACTAGGACCATTGATGGGCTCCTATGGGCACCGTCAGGTATGCAGAACTGATAGAAAAATCTTGAATTATTTTCTTTTTTTCCCTTTTGGGCTCTGGGTATGTTTTTCCTGTCGCAGTAAATGAGGTTGAATGTGTATAATTTTAGAAGAGCTGTGCGTATTATTATTATTTATTAGATTTGTATGCCGCCCCTCGCCGAAGACTCGGAGTGGCTCACAACAACAAAACAGTACAAATCCAATGATTAAAAACAGTTTAAAACCCTTAATATAAAAAACAGTCATCCATCTCAGACAAACCATACATAAAACTGAAACGGCCCAGGGGAATCAATTTCCCCATGCCTGACGGCAGAGGTGGGTTTTAAGGAGTTTGCGAAAGGCAAGGAGGGTGGGGACAATACTAATTTCTGGAGGGAGTTGATTCCAGGGGGGCCACCACAAAGAAGGCTCTTCCCCTGGGTCCTGCCAGATGACATTGTTTTGTCAACAGGACCCGGAGAAGGCCAACTGTGTGGGACCTAACCGGTCATTGGGATTCGTGCGGTAGCACAAATAAATATGAGCCAGCATTCGTGTGTACATACACTTTATACAGTAGATAATTTTTGTGTGCCTGTGTGTAATAAGTATGTATACATATGGCATATATACATAGAATTAAATAGTATATTTTGGATGTTCAGTAATAGTAAGGGAAATTTTACCTCTTTGAAGCGGAGAGAGTCCAGAAAACCCTAGCCCAAACCCTTGATGTGAGTGACGTCAAGTTGGCCACTTTTAAGCCAGTCACATGACCTTTAAGTCACCCCCTGGTCACATGATCATCAAGCCAATCCCACCTGGTCACATGGCAGGCAAGCCACACCCACAAAATAAGCCACACCCACAGTGTGGTAGTAAAAATTTAGCACTCCAAAGTCCCTCTCACACTTATTCCTGTTGAACAAGGCACCACATATGCTATGCCTGTGCATTCCTTAAGTTCTGCATTCCATTATAGGTCATGGGATTTTTGGAGCAAGGGAGAAGTGATTATTTGCACACATGGATGCCTACACACACACACAAACGGACAGACTTTTTCTTTTTTTCCCCTTATGGTACCATGGTACGATTTTTTGGGATTTTTCACACTTTTTCCTGTCAGATGATATTTTGATTATCTACTGTGTGGATGCAGTTTGTTTTTGTTTGCAGCTAATTTCACAGTTACTGGTTTAAAATTGGTGTTTTTATTTTTAAATAAACTTTATTCTTTCCATTTCAGTTGAACAGTTTGATAAAAATGAATAACTATCAGAGTTGCAGAAAATTCTTAAAATATGTAACTGGTTGTAGCTGAAAAGAATGTACAATAGTAATAGCGATAGCACTTAGACTTATGTACTGCTTCACAGCGTTTTACAGTGCTCTTTAAGCTGTCTACTCAAAATAATCTGGGCCCTCATTTTACCAACCTTTGATAAAAAGCTAAATCGACCTTGTGCTGGTCAGGATCAAACTCCTGGCAGTGAGCAGAGTCAGCCACCCACTTCTGAGTGGGTAAAATGAGGACCCGGATTGTTGGGGGCAATATGCTGATTCTGTAAACCGCTTAGAGAAAGCTGTAAAAGCACTATGAAGCGGTATATAAGACTAAGGTGGGCGAGGAGGGCGTTTGCCCAGGTTCGCCTGGTGCATCAGTTGCGACCCTATTTGGACAGGGAGTCATTGCTCACAGTCGCTCATGCCCTTATCACCTCGAGGTTCGATTACTGCAACGCTCTCTACATGGGGCTACCTTTAAAAAGTGTTCGGAAACTTCAGATTGTGCAGAATGCAGCCGCAAGAGCTATCGTGGGGCTTCCTAGATTCGCCCACGTTTCTACAACACTCCATGACCTGCACTGGCTGCTGATCGGTTTCCAGTCACAATTCAAAGTGTTGGTAATGACCTTTAAAGCCCTTCATGGCATTGGACCAGAATAACTCTGGAACCGACTTCTACCGCACGAATCCCAGCAGCCGATAAGGTCCCACAGAGTTGGCCTTCTCTGGGTCCCGTCGACCAAACAATGTTGTTTGGCGGGCCCCAGGGGAAGAGCCTTCTTTGTGGCGGCCCTGACCCTTTGAAATCAACTCCCCCTGGAGATTAGAACAGCCCCCACCCTCCTTGTCTTTCGCAAGTTACTCAAGACCCACCTATATCGCCAGGCATGGGGGAACTAAGACATCTCCCCCGGGCTTTCTTATATTTTATGTCTGGTATGTATGTGTTGTGTGTTTTTTAACAGTTGGGGTTTTTAAATATAATTTTTATTATTAGATTTGTTCCATTGTTATACTGTTTTTATTACTGTTGTGAGCCGCCCCGAGTCTTCGGAGAGGGGCGGCATACAAATCTAATAAATTGAATTGAATTGAATAAATGTTATTACTACTGTAACTATAAGGGACTTCACTCTGAATGGTTACTATAACAAGACAAATTATGCACTTTTGGATTCCAGATTGTATATCTCCATAGCAAATCAAGGACTTGAATAGTTTGGTACAGAATAACATGGATTTTAATATTACACATACATCAGTGTATAAAAGGGGTTAAGATACTACATTTAATTTAATTTAGAATTTGAGAATAGAATAGAATAGAATAGAATTTTATTGGCCAAGTGTGATTGGACATACAAGGAATTTGTCTTGGTGCATATGCTCTCAGCAAAAAGATACATTTGTCAAGAATCATGTGGTACAACTATGATTGTCATAGGGGTCAAATAAGCAATGAAGAAACAATCAATTGAATTAGTAGAAAGTAGCCACTTGTAGTTTCCCTGTTCTCTTAAAGGTATATACCACTTGCCTTCTGTTCTGCCGGCGTGTCCCAACCGCCCGTAATTACAGGGTAATTAGTCCAGAAAGCCACACACCACACGATAGAAGGAAAACCCAAAAGTCTTTATCAACAGAAAAACAAAAACAGCTCCCTTTTTAAATGTCAAAGGGATTTTCTGGTACACACGAGGCACAGGTTAAATGCAATCCAATTTCTCACCCAATAACTGGGAAATTGAGTCCAATTCTAAAGTCCAGAAAGTACACACACAATCTTGAACAGCAAAAACCACTATCTTGACGAAACTATGAATCAGATAAACTGCCATGAGGCTAAACCAGCAGGCTGCTCTTTTATCTGTAGCACTAATTACAGCAGCCCCACCCAACCACAGGTGGCCTCACTTATCTCCTGTAATAATCCTTCAGTTTTTCTCTCCTCTGCATCACTCTACGCATGCGTGGATGTGTCATAAGTTCTTGTTCAGAATCCAGGGATGATAAGGATGATTGATCTCCTCCTGGGCTGTCTGCCAAACTCCCCTCTTCCAAGTCACCCCCACCTTCTTCTTCCGAGGAAACTTCACTACCTGACTCGGTCAGCAATAAAACAGGCCTATGACATGTTGATGTTTCCCCTGCATCCACCTCCACATTCCTTGGGGCAGGAGCTGGGCCAGAGCCAACCACAACACCTTCTAGCCCATGAAATACTACAATATTCAATAAAAAGCAGTTCCTATAAAAGAAATCATGCCAGATTATTCAGGCAAACCTAACAGTATTTATTTGTTCTCAGAGTCATATTGCAAGGAGAGAGAGGGGGAGATGGGGAGGGAGGCTTGTATAGGAATACGACAATATTTACCTTTATTCTAAGATAAATATATAGACATATACAGACATCTGGTGATAAAGGCCAATATTGTCATTCTGTAAATATACTGTACCTGAAATTGCAAATGTAACAGAGCTCTTTTGCACAGCATTCATCCATTTCAATGAACATTTTGCTTTAGAATAGACCCTGAAGACTTCAGCTCTTATGAACCTTGGTGAAATGTTTGCCCAGCAGCATCTAGCCTGTCCTAGTAACCTTGAAAACAAACAAGATCAGACCATTTAGTCTTTTGATAGGAGATTATCAAGAAATTCAAGGATTATAGACTGAATTTTTTTAAAAAAACCCATAAAAAAGCAATGGATAATTATTTCCATATACTGTAGTTGCTAAGAAAACAACTGTTTGAAGCAGTATATCAGTGACATAAATAAAGCGATAAGAACATGTTTGGGCGTGCAATTATCAAATATTCAGTTCAACTGGAAGAATGTACTTTTACCCTACTTAAGACTTTTTAAAAAATGGATGTTTTCGGTATGTACTCAAAACAATTTTTAATTCCTTTAAAACCATCAAAGAGTAAATTGTATATATAGTTTTGAATTATACAGGAAACACTTTTCAGCTTTTGGGGTGGGGGTGGGTAACCATATTGCTCAGTACAGTACAGATTCATTACACCAGAAATAGTTTATAATTACCCTTTTAAACTCAGTGGCAATTTACCCTAATTCATCCCCTAATCTGAAGTATATTTCAGGAAAAATAACCCTCTAGAGCAGTGGTTCTCAACCTTTCTAATGTTGCAACCCCTTAATACAGTTCCTCATGTTGTGGTGACCCCCAACCATATGTCTAGCACCAATTCTCCCAACAGAGCTTTAAGTTGATTGGCAGGAAGGTCAGAAGGACCCTCCCCCTATAAACGCCTGTTTGGTCAGATTGTAAAAATAAGTTCTAAGGCCCCAGAATAGAAGCTTTAGTTCCTAACACCATGGGAAATTTGCCTTTTTCCATAGACTTAGGAGACCCCTGTGAAACGGTCATTTGACCCCGAAAGGGGCCCCAACCCCTAGGTTGAGAATCACTGCTCTAAAACTCAATTCTTGCTTGCAAATTTCCCTTCAAAAAATTGGGGGTTAGCCGACCATTTCACAGGGGTTGCCTAAGACCACGGAAAAAGACAAATTTCCCATGGTGTTAGGAACTAAAGCTTCTATTCTGGGGCCTTGGAAGATATTTTTACAATCCGACCAATGAGGCCTATCCCTGATCCCTATCAATCAGCTTAAACTCTGTTGGGAGAATTGGTGCTAAACTTATGGTTGGGGGACACCACAACAGGAGGAACTGTATGAAGGGTCACAGCATTAGAAAGGTTAAGAATCACTGCTGCAAGTCTTCTCTCCAAGGCTTTCAAGAGAAATACAGCAAGCTGCTTATTTGTACAAGGCAGAATGAAAGAAGAAATGTCATTTCTGTACATTCAAAACTCACCTTGAAAGTCGTTCAGCTGTTCCTTAGCTTGTCTCAATGCTTTCTAAGAAGTGGTTTTCCCCCCTCTTGGCATAGTCCATCCCAGATATTTTACAAAATATTTTCATTGTTTCCTGTTGATCATAGTAAATATTTTCTGTGACTGCTTATGCAAATCATTCAATACATTACTTCCAATAATTTTTTGCAAGACTATTTTTTGCCCTGCTTATAATCTTTTTTTTATATGGCCAACTTCCTAGATGAAGACACTGATTAGGGCAATAAATATGACCAATCACAATGGTCATTCTGACAGAGACTAGATAAACTATGTAGATTCCTAAACCTAATCTTCTTATCCTTTCCTTCCCTCCTTCCAAAAGCTTTTCATATTGTTAGAAGCCATTTTCAGTTATCAAAACATGCTTTTGAACTTTGCTGTTTAATTAGAAACAGTGTTTAATCATTAAACCACAGAAGAAAGCAAAAACATCTAACATATTATCGTGATTTACAATGACCTATACTACCAGCAGCAATTCCCTGATGGTATATTGTATTTATTTATTTATTTATTCAATTTTTACGCCGCCCTTCTCTTTAGACTCAGGGTGGCTTACAACATGTTAGCAATAGCACGTTTTAACAGAGCCAGCCTATTGCCCCCACAATCCAGGTCCTCATTTTACCCCCCTTGGAAGGATGTAAGGCTCAGTCAACCTTGAGCCGGTGATGAAATTTGAATTGCTGACCTACAAATCTAAAGTCAGCTTCAGTGGTCTGTAGTACAGCACTCTACCTGCTGCGCCACCCTGGCTCTTAAATAGGTTTAAAAGATGCACCTACAAATTAAATGGATTTAGGGAGAAGTTACTATAAGATGGAATATGATTAGACACACTAAGGGAAGGATTAAAAGGGAGAAAAGGAGGTAGAGAAGGAAGGGAAGAGAAGGGAAGTAGGAAAGTGGGAGAGAAGGAAAAAAGGTAGAGGGTGTTGTGAGTGATCCTTGTCCATCTCAGGTCATGCCTGATTCTGAGGATGAGCCAAGCCTCTCTGGATATCCTGGGCCAGGGAGGCTTTCGGGGGAAGCTGAGGCCGAGAGTGATTTGGGGTAGACGGAGGGCTAATGCTACAATGGGAGATTGGTCTCTGTCAGATAGCCAGGAAGATTTATTAGGAGATGATTCTTGGATTAACCCACACTATGGAAGGATGGCAAAAAGGCAAGAGGAGATCCAGAGTAAAAGCCGTAGCTCGTTGGTGTGTGATGTCACTTCCAGGACTCACTGCTCACAGTCACTCATGCCCTCATCACCTCGAGATTCGACTACTGTAATGCTCTCTACATGGGGCTACCTTTGAAAAGTGTTCGGAAACTTCAGATCGTGCAGAATGCAGCTGCGAGAGCAATCATGGGCTTCCCTAGGTATGCCCATGTTACACCAATATTCCGCAGTCTGCATTGGTTGCTGATCAATTTCCGGTCACAATTCAAAGTGTTGGTTATGACCTATAAAGCTCATCATGGCATCAGACCAGAATATCTCCGGGACCGCCTTCTGCCACACAAATCCCAGCGACTGATTAGGTCCCACAGAGTTGGCCTTCTCTGGGTCCCATCGACTAAACAATGTTGTTTGGCGGGTCCCAGGCGAAGAGCCTTCTCTGTGGCGGCCCCGACTCTCTGGAACCAGCTCCCCCCAGAGATTAGAACTGCCCCCACCCTCCATGCCTTCCGTAAACTCCTTTAAACTCACCTCTGCCGTCAGGCATGGGGGAATTGAGGCATTCCCCCCTCCCCCGGGCCTATACAATTTATGTATGGTATGTCTGTGTATATGTCTGGTTTAATAATGGGTTTTTTAAAAAAATTTAATTTATTACATTTGTTGTGAATTGTTTTATTATATGTTGTGAGCCGCCCCGAATCTATGGAGAGGGGTGGCATACAAATCTAATAAATAAATAGATAGATAGATAGATAGATAGATAGATAGATAGATAAAGAAAGAAAGAAAGAAAGAAAGAAAGAAAGAAAGAAAGAAAGAAAGAAAGATAGGGTGGCTGGGAAAAGGAGGTGTTGACTCACAACGTTGTTACATGGAATGGCTGAGAACATTTGGCGTCCCTGAACAGAAATGCTAAAATCATGGGCTTTGTCTTCCAGAGATGTTCTGAAACTGCATCTGTGGGCTTGTAAGAAGATGGGCAGTGAGCCCTTGATTTATGCTTTGATTTATTAGCCATGTTATCTTGGAATATAAAAGGATTGGAATTTTGGCGCGCTTCCCAGAGTCTAAGCCGAAGCCTAGATAGAGTTGTGTTTTATTTCTTGATACTTGACTTTGCCTTGCAATTTATGCATATATCATGCTTGTTTGCAAAATAAAGAGAGTTTTACTTCAAAGAAGTGAGTTTTTGAGACTTGGAAAATTACCAGACTGAGAGCAGAACAGAGGGAAGAGAAGGAGATAAATGGCGGGGAGGGATATGATATAAAGGGGGAAACCAGCAGGTAATAAAAGTATAAAAGGTGCAAATTAGGATATTGGTTTATATTTTATTGAATATAAATGTATAACTATGTTATAACTATGTTATACATTTTCAATGTGATCTGCATGGGGTATACGTTTGAAAAATATCTGGAGATTACAATTGATCCAAAACACAGTTCCATGAGCTTTTATGGGTCTGCCTAGGTACACCCATGTAACATCGACACTTCGTGAGCTGCATTGGCTCCCAATAGGTCTCCAGATACAATTCAAGGTGTTGGTTTAAAACCGTATATGGCTTAGGACGAGATTATGTACGGGACCACATCCTGCCAGATACGCATCCTGCCACACATCCCAGTGGCCAGTTAGGTCCCATACAGTCTGATCTCGGGGTTTCTTCAGCCAGACAATGTCGGCTGGCAGGACCATGTGGGAGGGCCTTCTCTGTGGTGGCTCCAGCTTTGTGGAATCAACTTCCCCCTGAGATCTGTATGATCCCCACCCTCCTGGCTTTCCAGAAGGCTGTAAAAGCATGGCTTTTCCAGCAGGCCTGGAGCCAGTGCATGGCTCCATCTTATCCCGGCTGTAGAAATGAACGTTTATAGTTGTATGTAGATGTATTTTTAAACTTTATTTTTAAAAAAGAAAGTGGTGTTTTTTGAGATAGCTGGTGTCAGGAGAAGGTGTGGGATGGGGTGCCAATGGCCAGGGACATGCAGCACAAATATGAAGTCAAGGCCTGTGGGTATCAGAGACTTACCTGAAGATATTTTGCGCTTTCTTGCTGTTGTGGTTAGCTCTGGCCCAGCTCCTGCCCCAAGGAATGTGCAGGTAGATGTGGGGGAGACATCCACATGTCGCAGGCCTGTTTTGCTCTCGATGGACTCTGTCGATGAAGCCTCCTCTGACCAAGGAAGCATGAGTGACAGGGAAGAGGGGAGTTTGTCAGACAGCCCAGGAGAAGATCAATTATCTGTATCATCCTTGGATTCTGAACAAGAATTAATGACACATCCACGCATGCGTAGAGTGATGCATAGGAGACAACAACTTAAGGATTATTACAAGAGAAAACGAGGCCACCAGTGGTTGGGTGGGGCTCCAGTAATTAGGGCTGATGCTATAAATAACAGTGTGTGTGTTTGGCCGTTGTGAAAGAGTATCTGATCGCAGTTCTTCAGGAATCCTGTGTTGCTGTTTTCTGGACTTTGTTGACTTTTCACACCTTTGAAACCAAAGCAGAGCAATGTGTGTGTGTGTGTGTGTGTGTGTCACTTCGTTGGAAGAAGAAGGGGTGTGAAGTTTCTTCACAGCTGCTAGCTAAGCACTTAATGACTGCTTAAGGGAAATTGTACAGAATACCAGAGTGCTCTTTGCAATACAAAAAGAGTGCTTAGTTTATTTTGAATTTTGTGATAAAGAACATTGTTTTAAATTTTCAAACGTGTGTGTGTCTGAAATTTGTACCCTTGAATTTTCGGGAGGCTCCTACTAGAGAGCCCGGCAGAACACTTGCCAGGTTTTCTATTGATTTTGCTTATGGAAACTGAAAAGGCAGAACGCAAATTGCATCATATGATCATGCAAATGAGTAGTCAAGTACTTAGGTCACAATCATGACTGTGGAAGTGTTGGGTCATAGGTCTTGAAAAGTTCAGACACTAGGCGTAAGTACTACTCGTTCAGGATGACTGTAACTTTGAAGGTTGCTGAACAAGGTGTCATTAACAAAGAATTATTTGAGTGTGTGTGGGGGGGGAAGTATACATACAAATATAAATACATATCTCAGAAGAAAGGAATGCTGCAAAAAAGTCCCCATATCTTGTGAAAGAGTAACCGAAGCAATAATATAGAAATATTTCCAAGCATTTCAGAACATATTTGCAAGAGGGAGACAGTTTTTCTTTCTGTTGCAGCCAAGAATGTAATCATTCCATATTTCAGTTCTCAAGAATGTAAATTCCATATTCAAATTGCCTTGCACTATTCATATAAATGGTTATACAGAAGGAACAAGGACAGAACAAAATTATATCTTGCTGGCTCTACAATCCTTTTAATGAATTTTGCTTAGAAAAGGCCTAAATTTTGCCATGTTATATTATTACTTCAGCCGCAAAGCTATACTTTTAAAATTAGTTTTCACCTAGGGTGAAAAGTTATGATAATGATGTAGGTTTATTTTGGAATAGCTATTGTGTTTCTATTTGAATTGAGATTATTTTTGTAACACAATGTAAAACAATATGTATACAATATATACAAAATGCCAACTACCATGCTACATTAGAACTAGCATATCATATTAAAAGAATATTACATTCCAAGCATGGGGCAATTAAAAGCACACTTTGTACCAAATAATTATCAGAATAATAAAATAATTAAAATACCATTGCTAAACATCTTACACAACTGACACACAATAGCTAAACGATTCTATTGAAGTAAATAGGCTAATATAATGTTAGGAGAAATACTGAATTAGTCACCCCTAGTGACTACAAAAAGATATTGACAAAATTGAACGGGTCCAAAGATGGGCTACAAGAATGGTGGAAGGTCTTAAACATAAAACGTATCAGGAAAGACTTAATGAACTCAATCTGTATAGTCTGGAGGACAGAAGGAAAAGGGGGGACATGATCGAAACATTTAAATATGTTAAAGGGTTAAATAAGGTACAGGAGGGAAGTGTTCTTAATAGGAAAGTAAACACAAGAACAAGGGGACACAATCTGAAGTTAGTTGGGGGAAAGATCAAAAGCAACGTGAGAAAATATTATTTTACTGAAAGAGTAGTAGATCCTTGGAACAAACTTCCAGCAGACGTGGTTGGTAAATCCGCAGTAATTGAATTTAAACATGCCTGGGATAAACATAGATCCATCCGAAGATAAAATACAAAAAATAGTATAAGGGCAGACTAGATGGATCATGAGGTCTTTTTCTGCCGTCAGTCTTCTATGTTTCTATGTTTTTTCCCAGTGGAATTTATAGCATTTTCTCCTCCATTTTTTTCTCAGTGTCTATGTTCAATGTTTCTGAAGAATAGTGAGAAACTTTATTCTGTGAATTGTCGCAAGGCACCAATACAGAAGAATATTTATTATTGTTGTTGTTATTATGTCTAGGAAGGATAGTGAGATTTTGTGGGGGGGGTTCTCTGATAAACTAGATTCCTTTGAAAATGTTGTTAAAGGTTCTGTGGGTATTTTCTAATTGATCCTTTTTAAAATCATGGTAAAGGTGTCATCTACATATCTTATCCATATTTTGGGTTGTATTTGTGGAAGTGCTATGGCTTCTAGACATTGCATATGAATCCCAGCAACAGGTTAGATCCCACAGAGTTGGCTTCTCCAAGTCCTGTCAACTAGCCAATGTCATTTGGTGGGGCCTAGGGGAAGAGCCTTCTCTGTGGGGGTCCCAGCCCTCTGGAATCAGCTCCCATCAGAGATTCGTACTGCCCGCCCCTCCTCACCTTCCATAAGAACTTGAAAATTCATCTGTCGCCAGGCTTGTGGTCACTAGACCCCAGTTTCCATCCAACAAATGTGATGCATGCTTGTTGTTTGAATCTGAATGAATGATTTTAATGTTCAGGGTTCTTAAAGTAGTTAGCTAGATTAATTGGATTCTTAGGTTTGATATTGTACACTGTTTTTTATTATGTTGTGAGTCACTCCGAGTCTTCGGAGAGGGGCGGCATACAAATCCAATTAATAAATAATAAATAAATAAATAATGATCCCCGCGATAAGTGGTGATTCCATAAGTACTACCTCTTTGGTAAGTTGGTCCATCAAATTGGAAGTATGTGATTAGGCAGAGGTTTAGTAAACCCATAATCTTGGGTGTTTCAATTTTCATTCATTCATTCATTCATTCATTCATTCATTCATTCATTCATTCATTTATTTAGTCCAATACACAATGAGGGTTTTAGTGGGTATATATCTATATACACATAGTAAAATACATGATGAAGGTTATAGAGGAGATACTCATAGTAAAATATATCTAAGAAATAATATAAAAGAAGATATAGTAATAGAACATATTAATGAAAGAATAGAAGAAGAGATATAGGAATAGAAGAAAGGTATAGGAGATATAGGAGAGTAATAGGACAGGGGACGGAAGGCACTCTAGTGCACTTGTACTCGCCCCTTACTGACCTCTTAGGAATCTGGATAGGTCAACAATAGATAATCTTAGGGTAAAGTGTTGGGGGTTTGGGGATGACACTATGGAGTCCGGTAATGAGTTCCACGCTTTGACAACTCGGTTACTGAAGTCATATTTTTTACAGTCAAGTTTGGAGCGGTTAATATTAAGTTTAAATCTGTTGTGTGCTCTTGTGTTGTTGTGGTTGAAGCTGAAGTAGTCGCCGACAGGTAGGACATTGCAGCATATGATCTTGTGGGCAATATGATCTTGTGGTAAAGTCAAGAATACTGTGGGGCAATGCGGTCATAGATTCTTTAGATAATTCCAGATTATGGATATGAACAGAGCTATGGCATCAAACAAGACCATGACTTCAGCCTCATCTATTGTCACATCTGATTGTTTGAATGCACTGTTGTGGACAGTTGATGGAGTGTTTGCTTCCTCTTGTGAGCTTTTTTGTTAAATCTTTTTGTTAATTTTAGGAGTCCCCAGTGATGATACAATTAGATGGAGAGGTACTGTATGTTAGGCCTGTGTATTTTGAGGCATCTGTAGAAGCAGGAGAAGAAGGTCCACTGATTCTTACCCATCACTGTTCCTCTTTGGTAATTTGGCCTTTATCTGATTAAGAATTTTCTTAATCAAATTGTCCAGTTTTTGTATTATGTTAGCGTTCATTGGAAATAAGCTTCTTTGTCTTCTAGTATTTCTTTTACTTTTAGTAAATATTGTACTCTGCTCAGGGGTGGGATACTGCCCAGACCGCGGACAAATGCAGTGGGGTAGCAAAAATGGAGCTCCACCCCAGAGCACCCAATTTGCACTGAAAAATGTTGAAAGAAAATGCAGGGCGTCCAGCATAAGCCACACCCACAGTGTGGTAGTAAAAATTTTGGTAGCTTTTCACTGACTCTGTCCAAAATAACCATGGTTTGGCCTTTGTCTGCAGCAGAGGTGGGTTGTAACTTACCTTGCTGACAGTTTGCAACATATGCGCATAACTCGGCTTCTGCACATGCACAGAAGATTAAAAAAAAATTCCCATTAAAAAAAATTCCCAAAATCCTCAAAAAAGATGTCAGCTCCCATGGATTGACACTGACCGATGCAGTTCCGTGACGTCTTTGTGATGTCACCAGCAAGTTAGGGCTGGAGGGGGGGGGAAGCTACATTCAGAATATAAGATGCACCCTAATTATCAGCCTCTTTTAGGGAGGAAAAAGCTACGTCTTATAAACAGAAAAATACAGCATTTTTCCTTTCTCAATATTGACTATGGTTTCAGAATTTGTAAATTCTGTAGCAGGAGAAAAAACATGGGTTTTAATCAATTTGAAAATGGTTAGAAATAACCATTTCCATATCATGTACCATCACATTTTCAAAAAACAGTATCAGTAATCACCAGAAACAACAACACTACACATGGAATAAAAAACAATCAAAATGTCTATCTTGCCTGTGAAAATCCATTACCAATTTCTATTCTTAGACCTATAGATTTAGTTGAACTTTTCTTTTAAAAGCTTCCTAGGACTGTTTCTTATTTGAAAATCCCTCCAAAAATCTTAAATGGGATGGAAAAGAGATTAAAAATTACCATAATTTAAAATATTGAAATAAAATTGCAACTCAAATGAATTCTGAAAACACAAACCCACCATCTTGGTTGGTTGGTTTTATCCTGATTTATATAATTAATTAAAATCAGGGACTAGAAATTCTTGACCTGCAACTGTTATTGCCAAGAAGTAATGCACAGACGTGATTACTTTTGAAATTCTCCTTATAATGTTAGCCATCTGCAATTTTAAGACATTAAAGAAAGCAAGGAAGAGTATGGATAGAGAAAATTGTGATCAATACAATATTCTATTTCGAGTGGAGCCCTTCACTCCTCCACTTGAAATAGAATACCCTACAAGACTAGACTTTCAATCCTGGGCCTAGAAAGTTTAGAACTAAGACGCCTTAAACAAGATCTAAGTATTGCCCACAAGATCATATGCTGCAATGTCCTGCCTGTTGGCGACTACTTCAGCTTCAGCCACAACAACACAAGAGCCCACAACAGATTTAAACTTAATATTAACCGCTCCAAACTTGACTGTAAAAAATATGACTTCAGTAACCGAAGTGTGGAACTCATTACCAGACTCCATAGTGTCATCCCCAAACCCCCAACACTTTACCCTTAGATTATCTATGGTTGACCTATCCAGATTCCTAAGAGGTCAGTAAGGGGCGAGTACAAGTGCACTAGAGTGCCTTCCATCACGTGTCCTATTGCTCTCCTATATCTCCTATACCTTTCTTCTATTCCTATATCTCTTCTTCTATTCTTTCATTGATATGTTCTGTTGCTATACCTTCTTTTCTATTCTTTCTTAGATATATTTTACTATGAGTATCTCCTCTATAACCTCCACCATGTATTTTACTATGTGTATATAGATATATAGCCACTAAAACCCTCATTGTGTATTGGACAAAATAAATAAATAAATAAATAAATACATACATACATACATACATACATACATACATACATACATACATACATACATACATTTATTCAGATCATGGAATCATTTATCATGATTCCATAATCACAAGTTTCTATACTTACATTGGAAATCAGGGGGCAAGGGTGGAATTTGCATTATGATGTCATTATACATGTGATATCATTTTTCCGCAGTCTCAGTTTGCTATGATCACTTATATGTTACAATCGTTAACACATCTGAAACGTATAAACAGAGTGCATTGGTACAGATGTACAGATGGCATCTCTTACTTCTTAATAATAGCAACAGATGAGGTCCCATTGATTTTCAGGACTCTGATTTAAGTCTTTATTCAGCCAACATAATAAGGCAGGTCCTGACTTGTAAACAGTTTATATACCACCAGTAAAGTAAAAACACCATCTGTTTAGCTATTCAGGAACAAAAGATAAGAATAAGGTGGTTATTTATAGATCAAGGGCTTGGGTTCTGTGGAGGAGGGTAACAGCCTGATTTTTTTGACATAATTGATTCTCTCACATGTTTTTACTCACTCATTTTTAGCAGTAATTGAAAGCTATCTGGTTTATTTAATCAAGTATTTTTAAGTCTGGGAGATAAACTACTCTTCACCTATGTTTTTGGTCACTACATTTCATATTCTAATAGCCATGAAGCTAGAAACATAATTTGCTTTCTCAAGATTATCCGGATCTTTTGTGTTTTGAGCGAGAAAATTAAACTTTGGTTATTTCTCAGAATTTGACAAGGGAGGAACAAATGAGAAAAGGAACTGCAATGAGTCCAGGCCTAATAATAGTTTGAAGGAGAAGCAAGATCATAGAAACATAGAAACATAGAAGACTGATGGCAGAAAAAGACCTCACGGTCCATCTAGTCTGCCCTTATACTATTTCCTGTATTTTAGCTTACAATGGATATATGTTTATTCCAGGCATGTTTAAATTCAGTTACTGTGGATTTACCAACCATGTCTGCTGGAAATTTGTTCCAAGGATCTACTACTCTTTCAGTAAAATAATGTTTTCTCACGTTGCTTTTGATCTTTCCCCCAACTAACTTCAGATTGTGTCCCCTTGTTCTTGTGTTCACTTTCCTATTAAAAACACTTCCCTCCTGAACCTTATTTAACCCTTTAACATATTTAAATGTTTCGATCATGTCCCCCCTTTTCCTTCTGTCCTCCAGACTATACAGATTGAGTTCATTAAGTCTTTCCTGATACGTTTTATGCTTAAGACCTTCCACCATTCTTGTAGCCCGTCTTTGGACCCGTTCAATTTTGTCAATATCTTTTTGTAGGTGAGGTCTCCAGAACTGAACACAGTATTCCAAATGTGGTCTCACCAGCGCTCTATATAAGGGGATCACAATCTCCCTCTTCCTGCTTGTTATACAACATTGCTGTCTCTAGTATTTTTATTTTGTGTTCACAATAGCATATTAGCTCTTAAATCAGATCTGGTCAATGGACACAGAATAGCCCAAAGAACGTTTCACTTTTCCCAGATTATTTCAAGGCAATGAGATACCAAGCTGAACTTTCCAACTTCTCTTAATAAGCTAATTCTACTTAAATCTTCCCCCTCCTCCTCCTCAGTGCTCTTCCTCCTGCTCCTGCTGACACTACTTGTTGTTTTCTTACATCCTATAGTCAGCACCACCTTAATTGCTTCTGATGAAGGGTGTGCTGAAATGAAAGCTATAAAGTGGATGCCAGGCAGGCAGCTTCTTGGCAACTCTTACAAATTAATGTCTAGAACAAATGTCCCATCTCTCAAATAGACATAGCTTCTTGCATCGCTTCTTACAACATTTCAGGGATGCCAGCTCAGCTAATCCGAGCAAGTTCGTATATACGATCAGAACACAAAGGTTCTTTTGGAGGATTGTGTAGAAGTGAAAATGGAAAAAAAACCATAAGTGTGTGGTGTGTATGTGTATGTATGTGTTGTGTGTACGTATATGTGTGTGTGTGTGTGTGTGTGTGTATGTATCACATGTTTTTGCTGAATTTTTAAAATTAAGAGAGACTAGGATAGCACTATTTCGGCCTTGTTCAGACCTCATCAGCTAGCCATACCTTTACTGGGATTTGATCCTGTAGCTACTGCCTTGTAAGGCTGAGAATATATATATATATATGTGTCACATGTTTTTGCTGAACTTGAAAATTAAGGGAGACCTCATCAGCGAGCCATACCCTCACTGGGACTTGAACTTGCAACCTTTGCCTTGTAAGGCAGAGAATTAACCTCTAGGTTACAGTATTCAATCCCTTCAGCTCTGTACCAGGGAAGGGTTACATGTTTTTTTGTGTCGAATCACCCTGGTATATTGAAGGAACATCACAGCTCCTTTTTTGCCTCTCGGCCCAACCCAGGGCCATTTCTAAGGCAATTAATTTATTCATAGCCAACAAACTATATTCTGTATGTGTCACATGTTTTTGCTGAATTTGAAAATTAAGGAAGTCTAGCATAGATCTATTTCGGCCTTATTTTGGCCTCATCAGCTAGCCATACCCTCACTGGGATTTGAACTTGAAACCTTTGCCTTGTAAGGCAGAGAATTAACCTCTAGGCTACAGTATCCAATCCATTCAGCTCTGTACCAGGGAAGAGTTACCTATTTTTTGTGTCGAATCACCCTGCTATATTGAAGGAACATCACAGCTCCTTTTTATACACACACAAACATACATACACAGGGAATGGCTTGTATGTATTTCCTTAGAAGTAAAATGCATTGAATATAATGGACCTTTCTTATAAAATAGTATTTATTTTTATTTGTTTGTTTGTTTGTTTTGTCAAGTATGGTGGTATACAAAGATATAATAATATTTATATACATGATGCTAGTAAAAGAGAAACATTAGGACAGGGGACGGAAGGCACTCTGGTGCACTTGTGCACACCCCTTACTGACCTCTTAGGAATTGGGAGGTTGTTATGGTGTTATGTTGCTAATATATGTGGTAGCAGTTGATTGTTCATTGATTGGGTCTAAGATATCTGACAATAATCATATAGAGACCCTCAGTTAGAACAAAGTTAGGGCATGATAGTACATGTTAACTCAGAAATTAATTTTCTGAGCTCAAATGGAATTAATTCTCAAACTCAAGCAATTCAGTTGATAGTCTGGTTTTTCTCCCACAGAAATCTTATAAATATGTTTTCTGTTTTGGATATATGACCAAAGTGATTCTGATTAGGATTAGGACACCTCTGTTTGTTTTTTTAAAAAGAAAACAGCTGAGGCATTACTCATGAACAATCTTCAGGCAAAGCACAGCAGGAGGATGTGGATCAGGGGTGAAATCCAGCAAGTTCTGACAAGTTCTGGAGAACTACTAGTGCAAATTTTGCATAGTTAAGAGAACTGGTTGCGGAGATTTTGAATAGTTCGGAGAACTGGCAAATATCACCTCTGGCTGGCCCCAGAGTGGGGTGAGAACGGAGATTTTGCAATATGCCTTCCCCAGGAGTGGGGTGGGAATGGGGTTTTTGCAGTATCTGCTATGTCCAACAAGGCATGCCCACCAAGCCACACCATGCCCACCAAGCCATGCCCACAGAACCATCAGTAAAAAACATCTTGGATTTTACCATTGTTGTGGATTCCCCCTGAACCTGGACCTAGAGATTTCCCACATTGATTTTGGGGTGGTTGCACTCCCCCATTGAGAACCCGAGTGCAATTTTGGGTCCTCCTGGATTGACAGCATGAGTAAATGATAGCTATAGCCAAAAGGTTCTTTGCACATCACCGTCATATACAGTAATTGCACCTGTTCCTGGAATGAGGAAGCTATGTTTGCAGTTACTCCTGCCTTAGTTCACTCCCAGTTAAAATTAGCTCCCATTGCAACATGATTTGCTGGAGCTTCTCTTTAAGATCACCTGGAAGTTGCGGTTTGTCTAGAAAGCAACTGCCCAGGTACTTATGGGTATATCACAATTTGATCATTGAATACTGAAAAGAATACTGAAAAATCCCAATTCCCTTCCCTTCATAAGCTGCACTGGCTCATAAAAAGTTACTGGGTGCAAATCAAGATTTATTTTTTATTTGTTTGTTTTGTCAAGTATGTAATGGTGGCATACAAAGATGTAGCAATGTTTATATACATGATACTAGTAAGAGAGAAACATTAGGACAGGGGACGGAAGGAACTCTGGTGCACTTATACACGCTCCTTACTGACCTCTTAGGAATTGGGAGAAATCAACAGTGGATAGTCTAAGGGTAAAGTTTTGGGGGCTAGGTGATCCAACTACAGAGTATGGTAGTGAGTTCCATGCATCAACTACTTCGTTACTGAAGTCATATTTCCTGCAGTCGAGGTTAGAGTGGTTTACTTTAAGTTTGTATCTGTTGTGTGTTGTTGTGGTTGAAGCTGAAGTAGTCATTGACAGGAAGGACATTGTAGCAGACATTGTAGCAGATGATTTTATGGGCTATGCTTAGGTCATGTTTAAGACGACATAATTCTAAGCTTTCTAAACCTAGGATTGTAAGTCTAGTTGCATAGGGTAAGTCTAGTTGCAAGTGGAGAAGTGGAGGACTCTTCTAGTAAAGTATCTCTGGACATTTTCTAGAGTGTTTATGTCTGAAATGCAGTGTGGGTTCCAGACAGATGAGCTATATTCAAGGATTTGTCTGGCGAAAGTTTTTGTATGCTCTGGTTAGTAGTGTGAGATTACCGGAGCAGAAGCTACGTAGGATTACATTAACAACTCTTGAAGCCTTTGTGGCAATGTTGTTGCAGTGGCTTTGGTACTTAGGTCATTTGATAGGAGTATCCCAAAGTCTTTTGCTGAGCGAGGGTTGTCTGTAAGGTCTTGTTTATTCATCTTCTATTGGGTGTTCTGATTCTTTTTGCCAATGTGTAGGACAGACTAGCTGCAGATCATTGCCTAAAAAAACCAATATTAGTACAGGGTTGCTATTTTTTCCCATCCCACATGCTCACAAGATGGTCCTGTTGTTGAGAGATGTGGCTTTTCTGCTGGAGTGCCTTCTCTTTGGAACAATCTCTCTCCCAAGATTTGGATGGCCTCTGATCCTATTAGCTTTTAGGAAAGCTTTAAAAACTTGGCTTCTCCTTCAAGCACAGAGCTTGGATGATAGATGAGCCCAAAGAGTATATAGTTGGCAAGCTCTGGCTATATATTGTCTGATACGTTGTTTGATGGATTTTCTGTTGAAATTGTATGTTGTTGAGGTTTTTTTGTAATATTGTATGAGCAGCAGGATAGGTTATTTGAAGTATACTGTCCAAAGTCACAATTACATAAGTTGGGTTGCTACATAAATCTTATAAATAAATAAATATGTCAATTCATTTGATGCTGTGGAGAGAATAATAATGCTTGGCATTTTATTACCAATTTCCTAAGTGCTCAAACTATATCATATACATTATCCAGTAATCCTTATAATAATTGGCAGTGTTATTACATTCATTTTATTGGATGATGGGCTGAACCAAGAGATAGTGGTTAGCCTACAGTCATATAGCAAATTCATTGTTGTACTAGGATCCGATCTGGGACTTTCCTGGTTCATTTTCTTAATTCTTATGTTACATTAAATCAATGGTTCTCAACCTGGGGATTGGGACTCCTTTGGGGTCGAACAACCATTTCAAGGGGTCACCTAAGTCCATGGAAAATGACAAATTTCCCATGGTGTTAGGAACTAAAGCTTCTATTCTGGCGCCTTGGAATATATTTTTACAATCTGACCAATCAGGTGTTTACAGTGGAGGTGTCCCTCTGACCTTCCTGCCAATCAGCTTAAAGCTCTGTTGAAAGAATTGACGCTAGACTTATGGTTGGGGGTCACCACAACATGAGAAACTGTATTAAGTAGTCACAGCATTAGAAATGTTTAGAATCACTGCATTAAACACTATAATAATAACCTGTATCCATTGAGAATATTCTGTTAGGTGGGATAACCTCTTTAGAAATGTCAATGTCATGTCATTCTTCTCCTTCTTCCCTTTCCCCTACTCCTCCATATAACATATTTCTGATGATGTAATGAAATTTACAATATGTGACTTAAAAACTACATTACTAATAAAAACTGTATAATTATTTTTATAATTTATAATTTTATGAAATAGCAATAGCATTTAGACTTATATACCACTTCACAGTGCTTTACAGCATATTGCCTCCAAAAATCTGGATCCTCATTTTACCAATCTCTTAATGGTCATCTTGAAATTATTATCCACACATGAATTTACCTACAAGTAGTTTGCAAATGATGTTACCATATTATTTTGCAGATCAGATTAGAGTTTCCTGATTTGCCCTGGCATTGATGTTTGCTATAGAGAATTTCAAACAATTTCATGTGAAGTCATATAAATAAACTTTGGAAGACTTTGATGAATAGGTTGGAAACTATATCTGATAAGTACATTTAGTGTATTTTTCAAAGCAATAGTTATCTGAAAAGTTTGAAAACTGAATGAATATATTCTAGCAAGTCATTTGCAATTCGCTCAAAAGCAATGGGGATGGCCCACCCACTTGAAACGTCATTCCACTGGCATCTGATCAGCAGAAGAATCCATACAGGCAGCATAGATACAGGAGCACAATCTTCAGCTATAGAAATGTAACCATGTTGAGTTTCATTTGTCATTTATACCAATATTTGATTCTGATCTTATCAGCAATTATATGCCCATGTTACACCAACACTCCGCAGTCTGCATTGGTTGCCGATCAGTTTCCGGTCACAATTCAAAGTGTTGGTTATGACCTATAAAGCCCTTCATGGCATCGGATCAGAATATCTCCGGGACTGCCTTCTGCCGCACAAATCCCAGCGACAAGTTAGGTCTCACAGAGTTGGCATTCTCCGGGTCCCATCGACTAAACAATGTCGTTTGGCGGGACCCAGGGGAAAAGCCTTCTCTCTGGCGGCCCCAGCCCTCTGGAACCAGCTCCCCCCAGAGATCAGAATTGCCCCCACCCTCCTCGCCTTTCGTAAGCTCCTTAAAACCCATCTCTGTCGTCAGGCATGGGGGAACTGAGATATCCTTTCCCCTAGGCCTCTACAATTTATGCATGGTATGTTTGTGTGTGTGCTTGTTTGGTTTTTAATAAGGTTTTTTTTTAGTTATTTTAAATATTATATTTGTTATATGCTGTTTTTATTGTTGTTAGCCGCCCCGAGTCTATGGAGAGGGGCGGCATACAAATCAATCAATCAATCAAACAAACAAACAAACAAATAAATAAAGGAACTAATTCTGTCTTCTCTGGCAGTCGTCATTTCAGTCGACAAGAAGACATGGGGGAATAAAGTATATTATTTACTTATAACTCATTAAATCATCTGTATTTTTAAAATATTATTTTTAACATAAATTGAATAGTTTTCTCTATAGACTATCTCATAATTTTTCTGTAGATTGTATTAAATTCTGTACTAAATATAATTTGTGGGATAAAGAACAATCTTATCAAAGAAAGAATCAAAGAAAGAATGACAATACACGTATTTCCTGTGCACATACATGAAGCCTTGGACTTGTACATGTTTCTTTTTTCTCATTTAAAGGAGAAAATGAGAAATATTAACAAAGTGATATTCTCCAGTGCTGTTGGAACTGCCATTCACAAAATGCCCACTGTATCACAAAATTTCTGTTCTCCTAATGTAGCACAAAATGAATGATCCGCAGTGCAAAACATTTACATTATAGTGTTTTCATAATCAAACTAAATCCAACGAGTCCATACTTTGCTTATTTAATTTTTTTATTAAAAATGACAGTTGGCCATAAGGTAAGCAAGAATTCCTATACACAGACTGTGCTATGGAGTTCTTGGTGTTCTCTAAATTTGGTTGTTTGCTTGCAAATCTATAATTACTGGACAAAGTAGCTTACCTTTCCTGTGGTGGTGTGATTTTTCCTTGGTATCTTTTGATTAAGGTACTTCTTGATTTTTTTGTATTAATCCTTGCCTATCTAGGTCTTGGCAGCTTGGCTCTTGTAGTTATTGCTTCCTTCATAGCTTTTTTATTGTTTATTTTGAATGGTGTGTAAATATTGATTGCCTCTATGTGTTTATTAATGGAAAATTTTAGACAAATCATGTAGTAAGGAAAAGAAACATAAATATATAAAGAAATTATTAGCCCCTTCTTTAAAAGTATAAACAATTTCAGTAATATATTATATTATATATAAATAATCTCTTATTCTCATATTTCTTCTCTATAAATCCATAAAGCCTTGTTTTTCAGTAATAGATAGTAGAAATCCATTAATGTTTATTAGAGATAATAACATATCTATTTTAATCTTGATCAAATAAACCAATTTATTTTCTTTGTTGTCTCCTTGTTTTTACATTTAATAATCATGATCTTCAAATAATGTAATAGAACTTGATTTCTTTTCATTTTTTCTTTGATCCTTTGTCACAAAATCTTCCAAAACCCTCACAAGTTTCTTTTGTAAATCCAATATAAGAAAATTATCCAGGTCACTTTTAAAGAAAATTATTTAAATATGCCTTTTAATGGTTAAGACATCAGCAAGTTTCATTTTTATGCCCAATGTCACATTCTTGTAGCCTGTTATTTTAAAATCCACTTCTCAGTTCTTGTTCCTCTTCTATAGCATCTTTCAAACAGTTTACCAATAATGACATGATAATGTCAAAAGATTTATTTTAACATAAATTCATTAAGATAATGAATTTATCTTTAAAAAAATTCTGGGTCCCTTGTTCACAAAAATTCTATATGTCCAATGTTAAAGTATTTTATTCCATTCTATATTAGTAAGACAAATTTAAAAGTTCTTCTCCTTTTAAATGCAGTCTGTTGTTCCTTCCCTACAGTGTCCAATCTTCAAAGTCCCATACCATCATTTAAAAAAAGAATTCAAAATAACATTTTTCCATGGGAAGGTATCTAGTAATTAACTTCAGAATCGCTGTTGAATCTTTATTGAAAGTGATCTTTGTCCATTGATAATTTTCCAAAATCAAGGTTCTAATCACTCTTTTTCCATTTATTCAAAAAATAATAATTAAGTCCTTCAATTTGCATTTAAAACTTTGTTCACTAAGAGTTGAAGGAAAATTACAACTTAAGTTTATTTTATCTGGAGTGGGGGAAAGGGTGGCATCATGAATGGTTAATTTAATTGGATGGATGTGGATAATTGTTTCTTAGAAAAATGGGCTTTTAGAATTTTTAGAATTTTTTAATATTAGATTTCCAAAAATTACAAAACCAATATCTAAATGTTCATATCTGTAATTTATGAAACTATTTTGTAATATTTGGTTTAAAATCTGGACACAACTGTTGTAAATTGTTGTCACTTAAAACCATAACACTTTTGCTATATACTATTGCTATATACTTTGGTGCCAAAGGTATAACCTTGTGGCATTTAATAATCTCTTTTTAGTTTTACAATGAAGGATTAAAACTTTCTATTAAGATTTTAATGGGCTTGATCATGTTATTAATTCCATTGCTAATCAGGAAAGCAGTTAAATATAACTTTCAATTTTTAAAAGATGGGAATTAAGTTATCTAGATGATAAGACATTAAACCCTGCTTCATTTTAATTAGCAAGATAGTAGATCTAAATACGAACAATAAACTGTTAGTAGGATAATTCAATGCTTAGTTGAAGGAAACAACATATTAATAATAACAAAATACTGTAGCTTGTTTTGATGCTGAGTTGAGTCCCAGTTTCACTTGAGACTGATGAATAAACAAAGGTCATTCCTATCACTGGAGAAGTCAAAAGGAAGTTCAGATAAGTATCCTCTGAATTAAAGTGATCTAAAGATGAATTTGCTGGGAAAATTTGACATGGTAACAATTTTGCCCAGCCCGGGAAAGTAGGCAAGCGTGTTTAATAAACTATGCAGATAAAATTCATCAGAATTGTATGACTTCTATAAAGGCAGTAGATTAGGCTCTAAAGCATATTTAACATGACCCTAATATTACATTTTGTGGATAAAAGTGAGGAGAAGTGAGCATAACAGATTTATGTCACAAAACTTCATATAGTCTCTTGAAGTATTTTAAGTATGTTAAATTATATGTATTATTATGCATAGACTATGTTGTGTTTCTTGTAAAATCCAGATTATAATTATTATTCTATATTGTTTGATTAATTTTACCCTGTTTTAGTTCAATAGATTTAGCAGGATTGAAGCCTCTTAAATAAAATAAGTTTTATACTCTTTTGCTATGACTCAGCCTTTTCTGAAAAGTTATTAAAATGCATGTGGGCTTTAAATGCCTGATTTTATGTCACCCACCTTCATCTATTATTCCAATTATCTGGCCAATAAGGAATTGCAGAGAGAATGAATGGGACCAGGTTCTCTAAACCTGGTCATCATGAATCTGCCATACTATTCTATTCTTGGACAGATTGTCCCACCTTTAACCTAGGAGCTCCTCTTCCACTTTTTCTCCCCAATAACAATCCCAAGATATACGTTGTGCAGAGATCTCACCATTGGCCCAAAGTCACCTAGAATTTCCATAACTGTAGATAGAGCTGAATATTGATCTCTCCTAGTTCTGCTCCAGTACAATAACCAATACACTGGCATCCAGTGCCAAGCCATCTCTAAACACCAAGGACCATTGAAATAAGTCACATCAGCTCGAGTCATGCCTGGCAGCATGGTAACATTTGTTCATGACAGATTGAGACATATACGGGGGTGGACAAAAAAATGGAAACAACATGAAAATCCAGATTTGTGAAGCTCCCTTCGAACAGTTTTTGTGGAAACTGGGTATGTGTCTATTGAGTTCTGCAGTGATTTTAGGAGCTGTGGTCTTGCGATCCACTCTAACAATTTGTTTTAGATTCCAACAGTCTCTCTCAGACAACTTCAACTTTCAACCAGACCTGTGCTTGGCTGAGGACGTTTTCCCTTCTCTTTCAAAAGCAGTCATTACTTTTGAGACATTACCTCTTGAAACGCCAAACATTAAGTCACTTTCTGTTACACTAGTGCCTGCCATTTGATCACCAACAATTTGGCCTCTTTGAAAGTCTGAAAGGTCTGCCATTTCTAGAAGGTTATAACCAATTTCCTTAAATTTATGTTTAAAAAAGGAAGTTTAAAAAAACATATCAAATAACAGAATTTTTTTTAAAAAAACATTAAAATATGTCAAGTTTTGATTGATTTGAACACGTTCAAACATTATGATGCCAAAATGTCAAGTGTTTCCATTTTTGTGTGCACCCCTTGTACATGCTATGCAGTTTGAGTGCACAGTATTGAGCATCACTGTAGAATATGTTCTCACTTTTGTCTGGCTACCCTCCATCAATCACCCTCTCTTTTAAAAAATGTAGTTATCAGTAAAAACCAACAAACCCTTCCCCTTGCTGTGAATGCTTCGCTGGCCAACCAGTTGAAGCTGTACACTTTATTGCATTGTTTTTCTAGCAAGATTAAATGATCAGAGATGATTTAATCTTGCTAGAGATTAAACTGCCCTGAGTCAGTTGAAAAGGGCGGCATGGAAGTCTAATAAATAAATAAATAATTCAGATGGCCTTTTCTGTTTGTAGTCAAATAGAGAACGGCACACCTTTATCATTGAATGCCACAACATCATGCTGCTAGGCTGAGAAAATGACATGGCTTAACAAGGAGTGTAGCTGTAGCCTCCATCAGCTGCCTGGTGTGCTGTTGTCTTTTCCGTGAGATCACTGAAGTGTCTTTATTACTGAGCATTCATGGTGTCATTTAATGGCTCCCCGGAACACAGGGTACCAGGTTTGAGCCTTCTCATTCGGGCCTCGTGATGTCTGTTCATAAAAATTAATGAGTGGAACATTAAACAAGGACAATCTATTTAGGAGAGTTACTGTTGCATGGAAGATGAACTGAATAAATGAATATTTAGTTCTTTATAAAAGTAGATGTTTAAAAACTTTTTAAAACTCTCCAGAATGATAAAATAGGTTTGAATAAGTGAATAATTTGGAAATTACCATTATTTTTTGAAGTATAAGACACACCAGAGTATAAGATGTACCTTAGTTTTGGGGGAAGGAAACAAGGGGTCCCGAGTCTGCGGAGAGGGGCGGCATACAAATCCAATTAATAATAATAATAATAATAATAATAATAATAATAGGGAAAAATCTGCATCCCAGCAATTTGCCAAATAGCAAACAGTAAACAGATAATATACACTATTTGCTATGTATTTCTGTGCATGTGTGCCTGACCCATAGAAATAGCAAAGAATTGGAGAAATGTACATTATGTCAGTATATTAATACCAGGACGTTTTATTAAATGTAGTCACACTAACTCCTCCCAATAATTTAAATATATCTACTCCAAACACTATTAAATCACGGGTTAACTCAGCTGCCTTATCTTAAGATAGAGTTGTTAACCTGATCCTATGCAGCTTCTGCTCAGGCAATCTCACACTACTCACAAGAACCTACAAAACTTTTGCCAGACCCATCCTAGACTACTGCTTATCTGTCTGGAACTCATACCACATCTCAGACATCAACACCCTTGAAAATGTCCAAAGATATTTCACCAGAGGAGCCCTTCACTCCTCCACTTGAAACAGAATATCCTACGAAAATAGACTAATAATCCTGGGCCTAGAAAGCGTATAACTACGGTGCCTAAAACACTATTTGAGTATTGCCCACAAGATCATATGCTGCAACGTCCTACCGGTCGATGACTACTTCAGCTTCAACCGCAACAACACAAGAGCACGCAACAGATTCAAACTTAATACGAACCGCTCCAAACTTGACTGTAAAAAATATGATTTCAACAATCGAGTTATCGAAGCGTGGAACTCATTGCCAGACTCAATTGTGTCAATCCCTAACCCCCAACACTTCTCCCTTAGACTCTTTACGATTGACCTCTCCAGGTTCCTAAGAGGCCAGTAAGGGGCGTACATAAGTGCACTGGTGTGCCTTTCGTCCCCTGTCCAATTGTCTTTCCTTTCTCTCACTTATCATATATATTTTCTTTCTTTCATATATCCTTTCCTCTAAGTTTACTCTACCCTTATATGTATTACCACATGTCTATTTTTCTTCCTATGTATTTGTGTATTGGACAAATGAATAAATAAATATAAATAAATAAATAAATATTAAAACAGGGCACTGTTACATTTCAGATTATACTTTTACAGATCTTTAAAATTGATGTGGCTTTCTGGAAGTATACATTATTCTCTGCTTTTTAAAAGCAGATACAATAACAAAGGTCAACTTCAGATGAAGCATTTATTTTAAAAAGCTTCTTCATTTTGTTAAGTTGTCTAGAACCATAATAAACAGTCTTTTAAAAAAATAACTCTAATAATGTGAACATTCTCTAGACATTTATAGTTAGTGACTTATCTCCTTGCATCCCATTTCAGCAGTCCAACATTGCCCTCACTGTACCTCCCAGCAATTTGCCTCCTTGCAGCTAGTTGCACTTTCAGTTTAGCACTTAGCAAGCCTGCCCACAGCCTCAAATTATCTGAAAGTCGAGAAACTGATAATGAGTTGCTTGCGCTAATCAGGCTCTGGGCTGTTTGCTGTAAGGAGTAAATTGCTGGGAGGCAAAGGCCAAAGGGTTGGGGTGGTTGGATGGGGCTGCATTCAGTATATAAGATGCACCCAAGTTTTCACCCTTTTTTGGGAGGGTAAAAAGATGTCTCTTATACTCCGAAAAATACAGTAGGTATAAGAAAGTCCACATTTCGTTCCTTTCTCTCCATGTTGAAAATGTAATGTCTGATCTATTCTCATGGGATCTAGAAGATCCTAAAATTAAATTTATTTTGTTTTTCAATTTAGCCTAACTTTCATGAGATTGTGAGGTTTCTATCTAATAACTGGTGGGATTATGGGACATATTATTTATTTTATTTTATATTTTATATTTAAATTTATTTTATTTATTTTATTTCATTTCATTTTATTTTATTTTATTTATTTATTTTGTGATTTGTAGGCCGCCCAATTTCTTACAGACTCTGGGCAGCTAACAGCAATATAAAAACAGCAATATAAAAAACAATGAAACAATTTTAAGAACCCTTAATTGAAACGTTCATCCAGCCAGCTGAGAGAAGATGAAACTGGCTCCAGGCTTGCTTGAAAAACCATGTTTTTACTGCCTTTCAAAAGGCCAGAAGGGTGGGGATTGTGCAGATCTCAGGGGGGAGTTGACTCCATAAAGCCAGAGCCACCACAGAGAAGGCCCTCCCACGTGGTCCCACCAATTGGCATTGCCTGGCTGAAGGAACCGTGAGAAGACCAACTTTGTGGGTCCTGACCGGCCGCTTAGAGGTCCCATATATAATATGGTCCTAAGCCATGTAGGGCTTTAAAGGTAATAACCAACACTTTGAATTGTGTACGAAGACTTATTGGGAGCCAATGCAGTGCCTGAAGCATTGATGTAATGACGAGTATCTAAGTACACCCACAACAGCTCATGCAGCTGCATTTGTAGTCTCTGAACACTTTTCAAGGGCAGCCCCATGTAGAGCACATTGCAATAGTTGAGATATGATGTGATAAGGATGTGAGTGACTGTGAGCAGAGATTCCTGATTCAAGTAGGGCCGCAACTGGTGCACAAGACGAACTTGTGCAAAAGCTCCCCTAGCCACAGCAGAGAGATGGTAGCCTAGACTCAGCTGCGGATCTAGGAGGACAGTGAAGTTGTGGACCTACTCTGGGGGGCTAATATCCCCCCCCCCAGAGTCAAGGATGAACGGATCGAACTGTCCTTAAAAGGCAATGCCCACAGCCATTCAATCATGTCCAGGTTATTATAAACAAGAACAGTAAAATCTCATGAGATTTCAGGAAAGAATGCAAAACTTTCACCTAATTTTATCTGAAATCATGAAATTCTCTTGGACCACTAGTTTTTAGAGCGTTTTTTCCCCCAAATCAGCAAACGTAACAAAGGCATTGTTGCATTTTATACTATATTGCCTTTCATTTTATATTGCCACAGATTCTAATACATCCTGGCAAATTAACAATAATCAGATGAAATTCACATTTCAAGATACTCAAGGCTAAGAAAATCAGAGAGACAGTGATCTATACTTCTACAATGACATCCTGAGCAAGTACAGTATTATATTAAATTCTGTTAAGATGCCAAATCAAGCATTAGATGTTTAAATGGATTCAGAATTGCATTTTCCTACTTGTTTAACATAATTTATGGAACAAAAAAGTGAACCTGCCCTGTGCCATATAATTTCTTATTTAGACGAAATAAATGCTAATGTATGGGGTATGTAAGATATGTCTGATCCAGCTGAGCCCTCTCACAAGATCTAAAAACTTTTCTCTGGATACTTAAGGTAATTGTTTCAAATGTACTAAAAGTGGACTGAAATTTGAGCAATGGAACTACAGAGATATATTCCAATACTTTTTAAAATTGCTGTTGTTACTCTTAGCCTTAATAAACCTGGGCATCTGGGCAAGTGGGCGGAGCCTCATGCTCACACTCACTTTGCAACTGACCAACAGGCAAGAGCAAACCAGGAAAATTTCACCTCTACTCCTCAGTCTAACCTCAGCTTTTGAGACAGTCAATTCCCACCCAAGAATTAACCAGCCCCACCCCTGCTTAGCTTC
This sequence comes from Erythrolamprus reginae, assembly GCF_031021105.1. Taxonomy (NCBI): domain Eukaryota; kingdom Metazoa; phylum Chordata; class Lepidosauria; order Squamata; family Dipsadidae; genus Erythrolamprus; species Erythrolamprus reginae. The sequence continues at coordinate 199,261,968 of NC_091952.1, forward strand.
CAGAAAGCAGCCACTGAATTTATTATTATTATTATTTATTAGATTTGTATGCCACCCCTCTCCGTAGACTCGGGGCGGCTCACAACAATAATAACACAATATATAACAAATCTAATAATTAAAATTTGTTTCCTGTTGATATTTTGTGACATTTTGCAAAACAACAACAACAAATAAGCTACTTTTGTCTTTTAAAAAAATAGTAAATAACTCAAGAAAACAAACATTGAACCCAAGTGGCTGCTTCGAGTGCCTCCATGTCATCAAATCAGACAGCTTTCACTGTGTTTGAAGTTTATAGTGAGCTCAGGAAAACCCCCCACCTCTTTTTGATCACTTCCAGTTTTGACAAATCCTAATTACGGTAGATATCAGGCATAGAGCTTTTTAGCATGGGAAATATTTCAGAATTGTGAATGTGGAGCCTCTACAGATTTACCATGCTTAGAAATAAAACTTGTCTTCAATGTTTTGATTTCCATGTTTATTTTTGAAGCCTAAGAAGGGTCTTTCTTTGTTACTTTTAGTTCGGCTCACCATTTATCCCAGTGTTTCCCAACCTTGGCCACTTGAAGATATTTGGACTTCAACTCCCAGAATTCCCCAGCCAGCAAATGCTGGCTGGGGAATTCTGGGAGTTGAAGTCCAGATATCTTCAAGTGACCAAGGTTGGGAAACACTGATTTATCCAACCTTGTTATTTTTTGTATACCAAATGATGGTGACGCTGTTATCCATTCAGTCATGTTTGACTGTTGACAATCCTATGGGACAGGTCTCTCCAGATCTTCCAATCTTGCGCTAGCTCTTTGAATTGGTTTATACTCTGTTATGTGTGTAGTATGCGTTCTATGCTGTTGTATATGTTTATCATATAAAGCATCCTTGATATTTTGCAAACATTGTAATTTTATTTTTCAGAGATTTAATATCTGTAGATGGAATAGACACAAAGCTCACTAACATGATACTATTATGATGGTAATATTAATACAAGAGAAACGTAAGTGTGATAAGCAGCATAGAAATTTAATAAAATAAATGAATAAAGATGGAATAATAAAGATAGCAAGTAATTTGACAAAAATGATTTATTGGCAGGGTGTCGCATAAATTGAATTGTTCTCAGATACGCAAGACTCTTAATTTTGTCCTGCAATTAAACAGTAATTTTCAATTTTGAATACTAGGGTTTTAAAAAAGGGAGAGATATCATACTTCTATATTGCACAGTACAGATTTCACGTTTGCCAGGAATCTAAATCAGTGTTTCTGAAGCTCAGCAACTTTAAGAGATGTGGATTTCACTCCCAAACTTTTTCAGCCAACATGATGAATGTGAAATTCTAGAAATTGAAATCTATAGATCTTGAAGTTGCAGAGCTTCAAAAAACAAAAAAACCCTGATGTAAATTACACAACATATAATTACGTAAATTACATAAACTAAAAGCATGAAAATGTATCTCATCAAAATCCAGAATAATTTTGAAATTGCATTTCAAAGTCATAATTAAAATGCATTCCAATTCCAATGGGGAAGAACTTTTTTGTTCCAACGTGATATAAGTTAGTGACGTTTCACGCATTGAATTTAGCCAAAACAAAACAAACCACATTATAATTTAGTCCAAAGTGCTGCCAAAGTATTTATTTATAGGGAATGAGTTCTGGTGTAGAAACTAGACTAAAACGTGTAATTTACATTGATTTCAGAGGTTTGATATGAAACAAATCTATCATGATACTTTTTAGTTATTTTCCCCTTTATATTCTGCTTTTTCAGCTTTAAGAGAAATATATCATCTCTTCTGAAGCATTCATTACTATCATTACTAATTCAGCTTACAGAACTTCTTTTAAATAGGAATTAAGTTTCAACTCATGAAGCTACTTTATAGCTCTCTCTAGATGGGTAATGGGACTATTTTATAAGCATTAGTTGCCGATACTTTTCCTATTCATGGGTTTCAGGATTCTGTGTCTTTGTGTCTCAAGTACTGTAATTATCTGCAAATAATCTTTTTATGTCTTTCAAATATCACTTCTTATGAAATGGTAAGTGAAACATCCATGTTTAAATGCTGGGATATGACATTTTCTTTGGTTCTGTCAACACACAGAGATACCATCCAGACTAATGTTTTCTTTAAAATATAGTTCATATTTTTCTAACATCTTTTTCCTGATGCAAATATTGGGACTTTTTAAAAAAATTGATGAATCCTTGAACTTCTTCCATGAGTATATTTATTTATTTATGAAACTTACATGGCCATTCATCTTGTATACCATAACTATGAGTGGCTTGAAAAAAACAATAAAAACATTCAAGAAACATTTTTTTAAAATCTTCAAAACAATATCTATACAATATAAAATGTAACCCTTCCCTGGTACAGAGCTGAAGGGATTGGATACTGTAGCCTAGAGGATAATTCTCTGCCTTACAAGGCAAAGGTTGCAGGTTCAAGTCCCAGTGGGTATGGCTAGCTGATGAGGCCAAAATAAGGCCGAAATAGATCTATCCTAGTCTCCCTTAATTTTCAAATTCAGCTTAAACATGTGACACATACAGATAGAATTGTCGGCTATCAATAAAATTAACTGCCTTGGAAATGGCCCTGGGTTGGGCCGAGAGGCAAAAAAGGAGCTGTGATGTTCCTTCAATATACCAGGGTGATTCGACACAAAATGTAACCCTTCCCTGGTACAGAGCTGAAGGGATTGGATACTGTAGCCTAGAGGATAATTCTCTGCCTTACAAGGCAAAGGTTGCAGGTTCAAGTCCCAGTGGGTATGGCTAGCTGATGAGGCCAAAATAAGGCCGAAATAGATCTATCCTAGTCTCCCTTAATTTTCAAATTCAGCTTAAACATGTGACACATACAGATAGAATTGTCGGCTATCAATAAAATTAACTGCCTTGGAAATAGCCCTGGGTTGGGCCGAGAGGCAAAAAAGGAGCTGTGATGTTCCTTCAATATACCAGGGTGATTCGACACAAAATGTAACCCTTCCCTGGTACAGAGCTGAAGGGATTGGATACTGTAGCCTAGAGGATAATTCTCTGCCTTACAAGGCAAAGGTTGCAGGTTCAAGTCCCAGTGGGTATGGTTAGCTGATGAGGCCAAAATAAGGCCGAAATAGATCTATCCTAGTCTCCCTTAATTTTCAAATTCAGCTTAAACATGTGACACATACAGATAGAATTGTCGGCTATCAATAAAATTAACTGCCTTGGAAATGGCCCTCGGTTGGGCTGAGAGGCAAAAAAGGAGCTGTGATGTTCCTTCAATATACCAGGGTGATTCGACACAAAATGTAACCCTTCCCTGGTACAGAGCTGAAGGGATTGGATACTGTAGCCTAGAGGATAATTCTCTGCCTTACAAGGCAAAGGTTGCAGGTTCAAGTCCCAGTGGGTATGGCTAGCTGATGAGGCCAAAATAAGGCCGAAATAGATCTATCCTAGTCTCCCTTAATTTTCAAATTCAGCTTAAACATGTGACATATACAGATAGAATTGTCGGCTATCAATAAAATTAACTGCCTTGGAAATGGCCCTCGGTTGGGCTGAGAGGCAAAAAAGGAGCTGTGATGTTCCTTCAATATACCAGGGTGATTCGACACAAAATGTAACCCTTCCCTGGTACAGAGCTGAAGGGATTGGATACTGTAGCCTAGAGGATAATTCTCTGCCTTACAAGGCAAAGGTTGCAGGTTCAAGTCCCAGTGGATATGGCTAGCTGATGAGGCCAAAATAAGGCCGAAATAGATCTATCCTAGTCTCCCTTAATTTTCAAATTCAGCTTAAACATGTGACATATATATATATATATATATATATACACATACATACAATAAATGTCAAGTTCCCAATAACAACTTCATAATTTCATTTAACATTTTAATTAAATTATAAGATAAAATAAGATACAAAATACAAAAGGAAACAGGAGAACGGTGGGGAGGAAGAGGGGGAAGACAACTTCAACTCACTGGGCTCCAATCTTCTTTGGTTCAATGCTTGGGGGGAGGGGAAGGAAGCAGTTTTTTAAAAGCTTTCTTGAGGTGTGTTGTTATTTCGTTGAAGCTTCCCTTGCTGGGAAACCCCACCTCCGGACTTCCGTTGCCAGCAAAAGCGCCCGTCTTGGCGCTGGTGGGATTCCCCTGCTAGGATTCCCCTGCAGCATCGCAAAATCCGGAGGTGGGGTTTCCCATGGAGGGGAGCCTCAGGGGAATCCAACCAATGTGAAAACGGGCGCTTCGGCTTGCAAAAGGGGTGAATTTTGGGCTTGCGCGCATTAATCGCTTTTCCATTGGTTTCTATGGGAAACATTGTTTCGTCTTACGAACTTTTCACCTTATGAACCTAGGACAAGACTGTATATTAAAAAAGGAAGAGATAATATGTACTGAATAAATTCATAAAAGTGATGTAAGAAATAGGATAAAATAGATCATAAAATAGATATTTATGTATAGAAGAACATATAGAAGGAATAGATAGAGAAAAGATTGATAAATATTTACAGTATATGCATCTGAAATTTTGTGAAGTGATCTTAAGCTAAGAACTAAGATTCCTATCATTGTATGATGGTATGTTATGTCATGTTTTTGTGTATATAAAATAATAATAAAAAAAATAGATATATTGAATGTTTGTGAAACTAAATGAAAAAGGAGTGTAGGCATCCTGTCCAATCTGGCAAAGTAGAATAAAAAACAACATGCATTAAAGTGTAGGTTGAATCATAAATAAATTTTATACATATACACTGGTTAATTCAAAAAGTTATTTTAGATATTTTTTTTAAAGTACAAAGATCTAAGATAAAAAAGAAAACTTGGAGAAAGCAAAGGATAGGAAGAAATGTGCAGAAAATAGTTAAGAAGAAAAAAGAATAGAAAGATAGAAAAAGTGTGTCTTCTGATTCTCTTTGATATATAGTTTTTTTTTTAAATGACATCAAATTCTTACTCCAAGCTTAACATTGTTTACATTATTTCTATGTCCCATATGATACCAATCACCAAATCCCAAAATCAGCTTTTGATATCTTTCAGTTTCCTACAAAAATTCTCACAGTGGTTGCTTTTCTGATTTTCAGCATAAACAAGCACAACGAAAAATTGGTGCACCTAAAAATCAAACTAGATACATAGTGAAACATGGCTTGTTCTTTCTTGTGGGGAATTTTGGGAAATGGCACTGTCATTTAGAACAATTGTCTTCCTAGTCTTCCAGCTCAGTGCTAGCTGACAGAAGCACTTCAGGCAAAGATGTTTAGGAAGCAATCCAAGCAACATTTAATGTGGATAAGCATTAGAAACTGAACTGTGGGCAAAGCAATAAATTCCCCTCTAGAGACGCACACACATGCATGAGATTAGCAGAAGAAACATTTCCAAAGGCAACATAATCAAGTTAAATGACCAATTAGAATTGGGAACAAACAGAGAACCAATAAGAGACTATTCCTCATCAACATGTACCAATCAGAAATCAATTAGCTAAAGGCCAATTAGAAGTCAAAGATACTTTGACATCTAATTGGCCTTTATTTAATTGGCCTAATTGGCCAATCCAGGCATTGATCACAAAGAGGGATCAATGCCTGGAACTCACTACCTGACTGTTGTTTCTTCCCCTAACCCCAAGATTTTCAACCTTAAATTATCTAATGTTGACCTCTTCCCTTTTCTAAAAGGTCCGTAAGGGGCGTGCATAAGCGCACTGTTGTGCCTACCGTCCCTGTCCTTCTGTCCTATTATCTTTTTTATCACCTCTTTACACTTTGTTATGTTAATATAAACTGTAATTGTATACTTGTATGACAAATAAATAAATAATAAAATACTGAGCTGTAAAAACAAAAGCCCAGTCAGTGCCTACCACTCTGAAGAATGCCAGTCACATATCTTGCAATTTTAGTACAAAAGATTGAAATTGAAGATTGAAAAAAAATGAAGTTACCTGAAGTCTAGGTAACATTCAGTTCTGCAATCCATTTGGACATTATATAGCAATGTTTGTCGATCTCTGCCAACTGTAAGATGTGTGGATTTCAACTTTCAGAATTCTCACTGTGGATCTGAGGAATTCTGGGAGATGAGGTTCATACATCTTAGAGTTGCTAAGGTTCAGAAAGTCTGTTCCGTACCACAAAATATTGTGTCACAAAATGACATAAAACTGGCAGGAGTAGCCAACTCTTCAGAAGATAGGCTCAAGATGCAGAAAGATCTTGACAGACTTTAACACGGGGCGCTATCTAACAAAATGAAATTCAATGGTGAAAAAAGTAAGGTTCTACATTTAGGCAAGAAAAACAAAATGCACAGGAACAGTATATGTGGTACATTGCTCAACAGTGGTAACTGTGAGAGTAGACAACCATTTAAATATGAGCCAGCAGTGTTCAGCAGCTACCAAAAAAAAAGCCAAAATAGTTCTCGGCTGCATTAACAGAGGTATAGAATCAAGATCATGTGAAGTGTTAATACCACTGTATACAGTGATCCCTCGGTTAGCGCGGGGGTTACGTTCCAAGACCTCCCGCGCTAACCGATTTCCGCGTTATACTGGATGCGGAAGTAAAAACACCATCTGCGCATGCGCGCCCTTTGTTCCATGGCCGCACATGCGCAGAAGGTGGAGCGACGCAAGTTCGGAGGCTGGCAATGCAATGGTGATTTTTCCGGGCTCCTCGCCGCTACCCACAGGGCAGCGCTGGCGGCAATGGCAATGGCAACCCTCCCTCCTTCCCTCCTTCCCTTCTCTCCCTCCCTCCTTCCCTCCTTCCTTCCTCTCACCGGCTTTCTTGGGGCAGCGCTGGCGGCAATGGCAATGGCAACCCTCCCTCCTTCCCTTCTCTCCCTCCCTCCTTCCTTCCCTCCTTCCCTTCTCTCCCTCCCTCCTTCCCTCCTTCCTTCCTCTCACCGGCTTTCTTGGGGCAGCGCTTTTTTTTGCGTTTGCAACGATTGGTCGAGATTTTGGCCAATCAGCAATCAGTATGACGTCATCGGGCGGGAAAAACCGTGGTGTAGGAAAAAAACCGCGGACTTATTTTTTAATTAATATTTTTTGAAAAACCGCGTTGCAGCGTTTCGCGCTAATCGAGAACGCGCAAATCGAGGGATCACTGTAATGCCTTGGTAAGGCCACACTTGGAATGCTGAATTCAGTTTTGGTCTCCACAATGTAAAAAGGATGTTGAGACTCTAGAAAGAGTGCAGAGAAGAGCGACAAACATGATTAGGGGACTGGAGGCTAAAACAGATGAAGACCGGTTGCAGGAACTGGGTATGTCTAGTTTAATGGGGGGAAAAGGACTAGGAGAGACATGATAGCAGTGCTCCAATATCTCAGGGGTTCCCACAAAGAAGAGGGAGTCAAACTATTCTCCAAAGTACCTGAGGGTAGAATAAGGAGCAATGATGGAAACTAAACAAGGAGAGAAGCAGCTTAGAACTAAGGAGAAATTTCCTGATAGAACAATTAATCAGTGGAAACGTTTGACTCCAGAAGTTGTGAATGTTTTAACACTGGAAGTTTTAAAGAAGATATTGGATAACCATTTGTCTGAAGTAGTGTAGGGTTTCCTGCCCAAGCAGGGGGTTGGACTAGAAGACCTCCAAGGTCCCTTTCAACTCTGTTGTTGTTGTTGTTGTCCCTTTCAACTCTGTTGTTGTTGTTGTTGTCCCTTTCAACTCTGTTGTTGTTGTTGTTGTTGTTGTTAGTAGTAGTAGTAGTCCCTAAACCCTGGAAAAGAGAAAAACCTCTTGGGCAGAAGCTTACCTTTTCTAACTTAACTATTTCATGGAAAGCAAAAAATAAGAATAAAAATTCACCCTTTCCTTTCTTGAGTCAGCTACTGTGTGCAAGTTAGAGCCCTATCATTTCGCTCATTAACAAACAGAAAGTACTTTATGGGTTTGTTTGTTTTTTGTGGTCACTTTATACATGGATCAATTAATGGATAGTATTAGCTATGTCTTTGTGAAAAAACAAAACAAAAGTATATGTTGCTGCAGGGTGAATAAGCTATTTCACTTAGTTTTTATACTATATTGCACAGAATGGATCCATAATGCACCTCCTTATTAAGAAACATGGCTTAAAATGAAAGACTAAATACTGTTAATTAGTAATTCATAAAAGTAAATACTGTTAATTAACAGTTTGCCAGTATATAAAATGTTTGTCTCAGTTAAATCACCGTAAAAAGAAGCCAAATAACTAGTAGTTGAGAGAATAAAGAAGAGCTTTCTTCCACTTCTACAAACTTAACAAAATAATAATAATAAATCATTTTTTTTATTTATTTATTTATTTATTTATTTATTGGATTTGTATGCCGCCCCTCTCCGGAGACTCGGGGCGGCTAACAGCAATAATAAGACAGCATATAAAAATAATCCAATACTAAAAACAATTAAAAACCCATTATTATAAAAACCAAACATACATACAGACATACCATGCATAAAATTGTAAAGGCCTAGGAGGAAAGAGTATCTCAATTCCCCCATGCCTAGCGGCAGAGGTGGGTTTTAAGTAGCTTATGAAAGGCAAGGAGGGTGGGGGCAATTCTAATCTCTGGGGGGAGTTGGTTCCAGAGGGCTGGGGCCACCACAGAGAAGGCTCTTCCGCTGGGGTCCTGCCAAGCGGCATTGTTTAGTTGACGGGACCCGGGGAAGACCCACTCTGTGGGATCTAACTGGTCTCTGGGATTCGTGCAACAGAAGGCGGTCCCTGAGATAATCTGGTCCGGTACCATGAAGGGCTTTATAAGTCATAACCAACACTTTACTTTCCTATGCTTAGGGAATGTACATAAAATGTCTTCAAAATTTCAGTGCCCGGGTTGCTGATTTCTAAGTAGAGCCTATAATTAAGTGAAATAGAAGCAAGCCGGTCATTGATTTTGCTTCTGCATTATAAATCTAGAATGCTATTGTCCAGAAAGCTGAAACAAAAGTATAGGAAGAGGAAATCAAATACCATACACTTTTTAAAGATCATCCTATACAAGTCTCTGAAAATGCTACAAAACTCCCTTAGCAAAGAACAATTTGATTGTCAATTTATGAATATAAAGCCAATACAACAAGATTTTCCAATGAAAATTATTCATTCTTTATTCTTGTTGTAATTTAGTAGTACAGTATAGGTGTGTGCATCAACATTCTAATTGTCCATTTATTCGCTAGTGAATTATGCTTAGAAATGTACTGGCAAGACAAGGCACAGAATGTGTGTGATCCATTCAACATAACTAATAAATGACAAGATGAGCCTAACTGGTCAGCTCATTCTAAATTATGTCAGATGAGATGTTTGCAATCATCCTGTCATATTTGACAAAATGATACTGGTTTGAGGAAATTAAAAAAAAGAGGAAACAGAATTTTTTTCACTGCTTCTGGTTTTCTTCACTGCCAGTTCACAGCTTGACGCACCACACAAGTGCGTGCAGCATGCACAGTGCTACAAAAAGCCCACCTGTGCATGCACAGAAGCAAAAAAACCCCACTTCTGAATCTGCGCAGAAGCAAAAAAAAATATGGTGGTGTCTATGGCACCGCCGAGAGAGTTGGTTTGTGGGCATGGCAGGCCTGGATCGCTGCCGATTCTAGTGATCCAGGCTGCCAAGTTCCAAAGAACTGACCTGAACTGAAAGGATCCTTTTCCTTTTCCTTTCCTTTTCTTTCCCAAACAGAAAGATGGCATCTTTTGAGCAGTACAGAAACTGAATGTGTAGAAGCAACTTTATTTACCTGAGATAGTTTTGCTTGTTGCAAAACTAACAAGGTGCAACTAACAAGCTGGATATTATCAAGGCAGCAATTCCAGGAAAGGGAATAAAGTTCACAGTTGTGCCTACCAGTCTTGCCCTTAGGGTTGTGGCAGGAAAGCAGTTGATTATCTATCTGATAATTGCTAGTAGCATGCAGTAAGTGGCAATGACTAGCTAGGCATTGTGTAGGTATAAGTTTACAAGTTTAGCATTCCCTGCCATAAAATTGCTTGGCTAATCTTTGGGGTCAGTCTCACCATATTTCCCACCTGTAAAAAAGCTATGTTTTCCCATATGCTCAGTCTCTTGCTTATATAATACTATACCTGTGCATCCTGTACATGGGTTGCCTTGCAACTGTCATCACTCCTTGGATTACTTACAGCATCAAAGTCCAACATTAGCTGGAAGATGTTGTTGAAAGTTGAAGAAAGTTCGGGCGTGACCCAAATCGTTCTTTCTTTCCTTTTCTTTCTTTTCTGCAGTCTCAAGCAATAAGCTGCTGGGACCTATTTTTAAAATAATAATAATGATGATGATGATGATATTATTATTATTATTATTATTATTATTATTATTATTATTAATTAGATTTGTATGTCGCCCCTCTCCCGAAGACTCGGAGTGGCAATAATAATAATAATAATAATAATAATAATAATAATAATAACAACAACAACACAGCAAACGAGATCACTATGCTGGATTTCGTATTTCATCACCAGTCGGGCGCTTCCCAAGCACCTTTTGCAATTGACAGATGGAGATTTTGTCAATTCCGATGATTTTCAAATGTCCGCTGAGATCCTTTGGCACTGCGCCCAGCGTGCCAAATACCACTGGGATCACTTTCACTGGCTTATGCCAGAGTCGTTGCAATAATAATAATAATAATAATAATAATAATAATAATAATAATAATAATAATAATTTATTAGACTCCGAAAACTCTTGTTTGTTCGTTCGTTTTCTTTCCCTCTCCTTGCAACTGAAGTATCCTACTATACGTGGGAAATTCGAGGCCACCTACTTTTAATATCGAGGATGCACCACCTTTGTTGCATCCAAGAGATAAAGTCGCTTTTATTTTACACGAGGAACTGTTCTCCAGTTGCACCATCGCAGATGCCATATTTTTTTTGGTCTGCTCCTCAACATCTCTTTCAAAAAGTTACCAGCTGCTTTCAAGATCAAAAGGCTCTCGGATCCGGTTCTATTCCCGCTAGCTACGTGGAGGGATCCGTGACCCTCTCCTCTTTTAGTTCCTCCCGTCGTCCTGAGCCAAACGAAGGCAGGGCTGCTTCTGCCTTATCCTCGGAATCCCTTTCATTCCCTCCCGCAAAAAAAAAAAAGCCAAAAAAAAAAAAAAAAAAAAAAGCAGCAGCCTCCAAATTGCGCACACCAGAGAGGGCGGGGGGAAAGCGAGTGGGATCCGACGAAGCCACCAATAGGGAGAGGGCTTTGGAGAGCGGGGGCGTGGCTTAGCAGGCTCCGGGTAGGTCCGTCGGGCTGTTTTTTTCCCCCAAAGCGAAGCCAGCTTTGCCGCTCTGCAGGTGGCGAAGGTTCGGAGTCGGAGCTCGCCGCGCAGGGGTCGCCAAAGCGCTCCGCGGACCGGGTTCCCTTTACAGCTGGGTTCTACTTAGCGGCACTTTTCCTCCGGGAAAGGCGGGATTGGGGCGTCGGGCTCCCCCCCCCCCCCCCCAAACAGCTCGCAGGTGAGCCGCTTCGCTTCCGCGCCTCGTTATTTGAAAGCGGGCTCCGCGGCTGGAAAAAAAAAGGGAGGGGGGAGGAGAGCAAAAGGGACCTGAGGAGATTCCGCGTGCCTTGGCCAATGGAAGCGGGGCTGGAAGGATGCGCCGCGAAAAACCGCTGTCCCGTCCTTGGCTTTGAGGTCAGTCTAAGGGGGAAAAAGGACTCTCGCCCTGAGGTGGCTGCCTTGGCAAGAACGGTAGCCGTTCCGCCAACGGAGTTATAAATGCCAGCCGCCGTTTCTTCTGTGCTGGAGCGCCCGGAGATCCGCCTTGGGCCAGTTTTTTTCCCAACGGGATCCTCGGCTTTGGCCTCTTGCGCTAAAAAAACAAAACCAAACCAAATCTCCGTCGATCTCTCTCCCACGCTCTATTTACAGGGTCGCTCCGTGAGTGCGTAACCCTTACGAAGTACCAGCACCTGCCGGCTTGGAGGATTTATTATTATTATTATTACCTTTTCTAAGCTTCGGTTCGACCGCCCGTCACCTTAGGGACCCGTCGCCCCGTCTCGGCTTGCTCTCCTCTCTTGCCGGATTCTTATTAAGAGAAAGAAAGAAAGAGAGCCGTGCGGATCCGGAATTGAACAGCTTAGGAACTTCGCTCGCTCGCCCACCTGCCCGCCCACCCCCAGACTTAATTTTGCCAGCCCGTATATAGAAACCAATTGACGGCACAACTTTTGCGGGGTGTGTGTGTGTGTGGAGCTGATTGATCCTTAAATCAAAGCAGGAGAAGGAAAATCCTTTTTAAGTCCGGGTAAAAAGGATAAGGATCCTTTCTGTCTTCCTATTTATGCTTTTATTGATTGATTGATTGATTGATTGATCGATTGATTGATTGATTGATTTTGTCCATTACACAATGAGGGTTTTAGTGGGTATACACATAGTAAAATACATAATGAAGGTTATAGAGGATACACTCATAGTAAAAATATTTCTAAGAAAGAATAGAAGAGAAGATATAGGAATAAAACATATCAAATAAAGAATAGAATACAATAGAATTTTATTGGCCAAGTGTGATTGGACACACAAGGTATTTGTCTTGGTGCAGATGCTCTCATCGTACATAAAAGAAAAAGATACTACATTTGTCAAGAATCATGTGGTACAACACTTAATGATTGTCATAGGGGTCAAATAAGCAATGAAGAAACAATCAATATTAATAAAAATCTTAGGATACAAGCAACAAGTTACAGTCATATAGTCCTAAGTGGGAGGAAAAGGATGATATATATCAATGAAGGAATAGAAGAAGAGATATAGGGATAGGAAAAAAGTATAGGAGATATAGGAGAGCAATAGGACAGGGGACAGAAGTCACTCTAGTGCACTTATGCATCCCCTTACTGACCTCTTAGGAATCTGGATAGGTCAACCATAGATAATCTAAGGGTAAAGTGTTGTGGGGTTGGGGATGACACCATGGAGTCCGGTAATGAGTTACACGCTTCAACAACTTGGTTACTGAAGTCGTATTTTTTACAGTCAAGTTTGGAGCGGTCAATATTAAGTTTAAATCTGTTGTGTGCTCTTGTGTTGTTGTGAGTGAAGCTGAAGTAGTCGCCGACAGGCACGACGTTGCAGCATATAATCTTATGGGCAATACTTAGATCATGTTTAAGGTGTCTTAGTTCTAAGCTTTCTAGGCCCAGGATTGAAAGTCTAGATCATGTTTAAGGCGTCTTAGTTCTAAGCTTTCTAGGCCCAGGATTGAAAGTCTAGTCTCGTAGGGTATTCTTTCTTCCATAGATCACAAATAATGCCATTCCTGCCCCCCAACCCCAACAAGTGGGAAAACTGCTTGTTGCTCACTTTTTTCCAAAACAAAATCCATATTGTCTAGAGCAGTTTTTCCCAACCATGGCAACTTGAAGATATCTGGACTTCAACTCCCAGAATTACCCAGCCAGCATTGGGTGTTGAAGTCCAAATATCTTCAAGTTGCCAAGGTTGGGAAACACTGGCCTAGAGCACCTAGAGTGCTTAGGGCAGTGATGGCAAACTTATGGCACGGATGCCACAGGTGGCACTTGGAGCCATATCTGTTGGCACGCAAGCCGTTGCCCTAGTTCAGCTCCAACGTGTGTGTATGTGCTGGCCAGCTGATTTTTGGCTCGCACAGAGGCTCGGGGAGGGGTGTATTTGATTTCCAAGGCGCTTCTGGGGGGATCGTGGAGGGTGTTTTTACCCTTCCCCACCTCCAGGAAAGCCTTTAGAGCCTGGGAGGGCAAAACATGAGCCCACTGGGTCCAGCAGAAGTTGTGAAACAGGCCATTTCTGGCCTCCAGAAGTCCTCCGGGGTATGGGGAAGGCGTTTTCACCTTCCCCAGGCATTGAATTATGGGTGTGGGCAGTTGCGCATACGTGATAGCATGCGAGCATGTTCTTTTGGCACCCAAGTAAAAAAAGGTTAGCCGTCACTGCCCTAGGGAGTTGGGCGGCATGCAAATTTAAATCAATCAATCAATAAGCAAGCAAGTAAGCAACATTACAAACTAAAAAATACTGTACAATATAAGAAGCAATTGTAGGTAGCTAAAAATTATTAAGAGTATCAGCTTTCTTTCTCTTTATCCCCTATTATCCCTCTCCATACCCCATTGTTCTACCTCCTTTTCCTATACCTTGAATTCATGTGCTCCTATGAGAACTATCAACCTTTCTCGTTTTCTCTTATCAGACTATGTAAGGGGGCAGAAAAAGCTAGTGTAACGTGAGGTCCAGGTTATATGTTGTCATTTTTACACTCCCATTCAAAGCAGAGGGCTACTTTTATCTCTCAGCAGTGTTTTTAATCTCTGGGTTTGTCTCTCTTAGAATGGGAGAGATTGATACTGCCTCGAATATGCAGCAGCTGCAATATTACAGTGCAATAGCACTGAGAGGGGTGGGGAAAACATGTAACAGATACTGCAGGGAGAATGGAAAGACAACACAAATAGGGAGAATAAATTTAATAAACAATCATATATGTAATGTTGCTAGTTATACTTGTTATCAGAAAGTTGAGTATATTTTTTCTTAAACGACTTCATAATAAATATTCTGTAGTGTTTATAATTAAGAGCGGCTTGATTGACTGTATGATTAACGACAAAGCTGTAACATCTGGATATGCCAATTTTTTCCCCTAAGCATTAAATAACAAAGCTTACATTTTACCAAATATCATGGTAATCCTTTAAAAAACACGTGACTTTTTCAGGATGAAAAGATTGATGTTGTTTTTGCCTGCTTCCCTTGTCTTGTAATCTTCACAACACAACACTGTATAGTAGTATTCTATGATAGCCTTTCCTCTTACATTACTGAAATTTAAATAAATTTATTTTCAGTAAATGAACCATAAGAGCAAAGTTTACTTTATGATGCTTATAAATATGCACATATGCATCCTTCCCATGAAGCTTTATGAATCAATTTAAATAATGAACCTCCAAATTTTTAATTAACACTTTCATATTCAAGGAAACCCTGAAGAGATTACAATAAAGAGAATAACCACTATGTATTATATTTGCCCTTAACAACCCCTTTCATCTTGCCTATTATAAATAAGAATCAAAATAAGAATACATTGGATAAATATTAACTGATAAACAACAATTTCCCTGTCTTTTGCTGGGAGGGAACATAAACTCTCAAGGACCTGCTTTATCTCCAAGAGTAATTAAAATTCTTTTTTTAGTCAGCTCACTCCAAGCTCTTTTAAAGGTTGAACTTTTTCCAATAAGGTTTATCTTTCTTTCTGCTGAACGTAGTTGTTTCACACATCACTTGTGCTTTCCCTGCGGTTCAGTGACATTGTAGGATTTTATGCTTAAACTAATTGCTGATTGTCCAAGCTGTTGCTATGCTAAGATGATGAAACCTTGGGTTCTAATCACATTTGGGCTGTTGCGTTTCATTGGATAATAGAAACAAGGGGACTAGCAAGTAAAAAGTTAACTGGGCAATTTAATTTCAGACATTCAATGGGATGAGCTGGGATCCTGTCATTTCTAAAGGCCAAAATCCAGATTGGATAAGGGTCATAGCCCATTATTGATGACTAATGGTCACAGTATAAACATAAAGGCTGCATCAGCAAATTCAATATACTATGTGTTTTGCAGGTATCAGGAAAGTTCTGGAGATTTCACAAACAACTGATTGCAGTTGTGTACACTGTTGAATTTGTAATATGTAATTAGATACCGATTGTGATTAATGGGAACAATTTGTTCATTCTGTTTCTGAAGCATTAAGAATATGAACTCTGATACATTTTGCAAAGTTCATTTTCTTATCTTTCTTCCAATGTGGAGTGGTGATGGGAATTGAATTCTCGGAAAGGGGCGGCATACAAATCCAATTAAATAAATAAATAAATAAATATCCATTTTAATTTTCTATTGGTGGTCTTATTTAACTGTCACGTGTAATATCATTCTTCTAAGAAGCTCATAGTGGAATTTTAGGGTTGGCCTACTTTACTGTTGGAAGAGCCTAGGGAGATTACTTAGGTTGAAAGAACAGAACTATCAGGTTCACCAGATAAAGGCTATTATTGCTAGCACTCTCTATTATGCTGTAATACTGATGAAACGGGCTTTTTCAACCCAATCGTAACTCTGTTCTGTACTTGCTATAGTTAGGCTTATTAACAGTCTCCCATAGGAAACAACTCTGAGTGACTTTTTTTGAACTTAAATTCCACTACAAGGTAGGGAGGACAGAGGAATTGAGAAATGGTCTGGGAAATCTGTGATCAATGTGTACAAATATTTAGAGGCGGGGGCTTTTGTGTGTGAGAGAATCAGTTTTTGATGCCTGATGATTGCTTGGACAAGTCTCCCTGGATTTCTTGGCAATTTGGGGGGAACGTGGTTTGTAGTTGCTTCTTCCTTAGGGCTGAGAGAAAGTAACTGGCCCAAGATTACCCAGTTAGCTCCATGCCTGAGACTAGAATTCACAATCACCCAGTTTTTAGTCTGATATCATGACCATACCTTTTAAATAAATAACTAAAGGGACAATTATGGTGCAGGATTTTTATTTTTCATTAGTTTATTTATTGGTTTAATGGCTGTTGTAAACCACCCAAGGTTGCTTAAGATGGGTGGCCATATACATCTTTTAAATAAATAAGTAAGGCAATACAGAAGTATTGTTAATGTATAGCATTGTTCACTTATTTGCTTCACTGGCATCCTTACTGAGCTAGGCAGGGTGATCTTAGTTATGTTCTTTGTTTTAGAATATTTCAGGATGCACATTATGGATAGGAGTGGCTCAGGATATCATGTCTTCTAATGGCTGTTGTAAACCACCCAAGGTTGCTTAAGATGGGTGGCCATATACATCTTTTAAATAAATAAGTAAGGCAGTCCACCAAGCTGGCTTTCTGTATAGAGGTGCACTTAATAATTTAAATTATGACCTCTTTCAGTTCTTAAACCTCTTTTGACAACAACAGGACGCTATTGGCAAAGTGAACAGTTCAGAAAAATCAAGCATTATGTGCCATGCAATGGTCAATCAGGAAACGCACAACCACAGAAAAGTTGTAGTGCTCCTTAGCAGCTTGTCATGGGGTCTGTTGGAACAGAAGATTTGCTTGAAATAAGCAGTGCAATTAGAATTCTATTTTTTTCCTCCCGTTTTATTCAAATAGCTGATAAAACAAAGTTAATTTTCATTTCCTCAGCCCCAAGACTTGCAAGAGTGCTTTGCTTCTTTTTCTTTATCGCCATTTTTTTCTTCTTCTTTAATAAAACAGAATTTCAGAAACACAAATTAGATATTTTTTCCTGAATTCCCATCTTTTTGTTCTGCTCAGATTGTATCATCTGCATGCATGCAGATTGTGAGATATATTTACCATATATGTGTACTATTCTAACTACACTCCTACCAATGATATAGATTTAACCAGGGAAGGGCTACCAAAACTTTTACTACCACGCTATGTGCTAGATTGGTGAACAATGGAGGATCATGTTGTAGCTTTAACTCTGCTTTATTAGGGTTAAGCTGGAACGTCCCTCAATATATATGCAAGAGCAAGTATATGTTACAAAGGCAAGATGTTTCTGCGCACGGCTTGCAGTCCTTTTAAAAAGTTTTTTCCTGTGTAGGCGTGGCTTGACAGCTGCTTGAATTTTGAGGGCCACGTCTTAGCCAATCCGTGGCCAGCATGCAAATAGGTGGACATTAGCATACTAAACACTGTGGGTGTGGCTTGTGCATTTTCTTTCAACATCTTTCACTGCAAATTGGGTGCTCTAGGATGGAGCTCCATTTTTGCTGCCCCACTGCATTCCCCCCCCCCAATCCGCGCAACAGCCCACCCGTGGATTTAACACACAGTAAAGTGTTGCAAAATAAAGTGTGGGCAGGCTGTGGACAGTATTCTAACTCTACTCCAATGATTCTTCTTAATTGAGAATGGCAGTAACCTTTCTTTCTTTTCAAGTTAGATGAAGTGGCAGCTGGGATTGCTATAGCTAGTGATTGTTGTTCGGCAGGTAAAACTTGATTTTCTTACCACCTAAGGTTCTCTGTAATCAGCAGATTAGGTTCAGCAACAGTCTTCTCTGGCACTCTTCTCCCAATTTGTGCCTTCAAACACTGCCTAATGCATTTTAAGATCAACATCCAGCTTTTCTCTGGAATTGAAACCAATGGTCCATTTTCAGGAGCTACTTGTTTCATTGCCTCAATTTCTTAAGAGTTTAAAACTCTAGTTGTAATTCCAGCAAAGCATCTGATACTGATATCAGCCATCTGCCTTCCTTTTTTATCAAAATTACATCCCATGGAAAAGTCTCAATTCAAACTATTTTGGGTGTCTGTATGGATATGTGAAGAGCCACAAGAAGCCATGTCTGAAAACAAGCTCATCACACAGCGAGTTTTAATGCAAGCTGTCTTATCATTCTGGAGGTAATAAACAGCTATTGATGATCCTTTAAGAATCTGTTTAGGACTTTAAAATTATGACCAACTTCATCTCTAAATGAGCATATTCAGAAGTGGGCTGCTAAGGTGAGGTGTGCTCGTCCCCGTGGCTCTGAGTGTTAGCGGAGTTCAGCGCAATTCTCTTACTGAAGCTCTGCAGAACCTGCGGAGACGCAGGTGCGCCCATGTTTTGGCGTGGGTTTTTTGCACAGTTGCAGTAGCAGAATTGCGCTGGATTCCGCTAGCACTCAGAGCCACAGGGGTGAGCACACCTCATCGTTCCACATTAACAGTCCAGCTCTGAGCATATTCCATAGTTTAATTCAGGGGTGGGTTCCACTTACCTTCCCTATCAGTTCGCATTGTGATGGAAATGTGTCACGTTGTGCAAAATAATAATAAATTGCTTGACTACTCTTTGGGGTCAGTCTCACCATATTTCCCCCCTGTAAAAAAGCTACGTTTTCCCATACGCTCAGTCTCTTGCTTATATAATACTATACCTGTCCGTCCTGTACATGGGTTGTCTTGCAACTGTCATTACTCCTTGGATTATTTACAGCATCAAAGTCCAACATTAGCTGGTAGATGTTGTTGAAAGTTGAAGAAAGTTCGGGCGTGACCAAAATTGTTCTTTCTTTCCTTTTCTTTCTTTTCTGCCGTCTCAAGCAATAAGCTGCTGGGACCTATTTTTAAAATAGTAATAATAATAATGATGATGATGATAATAATTTTATTATTATTATTATTATTATTATTACTATTATTATTATTACTATTATTATCATTAATTAGATTTGTATGCCGCCCCTCTCCCGAAGACTCGGAGCGGCAATAATAATAATAATAATAATAATAATAATAATAATAATAATAATAATAATAATAGATTTATATGCCGTCCCTCTCCGAAGAATTCGGGGCGGCTCATAACAACAATAAACAATGCAGTAGAAATCCAATAATTAAAACTAAAGCTAAAAACCCATTATCATTTAAAAACAGTCAATACTACCCAATCATAACCACACATAAATCTTACCCAGAAAGGGTTTTTTTTGGCAACCGGTGGACTGGTTTGGGAGCATGGACCACCAGTCATTGCTGCCAGTTCGGCGCAATGACTGGTGGTCTGCTACTGGTTGTAAGGAAATGGTTTAGAATTGTCAGCAATCCACCACTGGTTTAATTATGCATTATTTAAGTAATTTTTTTTTTAAAAAAATCACTACTGATTTCCTTGTATTTAGCCTTAGATCCCCAGTTCTAACAAAGAGAGGAAGAAAGGCTTGCCTCTTTCATGCAATACTGTGCATGAAATATTTATTTTTAGATGGATCTTTCCTAATCCTTCCTGGAAAGGTGCAGTCAGACCATTGCAGAGTAAAGTGGCCAGGCTGTTTTCTGACTTTTTTTCCTTTCAGATTGCAGCCTAAGCAAGGAAGCCAAGGTATAAATGATGGTGGCCTTTCATCCCCTTCAGTGCAGGGTATTAAGGCATCTGGAAAGTGCTGTCCAGACATATATTGCAGAGATTTCTCTAAATAAACCAACCAAGATGAATTTTATTCTTGCTGTTTTTTTCTACCAGACTATTCTGTGGTATGGCAGGCTGGAACTGGAGTGGCTGTGATCTACTCTATAGGACTATCATCTTACCGACCAAATGTTCCATTTGGTAGTCTGCCAATTCTGAATGCATGACACTGCATTTGGATGGATGACACAGTATAGAAATATTGTTAATGTATAGCACTGTTCACTTATCTGCTTCACTGTCATCCTTACTGAGCTAGCCAGGGTGATCTTGGTTATGTTCTTTGTTCTAGAACATTTCAGGATGCACATTATGGATAAGGGTGGCTCAGGATTTCATGTCTTCTATTATCACCATATGCCGGTCCCAACTATTATTTGACTCCACACATACAGCATAACATTTGTTATACAGTGATACCTTGTCTTACAAACCTAATTGGTTCCGGGACGAGGTTCTTAAGGTGAAAAGTTTGTAAGACAAAACAATGTTTTCCATAGGAATCAATGGAAAAGTGATTAATGTGTGCAAGCCCAAAATTCACCCCTTTTGCCAGCTGAAGCGCCCATTTTTGCGCTGCTGGGATTCCCCTGAGGCTCCCCTCCATGGGAAACCCCATCTCCAGACTGGACTTCCGTTGCCAGCGAAGCACCTGTTTTTGCGCTGCTGGGATTCCCCTGCAGCATCACAAAAACACGGAAGTCCGGAGGTGGGGTTTCCCATAGAGGGGAGCCTCAGGGGAATCCCAGCAGCACAAAAATGGGTGCTTCACTGGCAACGGAGGTCTGGAGGCGGGGCATACCAGAGGGCGACGGTGGGTTTGTAAGGTGAAAATAGTTTGTAAGAAGAGGCAAAAAAATCTTAAACCTCAGGTTTGTATCTCGAAAAGTTTGTATGACGAGGCGTTTGTAAGATGAGGTATCACTGTATTTTGTTTTCTGCAGCTGGAATTGGTTCTTATTTGGGAGAGACAAGTTTCTCCCTGCTCACTTTAGTTTGAAGGCTGATATAAACTTTTATTTCAGTGGATGACCCGTTAACAGGGATCAGTCCATATGCTAATAGATGTGAATGACTTCATGAAAGCATTTGGATAATTTCTTATATTATGTGTCAGGAAATTAATGAACTGGCTGATCTGTTGAAAATAGAAATGACTAGGCAACTGAACTTATTGCTCTAAGTATCTTCTTTCTTGTCTCAGAACCAGAGGTGGGTTTCTACCGGTTCAGACCAGTTTGCCTGAACTCGTAGTGACAGGTCACAGTAATGTCATAGAACTGGTTCTGTTGGTGCCGGTCCATGGGTCTATCACAGTGATGGCAAACCTATGGCATGGGTGCCACAAGTGGCACACGGAGCCATATCTACTGGCACTCGAGCCGTTGCCCTAGCTCAGCTCCATCGTGCATGTTTATGCTGGCCAGCTGATTTTTGGCTCGCACAGAGGCCCTGAGAGGGCATCACCTGGCAGAGTGTCCAGGTGGACGGGGGAAGGGCATTTTACCCTCCTTTGCCTTCAGGGAAGCCTTTAGAGCTTGGGGAGGGCGAAACACGAGCCTACTGGGCTCACCAGAACTTGGGAAACAGACCGCTTCTGGCCTTCAGAGGGTCTCTGGGAGGTGGGGGAAGGTGTTTTTGCCTCCCCAGGCAGTGAATTATGGGTGTGGGCACTCCCCAGGCATTGAATTATGGGTGTGGAAACTCACACATGCGCAAAAGGACGCACACATGCTCTTTCAGCACCTGAAAAAAAAAGGTTTGCAATCACTGGTCTATTATCTTTGTTTTGGAATTTTTTGTTTTGGATTTTGTTGGGGGGGGGATTTTTTTTCTGGGTTCTTTACTTCTGCGCATGTGCAGAATTAATTTAATTTAATTTAGTTATATTTCTATGCTGCCCAATTCCCAAAGGATTCTGGGCGGCTTTCTAGTCAACTTTCTAGCACTACGCATGCATCGCCATATTGTTTTTGGCATTTCCCCCCCATCCGTCATGGGAGGAAGCGAACCACTAGCGAGATAGGTTAGAACCCACTCCTGCTCAGAACCATATTGTATCTTTGGTTTCCTATGGTGAGAGCTGACAGTGATGATGGGATGTCAGTTGGACCATAAATGAAATAATTCCAACGACAAAGCAGGTTGAGTCTTAACCTGCCCAGTCTGAAGACATATTTTTCTGCAACAAAGCAGCTCAGAATGTTTTTCCACTGCTTTTACTGCATCAGCAGAGACCAGGCTTTCCTCCAACAAGATATTAGTGCAATGGAGCCAGAAGAATGAATAATTTGATTGGTTTTTTGTACACAAAGCCAATGGCATCATTATTGATATGGGCCCAAATATTAAGACATATCATAAAGTTATAATATTTGGCAATCTATAATCCCATTATTTCTTTGATTTGTGGATAGATGAAGGCTACCATCTGCTTATTTGATTTCTAGCTCTCATGCTAGATTAAGTAGCAATAGCATTTAGACTTGTATACCACTTCACAATGCTTTACAGCCCTCTCTAAGTGGTTTTACAGAGTTGGCATATTACTTCCAACAATCTGGGTCCTCATTTTACTGACTTTAGAAAGATGGAAGGCTGAGTCAGCCTTGATCTCATGAGAATAGAACTGCAGGCATTCAGCAGAGTTAACCTGCAATACTGCATTCTAACCACTGCTGCCACCATGTCACTTCTCCAGATTGAGTAACATGGGAGTTCCCACTGCTTAAGGGTACTACTTGTTGGAGGGGGTTGTGTTCTTGTCTGTCTAAAAGAGACGGTAACTAGATCTAGGAAATCTGTGCAATTATAGGGTAATTTCAATCATGCCATTTTTAGGAAATGTAAATAAGAAAGTGGTGACTTTGCAACCCACATTCAAATGATTCTGATTTTCTGGATTTCCACTGAGGTATGGTACCAGCTCTGCTTTGGTTTCCTTGGCGGATGACAATGCCAGAATCTGGCAGTGCGGTAAGGCCCTGTTACTTTCTTGGAACTCGTAACACAGGGGTATCAAATTTGCATCATCATGCTGTTGTCATGTGATGTATTGTGATTTTTCCTCCCTTTGCTAAAGTGGAGGTAGCCAGCTTGTGACTCATCTGGCCGATGGTCCGTGAGTTGTAGCTCCCTATCTTAAAACAGCTTGTCATACTATCAGTCATGGTATAATTGTGGCACACCTGAAGTCATTGGGTATGCAGGCCTTATTTTACAGTGTTTCTAATCCTTTATACTCAAAGAAGATACCAGGGGACTGCTATCTAACATATAGGCCATTGAGGTTTACATTTCATTCTTTGTGGACTTCCACATCTTTATGAAATCTCTGGATTACCTGGAATTTTGGAGTCAGGACTCTTATCCTGATGATTGTTGGCTATAATTTACTCTTCACCATTATGCTTCAAGTACAGTGGTACCTCATGATACGAACCCCTCGTCTTACGAACAACCCGAGATACGAACCCGGGGTTCAGAAATTTTTTGCCTCTTCTTACGAACTTTTTTCTTCTTACAAACCTGCCGCCGCCGCGAAGCCCCGCCGCCCGGCTGTTGCTTTTTGAAACAGCTGGGGGGCTTCTCAGCGTCCTCCTGAACCCGAACGCCAAATCCGAACTTCCGGGTTCGGCGTTCGGGAGGCTGCAGAGAAGCCCCCCGGCTGTTTTAAAAGGTGACAGCCAGGCGGCGGGGCTTCTCGGCGGCCTCCCGAACCCCGAACCCATATGTTTGGCAAAAGTTCGGGTTTGGGAGGCCGCTGAGAAGCCCCGCTGCCCGGCTGTCGTCTTTTAAAACAGCCGGGGGGCTTCTCAGCGTCCTCCTGAACCCGAACGCCAAACCCGAACTTCTGGGTTCGGCGTTCGGGAGGCCACCGAGAAGCCCCACCACCTGGCTGTCACCTTTTAAAACAGCCGGGGGGCTTCTTGGCGGCCTCCCGAACGCCAAACCTGGAAGTTTTTTTGCGAGGGGTTTTTTTTCATTGCACAGATTAATTGATTTTACATTGTTTCCTATGGGAAACAATGTTTCATCTTACGAACTTTTTGTCTTACGAACCTCCCCAGGGAACCAATTAGGTTCGTAAGACGAGGTATTACTGTACTCAAGATTCTGTAATGCACTGGGTGAGAGAGAAAGATAAAAATAATTCAGGCAAAATTGTCTAATATGAATCTGGACTTAGATATTATTTTTGGACAGAGTGGCATTCCTCTTGAAAGAGCAAGTTCAGCTTTCTGAATCATCAGTTGTCACTGAATTTACTGAATGTTTGGTAGGACATACCTTTACCCAATTACTCTTATAAGTTTGCTACCTATGACCCCTTTTAAGTTGCTTAAATGAGTGATAATTGCCCACACTTTAGTTGTATCCTGTTAAAATGTTATTTTATTAACGAAAAATATTTGGAAGTTGCATTGTACAAAAAATGGCAGCTAAGCTGCTAACAATACAAAGTACAAGGATCATATTTATTTATTTATTTATTTATTTACTTACTTACTTACTTACTTACTTACTTACTTACTTACTTACTTACTCACTCATTTATTCATTCATTCAATTTTTATGCCCCCTTCTCCTTAGACTCAGGGCGGCTTACAACATGTTAGCAATAGCACTTTTTAACAGAGCCAGCATATTGCTCCCACAATCCGGGTCCTCATTTTACCCACCTCGGAAGGATGGAAGGCTGAGTCAACCTTGAGCCGGTGATGAGATTTGAACCGCTGACCTTCAGATCTACAGTCAGCTTCAGTGGCCTGCAGTACAGCACTCTACCTGCTGCGCCACCTCGGCTCCTATATATATATAGGAGTTCAAGTCCCAATGGGTATGGCTAGCTGATGAGGCCAAAATAAGGCCAAAATAGATCTTTCCTAGTTTCCCTTAATTTTCAAATTCAGCAAAAAAACATGTGACACACACACACACACACACACACACATATACGTTTGATGGCTGGTTTCCAGATGTCTGGTAAGCAAGAGGTATCATCCCGCTTGTTCATATTTTGGGGATCGAGATAGAAAAAATATTTTGCCCATCGAGATAGAAAAACATCCCCAAAATATGAACAAGCGGGATGATACCTCTCGCTTACCAGACATCTGGAAACCAACCCTCAAACGTATCCCAGCCATAGAAACCAGACTCAGAACACACATTGTAAAACAATCAAGTAGCCTGCAAGTTCCAACTACTCAGGATATCACGCCTAATCTACAACCATTAACTAATCAGCATACCTCAGCTACATCAACGACCCCAATTGTTACCCCACTGACTCACCAGGAAGTTTCTACACAGCAGGCAATTGCTGAGCCATCAAACCACACCCAGCCACCAGTATTTATAGAAGGAAGGCAGCTCAGGTCTCGCAGTGTTCGCCTTAGACAAGGACAGAAACACCAGCCTGAAGATGACGAGTGAGACCTCATCGAAACGTCTGTTGGTATTGATATCAATTAAATTTATTTGTTAATTTCATATCCGTGGGAGTCCTCCTTGATTCACAGCTGAGCCTAGAACAACATCTCTCAGCTGTGGCAAGGGGGACATTTGCACAGGTTTGCCTGGTACACCAGTTGTAGCCCTATCATCTCCTCCTGGCTCAATTACTGCAATGCTCTTTATATGGGGCTACCTTTAAAGAATGTTCGGAAACTGCAGTTAGTCCAAAATGCAGCTGTGGGAGCTGTCATGGTCCTTCCAAGGTATACCCGCTCCAAGTCTCCAGAGAGGGGTGGCATACAAATCTAATAAATTGTTATTATTAATTATACGCATGTCTCACCATCACTCCATGAGCTGTGTTGACTACCGATTGATCTCTGAATGCAATTTAAAGTGTTGGTTATCCCCTATAAAGCCCTACATGGCTTAAAACCAGATTACTTAAGGGACTGCCTACTGCCTCATGTATCCCAGCGACCAGTTGGAGCCCACAGAGTCAGCCTTCTCTGGGTCCCGTCAGCCAAGGCAGGGCCTGGGGAAGGACCTTATCTGTGGCAGCTCCAGACATTTTGAAGCAACTCTCCCCAGAGATTTGCACTGCCCCCATCCTCCTGGCCTTTCGTAAGGCTCTAAAAGCACATCTTTGCCAGCAGGCTTGTGGCCTTTGAGTATTGCCTTCTTGCTCTAGCTCAGTGTTTCCCAACCTTGGCAGCTTGAAGATATCTGGACTTCAACTCCCAGAATTCGCTGGCTGGGGAATTCTGGGAGTTGAAGTCCAGATATCATCAAGTTGCCAAGGTTGGGAAACACTGCTCTAGCTGATGGTATGAGTAAATAATTATTGGATTTTAATTAAATGGTTTTTAATTGTGTGGGGTTTTAGATTAGGTTTTATATTGGTTTCTTAGATTTTGTATTTGTTTTGATTTTATCGTATAAGCTGCCCTGAGTCCATTGGAGAAGGGCGGTCTAGAAATCAATCAATCAATCAATCAATCAATCAATTAATCAATCAATCCTGCCTTTCCTTTAGGAACCAAAATGGAATTCATAATTTTCCCAAGTTTTCCCCTCACTAATTCTGAGGCAGATTCAGCTGAATCTGAGGGAATCCTGTCCCATTACCCAGTAAACTGGTGAGGTTGAGCGGAGAGATTTGAACTAGGGTCCTTGTCCAGTTCCTTAACCCCTATATCAGAATAACTCTCTTTAAAACTCTGAATTGCTTGGAGTATGATTAACTAAGGGACAGACTCCACAAAGGAACTATCTGACTAGAAAGGCCCTTTAAAGATACCTCTGCCCTTAGAAGTCTTTCATTTTGACAGGCAAAAAAGTATTTTCTTTTTGAACTGTATTATTATTTTTATAAGGGTTTTTTAAAATTGTTTTTTAACTATTAGATTTGTATATTGTGTATTGTCTTGTAATGAACTGCTACGAGTCCTCGGAGAGGGAAGGCTTACAAATCTAATAAATTATTATTATTATTGTTGTTGTTGTTATTATTATTATTATTATTGTTATTATTGTTACTGTTATTAATTATTATTATTATTATTATTATTATTATTATTATTATTATTATTATTATTATTATTTTCACCTTCTGGGCTAAGAAACACAAACTTTCAGATATTTGGTCTCATTTTCTCAGGTACAGCTATTAATTGTTGAAATACTTAAATATATTTTAATGATTGTTTATTGTACTATATTTTAAAATATTTTTACTTTATTTATTTATTGGTTAAATTATGTTAAATGCCTTGAAATGTGGAGTATATATTATATAAATAAAGTTGTTTATTTTTCTGTAATAATACATTTCTTTAAGAAATTTGAATAAGGATCTATACCGTAAAATTTAGAAAATATGAATAGTAACCGTTTTACATGATAAATTGGGAAATTCAAATTAGATAACTGTGCTTTAAGAGGTAGACCAGATGAAAATGTTAAAATAATTAGGTATGTCTGCGCAGCTTTTATCTTGCTGGAACATTGCCTCTAGAAAGTGGCTTTTGGGGGAATATAATTCTCCAGTTCAAGCTTTTCAAGTGCTGTATGTGCCCAAATGCATGTAATTTCACAAGTAAAGCCAATTTCATATCTAACCACAGAGTTTATAAAGCCCAACAATTCAATAGAAAACCCTCATTTCATGGGATTACGAAGAAACCATATATAAGGCTGCTTAAACTTCATGGGATCAGTTATGTGGAAAACCATTCGCAAGTGCTGATCATTCTATTTTAAGTATTGCAGTGGTTCCTGCGGCTTTATGTATGCAATGCTTTTCATTGCCAAAATACTTAAAATACTTGATAGTAGGCTAAAAATAGTTACATTATTTGCTCTGGAAATACTGTTGCCACATATGTTCATCCCTGAAAACCAAATACATTCAATTATAACAGTATCTTCACAAAAATCCTTTTATGAAAAAAGGAAGGATAATAATAATAATAATAATAATAATAATAATAATAATAATAATAATAATTTATTAGATTTGTATGCCGCCCCTCTCCAAAGACTCGGGGCTGGAATTAATATTTTAGTAATGTTAACATTTTTAATTTGAAATTACTATTGTGCATTTCAGAAAGTTGGAACTCCTGTTTTGCTTTAGTGCAATTTAAATGACGGTTAAGCAGTATCGTTTCTCAGAAATTTGGCAGAAGAACTTTAGCCTAAATCAACAGATGTTAGCACTGAATTATTTTAATAGCAGTGATCTGCAGATTAAAGGTTTACAGTTATATAACTAAACATGAACAGAATTGCTGAGATGTTAGTAAAATAAAAAATTATAACTATCAGTTTGAGCTTTATGTTAAAATATACATTTTATTTTTTTACTATATAATGTCTTGATTCCTTTCTTTCAATGTACGATTTTAAATATATTTTAGAGCATCAAAATGCATTAAAGATTTAGACGTATCTCTGAATTTTTGGCCTAATTTTTAGATTACAGGCCTCAAATCTGTAAAAACATTCATTTGTCTTTCTCTTTGTAAATTTATCTGAAAGATTGAGGCAGGTTCATAAGTAGTTACCTTGGAATTCATTTCATTGATTACATTATTAAATAAACATGGGCTGTGTTAGAATTCCTTCAAAGGTTCTTTTTGGCATTTTGTTACAGATATTATTCTTCTAATGAGAGCTTCATTTTTGAAACAGTGTACTAAAAGTCAGATGCACACAGTATGAGACTATCAATTTCAGGATAGGAAATGTTAGGCAAAGAACAAAAAAAAAGTAAGTAAATTACAATCATGGATAGCAGAAAGAGAAACATAGAGAAACCTGGTGCAAATTAATGCAATTCACCATCCCAGCCCCATCTTCTGTCCTTGCAAATAGGCTTTGATGCTATAAACAATAATCTTTGATTCAACAGCTATATACTAATGCATACACTTGTTTTTCTAAACTTATTTCATTCTTTTTGAAAATCTCAAAAATTTACTGAAGCCAAAATGCAAAAATAGTTTTAAAATCCTGTAATCAGTTTATTTTCACCTTTCTCATTTATAATTTATAATATAATATGAGTCATCGTGTTATTTTAAAAATTGAAAGCATTTTTTTGCTTTACCTGCACTGAGAAATACTTAGTCTTACCATGAATATGGGTAACATATTGCTTCTCTGAGCATCAATTAAGCTCAGATATAAGTGATAGGCCTGTGATCTTGGACAGTTAGGCCTGCATTCCAATAATAGACATTTTTCAAAAGATGGAATGTGGGTTGATTTAAAGATTTGCTGTAAAAATAGAATATCTGCTATGCTTCAAAATATTCACAGCTAACTGGATGCCTGAAGAATTGTAATTTCAATGTCTGCTGAAGACGTAATTGTCCTTTAAATTATTGCATGAAGCTGAACTGACATTTCTAGCTTCATAACCTCTGTCAAACTCAAATGGAGAGGGTAAGAATTGACAGCACATTAACAAACAGTGCCAAGAAAATGGTGTGTCTAATACCTCCCCTTTTGACAAAGGGACAAAAATATGTTGCCGATAATTCTAGGACATGGAATTATAGAGTAATTGGAAAGTTTTTTCATTAAGTCAAAATTGCTTCATTATCAGAATTTATTTGAAGTACTTGTGGGGACAGGCTCTAGGGAGAGATGTGATTGGTAAAATGAATTCTGTATTGCCTGCTCACACAGTCTTTTGTGATAAATTTGTACCATTCTACGTAATGGGATCCCAAATGCATGGTTATCTTTATTCCTAATATTGCATGATTAGTTCAATCAATCAATCAGAATAGAGCTGGAAGGGACCTTAGAAGTCTTCTAATCCAACCCTATGGTATACAATTTTAGGCAAGTAACTGTTCAGTCACTTCTTAAAAATCTCCAGTAAAGCAACCACAACTTCTGATGGTAAACTGTTCCACAAGTTAATTGTCCTCACTGTTAGGAAGTTTTTCCTTAATTCCAGGTTGTTTCTCGCTTTGATTAGCTGCCATCCATTGTTTCTTGTCTTGCCTTCTGCTGCTTTGGAAAATAAGTTGACCCTCTCCTCTTTGTGGCAGTCCCTCAAATACTTCAGTATTCTCAAATACTAGTTTAGAGGAACTAGTATCAAAGTTTATTCATCAGGCTACTTAAATGTACAACTGCATTAAAAAGTTATTTTTTTCAACTTTTTTTGTATTGGAACAGGCCAAAGCCCATCGCGTCCAGCATTCTGTGACCCACCAATTGTACATAATTTTACAAATATTGTACAAATTTTCTGTTGTATTTTTGCTCTATACATTATTGCATAGAATGCATATATAACATTATGTATAA
Source organism: Erythrolamprus reginae (assembly GCF_031021105.1). NCBI lineage: Eukaryota > Metazoa > Chordata > Lepidosauria > Squamata > Dipsadidae > Erythrolamprus > Erythrolamprus reginae. The sequence continues at coordinate 199,292,305 of NC_091952.1, forward strand.
CATTAAAGTATTTATTCTTGTTTAATCGAAAGTAAAATCGTGATTTTTGTGAAGAGACTGTAGCAACATCAGTGGACAAATTGTGTCACAACATTAGAGAGAAGAATTTTGTGAGTTATCAAAGACAGATAGTGCCCTACTAGTCTTATGTCTGTAAGTCCAATTGTACAATGTTGAAAATTCAAATGCCTCTTTGTTTAGTTGAAAGCTGTTGTAATATTAATCAGTGACTTGTCATATTTCTGCTTTTACTGACTTTTTTCCACGGGAAGACATCTGTAACTGGTTCTCCTCTCACATCTAATTTGATCAAACTTCTTGTACAATAGCATTTATCCCTAGCTGTAATTTTTGCATGAATATTTAAAATAGCTGTTTAGGAAAGGCGAAGAAAATAAAAATTGAGGTCCAGAGTAAGAAGTGCTGATGACAACTTGGGGAAGTAGAGAAATATTCTGTACTTTGAACAATAGATAAGCCTATCTGGGGCACCAAACTCTCTTTACAAGGCTGTCATAGGAATAATAGCCACAAGACAATGTGCATGACTGTTAATATTTTAGATATAATTAATTAGTTCATTAGATTTACACCTTCCAGAAGCTAAAGATTGTGGGGGTACATAGGGATCTCCTTGCATTTTTATCCCAACAGCAGACTTTGATTTGGTTGGAGAAATTAGGGAAATGGACCAATACCATTGTACCACACTGGTTCTCCAATGATTACTTATCAGTCTTTTGGCATATGATTTTCTGAGTGAAAATATTACACCAGGGCTTCATTTATAGGATTCCTCAAATCATTTCTTACTTAAGTTTGAAAACCTCTGCCCTAAACGCATAGCTAATTTGTGTTTTGTTCAGGGGCAGGAAATATAAACCACCATCACAGTAAGTATAGTCTGAAGTATTTGTGCTTCCTCTGTTTTTTTTCATTTAACATACCCAATAATTTTACTATTTCCAGGGTCTTAAGTAGGTCATAATATGTTCATTGCTCAAGACTTTTCCAGGTTCCTTATGTCTGTAAGTCCATTTGTACAATGTTGAAAAAATTTTCATTCAGTTTTTCATCAACATTTTTCAATGTTGAATCCTTTTTTCATTTAGCGTACCCAATAATTTACTATTTCCAGGGACTTAAGTAGGTCATAATATGTTCATTGCTCAGGACTTTTCCAGGTTCCTAGGAACCTTAGTCATCCTTTCTTGAGATTCTGGTCACTTTCCCCTATTTTAGAGGATTTGAGGAATGGAATCAGCTGATGTTTTTACACTTCACTTTTTGATGGTCTCCAATCCAGAAAAAGCAGTATGTTTTCTCATTGCATTCAATGCAGCAAGAAATTATTTCAAACATCATACATGCAGGGGTGAAATCCAGCAGGTTCTGACAGGTTCTGGAGAACTGGTAATGGAAATTTTGAGTAGCTTGGAGAACCGGCAAATACCATCCCTGGCTGGCCCCAGAGTGAGGTTGGAATGGGCATATTTCAATATCCTTCCCCTAGGAGTGGAATGGGAATGAAGATTTTGCAGTATCCTTCCCTTGCCACTCCCACCAAGCCATGCCCACAGAACCAGTAGTGAAAAAAAATTGGATTATCCATAACTGGATAATATATGTGTGCAACGAGATTTGTCAATACATGCAGTGTATTGAGATCTACAAATAATCTTTTTCTAATTCTGTTTTTTCCCTCTTTCAAACCTCTATAGGATGATCTTTTTCTGAATCCTAGAATAGTCTTAATCTTACACTTGTTTACGCTAAATGTAAGATATAATTCCATTTGCTAAAAAAGAAATCCCCACAAGAGTAGTCATCATTGGGGTATTTCTGGAATTGTTTTTTGTGCCCATTGTCCATAACATCTGCGAAAAATTTCATAATAAACTATCGCATTACAAAGTATTTTACGAAGAAAAGAAATGTTTTTTTTATCTTTTTCTGGTAAGTCTGTCTTGGAGATAAAAGAACATAGTTTCTCTTATCTGGAGATAGATGTTCCATTTTCTCGTTGTATTTATAAAATACTATATAGACTCAAAAAACTCATATTGTAAAAGAGTAAACAGATGTTTCCAAATGTATGATCTTAATTTTCCTTACTGTGATTTTGAAGAATGAATTTAGTTAGTTATATTTATATACCCAGGATTGTGTTTTTCTTGTTAGATTTATATCCCACTGTGTTTCTTATTTGCCTCCCCATTATTTTTTCCCACAACAGCATCCTTGTGAACAGAGCTTGACCTAAGAAAGAAATACTAGTCCAGAATGGTTTAGAAAGTTTCCATGGATTTAGGATCACTCCAGACCGAGCCTAACGCCTTAATCCTTAAATCAGGAGTGTCAAACTGGCGACCCGTGGGCAGGATGTGTCACACACAGGCCACACCCACCGTAGCGCCACAAAGGGGAACATGTGACAGCAATATGATACCGCGAGTTTGACACCCATGCCCTACATTAAACCTTAGCGGTATGGCTTTGAAAAAATAGTAATATTATTCCTCAATAAAGTGGCATATTTAAAATTAGTTAAGGAAGTATGGTATCCAAGAGCTCATAGAGAATATTTTTGAAAGTTTAGTAATCAGAGTCATTACAGTAGCAAACTAATTCATTTAATCTCTTGTTTTGACAGCTCTTTTGGGGACGTAAAGTAGAGGCGTAGTTTTGATTCTCTTTGGATTTATATTTAGAATATAAGATAAGAACTACCTAAATGAAAAGTAATTTTGTCCTTGAGTCTTTGGTTTAAATAACCCTCTTAATACAGTATAGGTTTTAAATCTGTTTTATTAGTATTAGGTACTATTTTTAAAATAACAATAATCCTACCTTTATTGTTTATTTGGATTTATATGCTGCCCATAGTCCTCTGGGAGTAGGGCGGCATATAAGTGCAAATAAATAAGTAAGTAAAGTAAGTAAATAAATTATGTACAACCCAAGGTAGAGTACACAATGTTCCCACCTGCTATTTTCCATTCAGCAACAACCCTGTGAGGTGGGCTGGGGTGAAAAATAGCCCTTGGTTCAAAACCTACGACTTGGCTTTCGGGACTACAGTATTGTGGTTTCTACTACTACCTTAGCTATCCATCTAAATGATTTGTCAAATTGTAACCTTCGATTAATTTGATGCTTGAAAATTCCTATTCAGATCATCCTTCGAGCTAAAATGTTGTTTGGAATTTGACTTACCCATAGATGTAATAATCTTTCATATATTGCAAATGGAATATTATGCAATATAAATGCACTCAAATAAGTATTTATTTTACAGGTGTACGTTTACATGAACAAAAGTCCTGTCTGAGCAGATGAAACCTAACAGCTTTAAATCAAATAGCTGAGTTCTTGTATTTCTTTCCTAAAGAAAATACATACACATTTTTGAAACATATTTGGCTATAATTATAGGCTCTGCTACTCATCTATGCCAAACTTAAAAAAAATAATCATAGGGTTCTTATAAAAAGGGTGTAAGGAAAAAAGTCTATATATGAAAACAGAAAACATTTTAAATAACTACTTGTAAATAAAAAAAAACTGGGCAAATTTCAGAAAGATAGATACGAGTACTTTTTCTCAGGGTAATATTACATTGATTTGTAATTAGAAAGAAAAGGTTATAACTTGCAGATTGCCTTGTAGAATGAAAAACTAAGATGTTTGATAAAGCATTGGGAAAATTTGAATTGAAAATATTGTGAAAGAAAGGCCCCAACAATGATGGGGATGAAATTATTTTTGACATTTTGAATAATAATTTTGGGTTAGAGAAATATGTTCCTTCAACCAATTTTGCTTTATGTAATAATGTGCTCAAACAAGCCATAGTTTAATGGGATTTGTGAAATGAAGCTTAGTCCATAATTATTCACAAAGCTTCAGGAGGATTAGTATTACTTTTGATTTCTTCTGAAAAAGTTTCACTTTATGTTAAAAAACCCATTTTATCTCTCTTATCTGACATGCAATGGATGGATGGATGGATAGATGATAGATTAGACAGACAGACAGACAGACAGACAGACAGACATATAGATAGATGTGTATTTGAATTTACATGCATATTCTAATTTTTAAAAATCTATTTAAGTTAATATATTTGAAAGCATTTGTTTAGATTTATAGAAAAATTAAGGAACAATATTATGGATACTTAGCTGCAGCTACTTATATATAGTCTATAGTACTATCTAAATCTCTTAAAAAGGGATTATGTTCACACCATGTAATAGTCCTATGAGGATTTAAAGAAAACTACTCACATTCACTGTAATGGCTGTCTTCAGGTGCTGTTATTAAATGTCTATTAACTTTTGGCATTTGTACGTATTTTCTGTTGTTTTGTTGAGAACTACATAGTGTGAATTTTTAAGTATTGTTCTCTTGGACATTATTTAAGGGGGGAAAGTGCTGATATCTATATATCAAAATTAGTTCTTCTATAGTTTAGTGATTTCTTGAAATCTGAGTAGTGATGAGGCTATGATTTAGCTTGGAAGATATGTTAAATCTTTCTTTAGAATTTGAATTTAGACTTTAAGCCTAAATCAGAGAGAAAATTCACCAGCCCAGCTATGTCAAACAGTATGATTAACACCTGCTTTTTTTGGTTACCAGCTTAGTGCTGTTGAATGTCTTTTTTGACCTAAAAACTGTGGCATAATTATGTATCAAGATTCTTTCTCATATCTTGTTTGCTTCTTAACCTGCTGGCTTTTTAATTTTTAATTTTTTAATATTTTAACTGGTCGGAATTTTTTTCTTACCTCAATTCTAGAAAAAAAAACACTAATGAGAGGTAGTAAAATATCTCTAGCCACGGGTCAGAAATGGTACAGGTCTGCTTCAGCAGGAAGTTGGACTAGATAACCTACAAGGTAGCTTCCAACTCTGTTATTCTGTTACTACACGGGGCAATTGATTATTATTTGTAGTTATTATCTTTAACCCAAGGTTTTCTTGTGAAGAAAACAATTTAACATAAATCAAAGGTAAACAGCTCTTCAGATGTTTTGGATTAGAGCTTGGTCTGTCTCCTGACCTTGGCATTCTGGCTGAGGTTGATAGCACTTAAAGCTGGAAGCATCTGCTGTATTCCAGGTTTGTCTATCCTGCAGATTTAAAGCCAAAATAAAAACAGTGCCGCATATCATGAAAGGAATATGCTGTCTGGCACTTCATTTTTAAAATAAAATGCCTACATGTCTCAAAGTCAACCCTGTGTTGTTGTTTTTTAAGCCTCTTCCTTGACATTAATTTATTTGCTAGTTTTTGCTATCTCTCTCTTGTCTAACGTTCTCAAATCACATTGTTCACAACATCATGTTATCATTAAGCATTCTCTCTCCTTTTTTTTCTTTAGCATTTTTGCTTGGCTTGAACTTTGACTAGTTATAGCTTTGTCTTATTTTTTTTTCTTTGTAAGTTCAGTTTATTTACCTGAATCACAGTCCTGTGATTTTTAAAAAATTACTTTTCTAATCAGTATTTGATTAATACTCAATGGAACTTTGAAATTCTTTTAAAAAAATGAACTGTTGAGGAACCAGCTATTAACTGGCATCAACGCAACACTATGAATATTTAATATAGTAAGCATAAAATGATTACTATTCAATTATTAACTTTGTTTTCCTTCTTTTTACACATGCTTTTATGACTTGCCTGCTACTGAAATGTGGACGTGTCACTATGATCTGATTATGGTGGTCATATGGAAATATTGTGGTAAGTTCTTAAAATATTTTGAAATAAGAATATTGCATGAAGAAGGCAAATGGTAAAAGAAAATATGTACTCAATAATAAACATTGTTTTTTAAATTTTGTTTAAGTACATTTGACTTTTATTGTCTAGTTTAAAATTTTATTACCATTTTTTTTGATGGTGTAAACATACCAGAAAAAAAAACCACATTCCTGTTCTATGAAATATTTAACTAGATGTTGCTATAGGATGTTTTACATCATTTTCTATGTGATGATGAAGCATTATAAAATACAAATATGTGTAAAGTGGTATGCTGTCTCATAATTTAGCTGTATTTCTAAATGCTATTTAATTTATAGGTAAAATAGGATATTGTGGATTATTAATAGTGCTCATCTATCATGGTGATTGAGATAGGATTCCATACTTCTTTGGGATGAAATCCAAGCTTCTAAGTGAAGTATTATCAGTGACTGAACAATATGATCCTGGAGGCTAATATTCTCTTTGACTGTTACTCCGTTTTTTTTCTTCTCTACTTTTATTATACATAATTAGCTTCTAAATAATTTTTGCTGGATAACAGATACTAGCTAATTTCACATTTGAGTATCAATGAGCTCTGCTTTAGATTCTTTTTTTGAAGTTAAAGAAAACTTGATTAGTTTGAGAAACTAATGACTCCTGACCTTAAGGAAGATACATCTGGCATGTGACTTCATGTGAATTCACCTAAGCAGTATTTATTTTGGATGGAGGGGTTGAAGGGAGAGGCAGAGGAAGATATGATGTACTGCAATTAATCTTAAAACTTAATCTTAAATTTGATATGGGATAATCTTGAAATGAAATAATATGCATGTCATATATCAGGCTGTAGAACAATAGTAAAATTAGATCAAAGAAATTCCTGGCCAGGATGATGAGCTAGACAGCAGCTAGCAGGGTATGTTTTATGTCTGATAGCTATAAAGTTCATTAGCGAAATTGAAAAAAAGGTTAACTATAACAAGTAAATGCATCCAGTGGAAATATGATAAGAGCAATTAGGCAATAGAAATGGGAATGTAATATCATTTCAAAGCACCTGAAAGTCCTAATTTATTTAAGTCTTATGATCCAAATCCTGTATGATGCAAGTTCTGAAATAGCTTTGCAAAGAAACAAGTGACTTCCATCATCACTGAAACATTATGTATATTTTGTGCGTCATCTCTTTTTGAAAATTCTGAATTGAAGTCCTCCCCCCTTTTTTGTTTAAGAAATTAGTTTCAGGATTAATTGTTTTCTTCTTTCGCCATCTATTGTAAAGGCTCAGACATTGACTAAGGCATGCTGCTTTGCACATAAATCATTAAATAGTCAACACTCACAGTGTCTTCACATGACGTATTGTGACTTTTTTCCCCCTCCAAAAAACTGGGTTTGGCCAGTGTGTGACGTATCTGGCCCATGGGCCGTGAGATTGACACCCCTGATCTATTGAGTCATAAGAAAACCTTCCAACAGTCAAGAAAATAGTTCCCAAGAAATGAATTTTTACTGCTGGTGAGACCACATTTGGAATACTGTGTTCAGTTCTGGAGACCTCACCTACAAAAAGATATTCACAAAATTGAACGGGTCCAAAGCTGGGCTACAAGAATGGTGGAAGGTCTTAAGCATAAATCGCATCAGGAAAGACTTCATGAACTCAATCTGTATAATCTGGAGGACAGAAGGAAAAGGGGGGACATGATCGAAACATTTAAATATATTAAAGGGTTAAATAAGGTCCAGGAGGGAAGTGTTTTTAATAGGAAAGTGAACACAAGAACAAGGGGACACAATCTGAAGTTAGTTGGGGGAAAGATCAAAAGCAACATGAGAAAATATTATTTTACTGAAAGAGTAGTAGATCCTTGGAGCAAACTTCCAGCAGACGTGGTAGATAAATCCACAGTAACTGAATTTAAACATGCCTGGGATAAACATATATCCATCCTAAGATAAAATACAGAAAATAGTATAAGGGCAGACTAGATGGACCATGAGGTCTTTTTCTGCCGTCAGACTTCTATGTTTCTATGTAAGTTACTTGAATCAATGCAATAGGATGGGAATATATTACAAATTGAAAAATAAAATTAGGAATCAATAACATTGTCTCATTACTCTTATTTTTTTAAAGTACCATAATGAGACAAGGCTGTAGTAGTTGTGTTTGTAGAATAAAACAATTGATGATTAAATATCAATTTAAAAGAGAAAAAAAGAAAAAACAATTTATACCAAAGAAAATAAACCATAAAGATTTACTAACTTTTGCAACTACTAACAACTTGATTTCATACAATGGTTGCCTGGATTGTTAGGTAATCAGGTCCAGTGATTAGCTTGGCAGCTGAGTGTTGATTATTTAATGATTTATGTGCAGAGCAGCATGCCTTAGTCAATGTCTGAGGAAAATTTGTTTATATGGCTAGAAGTTGATCAAGCTGAACAGCCTCAGCTGAGCATTAATTAGAATCTGAGTCTGACTGCAAGAGAGATCTGTTTCTCATTTGCTTGGCACTAGAAGCTGGCTTACATTAATTGCTTACCAACTTTTAGGTCAAATTTCTAAAGGATTTTGGTCATTTCCTGGCTACATTCAAACTTCTTGCCTGAAAGGTTAGAAGCACATAAGAACTCAGTGGGAGGTACAGTTGTTCATTTTATAGACCAAGAAAGCTGCAGTTTATAAATGCAGTTAAACTAAGAGAGATTCCATTTGTCACATTAATGTTAATAGTAAATATTCTGTAAAAAAACATATAGAGATCTAGTCCTAGATATAGGGTGTGCAGCAAACCTGGAAAACAGGGAAATCAGGAAATTATCAGGGAAATCGGCGGTTCAGGATTTATGCCGCTCTGAGTCCTTGGAGGGGGCGGCGTACAAATCAAATCAAATCAAAATAAATATCTGGGAATTATCAGGGAATTAGTGAAAAAAATGGAATAAATCAGGGGGGGGAAACAAACTGTATTAAAATGTTTAAAAGTCAGGGGAAAATCATGTAAAAAAAACCCCGGATCCCACTGCCTGGAGGAGTCAAGCAAAAATGAGTATAACTGTGGCAACAACTTGTTTCCTCAGCTACCGATATTTCTCCACGGCTTAGCTGTTTTGTGTGATGTTATCTATGACCGCGCCTTAACTAGATAGCAAGTTACAGGGAAATGTCAAGGAAATATCAGGGAATTTCAAAATGCTTTCCCCCGACCACCCTGTAGATAACAATAACAATAACAAATTATTCATGCTTGAATTTGCTATCTAAAATGCTATAGGTTTATATACTGAAAGTCCCTCACGTCTTGGAAACATATTTAACTCTTTTCAAAACTTTTTGCAAGTACTGTTGTTCCTCTGGATTTGGGACATAGAAAAATTCTGGTTTTGAGTGTACTCATTTATCAGGTTTGTTTTGGCTAGAACCTCAATAGAGGTACACTACAGAAGAAGTTATCAGTTGCTTTTGGAATTTTACATTATGGTGTTAACAATTCATTGATTGTGTTGCTTGTATTTAAGTTGCCTTGAGACTTTTGTATGTATCAGCAACAGAAATGCATAATGGTGAAATAGTGATACGGTCAAAATGTTATATTTTTTAGGAGAAAAGGTTTTCTACCTATATTGCTTTATGGTTTCCACTGAATGGTACTCATCATTCTTTTAAAAGTTCATTTATAGCATGCAACACTGTGGCAGAATTTTAGTTGAGCCAAAATAATCCCAAATCTTGATTAGTAGGTGTTATATGGGAAGAAAGGGTCATAAAGCTTTTCTAAAAAAATAAAATAAAAAATCCCTGTATAAATTTTGTAAATTGTTGGGGTAATAATTAATGCTTGACATTATCTATGATGGTGGTAGCAAAGGGGAAAATATTCATGGAAATAAAGCTTCCTTTACTTATACCCTTTTGTCGTATAAAATTGACAACAGATTCTTTCTGGGATAACAACAAACTGTGATGAATACTTCAGTCCATCATACATTGTGGTTGGATTTTCAGTTTCCTTATTGTAGTAAAATCTTGAGCAGTAGTTCTTATTTACTTTTTAAAACACTTTGGCGTGGTTAAATTAGTTGAAATATAGAATTGTGATTGCTAGAAGATTAACTATAGGTGCTCAAGCAAACATGTTTTAATATAACCTATGAGTCTTTTCTGATGTTCTGTACTGTGTGGATCAGTGGTGGGTTTCACTTACATTTGCTACCGGTTAAGGAATGAGAGCACACATGCACAATGCTTTTGTGTATGCACCAGAATCTTCTGCATATGCACAGAACATCCATGATGACATCTGGGTGGGTGGGTGGAGCCTCCCACTGCTGCTACCAGTTTGCCTGAACCGGGGTAAAATGGTAAAAAACCCACCACTAGTAAGGGTCATCTTAACATGTTGGGAACTTTACCATTGATAGATTTTAAGATGAATGCATGAAATTAACTGAAAGTTAAAGACAGCTGCCTGACATATTAGTCAGAGCCTGATGGAATAAACAACGGAATTGTTGCTGTTTTAAAGTACTGTATCTATTTACCCAAAATAAGTCACATAGTTCTTTTCTCTTGTAATGTTTTTTCCAACTTATCTTTTTCCAATATAACAATCTGAGGACTGATTTACCCTTCCTAAATGAGATTTTGATCCTTCATCCACCACTTCATTTGATGACTTTTTCTATTACCTGTGTTCTCATTGGTCGCATTTCCTGAGCTTGACCTGTGCTCCCTAGTTCTTAGCCATTGACCCATGTTAAGAAAGAAGTTAATAGCCAGGAACTAGTAATTCTTGTCTCTAATGAGGAAAAGGGATTTTTCTGTTTTGTTTTTTTGTTTCTTATAAGGAAGTCATATGCAAATGTCAACTCTGTTCAAAGTTGTTTGCTCCGAAATAACATTTAAGTTGCATTTTCTTGCCTGTTACCCCGAAACATAAGATGCAGCAAACAAATCGTGCTGAAAAATTATTTTTGTATTTTTTATGTGTACGAAGATCATTGTTCCTTCTCATTCTTTTTGCGTTTAAACCATAGCTGTTCATTTCAAGTTGTTGGAGGAATAATAGTGCTGATGAATGAGTATTTAGTATGTCACATAAAAGATTAGCTTTAAAGAAAATGAAGCAAAGAAAATTACAGTGGCAAAGGTTTCTAAATTACACTTGCACAGGAAGATGTTCATGATAAGGAAGTAGTTAAATAGTTCCATTTGGAAAGAAACTGCAAGCTGTGGCCTACACTTTATGTGTCAGCATAATGAGGAAACAATTGATTCATAAGGTTAGTGGAGCATTGTAGGTGCTAACAAAATAGAAAATCTAAGAGATAATGTAAAGCAATGAATCCTATCTCTCTGTCTCCTTATGGAAAAATGAACGAGGCTGCCCGAAGCAGGTTGTGAAATTCCAAGGAGAAAGCAGCCAGAAAGGCAATTTACCACTGGTAAATCTAGCCTACCTTTTCCCTATTTTTCATATTAAATAAAACTTCCAGTTTCATGACAACAATACTTGAAGATTTTCACTTGGCAATGTATGAAAAATAGGTGGTACAGCATAAATCAACGAAGGAAGTGAAAGAATGAAAAATTGATATGTTATATATTAATGAAACTAAAAGAAAAGGGAAGACTGATCTGAATGAAAGTTTTATGCTAAGATCTAACAGAGATGATTTGATGAATTTTCTTCTTACCACTCTATAATCTCTTGCTTCATGGTGGGGTCAGAACAACTGAATGGAACTGAGCATTTACTGGCCAGGTGCCCTTCTTGATGCCTATGCAGAGTTTGCAGCAAATATTTTCTCTTTGTGATCTGATAGAGAAACAACTGTTACTTCACACGTGGAAATAAAAATATAGATTTAATTATAAATGAAATTCATTAAAATTTGTAAATTGAAGTAATCTATATAATTGTGTTTATAAAAAGAGAAATTCATATGTAGATGATAATTCTATACTGTCCAGTGAATGGTAGTAATAAAAATAAATAGATAAACAACCAAGATAAAATTACATCACAGAGTACCATCGGGTTTCTTCCCGTGTAGGATTTGGAAATTTCTGGCGACGTTTCGATGACGTCCCACTCATCATCTTCAGGCTGGTGTTTCTGTCCTTGTTCTAAGGCGAACACTGCGAGACCTAAGCTGCCTTCCTTCTATAAATACTGGTGGCTGGGTGTGGTTTGATGGCTCAGCAATTGCCTGCTGTGTAGAAACTTCCTGGTGAATCAGTGGGGTAACATCTGGGGTCATTGATGTAGCTGAAGTATGCTGATTAGTTAATGGTTATTGATTAGGCGTGATATCCTGAGTAGTTGGAGCTTGCAGGCTACTTGATTGTTTTGCAATATGTGTTCTGAGTCTAGTTTCTGTTTTTATGGATGGGTTACGTTTGAGGGCTGGTTTCCAGATGTCTGGTAGGCGGGAGGTATCATCCCGCTTGTTCATATTTTGGGGATGCCATCGAGATAGAAAAACATCCCCAAAATATGAACAAGCGGGATGATACCTCCCGCCTACCAGACATCTGGAAACCAGCCCACACCCAGCCACCAGTATTTATAGAAGGAAGGCAGCTTAGGTCTCGCAGTTTTCGCCTTAGAACAAGGACAGAAACACCAGCCTGAAGATGATGAGTGGGACCTCATCGAAACGTCGCTGCAAGAACTATTCTAGAGATTTGGATGGGAAGGGTAGTAATAAATCAAAGGGTGAAAATGAAAAAAAGTTATACACGTCCAAGAACAATTATGAAAAGGATTTTAAAAAAAGAAAAAGAAAAGGAATTTATAAATGCTGTGAAAATGTTGAAAATATAGATCAGTGGTCCACAAACTTTGAGGCTTGTTGGCATAGCTGAGGGAGGGGAATGGAGGCTGTGCCAGTGGTGGGCTTGTGCATATGCGTGCACCACACACAGCCCTTGTATGGCAGGTGAGATAGTGCGCATGTGCACAGCTTGATTTGTGCAAGTGTGGGCACATTAGTCTGTGCATGTGCGTGCTCTGGCCACCATTCGCATGGCCCAATTCCAAATAGCCATGACCCTATACTGGGCGATGTCGTGACAGTAGAAGACCCCTGTTTTAGATGGTGTAAGTATAAAAATATAGAAATATGAATTAGCTTTGAGACTTTTATTAAATAATAAATCCATTGTCTGACAATTTGGAGAATATGATTTACTTTATGCATAAATAGCAAAAATAAATGCAAAACTCTCTCTCTCTCTCTGTTTTCTTCAGTGATCTTCCAGTTGTGTCAGTCCAAATGTTGGCAAGTCTATTGCAGAAGTACTGTATTTGCTTTTAAAATGGGAAGATGTTCATCAGAATTCTGATAGAAAAGATGTGAATGTGGCAAATTGTCAAATGGTATACGGGCCAGATATTATCTTCTTAGCAATCCACTGAAAATGTAGTAATACAGTGATCCATGATTTATCGCGGGTGTTACGTTCCAGGGCTACCCACGATAAACGAAAAACCATGAAGTAGGGACACGAGACTTTTTTGAAATGTTAAAGGGTTTTCTGAAGGCAGAGATCAGATGAGAAATGTTAAACAACAAAGCCTTGTTGTATCAATGTCCTTGGCCACCACAGCAGCCTCCTTGAAAGTGCTTAGGGATCCGGAGGGAAGAAAGGAGATGCCCGCCTTGCTTCCCCTCATCTTATCCAGAGCAGAAAAGCCACCGAGGCAGAGGACAGTGAGCCTTCCGCTTCCCTCTTGGTTCCGCCATGGCCTCTCAACCTCCGGGCAGCCCTAGAATTCCGGCAGATACCGCGAGCCCCTGACCGCGCATGCGCACACGCCTCTCATGGAAACCCGTGATGCACCGAAGCTGCGAACGGTGAACTGCAAAGTGACAAGGGATCACTGTATAGGATTTTGAAAATAATTTATTCCTGGGATCCACAAAAGAACAGAATATAACAGCTAAAAGAATCCCATCTCTTTGCTTAAATATCAGATTTTTTGGTGAAGCTTCTATTTTTATATTTTAATTAACCTTAAACATTATAATTAATCTTTACTTAACCTTGTATTTTGTTACAAAACCATTCGTCCAACCTCATTTTTGCATTTATTAGCCATATTTTTAAATGAAATATGTATTGGATTAACAAAACTAGTGTGAGAGACGATAACCACGGGAGGAAAAATAGTGTGAAGTACTACAGTGATCCCTCTATTATCGCGAGGGTTCCGTTCCAAGACCCCTCGCGATAATTGATTTTTCGGGATGTAGGGTTGCGGAAGTAAAAACACCATCTGCGCATGCGCACCCTTTTTTTCTATGGCCGCGCATGCATAGATGGTGGAGTTTGCATTCCCCGCCGCCCACGCAAAGGGGAAACCCGATTCGGCTCCTCGCTGCTGCTGCGCTACCGAGCAGATCAGCTGCTGGGCGGCCGAAGGAACCTTCCCTGGGTCTTCCCGGCCGCCCACGCAAAGGGGAAACCCCAGCTCCTCGCTGATGCCCACCGCTCGCCCGCCCGCCAGCAAGAGGGGGAAGACCCAGGGAAGGTTCCTTCGGCCGCCCAGCAGCTGATCTGCTTGGCGCAGCAGCAGCGAGCAGACGAAGATCGGGGTTTCCCAGCTGCCCACGCAAAGGGGAAACCCCGGCTCCTCGCTGATGCCCCCGCTCGCCCGCCCGCCGCCCGCCGCCCGCCAGCAAGAGGGGGAGAGATAGAGAAAGAGAGAGAAGGAAAGAAAGAGATGAGAAAGGGAGGAAGAGAGTGTGAGAGAGGAAGAAGCAAGATAGAGAAAGAGAGAGAGAAAGAAAGATGAGAAAGGAAGGAAGAGAGTGACGTCATCGGGTGGAAAAATCGCGATATAGTGTTTCGCAAAGATCGAGATCGCGAAACTCGAGGGATCACTGTATAGTGAGATATCAGTTCCTGAAGAAGGAGGAGGCAAATTCTAGAAATGGTAGCCATATAAGAAACACCACAACCACTGTGAAGAGTCTCCCAGGATATATCTGTTAGGCTGAATTTTTAAAACGTTTAGTCTGACAATTCTGTCTATTACATTTAAGCAAATAAGGAACTGATTTGTTCCACATCATTCTTAGAATTAACCTGACAACTTTTAATAGGTTATATTTATTTATTTTCAAAATTTCTGTTTGATGAAAATAACAATATTTTTAGACCCCAGTTCCAAAATGTACGCATATTTTATATCAGAAGTTAAGTAGAGCAGATCTGCTAAGTATTCTGATGAGAGACCACCAGGAAATGTTAGAGCTATTGATAAACCGGGAAAATTGAAAAATATCTAGAAGAAAGCTACCACTTTCATATTTTTGCCAAGAGAACTACATGGAGATGTTCATCAAGTCGTTTAGATTTTAAATCAATCAGAAAGATTTTCCCTGCTCTACTTCCTTGTTAGAAATTTAACTACCTCTTTGAGAGGATAATATAAGTAAACTTGAGAAGCTAACAAATTTGGAATCTATATCTGCTGTCATCAAGATATTGATCTGAAGATCTTCCTGTAAAAATACAGAGGGCATTTTTATCCAATCTGTTTATTAGCCTAATATATATTCATTATCTTGCAGATTTAGATATTTTAGTAGCTTTAAATAATTGAAAATAAATGAAAAGCCCTTCGTAACAACTATCTTTTGTGAAATGAATTAAAGCCATTGTAAAGCAATGGCTTTAATTCACAAATCAATATTTTGACTTTTTTCCATGTTTCTTAAAATAGTAATGGAGTAATGGAAAATCCTTTCTGCCAAATTTTATCAACATACTTAAATTTAAAGTTATCTTCTCCTGTAGATTTTGCTTCTAGAAACCTATCTTTAAATCCATTGTAATAGTAATTCACCCTGGGTTATAGGTAACCCTGGACCTAGAACTGTAATTAAGTCTAGAATTAGAGTTGTCAGTCATGGTCGTCATTAACACATGACTGCACCCTAGTTTAAGACCTTTTCTGCAGCAGTCATTAAGTGAAACAGCGCTCTTTCAATGAAAATTGCAGTGTTTTCATGTGACTGCAGCACACTGAAAATGGCTATAAACACAAGCTCTTTCCCAGGCCCAAAATGAGATAATGTGACTGGTGTGGGTGTCTGCGCGCAGCTGTTGGAACTCCAGAATTGGGTCATTATTTTTTGTGGTTCCAAGATTGAATGGTCACTACGTGACTGGTGGTTAAACAAGGACTACCTGCATTTGCATTATGGTTGACTTTAATTCTGGTAAAACAGAATTAATAACGCAGTTTGTCAATTTTGAATTAGATGAAAAAAAAGGATTGATATTTTTCAAGGTAGTGACTTGTTCTACCCAGGTAATATACAGTGGTACCTCTACTTAAGAACTTAATTCGTTCCATGACCAGGTTCTTAAGTAGAAAAGTTTGTAAGTAGAAACCTTTTTCCCATAGGAATCCATGTAAAAGCAAATAATGTGTGCAAACCCATTAGGAAAGAAATAAAAGCTTGGAATTTGGGTGGGATGAGGAGGAGGAAGAAGAGGAGGAGGAGAACAGTCGCTGCTGAAGGAAGAAGGTGAGGTCAGGGGAATCAAAAAAATTCAAAACTTTAAGGATTTTTTTTTTTTTAAAAAAGAAGGACTCTGAGGTGCCTCCCATACACCCAGCACGAGTCTGCCTTCCATACACTGCACCAGAGAGAGAAACCCAGGGGGAAGGACAGGAAACTGGCTGGGCCTTCGTGCCACTCTCAAATTTCCTGGGAAATTTTTCCGGGATTGGGTTTTTAAGTAGAAAATGGTTCTTAAGAGGCAAAAAAATCTTGAACACCAAGTTCTTATCTAGAAAAGTTCTTAAGTAGAGGCGTTTTTAAGTAGAGGTACCACTTACAGAAACTTCTGGGGGCTGTACTATTTCAACTCAAACTTGAGCATTCTTTTTTTATCTTCTGCTCTATTTACCCCCACACATAACAGTATAAGTATAAACCGCCCAGAGTCCTTTGGGAGTTGGGCAGCATAGAAATTAAATTAAATTAAATTAAATAAATAAATAAATAAATAAATAATATTTTACACACAGGATCGCTAATAAAGAGGAAGCTGTTCTATTTGTCTCCTAGGGTTCTTTGTAGCCGCTTTGATCTCTCCACCAAGGAAAGATACAGTATGTAGTTTCCCAATATCTTTTTACCAACCTATTGTTATTGCTACTGTTGCTAAAATGCAACTGGTAATCAGTTTTGCAGACTGCTGAATGTTAAGAACAGCTATCAAAGAAGCTTGCTGAGATAGGGCTGCCATATCTGAGCTGCAAAAGAAAACTCTACAGAGGTTGCACTTTGAATTGTAATTGTTGATATTCTGTCAGCTAAATACAGACTATATGGAAGCACTTGTGGTATAGAAGAACACAGACTACGGTGGAATGTGGCCAGATGCCTCAGTTCACTCCTGCATTCATGCTTATCTTCATTTTCATTATGTAAAAGTGTCGGTGAGGTCAGCGCCTGCAAAGTTCAAAGGCTGAAATGATTTGCAACAGCCGCATAACTAACAGTATAAGTACTACATGTATTATTCATAAAATGTGCCAGATTTTCCTAAACTTTATAAGCCAGTTGCATATGAAGTGTTTATCTTGGTTATGTCCGATCTTCTTTTGAAATGCGTTGCACATGGAGGTGCACTTGTAAAATTCCAGCTGTTGTACTTGGTGCAAAATCTAGCAAATGTAGCAATTAGGCTGCTAATCAGTACAAGATCCAAAGATCGTGTCATGCCTACACTGAAAGTCCTAGATTGATGCTTTCACAATTTAAGTGGTGGCATTGGCATTGACCTTTGAAATCCTAAATGGTTTGACTAAGAGACTTTCTTTGTTTGTAAGCATCATCGAGACAGACCTCTCAGAGATGTCCCTGCTCTCTCAAGCTTCTGAGTTTGGATAGAGTATTTTTCCTGCCTTTCCTCCACGCTACCTTTGACCCCATTTTATAAAGAAATCTTACAATGACATGCCTCACTTGCTATACTTTTCCATTTTATATTAATTTGGTCTATTCTAACTTATATTTAAACTTTTTATGGTCTGTTGGCAGAGGTGGATTCATAGAAACATAGAAACATAGAAGACTGATGGCAGAAAAAGACCTCATGATCCATCTAGTCTCCCCTTATACTATTTCCTGTATTTTTATCTTAGGATGGATATATGTTTATCCCAGGCATGTTTAAATTCAGTTATTGTGGATTTACCAACCACGTCTGCTGGAAGTTTGTTCCAAGGATCTACTACTCTTTCAGTAAAATAATATTTTCTCATGTTGCTTTTGATCTTTCCGCCAACTAACTTCAGATTGTGTCCCTTTGTTCTTGTGTTCACTTTCCTATTAAAAATACTTCCCTCCTGAAGCTTATTTAACCCTTTGACATATTTAAATGTTTTGATCATGCTCCCCCTTTCCCTTCTGTCCTCCAGACCATACAGATTGAGTTCATTAAGTCTTTCCTGGTATGTTTTATGCTTAAGACCTTCCACCATTCTTGTTGCCCGTCTTTGGACCGGTTCAATTTTTGTCAATATCTTTTTGTAGGTGAGGTCTCCAGAACTGAACACAGTACAGTATTCCAAATGGGGTCTCACCAGCACTCTATATAGCAGGATCACAATCTCCCTCTTCCTGCTTGTTATACCTCTTGCTATGCAGCCAAGCATCCTACTTGCTTTTCCTACTGCCCGACCACACTGCTCACCCATTTTGAGACTGTCAGAAATCACTACCCCTAAATCCTTCTCTTCTGAAGTTTTTGCTAACACAGAACTGCCAATACAATACTTAGATTGAGGATTCCTATTCCCCAAGTGCATTATTTTACATTGGGAAACATTAAACTGCAGTTTCCATTGCTTTTATTCCTACTGGTTCGGACCGGTTCTATAGAACCGATAATACCCCGGGTCTGCCACGCCCCCGAGCCAGTTCTGTTGGTGGCACTATAGGCACCACCATCTTGTTTTTTGTTTTTGCTACTTTTTTTGTAATGTGCATGTATGTTCGCCTGTGTGAAGCGCACACATAGTGCTTGCAAACCATCAATAAAGTAATCTGGAACCCGCCCCTGTTGGCCAACTGGGACTGGCCAAAACAGAAAGGGGGAATGTAAACTATTGCTTTAAAGAATGCAATGATATGTAAAAGATATATTGTACAACAGCCTTTCAATATTTAAAATTAAAACTATTGTGCATCCTACCAGGTTTGTTTAGATTGTGACCAATCTATTCCTCCATCCAATTTATTTTTTTATTGTAATTCTATTTTTTTCCTCAGCTGTGAGTAGATGTAAAAGAAATCCTTAATCATTAAGTTTCTATCTTTTCCTCTGCATCGTGATACCAGTCTGGATTGAATCACCATGCATTAAACAAATTGGAAGAAGAGGCTGTATTTTACATACTGCCTAATGTGCCTTCAGGATGACAAATGTAGTTGGTAAATTACATCATTCTAGATAAAAATATTTGAATGTTGAGCAAGAGGCATCTGTGGCTGATTTTTATTTATATTCAAATATTCTAGATTACGACTGCAACATTATTTTATTTTTCTTTCAATTCGATGGAATTTTGAATTTCTGTCAGTAGGGCAAATCTTCAAGAACTCAACATAATGGATTTTCTATTACTGGGGGAAAAACAGTAATAGAAATCTCTAGCTTGAAAATTGAAGTATTTAAGCAGTGGCTGTGGAGGAAAAAAAATCCTGAAATTTTCCTCAGTGCATCTAAGGAGATGCAGTTGGAGAATAGTTCTGATTACATGTAAACACAACAGGAAAAAAGAAATACAGAGACACACATGGACACAATATGCAGCTTTGTTATTATTTAAATAATATGTCCAGTCAACGAAGCAGTGGAACTGATGTGCCGGTGTCTGGAGGCTGTTGGGGCCTGGATGGATGTCAACAGACTCAAACTCAACCCTGATAAGACGGAGTGGCTGTGGGTTTTGCCTCCCAAGGACAATTCCATCTGTCCGTCCATCACCCAGGGGGGAATTATTGACCCCCTCAGAGAGGGTCTGCAACTTGGGCGTCCTCCTCGATCCACAGCTCACATTAGAGAAACATCTTTCAGCTGTGGCGAGGGGGGCGTTTGACCAGGTTCGCCTGGACCGGGAGTCACTGCTCACAGTCACTCATGCCCTCATCACCTTGAGGCTCGACTACTGTAACGCTCTCTACATGGGGCTACCTTTGAAGAGTGTTCGGAAACTTCAGATCATGCAGAATGCAGCTGTGAGAGCAATCATGGGCTTCCCCAAATATGCCCATGTTACCCCAACACTCCGCAGTCTGCATTGGTTGCCGATCAGTTTCCGGTCACAATTCAAAGTGTTGATCATCACCTATAAAGCCCTTCATGGCACCGGACCAGGGTATCTGCGAGACCGCCTTCTGCCGCACAAATCCCAGCGATCGGTTAGGTCCCACAGAGTTGGTCTCCTCCGGGTCCCGTCAACTAAACAATGTCGTTTGGCAGGACCAAGGGGAAGAGCCTTCTCTGTGGCGGCTCCGACCCTCTGGAATCAGCTCCCTCCAGAGATTAGAACTGCCCCCACCCTCCTTGCCTTTTGTAAACTCCTTAAAACCCACCTCTGTCGTCAAGCGTGGGGGAACTGAAACATCTCCCCCTGCCTAAGTAGTTATTTGTGTATGATATGACTGTATGTATGTTTTTATACATTGGGGTTTCTTGTTTATATTTTTTAAATGTATTATTGTTATTTTAGATTCTAACTATTAGATTTGTCACTATATATTGTTTTTATCATTGCTGTAAGCCACCCCGAGTCTACGCAGAGGGCCGGCATACAAATTTAATAATAATAATAATAATAATAATAATAATAATAATAATAATAATAATAATAATGATGATAATAATAATAATAAATGGTAAAGGGAATGGAAAGAATTCTAGAAATATGTTCTGCATACTTTTCCTGTATTTTTTTAATTAATTTATTTTTGGATAAGAAGTGTTACCAGTAACTATAAATAATATATCTTTTGAGAAAGTAAAATTCATATATTATTTATTGTCTTTATTGTCTATGGTGGTGCAGTGGTTAGAATGCAGCCGACTGCTAGCAGTTTGGTCCTCACCGGCTGAAGATTGACTCAGCCTTAAATTCTTCTGAGGTTGGTAAAATGAGGACCTAGATTGTTGATGGCAGGGGTGGGTTCTCCGCAACACATCCCTGCTGCTCAGGAATGTGCTGCAGAGGTGCGCGCAGGTACACATGCACAGTACTTTAAGAAAGCTTCTGCGCATGCACAGATGCAAAAAACAAGATGGTGGCACCTATGCAGCTGCTGAAAGAACTGGTTCAGAGGCATGGCAGGCCTGGGTCACTGCCGGTTTCAGTGACTCAGACTGCCAAGTTACTACTGGGAGGAACTCACTAGTAATGGGCTGCCATTCCCGGTGTTATTGGAATGGGCTGGGAGCGTGTACATGCACATGCGCAAAAGCTGAATCTCGCGTGAGGATGAGATTTTTGCATGCGCAGAAGCAAAAAGGCTGAAAATTGGCAAAAAGGGGGTAAATCTAGACCTCTGCCCCCACTCCCGCCCCCATTCCAAACGCCGCATCCCCACCGCTCGCAGCCTGCCCACCCGGCCCCGGCGCTCGCAGCCCACATAATTCCGGCACTCACAGCCCACCCAGTTTGGGTACTCGCAGCCCGTGCAGCCCCAGCACTCACAGCCTGCCCATCCCCAGCGTTTGCAGCAGGCCCTGCCCGGTCCTTACCTTTTGGGGAAGAGCCAAGGCTGCATGCTTTCTCACTCCTTTGCCCTCCTGTAGCAGCAGCAACACCCACTTTCTGCATCGCCATCACCACACCGAGAAGATGTGGTGTGGGGAGCAGGCCAGGCGGCCAGAGCTTGGCTGCACTGCTATTGCTGCTGCCTGCATGGCTGGGGCTCTGCTGCTCTAGGCGTTGTGGCGAGATTCAGCTGCTGCGCATGCGCAGCAACTGAAATCTTTCGTGAGCTTTCTCACACAAGCGAAATTTTGGCGAAAATCACAGATTTAAAAAGACCAACAATTTTCACCGGAATCTCATAGGTTGCGTGGTTGTGCGTGGGTGCCTGACAGTGGAATCGGAACAGGGTAGTTTTCCTACCAGAACATAACCCACCCTCCCCATTCCGGTAGGTGTCCACCCCTCGAATCCACCTCTGTTGGGGACAATATGTTGATTCTGTAATCTACTTAGAGCAGTGTTTCCCAACCTTGGCAACTTGAAGATATTTGGATTTCAACTCCCAGAATTCCCCAGCCAGCATTCGCCAAGGTTGGGAAACACTGACTTAGAGCATCCTATAAAGCACTATGAAGCAGTATATAAGTCTAAGTGCTATTGCTATTATATCACAGAAAGAATATTATGGAAGTATATTGTGAGACAGCTAAATAAAAACTCTGAATTACACGTCCATTAATATTGCCCTGGCAGAGTTGTTATTGCCTTCTTCTTTTTTTAAGTATTCAGAGACTAGGTTGGAAAAGAGTGAGTTGTTGCCTTGGTAGTTCAGTGTATCATCAGTTCTATAAATATCCATCTTATTTAATTCACTTGTATAACTTTTTCACTTTTGTATTTTCATCATATGGCACTTCAAAACCACATATGCTAAATACTTTCTGTTCGTTTTTTAAAAAGCTACTGCAGAAAAATGTGAACTTCCATGCGGAGCATTTTATTTTACTTTTATCTGACATTTATGAGAGTATTTGGAGGCTAAGGTAGGTGAAATTGGTGGTTAAACATTTAACAGCTGGTAGAGTATAGTTTCTAAAGTTATTCAGTCTTGAGAGACTGGCTCCACCTAGTGTTTTACTAAAATTACAGTTGTTGGATTAGTTTTTACAAATAAAGATTAAAAAATGGGACATAATCATGCATACAAATCAAGTTATTGCATTCATTGTTGATTGCTGTCTTCCTGTGTGTATGATACATGTGATGTTCTGCTGTTAAGATTGAAGTAATATTGTGCATTCATCCAACTACGTATGTGCATTTTTAAAAATACAGTGGTACCTCTACTTACGAACTTAATTTGTTCCCTGACCAGGTTCTTAAGCAGTTTGTAAGAAGAAGCAATTTTTCCCATAGGAATCAATGTAAAAGCAAAAAATGCGTGCGATTGGGGAAATCACAGGGAGGGTGGAGGCCCTATTTCCTCCCAGGAGATTCCTAGAGAGGCCCCATGGAGGCTTCTCCCTGCCTTTTCCGGCCCTGTTTCCTCCCAGGAGATTCCTAGAGAGACACCACAGAGGCTTCTCCCCACCTTTA
Source organism: Erythrolamprus reginae (assembly GCF_031021105.1). NCBI lineage: Eukaryota > Metazoa > Chordata > Lepidosauria > Squamata > Dipsadidae > Erythrolamprus > Erythrolamprus reginae. The sequence goes on from NC_091952.1 coordinate 199,315,425, forward strand.
CCGGCCCTGTTTCCTCCCAGGAGATTCCTAGAGAAGCCCCACATAGGCTTCTCCCTGCCTTTTCTGGTTACAGTTTCAGAGGGTCGGGTTTGTAAGTGGAAAATGGTTCTTGAGAAGAGGCAAAAAAATCTGGAACACACGGTTCTTATCTAGAAAAGTGCATTTGTAGGTAGAAGTACCATTGTATCAGTAATACTCAATGATCAAATGTAGAGGCGTTTGTAGGTAGAAGTACCATTGTATCAGTAATACTCAATGATCAAATGTAGAGGCGTTTGTAGGTAGAAGTACCATTGTATCAGTAATACTCAATGATCAAATGTTCCTATTGCTATGAATATTACTGAGTTTGCGGAGAGGGGCGGCATATAAATCCAATAAATCTAATCTAATCTAATCTATTCACTCCACAACCCAGGAATGGCAATTTAATAAATGATTAAATAGATAAACTGGAATAAGTAACAGAGCTGTGGTGATGCAGTGGTTAGAATGCATTATCAATATTTTCTCCTAATATTTAATCCATCCCTTCCTTTTTCTTTCCATTTCTATAACTGCATTCATTAAGTTGCCAGTCATCATTGAACAATGAAAATTATTTTATTAATAGGATCAGAGACTGACTTGTATTCATATCTTAGCTCAAATTTGCCCAGGCTATAAGTTACCTGAGAAAAAATATTGTATATATGACAATCTGTTGAACCCCAAAATGTTCCTTGGATTTAACAAACCCAACATTAAATGTATTTTATTAAGATTAGATTAGATTAGATTTATTGGATTTATATGCCACCCCTCTCCGCAAACTTAAGACAAAGAAGATACTCTTGAATCCAAGCAATTCTTTTATTTATGTAATGACTTTAAATTCTAGGAGAAAAAGACACTGTTCAATGAAAATTGGCATATTTCTGAAATGATGATTTTTGCATGTCTGATAAAAACAGCATGAGATACATTGGGTTGCAAGAGATTAAAAGACCCAAAATCAATAATTGTGTTTCACAGTCAAGAGGAGAGCCAGCCCAAATAGATGAACAGAATTTTTGACTTCCAGCAGAAATGATACGAGGGGGAGAGAAAATTCCTACCACCTCCGTAGCTTTAATTTATAAACAGGACTTTAGTGGGGTGAAAAGTCAATTCTGTAAGCTTAACCTCTGCCCACTTACAATTTCAATAATGTATGTATTAGCAAGTGAATATTTTCTCCTCCATAAGTATATTCAAAATCTATGAAAGGTTATGCTAATTTTATTTCATAGGAGAAAATATTGCATGAATCATAATCACAGAACACCAACTCTACATATTTAATCTGTGGAAACTTTTGGTGTCTCTACTAGTGGGCAAATTAATGTGTCCTATTGCATCAAAAGAGCATTAACTGTTCCCCTCTGTACTCAAGAATTTTTGGCAACTTATGTTTGGATGGATGACTAATTTTAAAATGTGGTAGATGTTTACTGATGTAAGGAAAGCATTGTTGCTACCATCTAACAGCAAGGCAGACCTCCTATGAGTCATCTATGCCTTTGAAAGTAACACAAAATGAAAAATATTGACAAAAATAGCACAGACTTTTCTAAGGTATGTCTTTCAGCCTTTGGTGGAGAGGGTGACGATGGATGGTAATAGCTGTGCTTTTAAATAAGAGCTAAATAAGAACAGTACATTAAGAAACACGTAATACTCGTCTTCCTTTGTCAAAAGAAAAGAAAATGGAAAAGGTAGTGTGCTCTGTGTATTGATCTATGAATTTCTCAAATCTTAATATGCAAAATGTGGAAGTAGAATTGCAATAGAAACTAAGATAAAAGGAAGTACACAGAAAATGCATTATATTAACTTTCTATCAACAACCTAATTAGAGAAAACTATATCTGTATAAGTGTATCTTGTACGTAAAACACAACATTTCAAAATAGCATTCTGTTCTAATATAATCTAATAATTCTGTCCTTTCCCTAGCTGGGATTCTAAAGGCAATTATCTCCTGCGAGACTTTCAAGAGCCTTCTGCATATCTTTTTCCAGTGTAATCCAAGTTTTTTTTTTCAGCAAAAGGCATTACAAAAAATTAATAATAGGGTTGGGCAAATTTCCAGGAGATAACTCAGTATATAGTAATTGTGCATAATGTTCCCTTGTCTGAAAATCTGATTTTAAAAAATGAAAATAGACTTTGCACTCCAAAACCTAAAAGAGGCAGCATTTACTAACATTTACATTAATTTTATTAAAATTTGCAGCTCTCTTTAAAATGGATAAAAGGAATGGAAGTAGAGTATTTGTAATAGTAGGAAGATAATTCTCCTTAAAATAATTCTCCTTTACTCTTCTAGTAACGCTAAAAGATAAAGAAACACCATGGGGCATAGTTCCAGGAGTCTTCATCTAATGGAAAGAGATGGCAGTTTTAGTTATGCTTTTTGCATAAGTCACCATCAAAGCTTCATACGGAAATTTAAAACAAAAAAGAATGCATTTCCATATAACAGGTTCTCCCGAAAATAAGACCCTTTCTTATATTTTTGTGAACTTTGAAATAAGTGCTTGGCCTTATTGCCATACACTCAAAAGCCTAATTGGGCTTATTATCAGGGGATGTTTTTGGGGAAACTATTCTGCTGCATACAATATATGGTAAAATCATGTTGACCTAAAAGGGCAGTATTAATATAATCGATCCAGAGCACATTTATCGGTTACATATGCCGTCAGGAAACTGTTGCTGGCTGCAGAAGAAATGGCCAGAGGTATGTGCGAGGATTTTTGGGCAGAAGAATTTCCATTATTTCTTTGGTTGAAGTTAAAGCTTTCCCTGATTCTGGAGTTTTCTGTCCATTCTGTCCTTCTGGAATCAACTCCTCCTGGAGATCAGGAATGCCCCCACCCTCCTTGCCTTTCGCAAACTCCTTAAAACCCACCTCTGCCATCAGGCATGGGGTAATTTGATTCCCCCGGGCCGTTCCATTGTATGCATGGTTTTCCATCATAATTCTCCTCTCTGTCTCTCACACACAACTTTTCTATATATCTGACAATAAGAAGAGGGGAACATCTAGCTCCTCTTCTTTTCTGTGTGCAACTTTCCTCAGTTGTGATCAATCCTCCGTTTTGTTTGCGGGGGGGGGGGAGTGTCTCTATGTTTTTGTCTTACGATTTAGAGCAGCAGACAAAAGACGTATGTTTAATGTGTGCAAATACGGAAAAACCATTCAATCAAGTTGGCATCCAGCTTCTTAGGTATAGTTATAGTGTCGATATAATGGTGACATCACCAAGATAAAGGAGACTTTACTACATGACCTCCTCTTTGCTGACGACTGTGCCCTAAAGGCTGGATCAGAGCAGGAAAATGCAAGCCAATGTGGATAACTTTGAAGCAGCATGCGATAACTTTGGTATTTATCAACATAAAGAAGACCAAAATAATGCATCAGCCAGCTCCGAAAGCCAAATACTAAGAGCCCACCATCACAGCAAAGGGACAAAAGCTACAATCTGTGGACTAATTTACATCATCATCATCATCATCATCATCATCATCATTATTATTATTATTATTTAGATTTGTATGCCGCCTCTCTCTGGAGACTCGGAGCGGCTCACAACAACAAAACACAGTACAAATCCAATGATTAAAAACAGTTTAAAACCCTTAATATAAAAAACAGTCATACATCCCAGACAAACCATGCATAAAACGGAACGGCCCGGGAGAATCAATTTCCCCATGCCTGACGGCCGAGGTGGGTTTTAAGGAGTTTGCGAAAGGCAAGGAGGGTGGGGGCATTCCTGATCTCCAGGGAGAGTTGATTCCAGAGGGTCGGGGCCACCACAGAGAAGGCTCTTCCCCTGGGTCCCGCCAGACGACATTGTTTCGTCGACGGGACCCAGAGAAGGCCAACTCTGTGGGACTTAATCGGCCGCTGGGATTCATGCGGCAGAAGGGTGTCCCGGAGATATTCTGGTCCGATGCCATGAAGGGCTTTATAGGTCATAACCAACACTTTGAATTGTGACCGGAAACTGATCGGCAGCCAATGCAGACTGCAGAGTGTTGGTGTGACATGGGCATATCTGTGAAAGCCCATGATTGCTCTTGCAGCTGCATTCTGCACAATCTGAAGTTTCTGAACACTCTTCAAAGGTACCCCTTTGGCACCCTCTCCCATGCAGTAACAATTGACATTGAGGCCAACTGCAGAATTGCCAAGGTAAGCTTTGTATTTGGCAGACTAATGACCAACCTGTGGAACCAACGTGGAATAAGCCTTGCTACAAAGTTCAAAGTCTGCTGAGCAGTAGTGCTAGCTTATCCTGTTGTAGGCCAATGTGACCTGGACTGTATACAGGAGACATGCTAGGCAATTGAACCACTTCCACATGACCTGCCTTTGTAGAATTCTGACGATTCGGTCGCAGGATAAGGTGCCTGACACTGAGGTCATCTCCAGAGCAGACCTGCCATCAATTCCCACCCTGGTGATGAGAGTCCAGACCCACTGGGCAGGCCATGTTGCTAGGAAGCCAGACCATCAGATATCTAAACAGCTCCTCTATGGTGAACTGTCTAAAGGAAAGCGATCACATGGGGGGGGGGGACAAAGGAAGTGATACCAAGACACGTTGAAAGCCTCCTTCAAGGCCTTCGATATTGACACCACCTCCTGGGAAACCCTGGCACAAGATTGATCAACATGGTTCATGCTGATCCACCAATGCTGCCAGACATTTGAGGCCAGGAGAACATTCACAGCAGAAGAGAAGTGAGCATTCTGCAAAGCAAGATCTGCAAATGCTGCGACAATGGTGCCCACACATGTCTGCCCAACATGTGGCAGAACATTTCATGCCCATATAGACCTTACCAGCCACTGGTGGACACATTGTACAGCCCACAAACTATTACATGTCAAAGTTTTCTTCAAACATGATGGACTAACATTATCAAGTGAATCATTTGTTTTCGTTCTAATCTTATAAAAACGTCAAACTTGAAATAATTTGGGAAGAATTCCGTTCTTTTTATACCCCTAACTTGTGTATATGTGTGTTTTTCTGATGACAGTGAACTATAGCAACAAATTGCACAACTGCAGTCTCGTAGCCATGTTTGTACATAATTCTAAATGAAAAACATGCCATAAATTATGATTAAATAAACTATGAAATGAGTAATGCACAAACTGGCAGCTACACTGGCAAGTTAAGAGATTTGGAAGAATCTCCCAGGGTGAACTGTGGGGTTCTTGGTGCTCCCTGTGCTTGGTTTCATTAACAAACTAGGTAACCTCATCAGTGCATTGCAAGAAAACAGCCAAACTCACAGAGCGTTAAGGATCCCACAGATAAGAGATTTATGTGATGTACAGATCTAGCATCCCAAACAATCAAGATTCATAGACTAACCTTAAATCAGAATCTAGTTTTGCTTACAGCTGACATACATTTCCTACAGTTAACTTTGTGTTTTGAGAATGAATATGAAATATTCATCTTCTCTTGCATGGGAGGATATCCTATTTATCACATTATGGTCTGTTTTGGTGCATTCACTGTTTCCCCACATGTATGTGATGCAATAAAGGCTATAGAAGATTTAGGTTAGTGTCATTCAGATACTTTGGCATTCAAGCAAGATGTACTAATGGCTGTATTGTTCTTGTGGGATTAAATTAAGGAAACATGTTACAGTTGGTAAATTTGAGGAATGGTGGATGATCTTTTTGGGCTTTTTTGTTGCACTGAAAGTAGAAGCCTTTTTGTTTATTAGTAATATTTTATTTCTGTTGAGGGAATAATTTTTTAGACAAAGCCTGCATTATTATTATTATTATTATTATTATTATTATTATTATTATGTCAATACAACTCAGCAAACGAGATTACTATGCTGGATTTCGTATTTCATCACCAGTCGGGCGCTTCCCAAGCACCTAGGACTGCGCGATGTAGCAGCGAATTATGTTTGCCAATCCCAGTAAAGCGGCCTTTTGAAATTGACAGATGGAGATTTTGTCAATTTCAAATGTCCGCTGAGATCCTTTGGCACTGCGCCCAGGGTGCCAAGGACCACTGGGATCACTTTCACTGGCTTATGCCAGAGTCGTTGCAGCTCGATTTTTAGATCTTCATATTTCACTAATTTCTCTAGCTGCTTCTCCTCAATTCTGCTCTCCCCTGGGATTACGATGTCGATGATCCATACTTTCTTTTTCTCCACAATCAGGATGTCTGGTGTGTTATGCTTCAGAATTGTGTCAGTCTGAAGTCGGAAGTCCCACAGTAGTTTTGCTTGCTCATTTTCGACCACTTTTTTGGGCTTATGATCCCACCAGTTCTTTGCCACTGGTATATGGTAGTTCCAGCACAAGTTCCAGTGGATCATCTGTGCCACAGCATCATGTCTATGCTTGTAGTCAGTCTGTGCGATCTTTTTGAAGCAGCTGAGTATGTTATCAACATAAATGAGTTTTGAGGCTCTCGCGAAAGGCGAGAAGGGTGGGGACAGTGTGAATCTCTGGAGGGAGCTGATTCCAGAGGGCTGGGGCCACCACAGAGAAGGCTCTTCCCCTGGGCCCCGCCAGATGACATTGTCTAACCGACGGGACCTGGAGAAGGCCAACGCTGTGGGACCTAACCGGTCGCTGGGATTCATGCAGCATTAGATAGAACAACCGAGTCTCTATCTAGATCTTTCTGAGTTGTTCAGGCTAGGTCTATTTAGGAAAAACAGACTCCTAAATAGATGACTTGCAGAGAGAGCTGTCAGCCTAATTCCAAAGATGTCAGTGAGGAGGCCTGGTTCCCATACTGTAGATTACAATAGACAGAGGAATTTGAGGATGCTGTTCACAGCAGCAGTTAAACATTTCTTATAATGCTTCTGGCATATTCAGCAGCCTATCCGTGGAGACAGTCTATAAGTAGGTTCACAAGTGAAATTCAATATAAAATTTTAAAATGGCATTAATGTGTATATGTGTATGTACATGAACATATACTGCTCAAAAAAATAAAGGGAACACTCAAATAACACATCCTAGATCTGAATGAACGAAATATTCTCATTGAATACTTTGTTCTGTACAAAGTTGAATGTGCACAACAGCATGTGAAATCGATTGTCAATCAGTGTTGCTTCCTAAGTGGACAGTTTGATTTTACAGAAGTTTGATTTACTTGGAGCTACATTATGTTGTTTAAGTGTTCCCTTTATTTTTTTGAGCAGTGTATATTGAGTGTAAAGTATAGATAGCCTTGAGAAAGGTTTTGAAAAACAGGGCAAAGGGATGCGGCCTAGGGAATAGTTGGATAAAAGCAGTGAAGGGCTATCAAAAATTTTACTACCACACTGTGGGTGTGGCTTATGCAGGATGCCCTGCATTTTCTTTCAACCTCTTTCAGTGCAAATTGGGTGCTCTGGGGTGGAGCTCTATTTTTACTACCCCACTGCGTCACCCCCCGCATCTGAGCAGTAGCCCACCCCTGGATAAAAGAAGGCATACTTTGAAACTGCATAATGAATGGAGATAGAAGCTTTGTAAAGAAATCTTCCTCCAACCTTTCAGACTGTAAAGGAGATGACGGGAGAATTGTACTTTCAGACTTTCAAGATTGATGTCAATCTTCCCTGGTATACCAGAAAGGAAATATGACCCGGAGGAGCTAATTCTAGTTCACTATCAGGCTACATAAAAGAACCTTGCAAATAAAGCATTCTGTTATGGCTAATTAAGACTACAGTCTTCAAATATATTGCTGTAAAGTTAACAGACTCCCAGTTTTGATAAGCAAATTATCAAAACATATTTATCATTTGAATTTTGAAATTATTCCTCTTTCACTCAGTTGTTAATCTTACTTTCTGTAACCACAGCAAACGGTGCAAACACGCAGTCTCTCTAATTGGCAACCATCTTTAGGTTTTGGATAACACCGTTCAACACACACAAAAAATCACGAGCAAAAGAAATATGTCTGTTTTATGGAGTTTGATGTGCTGATTCCAAAAATAAGCTTAGTTTTGCTCTATCACATAAAGCAGTGATTTTCAACCATTTTTGAGCCGCGGCACATTTTTTACATTTTAAAATTTTGGGGCACACCACCAACCAAAATGACACAAAATGACACCCTAAGACACTCTCCTCTCTTTTTCCACCCCTGTATCTTCCTTACCCTTGTGTGTGTGTGTGTGTACACACTCTTGAACCATTTCCAAAAACAGGTGAGAGCTGAGGGTTTTTTTCTCTCTTATTCTTTGGGTGCTTTAAATATGCTTTAAATCAAGAGTCACTTCTCTCTCTATTTTGTTTCTCTCTCTTTCCTCTCATTCTCTGTCTCAATCATTTTCTCATTTCTCTTTTTTCCTCCCCTTTTTGCTCATTTCTCTCCCTCTCCTTTTCTCTCTCTTTCTCTCTCTTGGTTTCTTTCTCTCTGACACTTGCTTTCTCTCTTTCTTTCTTTTCTTTCTCTCTCTTTCTATCTCTCTCACTCTCTCTTGCTTTCTTTCTTTTTCTTTCTCTCTCTCTTGCTTTCTTTCTCTCTCACACACACACTCTCTCTCTCTGCAAAAAGTTGCGAGACTGGAACCTGAGCTTCCTTCTTCGCGGCACACCTGACCATGTCTCGCGGCACACTAGTGTGCCAGGGCACACTGGTTGAAAAACACTGACATAAAGTGTCTGATATAGAAGCATTTTTGTTATTATGTTATTTCTGATGTGTAGATTACTGTTTTCTTAATGTCGCCAGTATATTTCCTATACCTTATTATAATAATGAATGCTGCTCTGTGAAAACTATACCTGCTACAGAAAAAAACTATATACATTTTTTAAATCAAAACAAAAAAATGATTTAGAAAATGACAAGGTCAACTGCGATGATTACACAAAATATTTTTTTGTAAACCTGTGTAATTGATCAAATGCCAGTAGTGTTCAGTTTTTAAAAAGTGATTTTAAAAAGTGTTCAGGCGTGCTAGAATGCCACCACAGGACTGACTCTAATAGACTACAATGAACAAATCTTCACTGTAACAAAACATCAATAGCATTTGACTTTTTAAATGAAAGCTTCATTTTTATAAAGACTAAAAAAAAAGAATAGAAAATGGATGACACAAGATAACATAGCTCAAAAGCAGGCATTTTATATATGACATCAGTCTTAGTGAAGGGAAAACTTGTGGTCAGGTACTAGCCACCTCTATAGGATGAGCTGTTTATGTAAACAGCTAACCATTTAAAATACGAGGGTCGCCCAGAAAGTAATGCACCACATTTTTTTCTTCAACAATTATTTATTGAACACAGTGAAACTTACACACAAGAAAAAATGATGTTTCTTCTACGCTCCCTATTTTTCCATGTAATCTCTGTCCCATTCTATGGCCTTCCTCCGGCGAGGCACAAGGGTGTGTGTGCCCTGTTGGTACCACTCCTTGTTCTGATCACAAAGCCATTTCTGCACTGTGCAAATCACTTCTTCATCATCCTCAAAATGTCTTCTGCACTAAGTGTACTTCTCTCGACTGCAAATTCTCCATAAATGTACACACACGTTTGTGAATGTTCCCAAAAGTTTCTTTCTCCAAAGTGAGAAATTTAATGTCGACACATCACTTACAGACACCATTTCGAAACACTGCTGCAACTTCGCTATCTGTCTGAAGAAACACAAAATTTACACACACACTCCTGACAAGTCAAATAATGTATATCTAAAATTTCGCATTCATACCGTTACTGTAGGATGCGGAAAAAAAAAGTGGTGCATTACTTTCTGGGCAACCCTCCTATATTTGAAATATTCCACATCTATGAATTAGAAAGGAGTTAATCCATTATCATTTTTCTGCTTCCACCAGCGGTTCTCAAAGCTTCAAAATGTCCCAAGAGTCCAAAACTGGAGAGTAGAACAGAGATATCATCTGACTAGTTGGGGTGATTGGGAGGTTTGATAGGTATCTTTTGAGGCCAGCTTAGACTTCACTTTGTTTTTGTTTGATGAGTATGTTAGGTGATGGATTTATGCATTTATTTCTTGTCTCCCTTTGTTTGCACATTATTATTTTATTTGTAAGCTGTTCTGACAGCATCTAATGCAGAATGGCCTAGAAATATTATATATAAATGCATAAATACCACATACTTCTTAGCAACTGATAAGGACCCACAGAGTCGGTCTTCTACGGGTCCTTTTGGCTAAACAATGTCGGCTGATGGACCCACAGGGGAGGGCCTTCTCTGTGGCTGCTCTGGGTCTTTGGAACCAGCTTCCTCCCTAGTTCTGGATTGCCCCCACCCTACTGGCCTTCTGAAAAACTTTAAAAATCTGGCTCTACTGCCAGGCCTGGGATATACATGGTTGTTCTTAACTGTTTTAAATTGTGCGATAGCAGTTTCTAGATGCTTATTACTGTTTTTGGGAAGTTTTTCTGTTATAGCTTTTTAATCTTTATTCGGATGTAAGCCGCCCTGAGTCTTCTGGGAGTTGGGCAGCATATGAATCCAAATAATTAATAAATAAATAAATAAATAAACCATATATATATATAAATCTACCTACCTACCTACCTACCTACCTACCTATCTATCTATCTATCTATCTATCTATCTATCTATCTATCTATCTATCTATCTATCTATCTTAATCATATACAGTGGTACCTCGGTTCTCGACCACAATTTGTTCTGGAAGTGTGGTCGAGAACCGATTTGGTTGAGAACTGAAACAATTTAAGATAAATTCCCCTCCTCAGTTGTCTCTCCCTCTAGCTTGCCTGCTTCTGTCCCCATGTCTCTCTCTCTCTCTCTCTCTGTGTAGTCGGCTTCCAGCTTCAGTTCTCTCGATTGCCTGTTTCTGTCCCTGGCTCTCTCTCTCTGTGTGTAGTTTGCCGGCTTCTGTCTTCAGCTCTCTTGAGTGTTCGAGTTCCAAATATTTGTTCGGATTTCAGGGCAAAAGTTTCTTGAATTTCCTGGTCGAATACTGATTTGTTCGAACTGAGAAGCGTTTGAAAACGGAGGTACCACTGTATATATGTCACATGTTTTGGCTGAATTTGAAAATTAAGGGAGACTAGGATAGATCTATTTCAGCCTTATTTTGGCCTCATCAGCTAGCCATACCCTCACTGGGACTTGAACCTGCAACCTTTGCCTTGTAAGGCAGAGAATTAACCTCTAGGCTACAGGGCTGAAAAGGCAGACCCACCCTTCCTGTATTGTGGAGTATTATCTTTGGGAGTCCTTGGACCTGGCTGTGATCTTTGGCGTTTCTGACTCTGGCTTGTGGCCCTGAAGGCTGAAACCTTTGGGGGAAAGACGTGGGTCTTATTCTCTACAGTGGTGTGTGTGCCATACATATACCCGTGAAAATCTACGAAAACAAATATATATATATATATATATATATATATGTTATAAATATATATGTCTATGCGACGTTTCGGTGAAATCACATTCACCATCTTCAGGCTGAAGATGGTGAATGTGATTTCACCGAAACATCGCATAGACATGCAAAACATTACACAGGGCAAAACCCAAACTCAGAACAATCTACATACATATACCCGTGAAAATTTACGAAAACATATATATATATATATATATATATATATATACACACACACACACACACACACACACACATATATATACACACACATACATACATACATACATATGGTTACATATTTTTGTTGATGAGTGAAAAGGAAGGGAGCCTAGTATAGATATATTTCGAGCTTGTTATGCTTTCATCAGCTAGACATACCCTTACCGGGATTTGAACCTGTAGGATTCTGCGTGCAAGGCAGGATATTCACGTCTAAGCTACAGGCTCACCTCCAAATCAGCAGAAAGCAACCATATTGACAGAAAACAAATGTATGTATGTTTGCATGCATGCATGATAGAAATGTTTGAGCAACATTTTAGCAGAGATCGTAAGGAAAAGGCTAAAAAAGATTTCAATGTTATAATTTCAACTTATAAGTATGAGTTATGTAAATAACACAGTTCTGTATTAGAAGATATTTGGGATATTAGACATGGTTTATTATGAACCATATCAACACTTAATAGGTTTCAAATTAAAAACCTTATGGCATTTTCTTTTGCTCCAGATCGGTACTCTAAAGCAGGGGTCCCCAACCACCGGGCCGCGGACCAGTACCGGGCCGCGGGGCATGTTGCACTGGTCCGTGGAGTCAGCAGCTGCCAGCCCTCATGCCGCCACCCCTTCCCTCCAGCGCTTCGCCTCCCGCCGGGCAAGAGGCCTCGGGAGGAAGATTCTGCCGGCCACAGGACGATGGATGGGACAGAGGGGCGGGAAGGACCGAGAGGCTCAAGCCTCTTTTGGCTTCTGCCGCGGGGCGTTTTTGCGTTTTTGGCTGGGGGAGGCAGGAGGGCCAGCCTGACCCCCTCTCTCCAGCGCTTAGCTCCCGCTGGGCAAGAGGGCTTGGGAGGCAGGTTCTGCCGGCCACAGGACGATGGCGGGAAAGAGGGGCGGGGAGGACCAGCACCCCCATGCTTAATCCCGCCCCCAACCACGCCCCTTTCCGCCCCCACTGGGCCATAGAAAAATTGTCCTGCTGAAACTGGTCCCTGGTGGAAAAAACGTTGGGGACCACTGCTCTAAAGCACTTAATTCAGCAAGACCACTTGAATTGGAATGTGTACTGATTATGCATTTTTGGTTATGGTTACATTTCTTATAAGCAATAATATGGAAATGATAACTACAGATAAAATTGATAAAATTGATAAAAAATATTATTTTTAAAAAAATGTTGTACCATTAATTGGTTTACACACACACACATACCCTTCCTTGCTGGTTTATTTAGTCATATAAATAATTCCTGACAAATTCTAGCAGGTTGGGTGTTCTCTATTATGGTCTCCATTTATAAAAGGGCAGTAAGAATGACCCTTCAAATTATAGACTGATTAGTCTAATTCAGTGTTTTTCAACCAGTGTGCCGGGGCACACTAGTGTGCCGCGAGACATGGTCAGGTGTGCCGTGAAGCTCAGAGAAAGAAAACAAGAGAGAGAGAGAGAAAGAAAGAGAAAGAGAAAGCAAACAACAGAGAAAGCAAGCAAGAGAGAGAAAGAAAGAGAGAAAGAGAACAAGAGAGAAAGAAAGCAAGAGAGAGAGCAAGAGAAAGAAAGAAAGAAAGAGAGAGAGAGAGAAAGAAAGAGAGAGAGGGAGGGAAGGTGGGAGAGAGAAAGACATAGAGGGAGGGAGGGAGGGAGAGAGAAAGAGAACAAAAAAGAGGAAAGAAGGAAGAGAGAAAGAAAGAGGGATGGAGAGAGAGAGAAAAAGAGGAAGGGAGAGAAAGAGGGAGAGAGAAATAGAGCGAAAGGGAGGAAGAGATAGAATTTTTTTGTCCAATATTTTTTTAGCCGCCCCCCCCCCCCCAACTCAATGTGCCCCATGGTTTTGTAAATGTAAAAAATGTGCCGCGGATCAAAAAAGGTTGAAAATCACTGGTCTAATTGACACCATAGCAAAATTAAATGCCAAATACCTTTTATAAAAGATTGAGGGCAAGATAATTGAAATGATAGCTGGAGCCTGGATAGGTAACATATAAATCAGGTTGTCATATATATGTAGGTATTGTTTTTAAGAAACAAATTCCTGGTTTTCACATACTCAAATCTTTTTAATTTTGCTGATATTGAACAGTTGATGTGATGTGCTGGTGCCTGGAAGCTGTAAGGGTCTGGATGGGAGCCAACAGGCTCAAGCTCAACCCCAACAAGACCAGTTGGCTCAGGACATTTTAATGGGTTTTTTACTGTTTTTATTTTACTTCTAATGTATTATTGTTTTATTCTATTATTGTAAGCCGCCCTGAGTCCCTTTGGGATTGGGTGGCATATAAATAAATTAAATTAAAAATTAAATTAAAAATTAAATTAAAAATTAAATTAAATTAAATTAAATTTTGAATAGTACCTGGACCTTGTCACATGATTGTTTGAGTTACAAATATGGCTAATTGGTCCTAGAGTTGGTTCAAAACTGATACCTGCATTTTGGCAATGTTAGTAGGTTCATACAATACTGCTATTGATCCAAGGTATATTGTACTTTTATGTATGACAATATTTAACTTTATTCCTATTAACAGTGTTCTTACATTATTTAAAGATGCCTATACAGTCCTTTGTCCAAAGGAAGTTCAGTTTACAAACATTTTATTTGGCATAGCCATGATCATTATAAATGGTCCACCAGTTTCTAGAAGTTGACTTTTGAAAGGCATATGGAATTGTAGATAGATCATCCTATTCTGAACATGGATCCTGCCTAAAGTAGTAATTAGTTCATAAATTGTTTGCCCTTTATAGTGTAATCCTATTCATATGTCTGCTCAGACAAAAGTCTACTGAGCTCAGTGGCATTTATTTCCCATTAAGTAAATAGAGAGTTGTAATCTGAAAGGACACAATTATCATTTTTATTTCATCTCTAATATCAGACACTGGTATCTTTCTAGTCTCAAGACACTGGAAATTAGTAGGAAGATTATATTTCATGTTTTATTATATGTCAATTTTAGAAAAAGAGAAAGAGAAAATGATCATTCTTCACCCTAAGTCTTTCTGCAATCCCAACTTCTAGCAAACTATGGAACAGTTTAGTCCTTCCTCCATATATTTAATCTACTTGCTCTAAAGATATTATATTGTCAAATAATGTATTTACTTATAATACTGTACTCCAGTAATCCTCACCTTATGCTCATTCATTTAATGATTGTTCAAAGGTATTGAAAAAAGTGAATTATGACAGCTCCTCACATTTACACCATGCAATATTCTCATAGTGCCCTAAGGTCATGTGATCTGAATTTGGGTGCTTGGCAACCAGCATGTATCTACAATGGTTGCAATGTCCCAGGGTCACGTGATTGCTGTTTACAATCTTCCCAGGGGGCTTCTGACAAGCAAAGTCAATAGGAAAAGCCAATGACTGTAATCAAAAAGGTCACAAAGTTGGAAGCAATTCACTTAATTGCTTAGCAAAGGAGGTTACAGCTTGAATTGTGGTCATAAATTGAGGAGTATCACACAGAAAGAGTATTCAGGCTTCCATGTCTGTTTTTTTAAACTATAAAAAGTCATATTTTAGAAGATTTTTTACATTTTTCTATTTGATATAATTTAAAATGCTCACTCTGCACTGAAATAGTGAAAATGTTATAAGTTGTTGAATAGTGTTTTACATTTGTGTTATCACATTTTAATATTTTGCATGCAAAATATTACACAGGGCAAAACCCGAACTCAGAACAATCTACATACACATACCCGTGAAAATTTACGAAAACAAATATATATATGCAAAATATATATCAAAATATATCAAAAATATTTTATTTTAAAAAATCCATATAAAAGCTGTTGAGAATACAGTATAACAAAAGCTGAATGAGAAGCAATCAAATTATTGGTAATGAACTGGAGTTTGTATGCAACATAATTTAATGTAAACTAATTTAAGAACTTTTATTATATTTATTATATTCTGGACAGCTTTTGATGGCATTTTTTAAATATAAAATATGTTTGATATATTTTGCTAAATTATAATTGACTCAAGGCAGCTTATAATAAAACAAAATAAAACCACCACACTCTCAGCAGATCAAAATAAACTACAATAAATAAAACACTATGCTTATAAATAATCAATATGTAGCTCCAGGTGATCCTCAGTCAGTCCCCGAAAACATTAGAGAAATCAGTTATACCACTCAGCAATTTCAAACAATTTGCCCTCTAACCTGGATAGGAGATACAAGTGTCACATTCGATTCCAACTTCCATAGCTAACTGCACAGCTGAAATGTAAACATTTTGATTACAATTTACTTATTTTTTCCAGGAGAGATCATTAAATATAAGCAGATTCTAGAATGGTTTCATCAATGTAATGTTTCCAGAGTTTGATTGCATGTCATAACCTGCTGAAGAAGTTAGGGCTCACCTTAAGTGCACCATATTTGGAAACATTTTAGAATTCTTTAAAATGGATTACTGAAATAATTACTTAAAAATTCAGCTCTAAACATTAAAATCTTAAATTAAATTAAATTAAACCCTTAAATTCCTATGAAGCTAGTGAAACTTAATTCCAGGTAAAATAAATTGAATCAATGAAAAATTGATTGTATTATAAATATTATTTTTGTATTCTGGAATCACTTTAGAAGGTTAATTGAGGACAGCTGATTGAAATTGCTTAGCTAGGATTCCAAAAGAATATGAAAAATAGCCAATTACTTTAAGTTTGTAGTACAGATAAGTACCTAATGCTTGTCTGGAACATTATCTTGGAAAAGATTGAAGGCAAAAGGAGAGGGGGATGGCAGAGGATGAGATGGTTATAGTTTCAATCAACAAATTTGGGCAAACTCCAGGAGGCAGTGAAAGACAGGCGGGTCTGGCACATTATGGTCCATGGGGTTGTGAAGCAACTGACATGACTTAGTGACTAAACAATAACCTTTTAATCCATGGATTTTGGAGGAAGAGAATTGGAATAGCAAAAAGAGAAGAAAAGGATGAGAAACAATAAGAAAATGTGATCACTTACTGTGATGGCTGTACCAGTGAAAGATCGGAGTTTGGGACAAATAATTTTGAAGGTTTGTCTGTATTTTATTTATTTATTTATTTATTTTATTTTATTTATTGGATTTGTATGCCGCCCCTCTCCAGAGACTCGGGGCGGCTAACAACAGTAATAAAACAATGTACAATAATAATCCAATAATTACTAAAAATGATTTAAAAACCCATTAATATAAAAAGCAAACATACATACAGACATACCACACATGAAATTGTAAAGGCCCAGGTGGAAAGAGCATCTCAATTCCCCCATGCCTGGTGGCAGAGGTGGGTTTTAAAGAGCTTACGAAAGGCAAGGAGGGTGGGGGCAATTCTAATCTCTGGGGGGAGTTGGTTCCAGAGGGCCGGGGCCACCACAGAGAAGGCTCTTCCCCTGGGTCCCGCCAAGCAGCATTGTTTAGTTGACGGGACCTGGAGAAGACCCACTCTGTGGGACCTAACCGGTTGCTGGGATTCGTGCAGCAGAAGGTGGTCCCTGAGATAATCTGGTCCGGTGCCATGAAGGTCTGTATGGTTGCTACTTGATAGTACATAACCAAACAATCTTTCAAGAATTCTACACAGCAGAACACACACATGCCCTCTCTCACTCTCTCTCTCTCTCTCTCTCTCTCACACACACACATATATCCCATTGAATGTTCATTAGATTGAGATCAGCAGTCCTTTGGAGACAAAAAACAAATAAAACAATTGGATGGAAATTTCCGCCCTTATGAGTACCATCCTGATACATATTCTTTATAGTAACTGATGTCCAGAGAAGAGGCCCACTCAGATTCCACTAATTTTACTTTTTTGTAAATTTTCAATAACAGAACAATGCAAGTCTGAAAATACATCCCATCACCTTTACATTCAAAGAAATTAAGGAAGATTCCTTCTGAGAAGGCTTGTTACACTCATATTCCTGCTGTGGAATAAGCTGCCTGTTCCCAGTGCCCCAAGATCATTCTCATATACAGTTGATGATGGGTTTTCCCCCCAACTGTTAACATTTATATTTCAGCCAGGAAAAAAAATGACTGTCACATGGGTGATATCCAGAATACATCCGGAACCGCCTTCTGCTGCACGAATCCCAGCGGCCGATAAGGTCCCACAGAGTTGGCCTTTTCCGGGTCCCGTCGACCAAACAATGTTGTTTGGCGGGCCCCAGGGGAAGAGCCTTCTCTGTGGCGGCCCCGGCCCTCTGGAATCAACTCCCCCCAAAGATTAGAACGGCCCCCACCCACCTTGTCTTTCGCAAATTACTCAAGACCCACCTTTATCGCCAGGCATGGGGGAACTGAGACATCCTCCCCCAGGCTTTTATATTTTATGTTTGGTATGTATGTGTTGTATGGTTTTAAATTGTTGGGGGTTTAGATATGTTTTATTTTAATATTAGATTTGTCTCACTGTTATATTGTTTTTGTATTACTGTTGTGAGCCACCCCGAGTCTTCGGAGAGGGGTGGCATACAAATCTAATAAATAATAATAATAAAAATAATAATCTACTAGGTAGTCCAGTCCAGGAAATAAACTCTCCACGGAAAAGCTAAAAATATTTTTTATTGAAATTGGCTATAACAATAGAATCATGTACAGTATATCTGACGATGATGTACTCTCTTTTCCTTGTAATTTGGTAAATTAGGGAGGCATCTGCTTGATCTGTTTCTGGCTGTTATCTTGTTCTGGACTTTAAAATGCTTCTGGTCTTTTGCCTAGATAATGTTTCCTGCATCTTTCCATTAGCCAGGGCAGTCCTAAGCTGCTTCAAAAGAGAAATACCACCAAGAATATTGGAATACTGCATCCAGTTCTGGTTATCACAATACAAAAGAGATGCTGAATACTAGAAAGAGTGACTAGAAAAGCAACAAAGATATAATAAGGGGCTGCAGACTAAACCATAGGATGAATGACTAAGGAACTTGTTTAGTGACAAGATAGCTGTCTTCCAATACTTGAAGAGCTGTCACAAGGAAGATTTATTCTGCAGAGCACCTGTGGGTAGGATAAGAAGCAGAGGATAGAAAGCTCATCAGAGGAACACCCAACCTAGAACTAAGGAGAAATTTCCTGATAGTGAGAACAATTAGTGGATCAGCTTGCCTCCCAAAGTTCTGAATACTCCATCACTGGAAGTTTTTAAGAAAAGATTGGACAATAATTTGTTCAGGATGGAGTAAGCAGTCTACCATGGGCAGGGGGGGGGTTAGACTAGAATATCTCCTAGGTATTTTCCAGCACTAGAATTATTTGATTCTAAAGTAATCTGCCTTACCCTCCATACATGGCACAATATAAGCCCATTGTGGAACCAGTATAATTTATACCCAGATAATTTCCACCCAGAGATGAAAGCATGGAAGAATGGCTGTATGGGTAATTGGGTAAACCTTTAATACAGAAATAAATGTTATGCAGACATAGTAACCCAATCAAAAATTCCAGGCTGATAGATCTAAAAAAAAAGATCAGCTATGTGAATTAATATTGGGGAATGATATGAGAAGCAATTACTATGAAACAGTGAAAGATAATTGGTAACTGCTATACAGTTGTTCAGGTAATCTATTATTCCTTTCTTGTTTGGCCTAAGGAAAGTCATATGAGTCAGATGTAGCAGTCATCTTGTAACTACCAACTTCTACAATTTTGGGATTTCAGCTCTGCTCTGGCTTAAGTTCTTGTTTTCTGTCTTTCCCATCTGGTAATAGTAATGGGAAGGTGCCTTAGGGAAATCACTATAACCTGCTTTGAAAGGAAGAAGTATTGATGTACTAATGAACTTCTAGCCAACACAAATGTCATCTTCTTTGTGTTGTGCAGGTTCTCCATTGCCACCGTTGACAAAAATGGACACCTTTATCAATTTTGTCATTTTTAGTGTGAGAGAAAACAAAAGCTGTCAAGTACTTTTGCAAGTGCAGAAGATTGGACAACTGGCGGTGGTCTCTCTGACAGCTCGACTACCATCTCTTCTGCAACTTCCTAGGTGTTTACACATCCCATTTCTTAGCATACTTCGGGAGAGACACTTGACTTATCCAGAAACAGGAACTATACAAAAGAAAGTGGTTGACTAGTGAACTATGCCTTCTGGGAGGTGCAGAGACAGAAGAAGGATTTTTGCCTCTTCCTATGTTCTCTGTCCCTCCTGGTGGATGGTATTAAAAACTGAAGTAGTTGAGTTAATCTCCCATCTCCCCACACCAGGCTACTGAGATAATTGACAAAATTAGATGGTTCTTCCTTCAATTATTAGTTCTGTGCTGCACTATCCAGAGCTGCAGTCAGAAAAGATTGTCCTTTTTTTCTCTAGCCAATAATATGGTCCACTATCCTTAAACTATCCACTACCCTTAGACTATCCACTGTTGACCTCTCCCGATTCTTAAGAGGTCAGTAAGGGGCGTGCATAAGTCCACCAGAGTGCCTTCTGCCCCCTGTTGTAATGTTTCTCTTTTACTAGTATCATGTATATAAATATTATATCTTTGTATACCACCAATACGTACTTGACAAAACAAATAAAAATAAATAAATAAATCCCGTTTTCAGTGGTCAGACCAGGAGAGCAAGAAGAGTGTCAAAGCTGACCTTGCCTTCTTCTTTCCACATTTCTTTGCTGCATTGGCACAGCGTAGAATAAAATAGCAATTGGGAAGAGAGCAACCTAGGAATCTTCTGGATGGAGCATCTTCCCCCACTCCCTCTTCCAGTCTCCGATGAAGAGATGGCAAATACCTGTTGGTGTGCTATATAACTGGTTGGTTTTCCATCAAAAACAAAAGCAGAAGCTGCTAATGCCATTTTGCAAATGCAGACATCATGCCATGTAATGAGGCACCTCCCTTATGAACCCAGGTTGCAACACCTTGGTTTCTTCAGCCTTGAAAGACTGAGTTTAAGAGGTGATTTGATCAAAGTGTATAAAATCATGTATGGGATAGAAAAGGTCACACATAAGAAGAGCCATGCTGAATCAGGCCAAAGCCCAATGAGTCCAGCATTCTGGAATCAATTCCCCCCAGAGATTAGAACGGTCCCCACCCTCCTTGTCTTTCGCAAACTACTCAAGACCCACCTTTGTCGCCAGGCATGGGGGAGTTAAGATATTTCTTCCCCTAGGCCATTACAAGTTATGCATGGTATGTTTGTGTGTATGTTTGGTTTTTATAATTAGGGTTTTTAGTTGCTTTATTAAATTGGATTGTTACATGTTGTTTTTACCATTGTTGTTAGCCGCCCCGAGTCTGCGGAGAGGGGCGGCATACAAATCCAATAAATAATAATAAATAATAATAATAATTCTGTGTCACACAGTGGCCCACCAATTGTCCATGGGGATCTTGAGCAGAAAGAGAAGGAAAGACCCTTCCTTTCCCTTGACCCCCAACAAGTGGTACTCAAGGGAATCATGCCTGCCTCAACCAACATAGAGGCAGCACTTGGACATCTGTTTCAATAACCATCTGTATGCTTGGCATCCATGAATCTGTCTAATCCTGCCTTGAAGCATTGTGTGATAGAGAAAAGAATTTTTCTCTATCCACCTTTTCTATCCCATGCATGATTTTATACCCTTTGATCAAGTCACCCCTTAAGTGCCGTCTTTCAAGGCTGAAGAGACCAAGGTGTTGTAATCTGGTATCATAAGGGAGGTGCAATACTATTAACACAATACTAGGACTAGGGGGCACTCCCTAAAGCTCATAGGTAAGAAAGTGAGGACAAATAAAGGGAAATATTTCTTCACCCAGAGGGTGCTTGGTTTATGGAATTCACTTCCAGAAGAGGTTGTGACAGCTGTCAGCCTGGATAGCTTCAAGGCAGGATTAGACAGATTCATGGATGCCAAGTGTATCGGTGATTATTGAAACGGATGTCCATGCCACCTCCATGTTGGTTGAGGCAGGCAGGATTCCCAAGGGTACTATTTGTTGGGGGGTCAAGGGAAAAGGAGGGTTTTATTTTTATTTTTATTTGTTTTGTCCAATACACAATAATACACAATAATAATAGAGGATATATGCGAGTAGAATGTATCAAAGAGAGTATAGAAGAGAAATATAGGAGTAAAATATAACTAGAGAGAATAGCAGAAAATACAAGAGATAAAATAAATACAAGACATAGAAGAGATATAATGGATAGAAGAGATAGTAGAGAAGATATGAGATATAGGAGAGACTATAGGACAGGGGACGGTAGGCATTCTGGTGCACTTCTCTTTCTGCTCAAGAGCCCCATGGACAATTGGTGGGTCACTGTGACACAGAATGCTGGACTCGATGGACTTTGGCCCCATTCAGCATGGCTCTTTTTATGTTCTTATGTATGAGGTGGTCTGGGAGACCCTCTTCGATATTTAAGTGTTCATAGAACAACATCCGGTTCTAAGTAAAAAAAATGATTTTCTACTTTAAAACACACACTCACACACTGGCCGGATGTAGCTCCTACCTCGTTTAGGTCGGTCGAGGGGAGGGGAAGGGGGGATCTCAGAAGCGCTTGCACATTTCTGATTTGCTGAGAATTGCGGAGGGCTCGTCCTGGGCAGAGCCCGGCTGTGCTGCCGCTCCTGCTGCTGACGCGTGGCTCTGACTGCTGCAGCTGCTGCACGTCCTTGTGACGCGCTGGAACAGACTTCGATCCCCGGGTCCGGGTTTTTCTGCGGCTGCGGCTTTTTAAATATATATACTGTATATATATATACACAAGGTACGCAGACCACCCCTCTCACCTTTTTGCACGGGGTTATCATGCAGTCGGGGGGAGGGGGAGGGAGGAATCTCTTGTGTAAAGTAGCATTGGAGAAATGGGGATCATCAGAAGCTGCTCAGGCCTTCCCCCTCTGCATTGATTTAAGTCTGTAGTGATGTATATCCTAGGAGCCATTTTTAAGTTAACAGTTCACGGGGAAAGGTTCCGAGCGGGATCGGTCCGCAGAACGCCGGGATGGGCGGATATATATGTACATTGGCGTCCCGTGTCTATGGAGAGGGGGAGGGGGAAATACTTGGGTGGAAGTCGCCGCACATGCACACAAGCGCGCAAACGGGAGGAATTTATGGCCTGGGTCCAACTGGCCCATTCATTTGGATGACTTGGCTAAACTAGGTAACGGATGAGTTGATTTAGATGGCGAAGAAGTAGGCTCGGTTTGCTAATCCCGGCCAAGTTCTTGCTGCTGATTTGCGTATTCACCCCTCCCGGGGTGCCCTGAAAATCGGGGCTGGGGAAGAGGGCGCTTGGAAGGGGAGGAAGGAGGGAGGAAAAAACCGGGGGAGGAGAGCGATCAATGCCGAAGGGCTCGTGGAGGAATGGCACGGGTCCGCCTCGGAAACATGCAGAGGCAAACCGCAGCATGAATCGGCTGGAAACGGCGCTGCGTTTGTCAGAGCGAGCCGACAAACGTAACGCTCGCACGTGCAAGTTGACTTTTTTTCCCTTTTCTTTCCCTGCATAATTAAGGTCTCCAAAGGGAGCCGCTGCAATCCCGAAGGAATAGAGTCGCATCGTTAAGGGGATGGGGGGGCAGTGGCATGTTTGTCATTTCTTTTATAGCCTTCATCGGCCGAGGGCTATAAAAGCCCGCGCCGGCCGAAATTGGGAAGAAGTCCGTGTTGGACCGGGAGTTGGGGAGGGTGGGGGCAGGTTTGAGTTTTCCTCAGGCGCGCTTCGTGCAACCCGCTTGCCTCTCCCTACGTTTGGCGAAAGGCTCGCCTGGCAAAAACTGCAGACGAACGCCAAGCCAAGTCTGGGAGGCATTCCGGCCCGTCAGCTTTTCATTTTGTGAGGAGAACTCCCCCGGCAAATAGGACACCCGCAGCCCCAACAGTTGAACTTTTCTTTTATGTACACGGAGAGCATATGCACCAAAGATAATTCCTTGTGTGTCCAATCACACTTGGCCAATAAAAATGGCTATTCTATTTACTTGAAGGTGCGGGGCAAATGGGTTCATTCAGGTGGCCTGATTTTTCCTCATAGGGGAAGTCGTCGCGTCGCTTCACTCCAGTCTATTGAGATCTGGATCTAAAATGAGAGAAATGCGCGGGTGCCTCCTTTATAGGTCACGCAGAACCTTGTTTTTTTTTCTTTCTGAGCTCCCCTCTCCCCGTAAACGGGACGACTTCTTCACAGGAATTCCCTTTCCGAGGGTAGCGAGGTCCTATTAATCGGTCTTTTTGGCCGTCTGCGCTCTCAAATGTTTCCCCATTTCTGGCGACAGCCTTGCGATAACTGCTGTCCCTCAAGCGCCGTCGTCCTGATTCCCTGTTAATTATTGACGGCGACCCAGCTTGGGTCTTTTTATCGCCAATAAATGGAAATAAAAGGGTGGATGGGTCGCTGCTTTTTGAAAGGTAAAAGAAATGCCTCAGCTTCTGTGTGAGCGATGCTGCGAAGTAGTTTTGGCGGCAGGAGCAAAAGTAAGCTTCGTTCATCCCGCCTTTAAATGCCATGTGGTGGGTTTTTTTTACTCCGCCGCGCTTCTTTAACTTAGAACCCATTCGCGTCCCTTGGGTTGGTTTCAACTTGACTGCTCTTTTGTAGGATTCTCTGCACCCGTCTGGGGTGGCTTCTTTTGAGGGGGGAGAGGAGGGGGCTCGGTTGGTGGCATCGTGTTCTCTCTCTCTCTCCATAGGCTCCAGTCTGCCCCCCCCCTCCCCGCGCCACCCCGTCTCTCCCCCGTTTATGGCTTCTGCAATGCGGTGGGTGTGGTTATATAGTAAATTGTAGATCTGGACCTCTGCAGTGGAAGCGCTATCTCCTCCTTTTTGCATTTCTAATCCCGAGGCCCTTGTGGCTGTTATGTATTTCGGCTGCAGAGTGGAGTTTAAAGTTGAGGAAAGGAGGCTCCTGCGGGCTTGAATGGAAAGATCGAGGGAAACAGCTGGTATTAATCAGATGTATAGGATGGGGGTGGGTGGGAGAGGAAACTGGAGGGGAGCAAAGAAGCAGGCAAACTTGTAAGCTGAGAATCAACATATGGTGCATTGTGTTTAAATGTTGGTGCTGTTTGGAAGTGTTAACTTTTCTGGGTTTTGAGTGTAACTTTCTTTTTTTTAAAAAAACCTGATGGCTGGTTGACTTGTGTATTCGATTGCAAAAGTCGGGATGAATTTCTGCATATTTGGAAAGAAATGCTCAATGTAAAGTAGTTGTCCATTTCATATAAAACATTCTTGTGTGAACTGTCCTAAGGTTTCTGTTGAACATATTTTTCTATTTTACATTTCTCAGAAAGTTTGAATTTTAAACTTCTTTGTGCATAGGGTTCTATTTCATGCAATTTTGTACTGATATTTCATTGCAAAATATGGTATTATTTGTAGCTTTTTATTACTTTTTAAATTTGTTTTTGTTTTATTAACTACGTAAGTCAGTTGATAAATGATATAAGTTAAATATGTAGGATAATTATTTGTGCAATACATTAAAAATAAAATGGTTTTCCACTGTAGCCTTTTAATGATTTCATTACCATTGTTAATAGTGTTCTAAAAGTGAAGAATAACTATAGATAATTTACTTATATAGATTTGACTTGTATTTAAATTCTGTTTGAACAGTGCAACTTATAAAGGAGCATTGGAGTAGATAAAATTTGGGTTTTGCTTATCATTTGTCATATTTGATTGGTACCTTTATAATATTGAAAAGTGGGGCTTTATACTATGTCATCTTGTACTTGTCTTACTGTAGAAGTTGGAAGGTAATACAGTACAGTACTTTTAACCTTTAGCTAACTCTTCTATCCACATCTTCCATTGAATTCACCTTGAAATTATATAGCTCTATCTAATTTAATGCACTTTCTCCTAGATAAATAAGTGTAATAGGTTAGCTTTAATTATTTTAAATGAAACAGTTTAATAGAATCCGGAGTCTAGAGTGGAAGCAAAGTATCTTATGTGAAATATGATTTTCTTTCTTAATCTGATACGAATGCACTCAGCCATTATACCTATTATCTCCCATTAACATGACTATGATGAATGAGGTTGATGGAAATTGCAATCAAACAGCTCAAGAGAACAGACTGGTAAAGAGCGATGTAAAGTAAAACTATTCTTAGAGAAATAAACTTGCAGTAGCTGCCCTTTTTTCTGACTTTCTTTAGATAGCATGATTGTTAGCCTGGTAAAGCTAGTCTAATTCTTTTGCTAGTAAAGACAACCATGTGTGGTTTCAGGGAGAACCATAATCTTGTCATAATGTTGGTTTTTACAGAAACTGCTTTGATTGAATGTTTTTCTGAATTATTGCACCTCCTTATTATGGAAAGTGAAAGTTTGTAAAATCTACTGCTTCCATTGTGTCTGCCCTGAGAAAGGTCATTGATGGCCCTCTTATTTTTGTAGTGTCATGCTAGGAAAAAAGGGTGGAGGCTACAGAAAAAATTGGAATTGTAGCAATGAAGTCTTAATGCTGCTTTGGACATGACATCACTTTGGCTCAAGAAAATTAGGGTGGGGCCATGGGACTGACTGTCTGGACTATCATAATAAATCCAATAAATAAGATTACAGTTGTCTTGGCCTTTCATGTCTGTATATGTTTAGAAATAAAATGACAAAAAACAGATGCTATGCTATTCCTCATTTATTTTTTCCAATAATTGTCTCCAATAATATTATAGAATTGTTTTTGACAATATACTTGTGCCAATGTTAACTGCACCTTGTGCATGTCTACTCAAAAGAATGACCCCACATGCCCAGTTGGATTTATTCTTAGGTAAATGTGTTTTCCGTGATAATCTAGAGATGCTTATTTCTAGATTATCTAGAATATTTGCTAAAATTAGTTGAAAACATTATTCCTCAATATATCCTAATTTTGAGCATTCTTGTTAAAAACAGAGAATGTCAGTTATACTTGTTATACTGCAGAATTCACTGTGCAAGTTTAACAAATTTAATCCAATCAAATAAACTTTAGCCAAATAATATTTTATATATGGACTGAAGGATGTCTGTCTATCATCTGTCTGTCTAGATTTAATTAAATAAATAAATAAATAAATAATTAAATTAATTAATTAATTAATTAAACTTCTCTGCCGTCCAACTCCGAAGAACTTGATATCCCCCTGCCCCCTTAATCTCACCTAAAGTTACTTTGGGGAGTATACAACTTTCTGATAAAATAACGAATGTAAAAGTAAGAGGTATAAAATATAAAAATCCATATCAATGAATATCAAACCAATAAAAACCAAAGATACAATCTTAGATGAAGGGAGGATAAGAATGGAATCTCAACAATGGAGCCATCAAAGGCAAACCATTGATTCTCTTGGAGTGCTAGACCTGATAATATAACCAGTTGTTGAAGATCTTTGGAATATAGAAATTTATAGAGCTAATCTAATTTTGGAGTGAAAGATGTTTATGATGGATTTCCTATTAGAGGAGGCACATGTAGATCCCCAGCCCATGATACTCATAATATTCCTTCTCTGCCAGATCTAATTAGGCAGGCTGAAACAATCCCTCAACTGGATTCATGTCCACAGAAACAGAGTAATTTGGAAAACTCTTAATTGTGAACTTGTGAAAGAAGATGCCATGTGATTGTACATCTGTCGGCATTTCAAAATATTTTTCCAAACCTTTAAACTGTTTGACACAAGTTGAAATAAACATTACAAGTACAACTGTGCAAATACTATTTTCCATCTGTGTTAAACATAAGTCATTCTTAGCCCACTAGATTGTGTTAGTACAGCAGAAATATTGATAAATTGCTTTCACCAAAATTATGCAAGCTGAGAAAATATCAAGAAACCTATCTGGAGGGGAAAATTAGCAGACTAAATTTCATAATAGGCAGACATCGTTCGTTTTTCTTTAAACGTTAGGCTTCCTACTTTTATTTTCAGGTCTATTTTAACCATGACACCACAATTTTATCATTTTAAAAGCACATCTGATTACATAGGTTTTATTATCAAGTGTTAACTCCTGATAACCTGAAAATGACTTCAGTAGACATGTAATGACAAAAGTCTTGCTTCCTAGTACTTTTGACATATGGCAGAAGTAGGAAAAATAGGTTGCAAGAAGACATATGGCTTACCCATATGTCCCTTGGCAGGGACTATCCGGCAGGCTTATTGTTCTAAGCCTTGCCATTAGCAATAGCTCTCATAATGATATTGGAGGAGCAACTTGTCAAGTAATGTAAGGCAGTGTTTCCCAACCTAGGCAACTTGAAGATATTTGAACTTCAACTCCCAGAATTCCCCAGCCAGCAAATGCTGGCTGGGGACTTCTGGGAGTTGAAATCCAGATATCTTCAGGTTGTCAAGGTTGGGAAACACTGATGTAAGGAGCAGCTAAAAATAAATCACAATTTGAGATACCTTTACTATATCGGAATCAATCTTCAGTGTTACTCCATATAAATAGATTTGTTGCTTTATCATTTAGGTGTACAGCACAACATTGGTCTGTATCAACAAATCAGGTCACTGTGAACGCTAAACTGTTAGATAAATTATTGAGACTAATTAAAATATAGCATCAAATGAGTTAAATTTCATCTTCCTCAAAGCATCATTCCAGTTTGTGATGCCATTTCAATCAAAGGTATGAAATATATGTAGAACCTTGCTGTTTACATAAATTTGGTCAAATATTTACTGCCCTCTATAAATTACATGTGAACTAGCCAAATAGTGTATGTTGTCTTCTCCGTAATCTTTTCTCAAATGAATTTTTGGAAAATTTAAGAGCTATCCAATTAAAGACCTTCTCGAAACATTTTAGTCTTAAAGAGCGTGTATGTTCAGAGTGAATAAAACAACTACAGCCGCCCCGAGTTTGCGGAGAGGGGCGGCATACAAATCCAATAAATCTAATCTAATCTATATTTAAATTGCTTACTCATTTTCCGGTGCATTTTCCCCCAGAATTAAATATTTACCACTTGATTTTTTTTAATGTACCCATTGCAATAATAACAATAAATCTTGTCAGAACTTGTTGGTTGAGAGATTCATAACAATTTCTGAAATCTAACGCAGTGGACTAAGGGAGAATCTCATGTTTAAATTCTCATTTTTATAGTTTCTAAATCACACTTTCCTTTTGGGTTTGTTTGTGTGAGATCACAGTTTAGACTGGCAATTGATAACTTGTTCACTGTTGTCATTTTTTAAAATGTTAGTATTCACATCACTATTTTATTACTTGCATATATCAAAGAACCAGTTTTTTATAGTAGGCAGAAGCAGACTGATTAATTGGCTACCCGTAATCATTTCTGGCTTGTATAGCTGGTTTGCTTTGAAAACCAGGGAGTTGATTTGGGATGGGTCTGGTCTAACAACTAACTGGGCATGAATGTGGAGAGACAGCAGGAACATGAGGTGAAGTGAAGTGAGTAAACTTTGGCTGGTGACTATAGGGAAGCTAAGACAGACTGGGTGGTAGATTTTTATAGACAACCATTTTGGGAATCACTGCCTTGGATCATATCTGTTAATTCAATTCAATTTATTGGATTTATATGCCGCCCCTCTCCGAAAACTCGGGGCGGCATATAAGTTAAGTTAATTTAGATAATTAAACAGTTAGTCTGATAGATAGTCTGTGACTTATGTCTATAATTGGGGTTGGAAATCTGGTCATAAGTTGTTATGTTAAGTTGAGGTACCTATATAACAAGAAGCAATTTTCTGGCTTTTTCGCTGAAAACACTATGGTCATTAAGTGAATCGTGGTTATGTGCTACAGAGTGCTGCAATGAGCCATAAAGCTGACCTGTCCCCACGTGATCCTGGGGACAGTCTACAACCACTTACCATGGTCAGAAGTGCTCTATGGGCCCCAAAACACATGTTCCATGGCAGTCTTAACATGAAAGTGATCGCAAAATTACAAAGTACAGAACTATACACTGTTTCCTTCCAAAATGTTTTTAAAATTTAGTTTTATGTCTCAATTGCAAGAGCTCTTACAATTTGGATTGCTGGTTGGTTGTGACAATGATGAATTTCTCTTCTGCCTTCCATCTATCTCTATTTCTACTAGAGAACAACTAAAAGTAAAGTAATTTGCCTAAATGCATCCATGTAACACTGTAATTGAGGGAGGATTTGAAACAATTTTGTCCCTTAATCACTATTTTACAGCTGTTCCCCAAGCTGACTTGTTTCTATACAGAACATCGAAGTAACTGGAAAGGGCTTCCACTTACATAAGCTATTTAAGTTACTTGATCCTCATTATCCTTCCCCATGACCAATGCCTGTAGCCACTTTCTTCTACTGTATATTCTAAACTGCTCTAAAAAAACCAAAAACCAAATTTCAACTCTAAGGTTCAACATTATCTGACATTGTGAGTAGCATTGTAATAAGACTGCAGTGAAGAGGCTGCATCACTTATAGCAGCGTTTCCCAACCGGTGTGCCGCGGCACAGTAGTGTGCCGCGAGACACGGTCAGGTGTGCCGCAGGAAGCTCCAGGTGGGCGGGGCACTGCCAGTGCCAGACCGCCAGTGCCTCCGACCTGGAGCTCCCACTCTGCCCGATGCAGCTGTTTCCGGCTGGGCCCCAAAGAAGGAAGGCGGGAAAAAGGAGGCAGGGGCGGGGAGGTCCGGCAGTAGGAGTAAAGGGAGCCGCGGCCGCCCCTGCCTCCCCACGGTGCCTCTGGCCAAACGCGCCCCTGGCTTCTCTGCCCTGCCCCATTGCCCGCCCGATCCGCCCACTCTCCTCCTCCGCCGCCGCCTCCTGTCTTGGGGCGTGATCCGCCCCCTCTCCTTCGCTGCCGGAGAGAGAATGGAAGGCGCCGTTGTCTTCGTCTCCGCCCGCTGGCTCCCCTCGCCCTCCCAGACGTCCCCAGCGCCCGGCCACGCGCCGCCTCCCGTTAGCCCAGCCGACCTTTCCCTGCTGCCGTTTTCTCTTCATGGCGCAAAACCACACAGTCCCGGACTCCCGGATCGCTCGCTTCTCCGGTCAGCAAAGCCATCTGCACAGGAAAGCGCCGCGCCGCGCTTGCTGGCCGGAAAAGCGAGCGATCCGGGAGTCCGGGACTGTGTGGCTTTGCGCCATGAAGAGAAAACGGCAGCAGGGAAAGGTCAGCTGGGCTAACGGGAGGCGGCGCGTGGCTGGGCGCTGGGAACGTCTGGGAGGGCGAGGAGGCTGATGGCTGCTGTTGCCTCTTAGCTGCAGAGCCGGCGGGCGGAGGCGAAGACAACGGCGCCCTCCCTTCTCTCTCCAGCTCTCTCTCTCTCTTTCTTTTTCTCTCTGTTGCCGGCATGGTGAACGAGAGAGAAAGAGAGAGAGAGAAAAAGGAGGGGAGAGAGAATGAGAGAGAAAGAAAGCAAGAGAAAGAGAGGGAAAGAAAGCAAGAGAGAGAAAGAGAGGGGGAAGGAGGGAGAGGGAAAGACATGGAGGGAGGGAAGGAGGGAGAGAGAAAGAGCAAAAAAGAGGAAGAAAGAAAGAGGGATGGAGAGAGAGAAAGAAGGGAAGGAAGAGAGAGAAAGAGGGAGGGAGAAATAGAGTGAAATGGAGGAAGAGATTTTTTTTTGTCCAAACTTTTCTTTAGCCCCGCCCCCCGCCCCCCCCTTCAGTGTTCCCCAGAATTTTGAAAATATTAATAATGTGCCGTGGCTCAAAAAAGGTTGGGAAACACTGACTTATAGGGTACATCAGTCCTTGGACGGATGGGAATACTTTGTCCTGGTTTTGAGCCACTGTCACAGGTACTTTTGTCCTGTTGGAGCCATTGTCACATGTACTTCTTATTCTGTCTTGAGCCGCTGTCAAATAGAGGCTTTTGGTTCTGCTTAGAGTTGTCACTTCTGCTGCTTATTTGTTGGCCCACTTTGAATAAACAGTTAATGACAGGGTGGGGAAGTGATGTGCAATAACTAACCAACATTTTACTTACTGTTCTTGCTGATGGCTCATGGACGGATAGAAGGGATGAAGGCAAAGAGAAATGGCAGCAGCAACTATGGATAAGAAGAGATGGGTTATTGTGTGGAAGACAGGGAGATACAGAAACACACCTGAAAACTGCACATACATAGTATATTTATTTCTTTGGCAATGTTAAATGTGTAGCTGACTTTCCCGCTTTAGCTAATCACAGTTAAAAATGAAACAAAGATTACGCTTCTCCTGGGTATAAGACTTTAATGCCTGTGTAAAGTTTAAATTTTGATTCCCTCCCCCAAGCTGGTGAAAAAAGATCACCAAGATTTATCTGATAATGATCCCTAAGTGACTGTGATTTATATCAAACAATTTGTATGGCAGTTGGGGGAATATGATTTGTATCTAACAATCGGTTGAACGTCTTCAAAATGTTGGCAGTTTTTCTACTTTTGAACACACTGTATAAAAGATTGTCACTGATAGATGAAAGGAAATATGTTTGTAATTGAGATTGGATGGGGGGAAGATTACATGGAAAATATAGCATCCTTCAATTCTGTTGTAGTGGTTTCTGTTGTAGACTTTTCAGGCAAGTTATTTATTTCACACTTACAGGTAGTCTTCAGCTTACAATGATTTTTTAAGATAACCATATACGTAAATGTAAAACGGCATTAAAAAAACTCACTTATGAGCTTCTTACACTTATGACCATCACTGCATCCCCACAGTAAAGTGATCAAAATTTGGGTGCTTAGTGACTAGCATGTATTTATGATGATTTATGAACCATGATCACTCTCCCAGCTAGCTTTCAACCAGCAAATTCAATGGGAAAAACTGAGTTTTTAAAATAACCATATAATTTGCTTAACAATTAAAGTGATTTGCTTAACAAGGGGAAAAATAATTTGCTTAACAATTAAAGTGATTTCATTTTTCCAGCTTGCTTTTTAAGATGGCTTGTCATTTGTTTTCTTTGACTGACACAAATTCAGATAAGAGGGCAAGTTATTTCTGCACAGAAAGTTGGCTTGGTTTCATCGGTCATTGAATCTTTTGAATTTGACCTAATAATAACAAATGATAATAAAAATAAAAAGCTTCAGGTTGTCACTTGGAAGAGTTAGGCCACAACCTACAAACAGAATACTGCTACAACAGATAATTGTATCTTTATTGCTCTAAAAATAATGTTGGGAGTTATGCTCTTTTACTAGACCAGTGTTTCTCAACACCAGCAGCTTTAATACATACAGACATCATCTGCCAGATTCACCAGCCAGCAAGCTGGGTACATGAAGTGAAGTTTTCACATCTTAAAGTTGCTGAGGTTGAGAAACACTGGGCCGTGCTATTGCTTTTCATTAGCTTCTTCCCACATGAAGCCCTTTATATGTGTTGCACTTCAACTCCAGGAAGTGACACGATAAACTTTAGCAATTCTGGCAAGGACCATTTGTTTTATTTTGCTTTGATGCCCTTTATTTTGCTTCGCTTCGTTTTTCTCTTGGATAGAGATGCCCCAGATACCAATGTAGCTGGCCATCATTTTCCTGTAATGATCATATTGATACATCTCTAAAAGTGAAGAAGTTCCTCAGAAGTGATTTTTTTAAAAACAATTATTATTATTAAACAGTTTTTAAAAGCATATAAATACAAATACAGTGGTACCTCTACTTAAGAATGCCTCTACTTAAAAACTTTTCTAGATAAGAACCGGGTGTTCAAGATTTTTTTGCCTCTTCTTAAGAACCATTTTCTACTTAAGAACCCGAGCCCGGAAAAAAATCCCACGAAATTTGAGAGGGGCACAAAGGGCCGGACAATTTCCTGCCATTCCCCCTGGGGAAGTGTATGGGAGGCAGCCTCACGCTGGGTATTTGCTGATTGGTAATCATAAATCAACATAGGATCGTTTTTCCTTTCAAGTAGACGCTAGATCAGGGGAGGGCAATTAATTTTGCCATGGGGTTGCAAGAGAAATTGGGATAGTTTTAGAGGGTCGGACTAATATAATTAATTCAGTTCTATCCTCTTCCTTGTTTTCTTTCTTCCAAATTGCCCCCCCCCCCCATACACACACACACACACACACACACACACACAAAGAGCGCAAACCTCTCCCCTGTTCCTTATTAATTTATTTGTCCCTCCGCTCTCCTCCCCCTCCTCCCTTCACTTCCTCCCTCGTGCTGCCCCCTCCCCAGCAGCCCACACCCCCACTCCCTGCTGGCCCTGCCCCCATATTATCACAATTACACTCACTTTTGGCACAATAACACCCAATATGGCATGAAGCCGCCTTCCTCCCCTCTGTATCGGCCCGCCACCGCCTTCCCCAGTAGCGCTCCGCCCTTGCATCCTATTCTCTGGGCTCTTGTTTCCTTCCCCCCGTCTCGGCTGCCCAGTCTGTTCCTGCTGCGGTTGGGCTGCTGCTGCCACCGCCCTGAACCTCAGCAACTGCCCCCCCACCCGCTGTCTTTTGTCTGGCACCGCAGATAGGAGACAGCCATGAGGGAGGAGGGATTGTTGCTTTCCTGTGGCAAAACGGGACTAAAAAGGGCGACCCCAATTTGTCCCGCGACGGTGGGGCTCTAAGGGAACTTGTTGATGGGTGCTTTTTTTGTCCTGTTCATTCAAGGCGCTTGTTCACCCCCCACTCCATGGCTTCCTCCTTGAGGAAATCGGTCAGATAGCGGGCGGGCCGGTCACAGACAGTGGGTGGGACGGATGCGGGGGACACACACAAATAAAATGGGGGGGAAAATAGAAAGATAGCAAACATAAAAATATGAAGGGTCCGCACCCATATTTTGTTTTTTATATAAATTACACAATATGTTCTGTTAAAGGATCATCATATTTCATTGCAATTTTATGAACAAAGCATTAAGCATTAAGACTATCCTTAAATTCACAATATTTATTCAATTATATTTGGCTTTAAAAGTAAAATTGCCTTTGATTTACTTACAGCTTTCACTCATTTACCTGGAGAGTTCTGTGCATCTTTAATATGATACTGAAGCAGCTTGCTATAGTGCTTTTCTTGGGGAGTTCTCCCCCCCCCCTTCCAGTCTGTCTTTCTAATCAAGCATTCAAGCATTACTTGGTCACTTTCTGTTAATGCTCATACTACTTCCACTTCGTTGGTTTAGTTTTCTCTGTTCATTAGTATCAAGTCATTTTTCTGGGTCTTCTTCACCCTGCTGCCATACATCTTCTTACGCAGGCACTATTTTAAAGATTTTTTCTCTTTCTGTGTGCAAGGATTGGGGAAAAAAATCTGTGCATGTTGAAAGACCAGTGCTGATTTCTTTCAAAGCACTTTTTGGGGCAGTTTGGCTGGGAAGCATCAGGGGTGAAATGCTTCCGGTTCCCTCATGCCTGTCGGTCATTGGAGAGCCGGTTGTGAAGGCAGTGTGCGGCTCCACTCCCCACCCGGACAGAACGCTTTGCACATGTGCAGAGGTAAAAGAACCCAAATGGCGCTGTCTGGACAGGTGGGCAGAGCCTCGTGCTGCCTTCACGACTGGCTTTCTGATGTCTAACCTGCCCGAGCGAACCAGGAGCGTTTCACCTCTGGGGAGCATATAATTAAACATGTCATTACAAGTATCATTAAATTAGTGTACAAGTCAGATGACCATTCTTAGCCTTTGCCCAAAATATTTATAAAACAGTTTAAGATTTCATTTCTCATTTGCAGTTTGTGTACAGAGAGTCCTCAATTTATTCAAAGTTACAACAGTACTGAAAAAGTGACCGTTTTCATAGTTACAACCTTTGCATCCCTGTGATTGTGTGATCTAAATGCAGATGTTTGGCAACTGGTTCACACTTATGACCATTGCTGTGTCCCAAGGTCAAGTGATCCCGTTTTGCAATCTTCTGACAAGTAAAGTCAATGGGAAACTAGATTCACTTAACAACCGGGTTACTAACTTATTAACTGCAATCATTCACTTAGCAGCTATAGCAAGAAGGGTCATAAAATGGGGCAAAACTCACTTAAAGCCCTAACCAGTAGATAAAATAATGTGCTGAAGCTGGCCAGACTAAGGACGCTAGTCAGATGGATACCTAGTAGGCAAATATTTTTTCCATTTTCTTCCCCCAAAACTAAGGTGTATCTTATACTCCAAAAATATGGTAAATTTATATGCTATCAATCCCTCAGCTTCTAGCAGCAAAGTATATATATATATGTCTGTATAAGTGTTTAAAATTCATTTGTATACTGCTTTAAATTAACAGCATTTTAATTTGAGGGACTTGCTTAAAGGCACTGATTAACTCCTACATCAGAAGCATTTATGTCAGTGTGGAAATGTTTCCCACCCTCGTTTTCAGCTTCTTTTTTACTTTTATTTTCTCTTTAATTATCTCTTGTGTGAAGAAATTGTTATCTTCCCCATTGTCTTCTTTTTCTTAGAAACGTCACTGCCAAATAATAGAAACAGTTCTGCTTTCGTTTAATTTTATTAAGGCACAGGTGTGCACATGCATATAGCATGTGATTTTTGTATAAATAGCTTTTTAATACAATAAATATTTTAAAATAATAACTTTTAATACAATATTGTTAAGTTGGAATACTCTCATTAATACACACATAAGATGAAATTGTCTTGAGCAAAATTGTTAGCTATGCGTGTACAAATATTCTTATATATTTATTGAAGTCATTCCATTTCATTCTGTTTTGCACTATCTATTTGGACTTCTATTCTGGATTAAATATCTAAAGTTGGGCAATCTTTGCCAGATGTGTCTTCCAACTCACAATATAATGTTATTTTGATAAATTTATACATGGCCTTTGCCATAGGCTCAGCTAAATCAAGAATTTCTTGTAACCAAATAAATTTCCACATCAAGCATTATGAACATATTATGCTGACATTTCTTGTGTTATATACTTGACTTTCCTTGAAAAAATAATCCAGTTATAATTGTGAATAACCGTTATCTCCCATTCTATATGTGGCTCTTACATACTGTTTTATGGAAAGCATATAATGTATTGGCAAACACCTGACTAACTACCATTTACTAAGTTGCATTTTTGAAGTTAAACATTTCAGCGGTTTGATTGTTACATGCAAATTGATTTGTTAATACAAGCTAATACAGTGGTACCTCTACCTAAGAATGCCTCTACTTACGAACATTTCTAGATAAAAACCAGGTGTTCAAGATTTTTTTGCCTCTTCTCAAGAACCATTTTCCACTTACAAACCCGAGCTCTGAAACTGTAACTGGAAAAGGCAGGCAGAAGCCTCCGTGGGGCCTCTCTAAGAATCTCCTGGGAGGAAACAGGGCCAGAAAAGGCGGGGAGAAGCCTCTGTGGGGCCTCTCTAGGAATCTCCTGGGAGGAAACAGGGCCTCCACTCTTCCCGTGGTTTCCCCAATCGCACACATTATTTGCTTTTACATTGATTCCTATGGGAAAAATTGCTTCTTCTTACAAACTTTTCTACTTAAGAACCTGGTCACGGAACGAATTAAGTTCATAAGTAGAGGTACCACTGTATTTGTAATGATACTTTATCCTTGTTTAAATTGGAAAGTATTTTTCAGAAGGGGAGCAAGCATAGATTCATTTTAAAATGGCTAATGTTTCTACCGTGAATGTTAAATCCATGGAGACTTTGAGTTAATTCTGATAGCCTGCACAAAATAAGAAAACAAAAACTGGGGGATATTCTGGGAGTTCTTCTGCATGAAGCCTCAATAATGACATGGAATCAAAGGGTGGCTGAAGCTCTGGAAAGGATTGTTCCTGTATAGCCTCTCTTGATTCATTACTTCCTACACCAGTGTTTCCCAACCTTGGCATCTTGAAGATATCTGGACTTCAACTCCCAGAATTCCCTAGCCAGCGAATGCTGGCTGGGGAATTCTGAGAGTTGAAGTCCAGATATCTTCAAGTTGCCACGGTTGGGAAACACTTCCCTACACTTCCCTTGGTTCATAACAGAGATGTAGTTTCTGAAAGAGTTAAGAGATGCCTAGAATGCCATGGGATGAAAGCAAAGGATGACTCCAATTGGACATTACCAATATTAAGGCCTACCTCATAAGAGTGGCAAAACAGCATTGTTTCTCTACCCTGTCTCTTGGTGGCCCTGAGTCAGGAGGGCTTGGGTAATCGTCTTCAGTGCAGAGGAATTTGTCGAACATTTGACTAAAAAAATTGCTCAAATTCATCTGCCAGTTAGAACCCATGCATGTGCAGGTCCATATGAAATGCTTGGGGAAAGGTCTTGCTTGGTTATCTGGGAATATTTCAATCTTATTGGACTGGAGGAAATGGACACAATATTCAAAACTCATCAGTTCAGCTACGTGTCAGTTAGGCCCATGTCCCTCCTGGTTGGTTAAAGCCTCCAAGACAACAATTCACAGGTATGTTCAGGCAGTGATAAATTCCTCACTTTAGAAGTGGATGTTTTTCAAGCCTTTTAAGTAAACCCCGATTCTCCCCATCCCTCCTTAAAAATCCATTGCTTCCCAAGTGCCTGGACAATTTTTCATCCAATCTTCCATATTCCCCTTTTTTAGGGAAACTGGTAGAAAAGGTAGTTGTTTAGCAGCTTCTGAGGGTCTTGGATGAAATTATCTGGACTCCTTTCAGTCAGAATTTAGGCTCAATTATGGGACAATCAGCTCTGGTGAGGGAGTGGGGTGGGGGATAGGGGATAGTGTAACCTTTCTTGCTCTACTTGATCTCTCAGGAGCCTTTGATACCACAGCCATGTATCCTTTTGAGCCAGTTTGCAGGGCTTTTGACTGGACAGCACAGTTTTACACTGATTTTGGCTCCGTTTCCAAGACTGGTCCGAATCAGTGTTATAGGGTCTGAGATATATCCATCCCACAGCTGCTCTTTTGTGGTGTGCTGCAGGTCTCGATACTGTCTCCACTCATTTTAACATCTGCATGAAGCTGCTGGGTGGGATCCTCCATCACCAGAAATTGAGCTATTATCAGCATGTTACTGCTGATACTCAACTCTTTATCTCCACCCGTGTTGATCTAAGTGATGTTCTCACAGAGCTTGGAGAGTGTGGGGACATGGATTAGGAACAACAGGATAAGAGCAGGTAACAATTATGGCTAGAAAAGCTTTTGCACAACTTTGGATTGTTCACCACTTGTGATATTTCCTAAATCAGGATTTTCTGTGCTCAGTTATTCAAATCCCAGCTATCTCATGTCTGGACTAAAGTGTGCTCTACCCTTGAAAAACTTTAGGAAGCTTCAACTGATGCAGTGGTGCAGTCTTTGGAGCCCCTAGAGTGGCCCATGTTCCATGAGCTGTACTGGATCCTGTTTTGCTTCCAGGTGCAATTCAGGGTGTTGGTTATTACCTTTAAAGCTCTGCATGGCATGGGTTCAGGTTTATTGAGGAACCATCTCACTCCAATGGGGCAGGCTTGCCCCACTTATGCCAGCATAGGAGGCATGCTGGGGATCCCTTTGATCGAGGAATTTCAGCTGGTGGAATCCAGGGTGAGAGGCTTTTCTGCCAAGGCCATCACTTTTTGGAAGATCTTACACAGGACGTATAAGATCTGGTTGGCTGGCATAGTGTCCCAAAGGAGAAGCTCTTGGCTGGGGGTGGTTGGTGCACTAACAGAAAAGACACCGCCAACGGTCCATTGTATTTTAGTCAGTTTTAATTTTTGTTATTTTAATCTTTTATACTTGTTGGATCTTACTGTAAGCCACTCAGTCGCCTTGATAGGTGGCAAATACATTTAATAATAACAAACAACATTTATAACTAAATAAAACAAAAATATGCAGAATAAGATTGTCATTTCATAGAACATTTCAGAATTATGATGCTGTAAAAAAAATGCTGTGGAGAGATACTAGCTTTCCTAGATTGAGTTGCCTTATCTTCTGAAAATAATAAATGGGAGAACTTTTCAAGGATATTTTGTACAAGTTTGTTGACATAATTGTTTGTGACTATTTGTAATGCGTGAAGATAAAAATTTCAAGCAGGAGACAATATCTGTCTCTCTAATTATTATTTGGACCTTCTATTTCTGCCTTAGTAATTTTGTGGATGCGCTCATACTTTTTAAGTTGGAAGTTTCTATCACATTTCTTTTTAATTCCTTTTGGATATGTATTAATTCTTATCACAGCTCTCTTTCTGTCATCATTCAACTATCATTAGTTTTTGTAATTTGTTACCAGAAATATATAAGAACCTGCTGATAGATATATATTGGTGAAACAATATTGCTGTATAGAGAGCTATCTATCAAGGATGGTTTTAATTTATTTTCAGCACATTACATAAGATCCTTACAATCCTTTCCAACTCCACTGTCCTACATCGTACGACC
The DNA here is from genome assembly GCF_031021105.1 of Erythrolamprus reginae. Lineage (NCBI taxonomy): Eukaryota > Metazoa > Chordata > Lepidosauria > Squamata > Dipsadidae > Erythrolamprus > Erythrolamprus reginae. The sequence goes on from NC_091952.1 coordinate 199,355,370, forward strand.
AATTCCAAACCTTCCTTCACTTAAAAGGATTAAAACATTTACATTCTTCTCAAATTATGAATCATGCCACATTGGATACTCACCAGTTCATTGAGTGTTCTTAAATTTGAATATCTACAATCTAATTCTATTATATTCTTTTGGACGTGAAGGGAGTTTTTTTGTACAGGAAGTCTCCTTAAATAGTTTCATTTATCCATTGAAGTTTTCCAGCTCCGCCTGTAGGAGTAATCTTACACATGAAACAGATAATATTTCTAAAAGGCTGTCTGGGAATATGTCAAAATATAAACAAATTATTCTTTCTGTTTCAATCTGGTACCAGCTGGAAAGTTTAATAATAGGGTTGGGAAACTCTGCTGGGATTAAGGGAAATTAGTTGAAAGGGTGAATTAACGACAGATATTTGCCATAGTCCCCAAGAAGCAGTTTATGGGGGCATAGTACAGTATAATACATAACGTGTGTGTTTCAAACATTTTTGAATGCCAGATGTTAAATTTGTATAGAATAGATCAAAAATACGACTATGTATTTGTTTCTAACAAATTACAGTATTTTCCTTTTTACTTAAGATAGCACAATAGCATCCAAAATATGACTCCTATATAAATATACTTAGAAAACTCTGTGATCGGGCTCGATAAATAGACACTCACAGCTTGAAAATTAATGAATAGTTATGATTGGCCTCTCCTCTTCCCTTCTCTCCTCAGGTTTATCCTACAGAAGTGTCTCCTCTTCTATCGCCCTTCTCTCCTTCAGGCTGGCCCCATTGATCCTCTCTCTCTCCCCCTTAGGCTTCCCCACAGAAGCTTCTCCTCTCCTATCTCCCTCATCTCTTTCAGGCTATTGGTCGTCTAGCCTCTCCTCTTCCCTTCTATCCTCAGGCTTGCCCCACAGAGGTGTCTCCTATCTTATCCCCTTCTGTCCCTCAGGCTGGCCCCACTGATCCTCTCCTCTCCCCTTCTATCCTTCAGATTTACCCCACAGAGTTCACTTCTCTCCAGACTTGCCCCCTTCTTCTCTCAGACTTGCCTCACATAATTCTTTCCTATCCCCCCCCCCCCTCTTTCCTTCAGGGATTGTATGCATATATATTATTGTTCTCCTCTGGCCATCCCAACACTTGTCAACATAGTATTGTCTTGCTGTAAGGATTAATCTTCTGGGTTCAGTTCCAAGAGGGGGAAAAAGACACTGGATTGGTGGAAATTGTTTGGAAAGAAGTTTAATGATGGACAGAAGCACATGGCATGAGCTCCTGAACTGAAAAGGTGGATTACCTGCTTCCAGATGTTGGGTGAAGAGAAAAGGAAAGGAAAGATGCTGAATATTTTTCTGAATGCTTTGATTTTATGACCTCTGTTGAGCCCCGCCTCTTAGTTTCCTGTTCCTGTGTATGTAATGCACTCTGGCTGTCACACTTCTATAGGCCCATGCAGGGCCAACTCTGTTGGCTGTCTTGAGTCCAAGCTTGCTTGAGTCAAGCTTGCTTGAGCCCCCCTAGCTTCCCGGCTCCCATATGATGTAATGAAAGGGCTTTGGGCAATTCCTAATGTAGCTTTGTCTGAAGGAGGTAGATCTTTGTTATGTAAAATAGACTGGCCCCTGACTACCTACCTAACCCTGATATGGATATTCCTATCATCCTACTGTTCTGCTGTGGCCTCATGACTTTGATTTTACCTTCTGCTGCTTTAAATTATTAATGGGGGGGGGGGATGAGTGAGCTGGGCCATTCCTTGACGGCACATTGACAAAGGCTAGTAAGAGTGACTCTGTTTCCTGCTCAAAAACAAGTTTCTCAATTTCTCAGTGAGGGATATTCTATATCATATTCTGCCTTTTCAATATGTCCTTGTATATTTCATTTTTCTTGGAGAAGGGTGGGTGTAACTTCCTATAGTCTGAAAGCCTGCTTAATAGCTATAACTTAAAGTCTTTTCTCCACTAGTACCAGTGGTACAGTAGGCGACTCCGTTCCTGTAGCCAGATTGCACAAATTGCCTCTGACCACTCCAGTGCCAGTCCATTGGGCGCCGCCATCTTGTTTGAAGCTTTTTTGCTTCCTGTGCATGCACAGAAGCAAAATCTCGTTAGAGGACGCTCGTGTGTGTGAGATTTTGATGGTTTTTTTGCTTCTGCACATATGCGGAAACAAATAATTACCAAAATTCCGAGTCTACGGAAAGGGGCGGCATACAAATCTAATAAATAAATAAATAAATAAAATTGCACACACATCAGCGTCCCCTCATGAGATTTTGGCATGTTTTTGCTTCCTGTGCATGCACACGCACATGAGAATGTTAATGTTGTACGTACAGCACACTAGTAGCAGCAAGTAAGAGTAATCTGCCCCTGACTACCTACCTAACCCTGATATGGATATTCCTATTATCCAACTGTTCTACTGTGGCCTAATGACTTTGGTTTTTCCTTCTGTTGCTTTAAATTATCCTTAATTCCAGTTTTAAAATATTGTGTTCTTTTTAAGATAGCATCAAAATATTCCTCAACATCCTCAGTTAGCCTAAGCAGGATACAGACGTAGAGTAGGAATTGGTATAGAGGCAGTTTAATGGTGGTTTAATTTTCTGCAATCTCAAGGATTGAGAACACTTTTAAGTGAGCCATGGGGATAGATCCTATAATTAAATTATAACAGGTTTACAAAAATAGTTACATAAAGCACTCTTCTAATTTTCAAAACGTTCTGTTGCAATAGCTAAAGATTTTATAATTATGCAAATGTATAGTAAGAAAGGAATATAGCAACATGAAAGAATTACAATTACAATGAAGGCATCAGAGGTTTTGGGCTTTGCTTTTTTTTTTTAATGAAATGATTATTTTATTTTATTAACTGAAACATCTCATTTTTGCTATTTCCTAGAATGTCATTCATACGAATTACTACATTGAATTCCAGTTTTGAATATTGAAAACCAATTTATAGTACTTTAAAAAGTATAGAACGAATGATTTAGTGGCAGTTAATAAAGAATGGTACTTTAAATTACACAAGGATTTTGACATTATCTAATTTCTATGAATTTCAAACTGGATGAATTCATTAGAACTGTTTCTATTTTATAATAGATTTGTAATAATTGACTGAAATACTTGATGTAGCGAGAATATTCTCTCATACTCTCAATGTCAGTAAAACTTTAGATTATATAATAAAATACTACTGCTAGTTATCCTGCTTACATGTAACATCGGCTCAATAAACTTTTTAGCATGAATGTCCTCACTGTTATCTGCAGTTCTATCATTTTAGAGTCTATTGTAGCAGTATATAACCAACATTAACTGAAGCTTGTAAGCAGAAAATGAAAAACAAAGAAAACACTGTTGCATTCTCTTTTTCATTAAGAGGCAGTAATAACAGTAGAAAGTGAAACTGTAAAATAAACCCAGTATGCTATGATAGGCTCTGCTTATACTTATGGTCGTTATATTTATATTTTATATGCATTTATTTACAGAGACAACACTAATATTAATTTTTCAAGTTATTTTTCTCATGTTGAAAAGACCTTTTTGTGTCTTGACTAAATTATTAATGTCTACGCATGCATATTACCAGAAGGGACAAGTCTGAGTAATCCTAATTAATGTTCTTATTTGTAGTAGAAACCACTGGATTGTGTAGCTCTTAGTATACAGTGTTTTCTAATGGACATGGGTTTACTCTTATCATATGAATAAATTATAGACCTAACAATCCTGCATCTGAGGTCTCATTATGTATTAAGAGCTTTTGAAATCCACAAAAGTTGGGAGTAGTTTCACAGTGCCATCAAAAGAATCAAAAGGCAGACTTATGCAATACATTATTAAATCTGGTACCAAATATATAATAATAATAATAATAATAATTATTATTATTATTATTATTATTTATTAGATTTGTATGCCACCCCTCTCTGAAGACTCGGGGCGGCATACAAATATAATACACTGTTTTGGTTTTATGTGCAGTAGTTGTTCATTTAAAAAGAAGAAAAGTCATTTTCATGCACACTATTTCATTGTTATTTGGTAAAATGTCTGTTAATGACTTCTAATTTTAACAACATGCTGACTTGCTTAATGGCATTTGCCATGCTAAAATATCATTTTCTATTCACATTACTTTTTTAAAAATCTCTTTCAAAAAACCCTGTAGAACTTCATTTAAAAAAAGGAATGACTGATATCTATACTATTCAGCCAGAATAAAGCAACATAGAATAGAATAGAATTTTATTGGCCAAGTGTGATTGGACACAGAAGGAATTTGTCTTGGTGCATATGCTCTCAGCGTACATAAAATAAAATATACATTTGTCAAGAATCATGTGGTACGACACTTAATGATTGTCATAGGGGTCAAATAAGCAATGAAGAAGCAATATTAATAAAAATCTTAGGATATAAGCAACAAGTTACAGTCATACAGTCAACATGGGAGAAAATGGGTGATAGGAATGATGAGAAAAAGTAGTAGAATAGAAGTGCAGATTTAGTAGAAAGTCTGACAGTGTTCAGGGAATTATTTGTTTAGTAGAGTATGTATTTAGTAGTAGAGTATGTATTACATTACATGGTGTTATAATAGAATGATGAGCTCTTACTAATATTACATGGTCTGTAAAATTTGGAATCTCCAAAATGCTTGTAGCAAAATAAGAACAAAAATTGTGGAAAATGCAGTCAGCTTTTCCCTTAGCAAATGGATACTTTCGTTTGATACTATTTTCCTCATATCTATGAATACAGTCTCTGTACTGGCGTTGTGCATAGCACCATCTATTTGTATGGATATCTGAACAGGTGTGTGCCCTGTGGAGTCAGATGAGGAATTAACGTTTTTCATAGTTAGGGAATCCATTTGTCTGATTTATGAATTGCCCTTCAAAAATGAAGGCATAATTTCAGAAGACCATTCAAATTATATATTTTTAATTTTTATAACTAATACAGTGGTACCTCTGCCTACAAATGCCTCTACTTGCAAACTTTTCTAGATAAAAACTGGGTATTCAAGATTTTTTTGCCTCTTCTCAAGAACCATTTTCCACTTACAAACCCAAGCCTCCGAAACGATAACCGGAAAGGGCAGGGAGAAGCCTCCGTGGGGCCTCTCTAGGAATCTCCTGGGAGGAAACAGGGCCTCCACCCTCCCTGTGGTTTCCCCAACCGCACACATTATTTGCTTTTACATTGATTCCTATGGGAAAAATTGCTTCTTCTTACAAACTTTTCTACTTAAGAACCTGGTCACGGAACAAATTAAGTTCCTAAGTAGAGGTACCACTGTATATTCATATGTGGATTGATGTACTGTTTTAGTAATTCAATTCAATTTATTGGATTTATAAACCCATATCTCCAAAATTGACTCTGGACATCATACAACAATAAATTCCACTTTGAAATCCACTTTTATCTCTAACTTCCTGTCTGTCTGTGTTATAAAAGGAAAAAAGGCAATGTGAAAATAATAGGGTATAGGTTGCCATATTCCTGAAGAACCTTGATGCTTGTGGAAATGGTAAATTGAGTTATAGTGATGGATTGAAAAGATAAATGGAGAAGAGATAGAATATAAGTGGTTAATTTGTTCTTAGCTAGGGAGAAAATAAGGACTCGGACAACTTACAATTAAAAGAAAAATAAAATACAGACCATACCAAAAGCAGATACAGACTTCCGTATTATATCAAACTCTGCTGTAATGTTTACAAGAAATGTGTCTGCAGTTTGACCTCATCCTGTCAGTTGCAGTAGCCAAAACATGCCAAATGAAATATTTTGGTCCTGGTAGCTTTGAAAAATAAAGCTTTAATTTTGCTGTGCTTTACTAACTGCTGAAAACATGTCCTTTGCATTTGTTTGCCAAAATTACTTGCCTAAAATAATTTTTAAATATGGTTTTATTATAGTGATGTTAATAACTTGATGTAAGAAAGAATGTACCCCAGTGTTAGGCGGTCCAATGCTGTTGTCTATGCCCATTTCATTATTTACATTTCTGTGCTATCCTGAAACATCCATAGATGAATTCATGTGTTCATGGTAAAATGATTTTTAACTATTATCAGAGATATAGAAAGCTTTCCAAGGAATGGTTGTGCACAAAAAGGAGCATTTTGTTGGTTGGTTGATTTAGAGCTTGAAACAAACTACTGCGAGCCCCAAATTGCATCAAGCTGCTTCAGTTTAGCTGCAGTTCAATAAAACAAAATTTGAAAGCTTAATGTTTACTGCTCTCATCAAAACAGTTCTAGGTGTTTTGGTGATGGAAAAACTATGAGATTCAGAACAGGCCACCTGGATTGGAAAACATCCAGGTAGCCACTAGACAGCAGCAAAGAAATCTAATTTTTTTTCAGCTATCATGTAACTAATTTTTGCTGTCCATCTGTACAGGTCTTAGCCCTAGCATTCCTTGAATTCAGTGCAACAGTCTTTTCCCTTGGAGACATAGGTATTTTCATTGAAAGGAACATAAGGAAAAAGATTTGTAGATGGCTTTGTTTTGGGTCTGTTCAATTTCCTTCTGGGAAGCACCCTGGCAAAAAAATAATACATTAATTCTAACTACTACTTTCAAAATGTTCTAGCACAGAAGAAGCGCTGTTCTAATTGTTTTGTACACTCCTGTCCAACTGCACTTCATCAATTATCCCTTCAAAGTGTTGAGTCAGCTTTCACTGTTACTTTGAAAACTTCTCCAGATTACAGTATTTCCACAAGCTCATGCACAAGTAACTGCTTATTAAACTTTTCCATGTCCATGTAAACTTTGGCACTGACAATGTGGGAGAGTCTTCAAGGCAGCTATGCCGAGCTTCCAGATGACTCAGATGCCATTAATATTGAGGAGAAAGTGTCTTGAAACAGTCCTTTGGATGTTTTCCACAACCACAGCTATTTAATGTTTCTTTCTGAATAGACTTTGATACAAAATATGATATACTGATTTTATACGAGATGTTTTGAATTGTACTATTGCAGTGATGGCAAATCTTTTTTTCCTTGGATGCGAAAAGCATGTGCATGTGTGCTTGCGCGAGTGCCCACACTCATAACTCAATGCTTGGGGAGGGCAAAAATGCCCCCCGTCCCCCCAGAGGCTCTCTGGAGGCCTGACAAAGGCCCAAAACACCATTTCCCAACCTCTGGTGGCCTGGTAGACACATTGTTTGCCCTCCCCAGAATCCAGAGGCTTCTCTGGAGTCTGGGGAGGGCAAAGATGCCCACTCCCATTCCTCTGGAGACTCTGGAAGCCAAAAATGCCCTCTCAGAGCCTTCCAGTGAGCTGAAAATCATCTGGCCAGCATGCTCATGCACATTGGGAGCTGAGCTAGGGTAACAGCTCATGTGCCAATAGATATGGCTCCGTGTGCTACCTGTGGCACCCGGGCCATAGGTTTGCCATCACTGTACTATTGTTTAGAAGCATTAAGTGACATTTTTAGGACTCTCTCTTATTTTTCTCCATGGTAACAATCCTGTGTGATATGGTGACTAGATAGGCCTTTCAGCTATGCTGACACTTATAATATCTTGCTCAAGTACTCTTATCTTTGAGCTTGGTCCACCATGATAGAAACAACCCTCACATATTTCCCATGATGGATATTTACAATTATAGTGTGTAGAAATTGCATTGCTGTCCTCTTTCTTTTTCCAGAAGTCCTGCAACTGTTCTGCCCAGTCAAGCTAGCAATACGCATTATGCACGGACATAAGGAACCTCAGTTTTTGAGCCTTCCTCTCAAATGTTCCACTGCCTCTGGTGTTATCACCCACATGTGTCCTCCTCAAAATTCTAGACTGGCCTTTGGGTATACAAAGAATCCATAGAAGGCAGCTGGCAAACATAGCACATACACATTTCTCTTTTTCCTCTCGCTCTTAATTTAGCTATACAGTTTTCACCCCTATTCTGTTGCACTTGTTCTGTTACTTAGTCGGGGAAGGCAAAAAATGGGCCTACAGAAGTTTGGGAAGGCCAGAAATGGGCTGTTTCTGACTTCCAGAGGGCCTAGGGAGGCTGTTTTCACCCCCCTAGAGGCTTGGGGAGGGCAAAAATCTCCCCCCGCCCCCACTGTGGTGCAGGAGGCTAACTAGGGTATGCCCACCATGGCCACACCCACCCAGCAACCGCACAGAGAACCCCTTGCTAAAATTTTTGAAGCCAACCCGTGGTCCATGTGAAGGGAGTGTAAAGTTGGACATAGTGACTAAATGGAAAGGAGTCACTTTCTTCTTAACTTGCAAGTGATCCTAGTTTGGCGAACTATACATGTGATATTTGTAACAATGTTATTATATATTATTTATATATTATTATATATAAATATTTGTGTTGTGGTTGGCTCTGGCCCAGCTCCTGCCCCAGGGAATGTGGAGGTGGAGGCAGGAGAAACGTCAACAGGCCTATTTTGTTGCCAGCAGAGGCCTATTTTGTTGCCAGCAGAGTCAGGGAGTGCAGTTTCCTCGGATGAAGAAGAAGGTGGGGGTGACTTGGAAGAGGGGGCTTGGCACACAGCCCAGGAAGCCAATCACCATTATCTTCAGTCAGTTCGGATGAAGAAGTGTTAGTCCCATGCAGGCGCAGACTTATGCATCGGAGAGACCAATTGAGGAAATATTACAGGAGATAAGAGAGGCCACCTGTGTTTGGGTGAGGCTCCAGTAATTAGAGCTGCTGCTATAAATAGCAGCGTGCTAGTTTGGCTGTTGTGGAAGATTATCTGATCGCAGTTCTTCAGGATCGTGCCTCGCTGTGTCTGAACTTTGTTTGTGGATTTTTCACGCCTTTGACACCAAAGCAGAGTAAAGTGTGTGTGTGTTTCACTTCGTGGGAAGAAGGAGGGCTGTGACGTTTCTTCACAGCTATTAGCTAAATACTTAATGACTGATTAAGGGACTTGTATAGCCGACAAGGTTGTTTTGGGGAAGAGTGCTCTTTGCAATACAAAAAGGGTGCTTTGTTTCTTTTGTGATAAAGGACATTGTTTTGAATTTTCAAACGTGTGTGTGTCTGAAATTTGTACCTGTGAATTTCCGGGAGGCTTCTACCATAGAGCCCGGCAGAACAATTTGTAACAATGCTATGATTGTATCAATGTTATATATTATTTATATAAATATTATATATAAATATTTGTAACAATGTTATTATTGTAACAATGTTGTTATTATATATTTATATATTATTATATATAAATATTTTGTAAGTCAACCATTCTTGTATGCTTTTTAGATTGTTACAATTCCGAACTTCACAATTCTTCCTTTTTATTGTAGGATAATCAACCATGACTGCAGAATCTGGTTCAGACTCTGAATCCAAAGATCAGGATCAAGAGCAAAAAGAAACATCTGGTGAACAAGAAAAAGCAACCCAAGAGCAGCAGTCACAGCAAGCAAAGGAAGAGCACCAGAATGCATTAGAACAATTTTCCAGTGTTGCAGCCCATAGCACTCCTGTAAAAAAGGAACAGGTAAGTTATTTATGGAATTGCCTTTCCTCAGTATGACACTAACCTAATAGAGATTACTATTATTATAGTAACAAGTGTTATAAATAATAAATATTATAGCATGCATCATTTTGAGCATGGAGTAGCCCTCCATGAGAATTTTATAGAAATGATAGTAGAGCTCATTTGGAGATATTTTGAGGGAGAGAAAGCACAAAAATCAAAATGGAGTCTAGAAATAACAAAACAAAATAAAAGTTCAGCATTTTTTTCTTTTAAGGCTTTTTTAAAATTAAAATTATATAATTACAATGAAGCATTGTTTTGAGTCAAATTATGTTATAAGGTTTTTAATTCATTTCAGGCACACATTTTGGGGGTAATGAGTCCAGTTGTCTGCCCTCCAAAATTGACCTTTTCCGGTCCATTGCTGTTATGAAAAGGAAAGAATCTACACTATATAACAATTACATTTGTTAGATTTTACTTGTATCCTTTGTTCCATTTTACTGGAGTTATTAAAGTAAAGTATTTGCTGAAATTAGTATGAATTTATTTTTCATGATTAACATGTCACACAAATGCCAATGAAACTTAGGTCTTAGTTCCTCAGTCATGGGTGTTTACTCAATGACTATTGCTAGCATCAGTAACTGTCAGCAAAAACCATTTCACAGGAAGACGTGCTGTATATACTGCGTTGAGTTTCTGAATAAACGACAGGATATAAATCTAAATTCAAAGAATTGCCTATAAATATTTTTTTAATAAAGTCTAAAGCAGTGTCTCCCAACCTTGACAACTTGAAGATATCTGGACTTCAACTCCCAGAATTCCCCAGCCAGCATTTGCTGGCTGGGGAATTCTGGGAGTTGAAGTCCAGATATCTTCAAGTTGCCAAGGTTGGGAAACACTGGTCTAAAGGATGTGCAATGAACTTAACCTCTACATGAACTGAAACAAATATATTGGCATGTCCAACTCTTTCATTCTACTTAGAGGGCTGTAAATTCACATAATTCCCACAGTACCCTGCAGAGCCTATACAGAGTTTCAGGGATGAGGGAAATAAAGGTCTTTTTTGCTTGAAGGGGTCAACATTCCATGTTAAATGTAGGCCAGCATATACATTGTGGGTGGATGTGAGTGTATGTGGGTGTGTGCGGGTGTATGCAAGCACAGACACATACATTCTGCATTATGGCTGGAAGTAGCACTCAGGATGGGTTTTCCTTATCCATTCAGAATGAGGACTGTGTCTGATAATTTTGACAGGATCTGCCTTGTTACTACAACCCAGCTTCGTCTCTGTCCTCAGACTGGACAGACGTGGCTAACATTGGCTCCTTCCTATTTTGTTAGTTCCACCTGTTATCAACTCACCTATTGTTTTGGACAAGTGTGAGTTGCTTTGCTGAAACCCCCAGATACATCGTATAGGAGCGGGGGAGTTTGGCAGCAGGGCTTCAGCTCCTGCCAAAACAATTTCTGCCATGCCTTCATGGCATTGACTGCAATAGAAAAATAGCTTTTGTTCTTATTTATTTTTAAAGAGGGGGATATAATTGTTCTCTATTATGAGCTGTAAGTGGATTTATGCACATCTCTAAATATTACACAGTTTATGATCTTACATCTGAAAGCAGATTAAAGTTTTTGCTGAATTTATTTCACTCCCATGGAATCTTGTTACAATGACTCAGGCATTTGTAGAAACAGTGAAGAAAATCACTAGTGTAGGCCTATTTTTGCAGGTCTATTTTTAAGTCATTTCAGACCAAAATAAGTATTCATTTTGCTATCATTAACAATAGATTAACCTATAAAGTTTTAACTGAATTATTTTTGCTTTTAAATATATTTGTAGCTATTGGTAGAAAAACCATCCATATATAAAGCCATTATTTACTGCCGGTACTGAAAAGCAATTTTTGGTATGGTAGCACGTTACGACATGTGAGATTTCAGAAAAAGGAACGTGTTCAACAATCATTGCAGTGTTGGATCTTTTTCTCTTCGGGTTATTTGACTATTTTTAAATGAGCTATTATAATGTGGTTTCCTTTTAGCACTTTTCTAAAAAAAAAATTTTAAGCTACATGACAGCAGAGTAGCAGTTTCATTGACTGAAAAAGCCTCCACAAATTACTGAAATACATGATTTATCTATCTTCCAATATAATGCATAAGCTTCTGAATAGGCTTCTACAAAGGGATGCCTGGTTATGCTGCATGATTCTGAAAGCCTGCTCTGATTGCCATTTTTATTATGAAACTGGAACTGATTTTTTCTCTTTCTAGGCCACCGACAAAGAACGTGAAGTTGCTGCAGCCGTGGCAAAGCAGCTGGAATATCAGCAGTTTGAAGACGACAAGCTCTCCCAAAAATCATCCTCAAGCAAACTCTCTCGCTCTCCTTTAAAGATTGTGAAAAAACCAAAAAATATGCATTGCAAAGTAATCCTCCTGGATGGCTCCGAATATGGCTGTGAAGTAGAGGTAAAAATGTAAAAAGTGGAACTTCTAGAGATCGATGTATGCACATAATGTTAAATTGGGTGATTTAGGTGTGTGATTTCACTGAAATTTTCTTTTGTGTGTGTGTGTATAAACAGACTGTCTCCCTAAATAAGGAAATATATACCGTATTTTTCAGACTATAAGACGCACTTCCCTCCCCCCCAAAAAAGTGGGTGGAAATGTCTGTGTGTCGTCTTATAGAGCATATATTGAAGAGGGAAGGGAGTTGGTGCAGCACCGATCAGCTATTCTAGGCGGCGGGGATTGCTGCTGCCTATCATCGCTGCCCATTCGGGGCAAATGGGCCATTGAGTTGGTGAATGAGCCACGGAGGCAGAGGCGAGATTTTTAAAAACTTTTATTTTCCTCCTAAAGCTAATATGTGTCTTATAGTTCAGAGCACCTTACAGTCTCAGAGTGTCCAGCAAACCTGGAAAACAGGGAAATCGGGGAATTGTCAGGGAAATCAGCGGTTCAGAAATATCAGGGAATTCGTGAAAAAAACAGAATAAATCAGGGGGGGAAACCCAAACTGTATTACAATGTTTAAAAGTCAGGGGAAAATCATGTTTTTTAAAAAAAACAGATTGCGCTGCCTGGCAGAGTCATACAAAAATGAGCATAACTGTGTCAACAACTCGCTTCTTCAGCTACCGATATTTCTCCATGATTTAGCCGTTTGGTATGACATCATCTATGACCGCGCCTTAATTAGATCGCAAGTTACAGGGAAATATCAGGGAAATATCAGGGAATTTCAAAATGCTTTCCCTCTCAACACACCGAGTCTGAAAAATACTCAATTCATCTGTAATACCAGTAGGAAAAAACAACAATAGTGGAAACAACAGTAGAAAGGAGAAATATTCTCTTTCAGAGTCTTACATAATTATGCACTTGGTTGTTAAGATTTTCACTCAGAATATAATCTTTATAAATAAAAGGTAACAATAGCACCTCATTAGGCTTCATTTGCTGTGTCCTTTTTGAAGGTTGCAGTATAAAGACCTTATACTGCAAAATCTTAGCTACCAAGAAGACCTCTCTCAATCATAAAGCTTTTTAAAAAATAGATGATAATGCCTGGCAATAGATTGTTTTGTACTCTATATTTGGACTATTAGCTATAGATTTGGATAGGGTATTCTCTTTCAAGAGGCTTGTACAAGATAGGACAGGCAATAAATTAATCAAAGAGCTGGAGCATTTTATTTGTAAGCAAAATTACAGTATAGAACTCCTTAGCTTATGAAATAAGATATGCTAGAAATAATATTCTTCAATAAAAAAATCCTTGTTTAACATTAGTTAAATTAATTGGCATATGATTTGGAACAATCTTTGCATAGTTGATTTGGGGGATTTGTTTTCAGCAAGTAATAGGATTGCTTTTTAAAAAATTAATGGAGACCAAGGCCAAGAATAGTATGATAATGTCATAAGACTTCCAGATTTATACCCAACATTCTAGTGTGTTGTCCTGGTTGCTAAGCCCCACTTCCACCAAGTGGCTCAATTTCCGGTTGCAGCAGCTAAGGAGCTGTCCAGCACAATGATTTGAGTTGATCAAAATAATAAGGAGCTGTCCAATGAAAACAAGGGACACAAATATCTGAGATTGTACTTCCACTGTTATACACTTTTATGTGTCTGACTGTGATGATCTGTTTATTCTAAATTGTAATTCTTTAAGCCCTGATCTAGTACTACTAGAAAATATTTCTCAAGATAAAGGTCAAATCATTGCTTTTGTGCTGACAGATAGCTGAATTTTAAATTCTGCTTTTCCTGTTAAATTGGATGCCACCGTTAATCCTGACAGTAATTTTGATGGATCTTACATCTGAAGCTGAATAGATGTTTTAAAAAAATATAATGCTGGAACATTTCTCAATACTGTATGCAACATAGGCCTCCTTCTTTATAGAAGAAGGGAGGTAACCTTATTGCAGTTTGGAGGTTTATATTGCCTGTATACTGGAACATTACTAGAACATTAACCCACAGTTTCTTCCTTAATGAAAAATATCAGAAACAAATCAAAAAATATTTCATATTAGATTGAGCTAGGGATTCTAATTTTTTATACTTTATCTAATGTAGCTGTTACATCCAGCTGTAGATTTGTTCATCGTAGTTCATATCTGTGACATGATGAGTAGGAATTTGTTAAACTTTTCTGTCGGTAAAATCTCTTTCGAATTCTTACAAATTCCTGCTTAAGTCACCAGTGATAATATCTAATCATTTTGTCTGCTATCGGCATTTTTTTTCCGATTGCCTTTATTTTTTCTATGTAGAAGTATTTTCCAATGACTTTTGCCTTCTCATTATCTCTCAAAAGAATTGAAGCCTTATCTTCATTATCAGTGCTTCCAGTAAACAGTTTTATTTCATCTGGTAATGAATAATCTGTTTGCAACAATTTTCTGCAGCATCAGGTTTTTTTGTTCAGTCTTTTTTCTGGTGTACTTCTCCTGCTGTAGGTTATAACTTGGGAAATGATGCATACTTGCGTTGTCAAGGTGACATCTCTGTACTTAATATTTTGTGTATTTAGAGCTATTGTCATTTTTGTCATAAATGGTAGATTTTTATTTCATGGCTAAAACCACTGTGCCTAAGAATTTCTGAGCCAAAGAGATGTTACTTCAATGTCTTTTACATTTATTTGCATTGTATTATTACCCATATTAATATAAATCTTATGGGTTTTTTTTTAAAAAAAATATTGAGCAGAGGTCAGGCTTTTGTCCTCTCTTGTTTCACACTTGGCAAAAAAAAAATTCCTTGTTTCCAGCCTTCAAATATCTGAAGTTGATATTTCTCCCCACAATTTTAATCCAATTTTTATTTCCTCTAACCCTCATTATATATGCTGCATACAAGCTAAATAAATAAGAGGACAGTTTACAATCTTAATACTCTACTTTTCAGTTTTGAACCATTTATCTGTGCTTTATTCTGTTCCATCTGTTGCTTTCTGCAATCTGCCCAAAGACACCAATTGACTTCATGCCTATGGCAAGACTAGAATTCAGTCTCCCAATTTCTATTCTGGTGCCTTAATCAATAGTCTATCACACAGTCAGTAACCTTTATTTAATAATAAAGGAGGCATCAAAATATTTGTAGAACTGTTTACTTTTTTTATTAAACAGTAGATTTCAACAGTGATCGCAGATCTTCTGACTCTTAAGAGCCATACATAGTTGAAATCTGGCTTGTCAAACCTTAAGCATTATTTTATTAGCATGTAAGATAATTGTTTAGTAGTTATATCATTCTTTATCACACATACACACAAAATACATAAATTATTGGGTTGTCTTTTCTGTATTTTTAAGAGTTACTCTGTCAGGTTTTTTAGAGCATTTGGAAAAAAAAGTGGTTTTTATTTGACTTTTTAGAAGTGTATTTAAATTGACTACTGTGATCTTTAAAAGGCAATTAGCATACAAACCTTATCAGCACACACAGAAGTACTTTTGCTGGAATTGATGGTTATTTGTCATTTGATGTTCTGAACATTAAACACAGCTTTTTCAAAGTACTTTCCCGATTGAGTGTGTATGCATAGAGGCTGAAATTGGTTCAATTATCATTGCTAGTCTCATTAAATCATTTTGGAGAATGAACTCAATATGCATGTTAGATATTCTTCATTTCAATTAATTCTAACCTTTTAAAAGAGCATGTAATTCTGTTTCCCATCTTTCTTATCCTGTGTTTCTTCCTATAAACACATGTAAAGTGTTCTATCAGTTGCTTGTGACTTTCTACGCTTTTTCCCTGTATGCTACAAGAATAGAAGACTGCCTAGGAAACAGATTTAGAAATTCAATGGAAATGAGTGAAAACTATCACAAAACTAGGGCCCTCTTTTGACATGGGCCAGCATAAACAAGCTGATGTTTTGGGGTCATAGGCCCGGCCCATAAGCGCCCCTCTGCCAGGCACTCACAACGAATGGTGTGGAAGGAGGCTTTAGGGTGCCTTTTGAAACTTTCGCCTAGCTGCAGAGGATGCTCTTCCTTGTCCAGCAGCATGTTCACCATGCCATTCATGGCTACTGCAGCACCTGCCGAGAACAACAAGAATCCACACAGTCACCCCACCCCGCCTGGCAACCATTGGAGTGAACGTTATCTCTGGTGCTGGCTTCTGTTGTGACATGGGAGCAGCTGGAATGAAAGTCAAACCGGAACCCCAGAGCTCTGAATTTGAGCTAGGCACAGCTGAATCTAAGCGTGAAGTGCTCTCCTGTACCACCTTGGCTATAGATATCCCAGGATGCTACCGATGTAGAACGGCCTGCACATGTCTGCTCACGCTGAGCTGCTTTATCATACAACCTGTCTAGCACCTTATGTTGACGGCACTCTGCGGTAGTGAGCACCTTGGCTGTGTTGGAAGATGATGTCTCTCCCCTTGTCTCATGAGGATCAATCAGACTCCCTTGACTTATGATTACCTTTATGCCCTTTACCGGAGCCAGTTTTGGAAGAGGGAATTACCTTAGATGCCATAGCAATTGTACTGGACCAGTAGGATGATAACCCAGTAGATGATGGATAATTTCAGGGTCTGCACTGGGTTGCGGTAGCTCGGCAGATGAACATCTAATGCCAGATGATTATACTGCTTAATAGGTGAATGGGACAGTGATGGGCAAGCAAATAAGGTCTTGCTCTGGTTGGAGCGTGGCTGTGTGACAGTAAGGCAGCTGAATGGTCTGTAATGAGACTCATTTCACTGGCCAGTTAGCTGTGCCATGGTAGGGGCATAGTCACGTGGATAAGGCCTTCTCTTTTGGGATGTGGCGTAGCCTGTCCCCTTTCTGCCATGCCTTTTTGGGATTGATCAGCTGCCCAATAATAATAATGGCCTTATATCCTTGTCCTATGTATCTGATAATATCTCTTGGGGTGGCTATCTGGAAAGGCTGTCACTCTCTCCCACGAGGCAAGCGCTTAATAGCTGATTTTATTAATGTGATCCCTCGCAGCATTCTTTATGGTATTAAATCTTTCTGGATCATCAGCTATCAAAGGGGAAAGCACTCTGTTTTTCCACTATTTTTAGCTTCAGCCAAAATGGAGAAAAAAAGGTGTCCTTTTAAAGCCAAGCCTTGGCTTCTTCCCTCGTCAGCAAGGCGTTTTTAAAATGGCCACCATCCCTGAAAATGGCCGCCGCAACTGCCGATACTCCTCAGTGTGCTGACGATGATCTCCAACAGCCTGAATGGCTGTCAAATGGGCCAAAGCACAGCGGCTTGACCCAAGGCGACTAGGCACTTCAATCTTAGGTGGAGCCGATTTAAACTTCTGCTAAATCTCCCAAACGTAGCCCTAATAACCAGTGACTAAAGCCTGCCTGAGGCAGACTGAGCCTTTCCTCAAGCCTGAATAATTAAGGTAACTTATAGTTTGCCGTAATAAAAATAATCCACTCTGTAAGAAGCATAAACCCACACAGCTACTGACATTAATTCAACTCAGGGCTACCTAGGTGAAATAACAACCAAAAATAGGTCAATTTCACATGAGGAAAGATTGGTCACAACCGTCCTCGCTGAGCAACTGAGTGAAAAAGCTGTCAAGCATAATGACAAGGGCAGGACCTGAACAGTTTTTGACAGACTCCGACCAATCATAGAGCAGACAGATTTAACCCATTCCTGGATGCTATATCCTCCTTGAGGGAGAATAACAAGTATAAGTATAGTCCTCAATGTAACAGTGTCCTGTTGTAATATTGACAAAAGGCAGCTGAGTTAGACCCTGACTTAGTCATGTTTGGAGTAGATCTGTTTAAATTATTGGGAGGAGTTAGTATGATTATATTTAAGAAAACGTTGGCATTAATATACTTCCATAATGTACATTTCTCCAATTCTTTGCTATTTCTAGCAAAGATTAGGCACACATGCACAGAAATACACAACAAACAGTTTCTATCATCTGTACTGTTTGCTGGGAGACAGAGGCAGAGTTCCCCCCCCCCCTTGTTTTCCTCCCCCAAAACTAAGTTGCATCTTATACTCCGGTGCGTTTTATACTCTGAAAAATATGGTATGTACTGAAAAGAAACTCAAATGATTGAAGAGAGAGAAAGATTGTAGTGTCAGAAAAAGGCTGCAGGAATAGTATAGTACAGACTGCTAGGAGAATGGAGAATCTTGCAGTGATATAATGTCTCAATTGTCACATTAAGATCTAATAATATGTTGTCACTTGAAGTGATTACTGAAAACCAAGGTTTTCTGTGGACAAATCAGAGAGCAAACAAAATAAAATCTTCCTGTGGGATCCGATGAGCTTGTTTCAGGATATGGGATAATTAATGCCCATCCATAAAGAGAAAAAGTCATGAGACAAAGATTTTTTTAGACAAGAACAGCAAGAAGGTTCCTTTTTTTAAATAAGAACCTAACAAAAAGGATTGTAAGTACTGTATACCATAAAAGTACAATAAAAAATAACTCACAGTATAGCAATCAACAATCATTATTTGTCAACATATAAATTCCAAGCCTTAAGTTTCAGGAAAGTCCCACACCAGTAAATGCATAGTCTTGCTTACTTCAAAGCACATCAGGACTGGAGAGATGTTGAGGAAAATATTACATTCTGTCTGTGGTTATGTGTTCTTATTTAGAGGTTGCATTTTTTATGGGTGAACCTATAGCATATAGGTACTTAAGAAAATTTACTCAAGAAAAAACTGTAAAACATCTTTGGGATATTACAATAGGAAGTTTGCTAAATTTGGGTTGGGTTTTTTTTCAACCTGTGAACTTTTGCCTTGAGGCAGTTTGATGCCTCTAGCTCTTATATACCTGAGTCTGCTATCTACCGAATTTTTCGGAGTATAAGATGCACCGGAGTATAGATTTTTTAACATGATCTACTGATATGCTTAACATCTTGATATATTGTTCCAATACATTATTATTTTTAAAAAGGCTTTGTTTTGAACAAACTGGCAATATTGGGGTGTTTTGATGAGAGAAGGATTCATTTAGAATCTCTCCTGGATGGGAGCCATTCAGCCTTTTGTAAATCAGCCACTGCCTTTCACAGCACAGAAGTGATTGAAGGAGATGATTCATTTATTTATTATTTTATTTATTAATCAGATTTGTATGCCGCCCCTCTCCGTAGACTCGGGGCGGCATACAAAGATGGCTGATACCAGAGGAGGGATTCCCCTCTGGAAATGTGTCCAGATGGTTTAGGGTCTGGCATCCTAAACAAATAAAGGCCTTAGTTAACTGTGGTCAGAAGCTTGATAATGCTGTTAAGCATTTTCTTGTCGTGAAGTCAGTAATATTGGTGACACAGTGAGTACAGTACTATACTATACTGTACAGTATTGCAGGCTGACTTTGTCCACAGCATGGAGTTTGATCTTGAGGAGGCTCAAGATTGACTCAGAGATCCATCTTTCTGAGGTGTGTAAAATGAGGACCCAGGCTGTTGGGAGCAATACACAAATAATCATTCTGCATTGTAAACTGCTCAGAGTGCTGTAAATCAAGAGTCTCCAACACTGTCAACATTAAGACTTGAGGACTTCCTTTCCAGAATTCCTCAGCCTGGGAGTTGAAGTCCGCAAGTCTAAAACTTGACAAGGTTGAAGACTCCTGCTGTAAACCACTGCCGTCAGACTTCTATGTTTATATATATAAGTCTAAAATGCTATTGCTTTTTCATAAGTCTTCATTCCTTGGTTGTGTGAGCTCTGCAACAGTTGGACAAATGGCAGAGATGATAAAAGTACATGTCTGCAGTAAAAATAATAAAAATGGAGATCTTCAACAGAAGAAAACTAAAAGATGAAAATAAAATGGGATGAAGTAAAAGCAGAATAGCTAGTTACAAATTAAAAGAGGCTTTAGAGGCAGTTCACAACAACAGCTGCTATCTCTTTTTACAATATATTGTAAAAAGGAGTGATGATACCTATTTGTTGTCAGTAAATGGATATGTGCTTAATAGATGTTATTCAAAGTCAGGTAAATTAAGAATGGAAAATTCACTGTGGAAACTATATAAATATATTCTTGCTTAATTATTACATAATATTGTATTCTCATACCTACTGTAAGTTCTTGAAAATAATTTTAATTTCTGAAAACTGAATTAGATTCTTAGATAGATCAAATATGGGAGGATGCAGACAATTACAAAAGTCAATATTGTGTAGCAGCAGTGTAGGATATAATTCAATGTTCCCTCTAATTTTTTTTCGGTGTGGGCGGAAAAGTATAGTGTCTGAGCGGCAGTCCCTTTGGGACTGGGCGGCATAGAAGTATGTATGTATGTATGTATGTATGTATGTATGTATGTATGTATGTATGTATGTATGAATAAATAAATAAATAAATAAGAAAAAAATTCCCTTCTTTTTTATTAAAAGAAATTATTAATAAAACAAAACCAAAATCTATTACTATTATTACTATCTTCTCTTTTTCCATCCCTGTCTCCTCCCCCCTTGTGTGTGTGTGTGTGTGTGTGTGTGTACTCTTGAACCATTTCCAATAACAGGTGAGCTATTGGAAATGGTTCAAGAGTTCACACACACACACACACACACACACACACAAACGGCTGGGGTTTTTTTTCTTTGTTATTCTTTGGGTGTTTTTTACCATATGCTTTAAATCAAGAATCATTTCTCTCTCTTTCTCATTCTCTCTCTCCCTCTTGCTCTCTCTCTCTTTTTCTCACTTTTTCTGTCCCTCTCTTTCTATCTCTCTCCCCCTCTTTCTCTCTCTTTCTCTGTTTTCTTTCTCTCTATTGCTTTCTTTCTCTCTCTCTTTCTATCTCTTGCTTTCTTTCTCTTCTCTCTCTTGCTATCTCACTCTCCCCCCTTTCTCTCTCTCTCTCTCTCTCTCTCACTTCTCCTGCGGCGGTGGCTGCAGCTTCTCCTTCTCCTCCACTTCTGCGCTCCCAGCCAGGGGGCTGCGAGAGAGGGTTTTCTCCGTGCACTTCAGGAATGCCTGCCCCACCCCTCTCGCAGCCCCTTCGCTGGGAGCGCTTTCCTCCCGAGCTTTCAGCAAGGGGGCTGCAGTAGAGGCAGGGCAGGCGTTCCCGAAGAACTCGGAGAAAGTGCTGTCGCAGCCCCCTCGCTGAAAGAGAGAGAGGGAGAAGGAGATTTCTCTCTCCCTCTCCCTCTCCCTCTCTCTCTTTCAGCGAGGGGGCTGCGAGAGCGCTTTCTCTGAGTTCTTCGGGAACGCCTGCCCTGCCTCTACTGCAGCCCCCTTGCTGAAAGCTCGGGAGGAAAGCGCTCCCAGCAAAGGGGCTGTGAGAGGGGTGGGGCGGGCATTCCCGAAGTGCACGGAGAAAACTCTCTCTCGCAGCCCCCTGGCTGGGAGCGCAGGAGGCGGAGGAGGAGAGGGGGCGGATCGGGCGGGCGGGGAGTAGGGCCGAGAGGCCAGGGGCGCGAGGGGGCCGGAGGCACAGTGGGGAGGCAGGGGCAGCCGTTGCTCCCTTTCCTTTTACTGCCGGCGCCTCCCCCCCGCAGGCTGGCAGGGGGATGGGGAGCGCGCGCCCATGGAAAAGGGCGCGCGCGGGGGTATTTGGGGGTGCGCGCCTGCTCACGGGCGCAGCTTATGGGGAACGGTGATGTAATTATATTTCTCTATGAAGAATATACAGTATATTGCTCTTAGTGTAAAACAGCACGATTTCATATCACATTTAACTTAGAAACTAACTTTAGTTTTAAAGCATCAACACTTGAATTGCATTTGCACAAATGAAATGAAATGAAAAGATAAAGCTATTATCATAATATTGTTGCAGTGTATCAACAGTTTGAATTGATTTATAAATTATATTGAATTATATTATAAATATACACCCCACCAAATGAGAAATAAGTTTGGTCCCTGGAATAAATAAAATATATATTAAACCTAATATTGCTTAATGAGTGCTACATTCTATAGAACATTTTTTTTAAAAAAATGTAAGATGTTCAAGAATAAAATAGCTTGAAATTCATTCTGAATTTTTTCCCCCCAACTGCAGAAGCGTTCAAAGGGCCAGGTTCTTTTTGACAAAGTATGTGAGCACCTGAACCTCTTGGAAAAAGATTATTTTGGACTCACCTACAGAGATATGGAAAATCAGAAGGTAAAATTACCAGTAATTATTTCTCACAGGAAATCATGAGATGGCATGGGGTCAAATATGTTTAATCCAAGAATAAGCAGCTATAGAATGAGACCAGTATTTTGCTTAACCATAATTATAGCTGAACTCCTATAATAATTTAAGTAATACTCTTTGAAATATTCAAAACAATTATTACATTTGATTTTGGTATTTTTGAGACTTAAGGAAAACACACTTTTAGTGTCCTATTGTATGTTCTTGAAGATGGGTGAAAATTTAACAAAAGGTGTCAATATATAACCTTTCAGACAGTTACTTAAACATTCTGTTCATCTTTTTTTTAACTTTGAATTTCCCATTACTTTGATAATTCTTCTAAGTTGGTCCTAACATTAATTATTGAAATATTTATGAAGGAGCTTAAGAAAGAAAAAATATCTGAAATACATTTACAAATGCTCAAACTACTTGCAAGCAATATTTGATTGAACATACAATTGCTTATTTTATAATAGTTAATCTCAGAAAGTCACGACTGGATTGGTTGTGCTGTCAACCACATGTTTACAATAGATTTGATATGTTTATCCATCTATTAAATCTTCCCAAGGATCTGGGATATACAGATATTGTTTTCTGATTGTCATAGGGTGTAAATTGCTCCAAATAAAGCCTCCTTTTGCAATTGACTGTTAGTGATTTTGTCAATGCCAATGGTGTTCAAGTGGTGTTCCAGATGTTTTGGAATTGTACTCAAGGCACCTATTATTATTATTAGTACTGTCTTTCTCTTCTTTTGCCACAGTCATTCTACTCCTATTTATAGGTATTTTACATTTTGTTTTGTTACATTTTGCTATTTTCAGGTGTTACAGTGCACTTTTATTAATGGTAAATATCCAACCACTTAGTTTGTAGTCATAGTTCCCTCTAAGCTGAGCAGTGAGCAATCGCTCACTTAAAAGTCATCATCAACTCAGAGTTTTCCAAACCTGCCCAGAAGCCGAGAGGGAAGGAGAGAGAGAAGAAGAGAGGAAGAGAGAGAAACAGATAGAAAAAAGAGAGGAAGGAAAAGAAAAAGAAAAAGAATGGGAGTAAGGAAGAGAGAAAGAAAATCAAAATCTATTTTGAAACTAGCTCAACTATTTAAGTGGCATTTTGATATTGATAGAGTTGCCCTATTATGAGGTCACTGTTATAGACACACAGTACAGTATTTTATTTTGAAATTCTCTGAGGCAAAACAGGGTGGGTTTTTATTTGTTTGTTTGTTTATTCATTTATTTATTTATTTCTGTGCCGCCCAGTCCCAAAGGGACTGCCGCTCAGACACTATACTTCCCCCCCCCCAAAAAAAAAATTAGAGGGAACTCTGTTTGTAGTAGTTGTAAAAATAATTGGAATACTAAAGTAGAAAATGAAATATTATTTCAGGATTAGTCACTATATATAGATAAGCTGAAATTAAGAAAACCGAGACTTGTTTAGTGTTATATGAATTGGAGACCATTTCAGCTCTTAGATTTGTTCTTTGTTAAGACCATAACGTAGTTTGACCAAAGTAATTAAGCACTTCAGGGTCTTACCATTCAATTGAAATGTTTAAATAGGCTTACCTGCTCCACACTAAGAGTTTGTAAAGTGTTTCATATTAATTCAGTTTTAATATTGTACTTGTTATTTAACATGATTTATCAAAGTGTACATCTAATTTAAATATTTTAAATGTTTCTTTTCAGAATTGGTTGGATCCAGCTAAGGAAATTAAAAAGCAGATCCGAAGTAAGTTTTGGTCAGTCATTTATCAGAGGTAGATTCTACAGTTTTTAAAAATACCATTTAATGATAATTCAGTAATAATGATAATGATAATGATGGTGATAATGTATTAAAATTGTATGCTGCTCAACTCTCAACAACTCAATCAGTAAAAAGATGACAATAAAGGTAAAAGATGGCAAGGGCAATAAAGCAATGGGTCTCATTCCCAAAGTCCTGGGAGAAAAGCCTGATTGTCACAACTCTTTGAAACATCAACAGATGTTTTGGATCAGTGGGGAGAACCTCATCCCAGAAGGCAGACACTGTTACAGAGATGTGTTTCTAGGGTTCCGATACATGACAGTATTTAATTGAAGGAGCTTGGACTGCACAAACTATGCAAAATCAAGCTGGCTGAGCGGATACTATTGAAAACAATAGGTACTACAAATAACCAAGCCATTTGCCATTTAGATATCTAGGAATGTTTCTAAAACTTTGTATAACATTTTTGAATATATTTAACATGAGATATTATTATTAGTCTAAATCCCTAGTATTCAAGATTAGTACAGTATTGTGCATATATGAGGGTGGTAGTTAAAAAAAGAACTACAATATCAAATACTTCTATACTATATTAAGTTCTAGAGATATTATTATGCTGGGTTTTATGAATCATGTCCCATTTTTGGAAATTTATACAGTAGTCCACAGTTCTCGGAGAAGGGTGGCATAGAAATCAACTAACTAACTGACTGACTAACCAACTAACTAAATAAATAAATAAATAAACAAACAAACAAACAAATAAATAAATAAATAAATAAATAAGTAACAGTTGCCCTATTTATCAACCATTCAAATTTATCATAGCATTGAAAAAGCAGTTTTACTACTGGTCCTCATTTTTGTGACTGTCACAGTATCTTTATGGTCTGCCAGCTTCTGACAAGGAAAGTCTGTGGAGAAGACTGCAGTAAATCACAGATGGTAGTCATGTGATATTGTACTTAATAATGGAGTAATTTGCTTAATGACAACAGCAGAAATTATGGTAAGTTCAGCACAATCATGTGATGTTCTCCTGTGTGCTGAATAGAATCCAAGGAATGGGTTAATTGACTGTCTGCTTGGAGACTGAGTCTGTCAATCTTCTGTGGTCATGCCTCCTTTGCCTGTGATCCCAGTTTTGACTTTGCCTGTGATCCTAGTCTTGGCCTAGATAGACGTTTGGAGAATTGGAACAGAAAGACAGTTATTCCTTGGATTCTCGTTCATCTTCAATAAGATCCTTTGGCCTCGTGCAATTCTTCACAAAGTAGCAAACAGTTTGGCTGGCTCCCTGGTCTGTCATAGCCACCTTCAACATGGCTGACTCCCTGGTCCACCCGGCATAGTCACCTTTGATCTGTCTGGGTCCCTAGTCTGTCTGGCATAACTGCCTTTGACCCAGCTGGCTCCCCAGTCCGCTCAACATAGCCACCTTTGACATGGCTGGCTTTCCAGTCTGTCTGACATAGCTGCCTCACTATGGCTCAGACGGACACAGTCAAGGTTCCTGACATCTACTGGCAAGCAGTGGATGGGACTTGAGTCACTTCGTGGTTAATATGCTGGCTCTGTTAAAAAGTGCTATTGCTAACATGCCGTAACCACCCTGAGTCTAAGGAGAAGGGCGGCATAAAAATCGAATAAATAAACAAACAAACAAACAAACAAACTCTAAGTGCATACTCCACAGCAGCGAAGCAAGAAACCTGCAACAGCACTGTTCCTATCCAGGAGGAGTCTGCCTTGTCCAGAAGGGCCAAAAACTCAAGATTGCAGATTCTGTGGCATCAGAAGTGACACAAGTGAGTGGGGAATACTGGGGTTACCCAATCCAGCCCAAATTCGTAAGAAAAGCTCCCCAGCACCAAAATCAGTCATTAAGTGAGCAACTGCCTGGATAAGAGCTAAAGCTTTGTCCTTCAAAAAGACCTCTAAGGTTGAGGAGAAGACACTGGACCACTGGACGTGGTCAAAAGGCCCTGGACAAAGAAATTGCCAAAGCTGAGAGAAAAGCCGAGTGAAGGAGACAGGAAAATTCCCCCATGGGAGGACCTGTCACTTTCCACTCTTTACAGCCGTTAGATCATTTAAATGACGCAAGGCAACAGAATGCTTTGAGCTCTCAGGTCTGGTCGCCAGATGACACCAGCCACCGTTGACATCAGACAGCAGTGTGATCTTTTTTGCTCCACTGTTAAACCTGCTATCAGCAAAAAGACATTGGGAGCCACTTTTAAAGAGGATTAATCCTGCTCCGGGGACCATCTTTACACCCACAGCAGCGGGTCTCTGTCCGAGGAAGTGATGAGGCATCTCATTTCTGAGGCCATACCATAGGGGATTGATGCAGGCTTGCAGCAAAGCCATGAGACTGCTTCTGAAACCCCCCACATCAAAGCTAACACCTGGCACCCCAGATTCAAAGAGACTTGGTGGCCTTTCAGTGGCCTTGCTCACACACTTCATTCATGCAGATCAGTGTCCAGGAATCAGCTCTATGATGCTTAAAGTGACCTCCACTAAATCTGCCCAGCAATAGTAAGCATTCTACTGAACCAAAATTGCTGCTGCTAATTCTGCCTGGCAACTGCTGAATAAAAATTGCTGCCACCAGAAAGCGAGGCGAAATGAGCCACTAATCATTATAACAGTTAACGCTTCACCACAGCCAAGCAGGATACAGAAAAGAGGTGAATCTTCACTGGTGTTAATACTCCACTCCATGTATAAGATGTTTAGTCCACGTGGGGCAGGGACTCCGGCTGCCTTTGAAACTAAGCGGTAATGGTTCTTGCCAGTATACCAGCTAACCAGCACACCACCAGCAGCAATAGCGGCTCTAGGCCAACAAGGCAACCTCGAGAACACCCTTGATATGGTGGAGGAGAAAATCAGGCTGAAGGAGAATCCAAGCTGATCTATGGTAAGTTTCCTTTGCTGAAGACTGAAGGCCACTATGAAGATAGAGTGAGAACGTGTTCTTAGGAGGCCAAGCAATATACTCTAATGACAGACTGGGCTGAGAGCTGCTGCGTCAGAGTCACTGCCCACACACACAGACAAAATCAAATTTGAATGGGATTTCCAGAAACTCACAAGAACAGGAAGGAGCTATTCTGACCGTTGGAACCAGCAGTTGGGATGAGCTGTGTTCACCACACCTTATGCGCTGAAGACTGAGTCAGAACTGAGTCTAGTGGGTAGATCCGGTCACAAAACAAGAAACTCGGTCCTTAGAACTTAGACAGCCAAGGACAACCCATCCTGACTCCTGGCTCCTCCCACGATGGAGAATGTGTTGGTCATATTATGGGAAGGGAGATAATTTCTGTGCCTGAAAATAATAGAATTGGAATCAGCGTGAAATTGAGAGCAGGAATAGTCTACTACTAATATTAGGAGCATTGGTAGACTTGGGAAGAGTGTGGAAAGGAACTGGGACTACTACCCATTGGGTCTGCTTGTGTGTGGGTTGCCTAGAGGCCAAGGAGGCTGGTGTAGGCCTTCTGGGGATTTGGGAGCCCACTGAATTTGTATAAAGCTAAAGAAACCTGTGATACAAGGGTTAGAATAGAATAATAATAGAACCTGACTTACTTTCAACATCTATATCCATCACTGCATGTACAGTTAAACTAGAGTGCAGCAAACAGGGAAAGTATTAAAATGTGATTAAAAGACCTACTGATTCATGCTGTCAGAGTAGTACTTTCAGAATAAAATCCAGAGTTCATACAACAGCCTTAAACAAAACAAAGCTGACATGCTA
This sequence comes from Erythrolamprus reginae, assembly GCF_031021105.1. NCBI lineage: Eukaryota > Metazoa > Chordata > Lepidosauria > Squamata > Dipsadidae > Erythrolamprus > Erythrolamprus reginae. The sequence goes on from NC_091952.1 coordinate 199,383,095, forward strand.
TATTTTGTAATTGGTAAAACAATGTGTCTTGCCATTCAAGCTACCCTTTCAAGACCATGCATAAAAATGCATTAAACCATCTAGGCCAATGTCCAAAAACAACCAGTTCTTCTAAAGTACAATATACTTGCTTTTAAAGAGCCAGTTTTGAGCGTTCCAGCAATGCTTACAAATAGCATTATACAAAATAGCATTTTGTGCAAAATCTGACTTTTGCAATCTTGTTGGAATAAAATAACTATTGCTTTTTAAAATGCAGTGAAGGAACTACTGGTAAATCATCACCTAGTAACTATTCCATATTATAGACATTGTGACCAATTTGGTTCAATTTTTGTACTTTGCAGTACCTTGTGTATGCATGTGAATGAATAAATTAATGAGTCAGAGGAGAAATCTTTAAAAGCTCAGAATTTACTTCACATAGGCTAACATTATTTATGAAGTTCTGATTTTATACTATTGAGTGCTTTCAAGGTAGAAAAGGGTTCTTTATAAAATAATCACTGGATTCCACCCATATCATTTGAAACGTTTGGACTGCCTTCAAAGGACATTTCACATAGACTTTATTATGATAACCTTACTTGGAAGTCATTAGATCGCAAATAACAAAGACCAGAACAAGAAAAAAGTAGGAAATGGTTTTCAAATTGAAACTCTTAAAAAACAGTACATGAAATGTAAACACATATCTCTTTTTATCTGTCTTTCAACCAACTCAATATACATTATAACACTAACAACTTTCACCAACACATATAACATATTTACTATACTATTCATATACTCGTCACACTACTTCCAGACAAAAGTCGTCCCTGAAAACGTCTGCGCTAAACGCAGATTTTCCTCTCTTTTTTTCTTTTCCTTCTCTTTTTTATTCTTTCTTTTCTTTCATCTATCCTCTTCCCGTTTCTCTCTTCTTATTCCTCTAACTTAGAAAATATATTTTACTAACCTGTTATTAGTTAATACATATTAAAGGAAATACAACATTTACTATTATAACTTTAGGAAACTCTTCATTCTCTTTATTTACTGCTTATTTATTGTTTATTTATAATGCTTAAGAAATATAACATCTTTATTAAGAACTTGATTTAATGTTTATTGACAACGTTTAAGAAACATAGTATCTCTTCCAAGAAATATATGTATTACAATCTATAGCTTACAATGTATAACTGTGCGCCCTATCTTAACTGCTTTACTTTGTACCCCTTCCCTTTTTTCCCTTCCATCCTTCCCCTGTTTTCCTTTTTCCCTTCTTTTCCTTTTTCATTATATTTATAAATAAAGTATATTTAAAAAAAAGAAAGAAATGTAAACACTCAAACCACTTACCGTAAGCTATACAAATCATTTTTACCCTATCAATAATCAAGCCCAATAACCTCCTCTTTTTTGTTACAAATTTAATTTATGCTGAAGTAGTACTCATAAAGCTGCAGATGGATGAGTTATATATATATATACTGCTCAAAAAAATAATAAAGGGAACACTCAAATAACACATCCTAGAACTGAATGAATGAAATAGTCTTTTTGAATACTTAGTTCTGCACAAAGTTGAATGTGCACAATAGCATGTGAAATTGATTGTCTATCAGTGTTGCTTCCCAAATGGACAGTTTTATTTCACAGAAGTTTGATTTACTTGGAGTTATATTGTGTTGTTTCAGTGTTGCCTTTATTTTTTGAGCAGTGTAAATAGTTGTGTGTTTCACTGGATTATGGATGCAGATTTTGAAGCTCTGCTGAATGCCTACTTATTCATGTGGTTATTTCATTATTTAACTATTACCTAATATCCATGCCTACATCGTTTTATTGAAACTTCAGGTGTTAATGGTTGCTCAATAAAACTCTCAGAAATATTATGGAAATGGCTCTGGAAATTTTAAAGAAGGAACAGGAGAAACAAGGATAAGTGTTGAAATTATAACACTATCTACCTCAGTAAATAAATTATAGCGAGTGCAGAAGACAGAATCCCACTAATATTATGTTTTATTTTAGGTGGTGTTTGGCATTTTTCATTCAATGTTAAGTTCTACCCTCCAGATCCTGCCCAACTTTCTGAAGATATTACAAGGTAATTTATGCATTATCACTAAACAGAAGTTATTTCTAAAAATATGACTATAACGTGCTTAATAACATATTGTTGCCATAAAGTCAGCTGATGTAAATCATTGAAGTATTAAGTTTTTCTGCCTGAGCGAGCAGATATATGGGAATATATGACTTAGACAACTCTGTTATTCTCTTCATTGCTTATTTGACCCCTATGACAATCATTGTGTCGTACCACATGATTCTTGACAAATGTATCTTTTTCTTTTATGTACGCTGAGAGCATATGCACCAAGACAAATTCCTTGTGTGTCCAATCAAACTTGGCCAATAAAAAATTCTATTCTATTCTATTCTATTATTGAGCTAAGTAATGGAAAAGCTGTCATACTTAATTAGGATGTTGTTACTTCCTCTAACATTCATTCCTGGATGAGATTGGAATTTAGCCTCACATCTAGGGGCTTATTTTAGAGTCACTCAAATTTATCCTTATTGCAAAGTTTAGGAATAGCACAACTCAGTTTTTGAGGTTTGATTATCCCTATAAAAATGTTAAAGGGTCCCTCATGTGGCCTCCAGGAAGGACGTCTTCGAGACGTCAAAGCTCTGCCCATGGAATTCCCTATTGGGATTCCACACCTCCTTTCCAGCCTCCAGATCGGCCGAAAACGCCACCACTGATCGTAAAAACAACGCCACCACTGATCGTAAAAAACCGGGCGCCGCCACCCGGCTGTAACCTTCTGAAACAGCCGGGTGCTTCTTGGCGGCCTCCGGAACCTGAACCTGAACTTCCGGGTTCGGCTTTCAGGAGAACGTCGAGAAGCCCCCCCGGCTGTTTCAGAAGTTGACAGCCGGGCGGCGGCGCTTCTCAGCGGCCTCCTGAACCCGAACCCGAAGAGTTCGAGTTCGGGAGAACACCAAGAAGCCCCCCGGCTGTTTTAAAAGGTGACAGCTGGGCGCCGGCGCCGAGTGGAGCGCCATTTTGCAATCTGCGGTGGGTTCGTAAGCCAAAAAAAGTTCGTAAGAAGAGGCAAAAAATTTCCGAACCCCGGGTTCATATCACAAGGGGTTCGTATCACAAGGGGTTCGTATCACAAGGTACCACTGTATATGTTTCCAGGTTATGGTAAGTTTCATTATTTATTTATATCCCACCTTTATTATTTTTATACATAATTCAAGGCAACAAGTATATCCAGCCTGAGTTGGGTTCAGAGAGATTGGCCCAAGGTCACCAAACAGGTTCATGAGTAAGGCAGGACTATAACTGACATTCTTGGGGTTTTAATTTTAGTTTTAACTATTAGATTTGTACTGCATTGTTATTGTTGTTGTGAGCCGCCCCGAGTCTTCGGAGAGGGGCGGCATACAAATCTAATAAATTATTATTATTTATTATTATTATTCTCACTTCTAGCTTGGTGCCTTAACCATTAGCTCTACCTCTTTTATTATCTATGGCGCTTTTCTAACGGAAAACCCTTTACTGCAAAAATTCTCAAAAAGATTCAATTGTATAAATTCAGAATAGATTAATGTTTATATTAATAGATGAAATTATTTCCAAGCAATTGTTCATTTAGTTAATAATAACTTTAAAAATAGAAATTGTCACTTACTAGATCTTGCTGTGCAAATAAATAACAAATAAAACTGTTGCTGCACAAACAGCATTTCAGTAATTGTACATATTTTTGGATACGGGACAATTATTTTAGTTTCCAGATTGTGTGTATATATCCATGGGATGTGAAGTGCTTCCCTTCCCCTCCCCCCAACCAATATTTCTTTTTGTGCTTTTTATGTCCACTATTGAAAATAGCAATGTGTTTAATATAAATCATGTATTTGCTGATAAATCCATATAAATGTTTAAATACTTCTGCTTAAATAGAGAAATGTTAATATGCTTTCTAAAATATAAATTTGTTGCAGGTATTATCTCTGCTTGCAGCTGCGAGATGACATTGTGTCTGGACGATTGCCATGTTCTTTTGTCACACTTGCACTATTAGGCTCTTACACAGTTCAGTCAGAGCTTGGAGATTATGATCCTGATGAATACGGGAGTGACTATATCAGTGAATTCCGCTTTGCACCAAATCATACTAAAGAACTGGAAGATAAAGTAATAGAGCTTCATAAAAGCCATAGGTGAGATATACGGAAGAAAACCATGTTTATAAATAATGAGCCTATGGAATGTCCTGGTCTGCTTTGCTGTGCAGGTTGTTTTGACTCAAGTAATTCAGGTGCCTTAGCTTTAAAAACCAAAATAGTCTGCCTTAATACCTCCACTTAAAGCAAATCCCTTTGATACAACAAATTGCATACCTTTAGCAAAAGTACCAACTCATCGACTTTTGCATATGCACAGACATGCCTGGACAACTTACAATTTGAAGGGAAAAAATGTTTTTTGCATGAAACAATTTCACTTTCACATGTTTTTATGTGGTTTCTCTCCCCCCCCCCCCCCCATATTGATTAACTTTAGGGGAATGACACCTGCAGAAGCAGAGATGCACTTTCTGGAAAATGCCAAAAAACTGTCTATGTATGGAGTAGATCTACATCATGCCAAGGTACATATTGTATTCGGCAGTCTAATAATTCAGTTTCTTTATAAACAGTTCTTAACAATCATAGATAGAAGACAGCTAGGTGCTCTGTTGCAGTTTGGCCCTTAAAATTTGCTACTGGTATAATAATTACCGCTATAATTGTGTCCATTCACCTTGTCTTTAGTTATCATCTTCCCTTTCCTTCTACCTTTTCCAGCATTCCTAATTTCTTCAGGTATTTCAACTCTTTGCATAATGAGTCTTAGATGAGGTTTGACATATTAGTTAAACACAAGTCAAACAAGAATAATGATACATAAACAAAACAAAATATTAATAATTACTAATAAATCATAAGTTAAAAATCACAAAAACAAGTTTTGATAACACATTCTTCCCCTTCCTTCTATTTTTTCCACCAATACCAACCATTACAATATTTATATTGTATTTTGCACTTTAAAATAGTATTATTGAGCTTTGTCTTTTTGAATGAGAAATCTGATTGAATTAGCAATAATAACAGCACTTAGAATTATATACTGTTTCTTGGTGCTTTACAGCACTCTCTAAATGGTTTGCAGAGTCAGCATATTTTCCCCAACTGCCAACTTTCATGCCTAAAACAGGATTAGAACTTGCAGTCTCTGGGTTCTAGCCTGCTGCCTTAACTAATAGACCAAACTGGCTCTTTTTTATCAATTTATAATTGAAAAAGTTAAAAAGTTTTGGATCATATCATTATCATTCTGAATAAAATGTTTTCTAAAATAAGCCAGGTGCATAATAGATTTGAAAAGGTCTTCAGACAATTTGCAGGCAAATGCTTAAATTAGGAGTCAAAAACAGTCTTAACTTTCACCTGCTGTTAATTGTCTTTAACAAATAAATTACAAAAGCATTTTTTTGGACAAACAACTTTCAAGTAAAAATTTTGGCCACTTCAAAAGAATTTTGAAAGTAATATAATTACTTCTTTCTGAACAATTTATATGAACATCAAAATTGGGATAATTGACATAATTAAACTTAAGAACTATGTTGAAAATTTGTTTTCTTTTGCAGGGATATTAAAATAAAAATGACTGTCCTCTTACTTCCAAGTACACAGTAGTTTATTAGCCAATGACCAAAAGGAAGTAGCAGTTGAGAGGAAGCAGGAAAACAAGCTATTTCAATAATTACTTTTATATAATTTAAATATTTGTTACTATATATTTTAATAATTAGCTTTTTTCCTCTGAGAAGAGTCTCATACAAATCATTCAACATATAAGCACATTGTGATTTCTTCATTAAACATAAAGATATTTTGTTTTTTTCTGGGAATTCTCTATATGTTTTGATAACATGCTAACTTAAGAATGTGATATTTAATTTACAGTCTCATAGGATGTTGATAAACTTTATTCTATCTAGCTGATGAACATAAATATCAAGAATTGTATCACATTTTAGTGAATTGTGTTTTTCTAATACTCCATGCTTGTAGGAATAATTTTATAAGCTTTCTTAAAATTATGAAAAAATGTGAAAATGATATATAGCTAATAGTTGACCCTTGGAATTGATGTTAGATTTTTAAAAATTGTCCAACCTTTTTCAGGATTCTGAAGGAGTTGAAATCATGTTAGGTGTTTGTGCAAGTGGTCTCTTGATTTATCGAGACAGACTCAGAATAAACAGATTTGCTTGGCCTAAGGTTCTCAAAATTTCATATAAGAGGAATAACTTCTACATCAAAATTCGACCAGGGGAAGTAAGTAAAATTGAATGAAATGCTTGCCATGTTTCTCTTGTTTCATGTTTTTATTAGTTTATCAAAATATAAAATACAAAAGAATATTTTTTTAAAAAGTAATAGAATATTAGGAAGAGAGGGAGGGAAAAGAAAAGAAATATAAAGAAAGAGGGAAAAGGAAAGAAAAAAAGCACCGACTTCCAACTCTCTTTAGTACTGTAAAAGATAACATTACAACTTCAGCTTTTTACTTTTACACAACAGTACTAGTCATTTCTGTGATAGTAATTACAGAATTGTTGTTAATTACAGTTATATAATTAGCAAAAACAAAATCAAAGTTTCTTTTTTTTTTTCATTGCAAAAAAAATCTGGACAAAATTTCGATATAAACAAAGTTAAATATATTCTCCTCTTTAGATAAAAGAATCAATTTGACCATCTCTCTTTCTTTTTACTGTGAAGAGTAATATTTGTTTCTGTTTACTCATTAATCTTTATCATAATTTATATTAAGAGAGTCCTCAATTCAATTTCAATTTTTTTCAGCCTAAAAGGAGAAAACAGTTTTTCTAATTTCAATATTTTACTAACTATAAAAAATACTCAAATATTACATATAAAAAAGGAAGACCCTTCATTTTAAACACAAAATTACATTGAAGCTTTGTTACGTTTCATATGTCTGTATTGAATTTTACTTTAGAAATTAATGCAGTGTGATCTATTATTAGGCTAGCAGTTTCAGCCTTGAAATACTTTGAAACTTGACTTTTCAGCTTCTCCCCTTTCCTGTATACTACTGCTGTAGTTCCTTTCTGTTTTCTGCAAAAACAAAGATTTGTAATACAGTAGCCAACGCACTATATTTATTTACGGTATGTGTTGTGAGTTTGTCTGCTATTATTATTTTAATTTACTGTGGCAGTGCAATGTTTACAACCCATATTGCTACCCTAACTATAGATACTAGCAATAAGTCCTTGTTTCTCCCAATGGAAATCACTTTTCCATCACTCTTTGGATTGTTATAATGGAAGATAGGGAGAACATTGGTGAGAATCTATTGTATATAGTAGAAAGCTAAATCTCTAACTTCCTTTAAAGAGACACTTTATGTTGGAATTTATTTATTTATTAAATAAATAAACCTGGAAGCAATTTCTAAAGAGAAACAAGGTTATTGAAGAAATGAAAGATATAGAGAAGATTTTATTTGATAAGCTAGATATAATATCAAAAATACATTTACAACTGAAAGGCCAAGGCAATGACTTGCGAAATGATGTTTCATTGGATTTATAAAAGAAATTGGCTGCTGTTTTAAAATTAGAAAAGAAACACAAATGATAAATCAAGAAAATGACCTGAACATTTTTTCCTTACTGGAAGAGGCATATTAAAGACTTGAAGAATTTTGTGTAATAGGAGTAAAAAAAAATGCAAGAAATAAAAACCTACAGTATTTGATTGATGTAAAGATTAAGATTGTTAAAAGTAAAAGGAAGAAACATACAGTAAAGTTGCTTTAAAACAAAATATGTCTGTGAATCTGGATTTTTTTTCTTTCCTAGTTTGAGCAATTTGAAAGTACAATTGGATTTAAATTACCAAATCATCGTGCTGCAAAACGTCTATGGAAAGTATGTGTTGAACATCATACATTTTTCAGGTACATAGTCCTTTTTAATGGGTTACTTCAGAATTTGTCACAATGTAATAAGAATAAATTGGTTAAAGATATACAAACAGATATAACATTCTTCTTGATCTCTGATCACAGTTGGGCACTTAAAAATATAATAGACACCAGACATATTTTTTACAATGTTAGTAAATTCTCACTATAGTTGAATGTGATGTTAGTAAATATCTGTTCTGTTTTTTATATCCATTAAAATTAAATTATTTAAAATATAGATTGTACTACATCCACATGTTTGATGTAGTACAATTCCATCTATTAAGTTATACTCCAGGAGTGCTTTCCAGTTTGAATCAACTGGTACTTCAGATAGGGAGTTATTCTAGGCCTTAAAGCATACTCTCACAACATAGTAAGCCATTCTTCTATTGAAGAGATGGAACAATCTTTCCATTAAAAAGTATATGACAACTAATTCATTGGTTTGAAGGCCATGGTCCTATCCCACGTCATCCATTGCCTGATCTGGGAAAGTAGGCACACCACAGACATTATCTTATTGTCGCAGCAGTGGCAATTGTGATCTTGTGGAGGATTTATTATTATCTCCTGTGTCATGGTCAGACCGTGCCCTGCTGTCCTTGAGATTTTCCAGCACTGCCCTCCTCCACAAGAAGGCCAGACCTATTGGAATGTTTCATCCTTGGTGACTGCTACACACACTTAGGTTCTCGAGGGAGCTAGAGCATGACCCAGGCTCTGACTGCAACCTGGAACTTGAAGGTGGTCAGGACCCTGGATAGTGGCATGTCTGAATCCATCACTCTCAATGTTCCCTGTGATTCATGGAAGAATTGAGGGTGTTGAGATGAGCCATGAGCCTGCTAAAGAACCACTGGAGGAAAACAAACAAATCTGTTTGTGCATCTACTTGTTTATTAAATTCCTCTCCTTAGTAAAAGCCTCCAGGAGGGTCATTTGCAAGTGAGTCCAGGAAGTCATGAATACATTGCTGCAGGAGGGTTTGTTCCTAATACCATTTAAGGAAGCCTTAGTTCATCCCTTAATCTGGAGCCACAGATTTTGGGCACATTCTGTAAATTAAGCCATTGGAGGTACCTTGGTTCAAACGAGTACATTGTTTTATCCAGTTAAAAGTTACAGGAAAGAGTGTTTTAGTACTACAGTATATGAATTTAATCTTGCAAGCTATGCAAATTATTAATTATGCATTGAATGAATTTTTAAATAGTTTTTGTCTTCAGTGAAATAAAAGTGAAACAAGAGGGGAGAAATTAGGGCTTATTTTTTCCTGTATTTATCTCAGAAGTTCAGCTTGTTATTTATTATTTCATGATCTCTTATAGACCATTAGTTTCTGTTGGTATCAACAAATTTGTTTGTTTGTTTGTTTGTTTGTTTATTGATTGATTGATTGATTGCATTTATATGCCGCTCGCTCTGAAACGGACTCTGAGCGGCTGTATAAATTTATACAACCACTCAGAGTCCGTTTCAGAGTGATTTATATATATATATACATACATACATACATACATACATACATACATACATACATACATACATACATATCATTTGAGAATAGATAGATACGCTGTAAGAAGATATAATTCACTATGGAATCCATGTTAAACAAGTGGCATGATAATGCCATTTACAGTTTGTGACTGCCAGTCCATTTAAAACAAACAAACAAAAAACTTATCAGCACCCTCAGAATATTATTATTCTGGTCTTGAAATGGAGATGAGCACCACCCCCTATAGTCAGCAACATCTAGCGAAGTAAAATTCTGCAGGGACTCCTTTACCTTTTACCTGTAAACTCAGGATATGTCTTATGTTATTTCTTATATATCTGGAACAAATCCAGACTGATCAGAATATATCATTGTAATTTTAAAAACCTCACTTATTCTCTTTGTAAATATTGTTTTGTTCATTAAATAAATAACTCCATCTGACAAACACATTAAAGCTTGAAATATTTCATGCATCTTTTCATAATTGCTAATTGACAATAGTTTTTGTATACGTTGCATTTTTAATATTGCTTAAAGTCAGACCAAATATCACATCCCTTCAATTCAAGAATGAGAGAAAATAGTTTTAAAAACACACTCTTTCGTTTCAGTTTAGAAACCAGTCATTTGTAATGTTTATCATGTGTGATGTATTCTAGACTCTTGCTACCAGAAGCTCCTCCAAAAAAATTCCTCACACTAGGTTCTAAGTTTCGCTACAGTGGAAGGACACAAGCCCAGACAAGAAGAGCTAGCGCATTGATTGATCGCCCTGCACCTTACTTTGAACGTTCCTCAAGTAAACGCTACACAATGTCTCGCAGCCTAGACGGGGGTAAGATATTCTTAATAATCCTTACTTGGAGCTTTGTCTCATTTTCTTTTTTAAATAAAACATTGCATTAGAGGACAGATTCAAGTTTCTTGTAATCTCATGTCCCCCGAGCTTCTTTGGATTACACATGTAAGTATATGCATGATATGCCATACCATTATGATATGCCCGTTAAACTTCCCTTTTGCTTTCTTCTGGCTTATTCATGTGGCAATTCATAAGCTGTGAGAGAGACTAAAATTTCGGTCCTCCGCATTTATTTATTTAGCTGTTCTTCCTGCTACTGAATTTCTACCCTTTCTGTGCTTTTTTTTAGGACACTATAGCTGCTGTCATTGCTAGGATGGTAAATGCACTCAGCTTGTAATGACTGACACAATACGCAAACTGAACCTAGTCATGCTGTGGTTATTTGTGTTTTTCCAAATTTTGTGATATAGTTGCAGTATTCACAAAAATAAATCCCTCTGTGGAGTCATTGGTGCTCTTTGAGCTTGAATATTTGCTTGCTGATGTTTCATTGCCCGACTAGGTAACATCATCACGTTAGTTCCATATTTATATAAAGTAGCTTGCTCTATCAGTGTCGGTAGAGTTTGCATTATTCAGATGACTACAAAATCCAAAAACCCAAGGTACTTCTGGAAGTTTGGCATTCAGACAAATCAGCCATTGATAGATACATATAGATAAACCACATTTATATGCCACTCAAAAGAAGGAAACAAAATAATAGAACATGAATACTTCCTCTCCATCATTAGCATCCAGATAAACAGGGATTAACACCAGACAAAGAAATGAGCAAGAAACCATCAAGGAGAAAATGAAACATCTACCAGCTCTGGCACAGTTGTTTTTTAAAAAATATTTTTTATTGATTTTTAACAATTTTAATATACACACAACATAAAACAGTGTACAGTGATCCCCCGGTTATTGCGTTCCCGATCATTGCGAACGGGCTACTTTGCGATTTTGCAACCCGGAAGTAAAAACACCATCTGCGCATGCGCGCCCTTTTTTCTATGGGCACGCATGCGTAGATGGCGCCGGGCAGATCAGCTGCTGGGCGGCTTCCCTAGGTCTTCCCCCTCTTGCTGGCGGGAGGGCGAGCGGCGGGCATCAGCAAGGAGTTTCCCCACCGCCCACGCAAACTCCTCGCTGCCGCCCGCCCTTCGCCCACCCACGCCGTTCATTCTCGCCGCTTCCCAGCTGAGTCCTGAAGCGAATTCGCTTCAGGACTCAGCTGGAAACCGGCGAGAGCGAGCGCGAGCGAACGGCTTGTCCGCCGCCCGCTCGCGCATCGCCCGCCCACGCCGTTCATTCTCGCCGCTTTCCAGCTGAGTCCTGAAGCGAATTCGCTTCAGGACTCAGCTGGGAAGCGCGAGCGAGCGGCGCCAGCGAACGGCTTGTCCGCCGCCTGCCTGCTCGCTAGCGAGGAGCCGAAGATTGGGGGTGGCGCGGCTGTTTTAAAACGTCGCCGCCGGCATGGGGGGCTTGCCTGCACCCCCCGGACCCCCAACCCGGGTTTGGGGGGCTGCTAGGAAGCCCCCCATGCCAGCGGCGACGTTTTAAAACAGCCGCGCGGCTTCCCAATGAGTCCCGAAGACAAACGCGGAAGTTCGCCTTTGACGTTTGTCTTTGGGACTCAGCTGGAAACCGGCGAGAGCGAGCGCGAGCGAACGGCTTGTCCGCCGCCCGCTCGCGCATCGCCCGGCCACGCCATTGGGAAGCCGCACGGCTGTTTTAAAACGTCGCCGCCGGCATGGGGGGCTTCCTAGCAGCCCCCCAAACCCGGGTTGGGGGTCCGGGGGGTGCTGGCAAGCCCCCCATGCCAGCGGCAACGTTTTCAAACAGCCGCGCCGCCCCCAATCTTCGGCTCCTCGCTAGCGCTGCGGAAGTAAAAACACCATCTGCGCATGCGCAGATGGTGTTTTACTTCCGCAGCGCTACTTCGCGAAAACCCGCTCGTTGCGGCCCCCCGCAACCCTCGCAATGATTGGGGGATCACTGTATAGTGAAAAGTGCCCACAACCCCAACAAACACACATACCCCACCACCAAATCGAAGGTGTTTCTTGTTTAGACCATTTTAACCCATTTTAAACCATTTTACTTCCGCAGCGCTACTTCGCGAAAACCCGCTCGTTGCGGCCCCCCGCAACCCTCGCAATGATCGCGGGATCACTGTATAGTGAAAAGTGCCCACAACCCCGACAAACACACATACCCCACCACCAAATCGAAGGTGTTTCTTGTTTAGACCATTTTAACCCAAGAGCAATATATCTATTTACATATTATAGAGTGATTCCAATTTATTCCTTGTAGCTTGGTCTCGGATTCTACCCGTCATATATCATCTTACCTTGTCCCACCATCCCATCTGTTGTCTCGAGTCAGTTTCATTATCCAAATTTATCCCCTTGTCCATAATTTCAAATTGAATATGGTGCACCATGTACCTATACCAATTTTGCATTGTCCATTTTGTCACATCCTTCCAACCCAAAACTATTACCGCCTGTGCGCTTTCTATCGCTGCATGTTTTATTTCTCTAAATTCTCCCATCGCATTACTTTTAACTATTACTGCCATTTCCTTAGTAATTGTCCATTGTGTATTTAACATTCTATTAATGTCCTCTTGCACTTTTTGCCAAAATTCCTGCACTATTGGGCATTCCCAAAACATATGCATAAACACTCCTTTATCTTGACACCCGTGCCAACAAATACCCTTGACATTCTTCTGAAAATGTGCGAGTTGGACGGGAGTATAATATCGCTTACGTAATATTTTCCTTCTCATTTCCCTAATTCTTGTATTCTTCAAGCCCTGGCACAGTTAAGACTGAAAAAGTCTTAATTCAGCAACACATAATTCAGCAAGTATTCATTTAGTGACCATTCAAGTTACAACTGCGCTGAATTATGTGCTGCTGAATTAAGACTTTTTCAGTCTTAACCGTTGCAGCATTCCCATGGTCAAAATTTGGATGTTTGGCAACTGTTATGTGTTTATGATAGTTATAGTTTATGTCCTGGGGTCATATGATCACCATTTGTAATAATCTCAGACAGTTCTCAACAAAATCAATGGGAGGGAGGAGCCAGATTCACTTAATGACTGCATAATTCCTTTAACTGCAGAAATTAGCTGCAGAAATGGCAAAAAAATGTTATAAAATGAGGTACAACTCATTTAAGGACTGCCTTGCTTAGCAACAGAACTTTTGGGCTCAATTGTGGCTGTAAATTGAGGATTGTCCATATATAAACAGAGACAAGTATCATACTCATTAGCACTGATGATGTTATCTAGTTGGATAATGAAACATCTGTAAGCAAACCATCGTGCTCAGAGAGCAATAAAGACTCCACGGTTCAGCCCTAAGCTGAACGTTCTTCTACAACTCACCATATGTGAATGAATAAACTAAAAAGGCATTGGGTGAGAGAAAATAGTTGATACAAATTAAGAAAATATCCATACAAATGGATGTTAAAAGAAATAGTTCAATTGGTGCAGATTTTCATGTGGATTTTTATAAAAAACATCAAAGGTAATCTAAAACTACATGTGAAAAAAAGACAAGTCACAGAAAACCAAAAATGATCAGTTTATCTGTTCTTAATCTTTGCATTTCAAAAATATTTTTGGCCAAAGTAATAAACTAGTAGTAATCATAAATCCACACAGATGACCTATAGGGGCAAAATCTGGTGCTGTTGTTTATTACATTCCATCCAAATTATTATTCAAGGTTTGATACAAATTGGTATACATACACCTGCCCAGATGACAAGTAAATAAAGAGTAGCTACTGCATTTAGCCAAGAGAGCTAAAGGACTTGGCAGAAACTGAACAGACTCATCCTAAAAATATTGAGTCATCTGAATGATTCATTACATCTCTTTTTTATTATTAAATGCAGTAATTGGGGTCTCTGTACTATAAGGGATTACCAACTGCAAATACATGATCCCCTAAAATTGAATTTATGTGACTGTTGAGCCAGAATGTGGAGCCAGAAATAAATATGCCATATTAATAATTAAAGTTCAGTCATTGTAAAACAGTGATAGAATTTACCACTTTGGAAATCAGCAACGAAAGGTCCAATAAAATAATCCATGTGTTAAAAGGAAAGGATGAAGGGTGAACTTGCTTCTTTTGACATAATTCCTGAACTCTGATTTTTTATTTTGAAGGTACCCACTTCTATTCACTGAAAGAAAGATATATTCTTTCTTTCCCACTCATATTAAAATTCTAAAGCCATTTGCACGTGTTTTATAGACCAGAAAAGAACTCATCTAGGTTGAAGTATTGAAATTATTTCCAACGACATCCTTCTGATGACAGATTGAATTCTCCCTGTCCGTTGCATCTTATTTTGCCCAATCTTATAAATCTTTTCTGCAAAATCCTGGAAGATTAAGAAGGAAGGGGAAAGTCATTCTTGCATGAGCAGAAGTATTTCATAATGATAGAGAACTGCTTTTCATCAATTGCATGCATACTTTATATCCTTTAAAATGATGAAGATAAATTATATGAGATAAGAACTCTTAATCCAAGTTCTCTGAAGAATGAATGGTTAAAGGTTCTGGATATTTAAGGGAAGGGAAATTATGGTAGTTGTGTCTAAATTTCTGAAGGTTGTCACATAGAAGTGGAAATGGATTTATTCTCTGTTTTCTCAGAAGAGAGAACCAGATTAAAAGCGCAAAGCCCAGGCTAGATGTCAGCAGGAATATGAGCTGTCAGTCAATAAAACAGATTGCCAAAGAATGTGATGAATTTTCCTAGAATATCCAAAGGTGCTTTTTTTCCAAAAGGCAACTAGACTTTGTTTTTCCTTGAAGATATTTTGCTTCTCATCAGAGAAGCTTTTTCAGAACTTACTTCTTAATTTAATTTGATTTTAATTTTATTTATTGGATTTGTGAGCTGCCCCAACTCCTTTCGGAATCTGGGTGGCATCCAACAAGTAAAGTAATATAAAACAATTAAAAACCCATTCATAAAAGCATTCATACTTCTGGGCTGAAGCTAGATGCTACTGCTCAACAGCCCCAGACCTGCCGGCAAAGCCAGGTTTTTAAGGCTTTCCAGAAGGCCAGGAGAGTGAAGGCAGTTCAGATCTCCTGAGGTAGCTAGTTCCAGAGAGCCGGAGCCACCACAGAGAAGGCCTTCCCACGTGGTCCGGCCACCTGCACTGTTTGGCTGACAAGACCTGGAGAAGGCCAACTCTGTGGGCTCTAACCGGTCTCTGGGAAGTGTGAGGCAGAAGATGGTCCCATAAAGTGTTTTCAAGGAAAAACAAAATCCAGTTGCCTTTTGGGGGAAAAATACCTTTGGGACAACCATAACCTGGATAACTGAGAATCTTTCCTAGAAGAGTTGAAATAGAAGCTGAATGGACATCTGTCATATACCACATTTTTTCGGAGTATAAGACGCACCTTAGTTTTGGGGGAGCAAAATGGGGAAAATAATCTGCTTACCAGGTATTCATCTGGTAGGGCAGGTCCTTAGCCAGCACATTATTTTATCCCCTGGTTAGGGCTTTTAAAAAACTTTATTTGGAGAGAGTAACAATGAAAGAGCTTGCAAACCAGTAAAAGCTGGGAATATCATTAGCACATGGAAAGAAACATTCGGAGCAAGTAGAGCAAAGGAAAAAACCCTGCAAAGACTTAAGGCTTGGAAAACTTTATTTGGAGAGAGTAACAATGAAAGAGCTTGCAAGTTGGTAAGAGATGGGAACATTGTTAGCACCTGGTTAGGTATGGAAAGAAACATTTGGAGTAAGTTAGACCAATGGAGAAAAAACCTACAAAGACTTAGGGCTTTGAAAACATTCTTTGCAGAGAGTAACAATGAAAGAGCTTGCAAGCTGGTAAGAGATGGGAACATTATTAGCACCTGGTTAGGGCTGGAAAGAAACATTGGAACAAGTAAAGCGATGGGGAAAAAACCCTAGAAAGACAGGTTTGGAAAACATTCTTTGCAGAGAGTAATAGTGAAAGAGCTTGCAAACTAGTAAGAGCTGGGAACATAGTTAACACCTGGTTAGGGCTGGAAAGAAACATTTGCAATAAGTTAGACCAATAGAAAGAAAAACCCTGCAAAGACTTAAGGCTTGGAAAACATTCTTTGCAGAAAGTAACAATGAAAGCTTGCAAGCTGGTAAGAGCTGAGAACATCGTTAGCATCTGGTTAGGGCTTGGGGGGAAGCTACATTCAGAGTATAAGACACACATTCAGACATTACCAGCCTCTTTTAGGTAGGGAAAAGGTGCATCTTACATTCCAAAAAATATGGTATGTTATAGTGGAAGGGATTTCAAACTTTCTCCAGCCGCAGAACCTGCTATTTTTTTTAAAAATGAATCCCAGAAATCCTTATATCCAGGTTAAACCCCTGCATTTAGGTAGGCTGGAAAGAAAGGGCACTTTGAGCAATAGTATCAATCACATAATACAGCTGGCAGATGAAGCAGATGCATTTAGGAAACATATCTAGGTGTATTAGATATCAGTCCATTTTATGCACTTCTCCATCTCTAGATGGGTTCAAAGAAATTGCTCATCTAAAAATGACGGAGAATGATTTGTCTGTGATAACATGAATGGAGATTTCTATTGTCATATGGGGGATACTTGCCACTATCAGAAATGCTGCTTTGCAGTTATTCAGGTGTGACAGCCTGCTGCTCAAGTTGGGCTTTAGGGAGTAGGTGGGATTTCTGCTTCTGAAATGGAATCTATGGATGACCTTGTGGAATAAGGGGAGGAGATGCTGCTAAGAAACAGTCAGGACAGGCCGAAGCCCCCGGTACCTTAATGGTCAGAGAAAAAACTTAGGAAAGTTGCACTCATAAATCAAGTAATTAAAACTGGTGGCAGGAACTTTTTTACTTCCAAACAATCAGAATTCAGGTACTTGGCATTTATGTTGGTTGTAGCATCTCTGCTTAACACGGTCCTTATTTTCTTATTTCCTTATTGGCTTTTGACAAGCAGTCAATGGAGAAGGCCAGATTCGCTTAATGGCTGTATGAGTCCTTTAACCACTGCAGTGATGCACTGAACAACTGCAGCAGAAAAGGTCATAAAAGTCATAAAATTGGCTAAGCAACCATCTTGCTTAGCCAATTGGCCAGTGTTGTCCCAATTGCGGTCGTAAATTGAAGACTACTTGTTTATGATTAGAAAATAACGCTGTTGCATTTATATGTGCAAAGCATTTGGAAGAACTATTTTGCAACGTTTGACAGCACATAAAGAGGTCCTGTTTTATAATTGCTCCTGCCTATTGTAAAACATCCCTTTGTTTTGTACAACTTTTACTAATGTATGCCTTGCTTTTCCTTATGCCTTGTATATTTAGTGTGATTCAAGTTGATATAATAAATGCTTGGTGAAATGGCCATTTTTTTTTCCTTTCTGTAAAATTACTTTTTAACCTACCGGTACTCTTCAAAATCTTTTTCTTTCTTTCTGATGAATTAGTGATAACTTCTTGGAGTCTATATGACAAGCTCATTAGTATCTTGCATTTTGAGATAACTGTGATGAAGTGCCTCTGGTTTCTAATACATTATTTTTTAAGAAAGTACTTTCAGACTGTATATATTATTTGCCCTTTATTATCACTTAGGTTCTTTACATAAGTGTAGTGCAGCGTGCTCAGATAGTTTCATTATTTTCAAATTTTAGAAAAGAAGATTCTGGGTTTAAAAGTATCTGCATACATGTGAATATATATCAGATTTTAATACAGTATCTGTATATACATACACATACATGCATATTAATGTTATTGTTTTATATAGGTATATTTAGTATTTATGTTTCTGCATGTTTTAGAAACATGAGGCTTCCATTTCACTGGCAGACTGCTTAATGCTGTAAGCCTGAGCTCACTTGCCTGGGCATAAATCCCATTGAATTTAATGAGATTTACTTTGGGGTAGGCATGCACATAATTAAATAATGAATCCATAATGTAGTTTTACTTAGCCTAATGAATTATCTGTTTAAGATTTCACCTCTTCACATTGCATTTGCTTTTAGCATCAGTGAATGAAAACCATGAAATGTACATGAAGGATTCTATGTCTGCTGCAGAGGTTGGTACTGGCCAGTACGCTACAACAAAGGGCATCTCTCAAACAAACTTGATAACTACCGTGACCCCAGAGAAGAAAGCAGAAGAAGAGAGAGATGACGAACAGCTAAAAAGGAAAGAAGAGGAAGGCACTCCAGTTTCAGCAATACGGCATGATACTAAGGTATAGTTTTATGTTTGTATTTTAATTCTATCAACTAAGCAGTATTAGAAATGCCACATAATTTTGCTGATAGAAAGCATAAGAAAATAGTGGCAAATCACCAGTGTTTGGCAATAAGTAATAAGTACAGTAGGTTTTTTTCCTGACAATTTTAAGATTAACAGTGGCAATTTAGTTTTATATAGAGAGAACATGTTTCACTTTTGAATATGCTACATGCTCTACAATGTAAATAACTCTTTTCATGAATTACTGCATTTTGTTTGCCTTTTTGAATTGCCTTTGAATTATTTGCCATTACTAGAGTGCTAACTTCATTTTTTTCCTGGTCTTAGAATCAGTATTTCTAGTATAAATTAAACCAGACAGCATAATATTGACCGTTTTGACATTCTACTTCTAGGTTATTGTCATAATTCATGTGAAATTACTTTTAACTGTAGAGCATGTTAATTCCAGGTCTCCTGTTATCAAAAATGTTGCCTATGGATAGATCTTCAGAAAATATTGTACAGAATGAACAGTTATGAATAGAAAGACCAGTTTAGTCCCAGATCCCTATATATATAGTACGGTGATGGCGAACCTATGGCATAGGTGCTACAGGTGGCACACGAAGCCATATCTGCTGGCACGTGAGCTGTTGCCCTAGCTCAGCTCCAACGTGCATGTGTGTGCCGGCCAGCTGATTTTTACCTGGCACAGAAGGCATTTTTGGCTTCCAGAGAGCTTCCGGGACGATGCGGGAGGGAATTTTTACCCCCTGGCTCCAGGGAAGCCTTTGGAGCCTTGGGTGGGCAAAACATGAGCTTACTGGGCCCACTAGAAATTGGGAAACAGCCCTTTTCCGGCCTCCAGAGTGTCTCTGGGGCGCAGGGGAAGCTGTTTCCCGCCCTCCCCTGGCATTGAATTATGGGTGTGGGCACTCACACATGCATGATAGTGCACGCCCTCGCTCTTTTGGCACCTGAGGAATAAAAGGTTCACCATCACTGATATAGTATATCATATATTTTAAAGACACATATATGGTTGCATAGAAGTCTATACCTGTATCAATAACATAAATGTTTATCCAGGTTTGGGATGCGACTCCACCCAGTTTAGACATTTGAGTTCAAGAATTCAAGGTGTTAAGTACCGACTTTGTTTCAACATGCTTTTATAAAGATATACAGTTTTACATAATCCTGCTTGTTACATATTTCTCTCACAACCATTGTTTTCAGTGGTTTTGTCACACACCCCAGATAAGGTTAGAATATTCTCTCTCTGCAGCAATGCAGCTTTAAATAGGCATCTTTTATGAGTGCGTTGTTAACACAGGACTGACTTCCTCACAAAATGTTGTCCTTCCAAACTGGAATTCTCACAATTCCCAATCATTATAGGTAAAAGCTGAGAATTGAAGAAGTGGCTAGGTGAGATAGGTATACATTATCACAGTGATTACTTTGCTTGTTAGATGGTAGATAGGCTCAAGTTGCAATATATCAGAAATGTATGAATTCATAACATATTCAGTTGCTAAAAAGACTTTTCATCTCTAAATATTGGAAATTATTAAAACAAACAAAAAAATTATTCAGCATTGCATTTATCATTTAATTATAGCAGTATTTCTCAACTTTAGCAACGTTAAGATGTTTTGTTGGGGAATTCTGGGGTTTGAAGTCCAGATAACTTAAAATTGCAAAAATAAACAAACACTGAATTATTGGTTAAAAATGAAGAGTGACATTTATAGTTTTAAAGTACGTTTTAAAAACTGTCTTGCCATAACAATACTTTTCATGTCACGGTGAATGCTCTTTTAATTAAATTGGGGGGAAGCAATTAAAGTTTACTAATTATTATATAGAGAAAATATGATATATTCTAGGGATTACTTTTTTAAAATGTATATTCAATTTTTTGTCAACCATGATTTCACAAAATCATTTGCTTTTATTTTCCAAAATTATTACTAGAATTGTGTTAGAATATAAAACTTTAAATAAAGTGCTTAAGATATTCACCTTTTGCAATAAATAGATGCCACAATGTAGTAATTATACCTATATTATTAAGGGATTGAATAATACAAGAAAAGAGGTTTAGAGAAAAATATACCAATATAAATTAATTAAATTTAAATTACATTTATTTGACTTCTATGCCGCCCAATCCCATGGGACTCGGGACGGCTTACAACAATAAACAATACAATACAGTATTACAAAAGTCAAATATTAAATAATAAAAACAGTAAAAAAAACCCATTATACTAACGATAAAAACCCATACAAACTAGCCAATCACACACCTACATAATAAATCAATCACAATTCGGCCATGAGTAGATGTTAACTCTCACAGACCCCAGGCCTGCTGACAGAGCCAAGTCTTCATGGCCCCCAGAACAATAGATGGACAGGTGGAATGGTCCTTTGGAGGGAATGCCCAAAGTCACTCGGTTTTGTCATGGTTGAGCTTGAGCATGTTGGCTCCCATTCAGACCTTTTCAGCTTCCAGGCACTGGCACATCACATCAACCACTTCACTGAATTGGCGAACGGTGGAGATGTATAAACTGGTTATCATCAGTGTACTGATGATACCTCACCCTGTGCCGTCAGATGATCTCACCTAGTGGCTTCTTGTAAATGTTAAATAGTAGGGTGGGAGAGGACAGGCCCCTGAGGCAACCCACAAAGTAGGGGCCTAGGGATGTACCTCTGCCCCCCCACTAACACCAACTGACAACAACCAGAGAGGTAAGAGGAGAACCACAGTAAAACGTTGCCTCCCACTCCTTCCAGCCATCGCAGAAGGATACTATTGTCAAAGGTATGAAAGGCCGTTGAGAGGAATAAGCCATATCGCAGGCCCACCAGGTACCCCTTCCAATGCTCTAAATATTGTAAACAACGCCTCTACAATCTGGAATATAAATTTTCTTCACTTGGTAATGAGTTCCCCCTTGCATAATTACTGGAGGAGGAGGGGTTGGGTCTGTGGTCGTAAGTTGGATCAAATCATTGGTTTGAATAAGTTACTATGAAAAACTGAGTGAATCTTTCCCAATATTCTAAGTAAATCAAGCTGAACTGTGATTATCTGAACTATTGGGAAAGGACCCAAAATTTTTATCTTAGTTTCTTGCTAGCATTCTTAATTTTATTTATTTGATAGAGAAGAAAATTTTTATCCCCTAAACTGAAGGGCGGTTGGAGTGACCATTGCTTGTCAGTTTACTTCTTGTATGCTTCTGCTGCTTCTGTCAGTTCTTTCTTTGTGTTGTCCTACCCCGTCTCCATCCATTTATCTAGGGACATGGAAGAGGTGGCTTCTCTGGGTAGTTCAGTCATGGGATCAAATTCCATGCCACTGGTAATTTGAAAAGGAGTTAATCCAGTGCTGCTGTGAACGTCATTGTCATATGTGACTTGTCAGGTGGGACTTTGGGTCGAGTGTTGCAAAATGGGATCTTGGGTGAAGAGCCGTTTCCGGTTTTTTAATGTTTTTTGACAGTCCATTGTCCATCCAATAGGCTGGTTCAGCTTTGACGTTGTTGGTGATGGCCCCGTCTTTAGCAGGTCGGTCAGTGGCAGCGAATTGCCAATAGAAGTTCACAAAGCCCAGGAAACTCTATAGTTGCTTGCAGGCATGTGGGGGTTGCCAATCTAGCACCACTTTCACATTTCCTGGGTTCATCTCTATCCCTTCGCTGGAAATGCGATATCTCAGATAGTCGCATGAGCTTTTGTGGAATTCGCACTTGGACAGCGTTGTGTATAGCCAGAGGTTTTTCCAAGACTCGCCACACTAGCTTTATGTTTTCCTCTAGGGCAGTGATGGTGAACCTTTTTTTCTTCAGGTGCCATAAGAGTGTGGGCGTGTGCTATCACACATGCATGAGTGCCCACACCCATAATTCAAAGCCCGGGGAGGGCTAAAACAGCTTCCCTCAAGGCCTTCTGGAAGCTGAAAAATTGCCTGTTTCCCAACTTCTGGTGGCCCCAGTAGGCTCATGTTTCACCCTCTCCAGGCTCCAAATTCTTCCCTGGAGCCAGGGGAGGGTAAAAATGCTCTCCCTCATCCCCCACTCTGGAAGCCAAAAACGCTCTCCCAGATCTTCTATGCCAAAAATTAGCTGGCTGGCACACACATGCACATTGGAACTGAGTTAGGGCAACGACTTGTCTGCCAGCAGATATGGCTCTGCGTGCCACCTGTGGCACCTGTGCCATAGATTCGCCATCACTGCTCTAGGGTTTCACTGAAAATGAGAATGTCATCCAAATAAATGAACACTCTCTTGTACAGGTGAGAGTGGAGTACCTCATTTATGAATTGCATGAAGAAAGGGGGGGTTTGTGGTCCAAACGACATGACTTTAAATTGGAAACCAAGAGGTCAGTTAAATGCTGTTTTTCACTCATGCCCCTCCCTAATGTGTATTTGATAATACAGTGGTACCTCTACTTGAGAATGCCTCTACTTAAGAACTTTTCTAGAGAAGAACCGGGTGTTCAATATTTTTTTGCCTCTTCTTAAGAACCATTTTCTATTTAAGAACCCGAGCCTGGAAAAATTTACCAGGAAATTTGAGAGCGGCATGAAGACCCGGCCAGTTTCCTGCCATTCCCCCTGCGTTTCTCTTTCTGGAACAGTGTATGGGAGGAAGCCTGCACCCGGTGTATGGGAGGTGCATGCTTCTGCTTGCCACCTCAGAGTCCCTCTTTTTTTTTTAAGCTTAATTTCTTGGATTCAACAGCAACTGTCCTCCTCCTCCTCCTCCCACCCAAATTCCGAGCTTTTATTTCTTCCCTAATAGGTTTTCACACATTATTTGCTTTTACATTGATTCCTATGGGAAAAATTGCTTCTACTTACAAACTTTTCTACTTAAAAACCTGGTCACGGAACGAATTAAGTTCTTAAGTAGAGGTACCACTGCATGACTCTCTTTAAGTCCAATTTTGTAAACTTCTTTCCTTTACCAAGTAATTCAACAAGTCATTCATAAGGGGGAGGGGATACATATTTTCAACAAAGATGGGGTTGATACCCCAGAAGTCCACGCAGAGTCTCTCCCCCACCCCCAATCTTTTTTCTCTTTGAAGAGCACTCGGGCTGCTACCACTGCATGCACTTCTCCTTCTTCCCTTGTCTCAGGCACTGTCATTTGGCCTTGATGGTGAATGGTGCATTTACTATTAGGTTGTCCACTGCCTTTGACCTGTACGGATCTGTCTTTAATGGATGGATCGCCCTCTCCCCCTGGAAGTTGGCGAGGAGCATTTACACTTGTCTGGCAAATTTTCCCTTGTCCTGTCTCTTGGCCTTGTCCTGTTGAGATGGAGTGTTTTGCTTCTGCAGCTTCTGAAGTGATCTCTTTTAACTTGAGAGACTTTCCATTCAGCACCTTTCTCTGCGGGGGTTTTAATCCATTATGCCCTGACCTATTAAGCCAAGGGTATTAAGTTGAACTTCTAGTTCCTTTCTCCCTGGTAGGGATGGAGGAAACATTCAGTTGGGAGGGTGGTAAGAGAAGATCACCCTCTCCTTCATGCCCCTCCTTCATGAGGGACTGGGAGGTCCCTCTGACCCATTCCTTCTTTCACGGGCTTGGCACTGTCTCAGCAGCGAGGGGGAAGGGGTAGAGGTTCAGGTGCTGCTTCTAGCTCCTCCACATCTTCTTTATTTGGGCATAGTAATTTCATGGTTGCCCAGGAAAGCTATAACTGAGGCGGCATCGTGGCTGACAGGGAGTAGCTTGCCATCGAGATCTGGGACAGCATCCAAAAACTGTGAAGACACAAAGGATGACCTTGGCTTTTGTCTTACTCTCATGATTTGCAAAATATAAAACCATTAATAACAATAATCAGTCATTACAAATGTTTGCAGTACTTGAAGCAAAAAAAATCAAGCAGTGTGTATGTCAGGGTTCCAAATAGCATGTAAAGTTAAATCAGAGTCCAAGGCAAAGTATTCCTCAAAGTTCCAATTTATTAATAGAGGCATGTTGGCACATCTAGGAGAAAACCGAATTTGAAGCTTCCCAGGCTTCACCACTCAGTTGAAAGTTCGAGTCCTTGCACCCACACCCACAAATCCATCTTCTATTGCCACTCATCTCTTTTTGTTCAGGTGTAGAGGTAACGAGACAAAGGATGACCTTGGCTTTCTAGAAAGAAAGCCTACCTACTAGCAACTCCATACAATCCCCCCTTCCATTTACCCACAATAGAAAATGCATAGTAAAATGGTATAAAGTATGGCAAGCCTAAGATTCCAAATATAATCACTTCGGCTTGATTACTTTGCTAATAGTCAAGCATTGCTGAAATTTCTACTTTGTTGAATATACTTATGAACAAGATAAACCTGATTTCTTGGTAAAGGGTGCTGTTATAGACAGTATTTTTACTGAGACTATGTTTGTGCATATTCTTAGATCAGTGCCTTGTAGTCAAATGGAGCAACTTACCCTAAAAGACTGTCAGGAGCGAGGGAGAGAGAAAGAGAGAGAGGATTTCATTTATAACTAGGTGCAAAGATAATTTATGACATGGTTAGTAACCTCCATTAATCAAGGACAATCCTGGAGCAATAAATCTAAATGATACAGCAAAAAAGAGAGAAAATATTTGCTACTATTTATTAATCAATTAGATTTTACGGTTAGCATTGAAATTCCTGATTGAAAAGGCTTCTTGACATTCGCTATAATGCATATAATGCACAAGGTTTCTTTTTAATTTTTTTGTATTTATTTATTTGTATTCTGTCATAATTATTTTGAACAAATGACTTAAGACAGCCTACTTATTCTATTTTCCCCACAACATTAACCATGTGGGCTGGGATAACTGGGCTGAGAATGACCATTCCAAGATCACCCAAATGCTTTCTTGACTAAGGTGAGGGTAGAACTCATGATCTCCTGGTTTTCAACCTGGTGCATTAATCAGTAGACCAAAAGCACTCCCCACGGTTGGAAATTTTGAAAATATCATCCAACTGCTGTTTCAGAAAAATAAATTAGGAATTAAAATAATTGTCAGTTTTCAAGGAGAAAGTACAAATTGATATCTTTATAAAGAATTCCTGTTCTACTGCTAGCAGTGATGCTTATGCTAGCGTTGAATATTATCTCCCGTTAACAATTTTTATATAAAATAATGTATGTGCCTGAATTTAAGCATAATTTGAGAGATTCAGACACAGGTGAATACAGTAGGAAAATTCTTGCATTCTAGTAAAAGAAAATATCTTGTATTCCTATACAGACTTATCTGGAAGCAGATCTGTTGCAGTAAGATACACTTTGATGTAAATTCATGTTCTATAAGACATTGTTTGTTATTTTTCGGGTAGATTGTCAAGCCGGTGTAGAAGTTGATGATAAATTAATGGCTTGCCACACTATCTATAGAAGACCTGATGTTTATAGAAACTTGTGAGGGGGGATTTCAGGAGGGAATAGGTGCAGCTACAAGGAATTCTTTTGAGTGGTTCAAGGACAAATTATGTCTACCCATCGGGGCTGGAAGCAAAGGAAGAGCTGGCTACGTTGGCACAATCTGAGTGGGCAACATGTCAAGTTTGTGGGATAAGGGACGTGAAATTTCAGCTGAGCGGGAAACTCAGATCCAGGTTTCCTTGTGTATGTGCCAGAATCAACTTCTGCACTTTGAGGAATACTTTGACTCGGAGTCTGATTTAGTTTAGATGTTATCTGGAACTTTGACATAGATCTTGTTTAGAACCAAAGGTATTTTTTTTTTTGCAATCTAAGCCTTTTTGTTTGAGTTAGATATCTGGAACACTACAATTCATTCTTAACCTCCATTTATTAATTTTTCTCAAATATTCAACATTCTGTAACGGTAAACACGGGTGGTTTTCAGTAAGCCGTGGAAGAAGACTTACTTCCTTCGTTTTTTATTTTGTTAATCCTAAATAATGTTTGCTCTTATTTTTGTAATTAATGGTCCAATTTTAGTAAGAGGTCTTACTTAAATTTGTAATAGAGTAAGGAGTCGCTCTTGTTTTCATTACAATAATATATGGTATTACTATAGACACATTCCTCTGTGTTCAAAATTTATAGAAATTTGTAATGCAAAGCTTTATATCACAGTCTTCTCCAAAAATCGTAGGGAATTACAGAAATTTCTGATTAAAGACTCAGAATGTCACAAAGAAAGGAATCCTTTTTTGGAAAATAAACTTGAAATGGTGAAGAAGTACTTGCCCTTTCACCTGTTTGCATTATTGTCCTTTTCCATTTCCGTATCCATTTCACAGTGGTGATCAATTTGGGAAAATGATGGCAGAATGAATGGTGAGCCACAGATTTACAGTCGTGGATTCAGAGAATGACCAACTGTAGCTTTCCTGCTGGTTTTTTTGAAATGCCAGATTGTATCTTTGGAATGCCAAAGAGGACGGTACAATGAGCTAAAAAGGGAATGGTGTACATGGTAATACCAGAAAAAAGTATATAGGCTATATAGTTTCATTCCTCTGTAGGGTGATTTTAAGCCTTTCAATTTGAGAATTTCTAGTTTGCAAATTTAATGTAGCAATTAAATGTGTATGTTGAACTTTTTAAAATAAGATAATTAATATTGTATTTTAACAGATGAGTTGATTTTGTAACTGGCTGCCCTCATAGAATACAGCATGGAAATTGGTATAATTAATTCAACTAAGCTTGTTCTTTTAACTTTATGCAATTAACTTTTATATACAGAGGAAATTAACCAATTATAATTTTCTTTTTGTCCTTTTGCTCTTGCACTTACTATCTTTTCTTTCATCAGCCACTTTTGCCTGGCATTGCTTCATTAACCCCCTTGCCATCCTCACCAACTGGTTCCTTTGCATCTTCAACAGAACTCCACAGGCGGAGGTTTAAGGAGAACAGTAAAAAAATATTAGATGGTGAATCATTAAAAAACACCAGCCAAAAGAACGATGAGACCAATTTGAACTTCAACAGAAAAGGAACAGCACATTCTATTGAACATGACATGGCATTTAATTATAAACAAAAGGCCAGAAAAGGTGGAACATTATTTTCTTTCTCCTTGCAACTTCCAGAATCATTCCCTTCTCTCCTGGATGACGATGGCTACTTATCCTTTCCAAATCTGTCTGAAACAAACATCCTGCCACAAAGTGTGCAGCATTTTCTTCCCATTCGCTCACCTTCCCTTGTGCCTTGTTTCCTTTTCATCTTTTTCTTTTTGCTTTCTGCTTCTTTCTCTGTACCCTATGCTCTCACTCTTTCCTTTCCCTTGGCTATGTGTCTCTGCTACCTGGAGCCCAAGGCGGCCTCCTTGACTGCTTCACTTGAAAATGACCTGAGTGACAGTTCAGACGAAGAGGTGTGTACCTCGACACAGAACACACTTTTTTTGTGTTCATTGTTTCAGTCCTAAACAGTGTTAGAATGCTGCACCAGTAGTCCTTTCAGAGCCTCATTTTTGTCTGTGCCGATACGTTCAGATTTTTTTTTTTAATTTTTGTTGTGTTGAGAGTGTAGCTTGAGCCCAGGGTTAGGCACAATACGAAGTGTATAACTTTTACAAATTGCTTCCAGGTAATGAAAGTCTCAAATAGTTTATTTGAAATATAATCCTGAGTTGTGGGTTTTCAACTGCAAAACGAGAAAGCATTCTGCTTGTTTATTGCTCCTTGAAAGTAAATAGTTTTATATGAACCTGCAACCAGCTCAACATTTATAACACTGTAGCTAAATAGGAAGATGAAGTTCCAAATTACCTTTTATCCTTAAAAGGGATTTAATGTCAAAAAAGTTGTGTACTGAAAATGAGAAAATCATAGCTCCAATCTGAATCTCTTGAAATAGTCCCATCTATTGAAGAATACCCAGGAAATTGTGTCTAATATTTACTTCAGTCCACAAAGCTGCACAGCTGAAGGCACAAGAGGAGAGCACAACTGGAGGGTGTTTCTATTCTGTACTTCCCTTATTGCCTGAATTATTTATTCGCTTGGAGCCTTTTAATAAGACTTATAATCAAAGTGAAGAACATGCTTAACAAGATTTAACAAACTTTTCTAGTCTAGGGATCAATCTTTTATAGTATTAATGAAGCCTAGTTTACACACAATACTGTCTCCTATAGCCAAACTATTTTTATCTTCTATAACATGAAATTTGAAAACTGAATTGTGCCATTCAGTGAATAGTGTCGAAATGTATAAGATGCAAGTACTTTGTAAGCATCTTTTAAATCACAAGTTTTTAAGCAAATCACAAGCAAATCACAAAAAACATTTACATTTTGAAAATTGTTTAATTATAATTACTAATCAACCCAAATAATAATTTAAAAGCGTATTTTATAACTTATTACAAAGCAAATTTGCTTATCAGTAAGTGAAATGAAATCAATAGGATTTATTCTAAATAAAATTTAGCTGGGATTGAATATGATGAGTTTTCTAATTTGTTTGCTTTAGATTGGCTTGGTTCAGATGTATTGTCAAATCATGATTTGGAACTATTCAGTTAGACTTGTGCTTGCTTTAAACTAAATTAAATAATTAATTCAATTAATTATTTTGTTTGTATAGAAATTATAATGTGCCAAATATAATATTTGCCAATACAGGCAAAAAATGAGTTTCAGATCAACAAACTAGTTGGCAATCCTGGATTGAAAGGTATCAATATTGTAACACCAAATCATGTTATTTATATATGAACCAAGCTTGTGATTAGACCAGGAGTAGCAGTTGTCTGCTAGATTACACCGATTTGTGCCTAATCCAGGGTGCTTCTCTTGTTTGGATATATTGCATGATATTTTCTTTTGAATATTGGCATGTCTGCATTACATCAGCAAAACAAAACACAGCAGTTATGAATATAATAAACTAGGAAAAATGTCTGCTTTTAAATTCCAGCAGTCGTTTCACTAGACTTCAAGTTGGTCAATGATCTAGTAATTATTTCCTTTTTAAAAGGGCTTAAAATCTCACTTTAGAGTTGTGCATTACGTCCATGTGTTGAATCAATTTGCTTGGGAGTACAGCCCATTGAATTGAATAGGGTTTACTTCTGAATAGGTGCAGAGAAGGAACTCCATTCTAAGTAATACAGCTAAATAATAAGTAAATGTTTGGGATTTGAGAATTGATGTAAAAATGGTTAAAAGAGGATGCTTGAGCAATCTAGAATTTTACTAGCAACAGCTGTAACTCTAGATGCAATTTGTGAGTTGCCTCTAGAATTAGAGTTGATGAAAAGTCAAGGCAGGAAAGACAGGGTCATAGTGATATGATGGCACATAGAGCAAAAGAGATCAGGATAAACTGCATAGGTATACCATATGTTCCTGCCATTCTAATTAACAGACAGATATTATTTTGTACTAAAGAAATTCTTTAATTGTTATTGTAACAAATTAATTGCTACCTGTAGTATATCTCTATTTAGTAGGACATATTTCCAAATAACTGCACATGTTAAGTTCTGACATTAATTTTTATTTGTGTGCCCCACAATTAATACATTGATTTAGTTATTTTAATGAAATTGTGGTGACATACTTTTATATTATTTCTTTTAAATTGTTCTCTTCATTTTTTATGCTGTAGATACATTTGACTGCACCTTCCTTTTAATAGGAATCAAGGGAGTTGTAGCCCAACATTCACACTGATTGTTATAAGTATCACCATACTAAATATATCATTGAAAATTTTGTTTAAAACAACTGTTATCGGTAAAGTAATGTAACATTTCATGTCAATAAGCACATTTGGATTTGGGAGCATTTCATTGATCATCTCACAAAATGGTTCCCATTGAAAAGGGTCTTAGTTTGTTTACAAATAATTGCTTAGTAAGTCATTCTGGACTTGGCCGGTCATAAAATATTGTAAATAAAAATAAATAAATGGCAAACTGGTAATGTTCTCCCCACCCCAATGCATCCCAAAATGTACTTTGTAGCAGCTAAGGTTCCTGCATTCCTTGCTGTCTCGGTGCTATCTTAGTCTTTAACAAAGCAAATAATGCAAGTATTGGTGTTGGTGATGTTTTTCTTCTTGTCAAATATGTGTGAATATAGGTGTAGTTCAACCCAAAGCAGTGTGATAAAAAAAAGGAATAGGCTGATTATAATTCTGGTTATATACTTTGAGTAGTCATTTTTATATTTATACATATGAATGATTTGCCAGCACAAAGACACTACAAGAAATTCTGTAGCCAAGGAGTATGTTTGGTAGAAGTGAGCCCTGTGTTGCCAAATGTTTGGATACAACTTCCAGTCTCTTCTCAGTTCAATAACGAACAGCATTTAAGGTACCATGTCAGGACAAACTTTTGCTAAGGGAATGGAAGAGGTTCATAAGAGTGCACTGATGAACTTTTAAAAATCCATAATTATGGGTAAACAACCTGTTATTTTGTGTATTCGCTAGTAAAGTAAGTAAGCAGACTTACTTTGATATGAAGCTCGTACTTCTGCTAAGAAAAAATTGTAACGTGTGCAGGTATTCTCCAAAATGTATCCTTATTCAGTTGAATACCCAAATACGTATGTGCTGTGGAATGTATTTTTGGCAATAAAACCAATATCCTGGATAATGGTAAATTGGTATCTTGGACACAATGGGTAAAAAAACATATTAGAAGGTTGCTTTTTCAATACTAAGTAAAAGTGAAGAGAATAGCAAAATGATACAATTTTATCTGCAGAAAAAGCCAAAGCTCACTTAATTTTATAAAGTGTGAAAGATTGTCATTCAAGCAAGTATAGAAAAACTAAAAAGACCTAAGAGAGGAGTTCCTACGCAGCTTGTACGCAAGCCTTCTAGTAGGAATGATAGGCTAGTAGGAATTACAGCATCAGTTCGGTGGTGTAATGCCTAGATAGAAATCTTGAGATTTCCTATAAAATGGAATGTTGTGCTATGAGTTGTAGCATATCTTCAATAACATAAGAAATCAAGATCCGAAAACATACGGTAACTTTCTAGGTCATATTCATACTACAAGGAGATCTTGAGTCAAAATGAAGAATGATATAAAGCCTTGTGGTAAGAAGAAACTGGGTTACTGTAGAGAAATGATTTCTTTCATAGCTGAAAGAAAGCATTTCCCAGGGAATTTTGGGACAGATTATCGTTGCATAAATGTAGTGAGTATTTTAGGGTGACACAAAAACTTCTAGCTGAGCACAGATGTAGTAATCAAAGCAAATGCAATCTACTTGCTTGTACAAATCATATAATCAATTTCTGGAATGAACAAAGTGAATTGCAATGGATACAGGCTAATGTTAAAACCACAGCAGCAAAGCAGCAAAAATGTAGCTTTCATCCATCTTCTTTTATATAACAAAAGCTGGTTTACCGATGCTTTAAAAGCACTTTAATGCATGGACAACTTTAGACATGATAAAACATCTGAAGCAATTGTTAAGGAAGCAGTGATCCTTTGGAGATTAATTGCTATTGATAGATTAGATTCTGTTTTCAAACTTGGAAGGATTCAACACCAGATAAGAATGTTACTGAAACAGGAGGTACTAAAAAAAAAAGAAGAAATCACCACCATCATAAAGTTGGAAGAAGAGTGACAAAAGAAACAGATATAGGAAGGTGGAGCATTTTGATCAGGGTAGATCCTGCCAGATCACCCTTCTGGATAAGTGTGGCTAGAACACACTGGTATCATTGTTAGTTTATAAAGACATGATTCAGTGCATCTCACCTTCTGGGGAAAGGCTGAATGGATTCCAGTTTGGAAAAGTTAAAAAATATTAATCTGTATGGGCAGAAACTCAGTTTGCAGAGTAGTGGCAGAAATATGGAAGAACTGGTGGTGCAGAAAAACAATTGACAAATGTTGTAGTAAGAACCTATGATGTCAATGACAAGCCACATGGGCACAAAAGAGTTTGAAGTGAGTTTTGCTGGAAGCCAGCCAAGACAATAACAAATTGCCGTGATGTGACAGCAAGTCACTGCAACCAGTCATAAATGCAAGTTGGTTGCCAAGCATCTGAAATACAGCCATAGGATTGCAAGGGGAGATGTGGGAAGTGAGGTTAGGGAGTCATAACCCAATGTTTTTTAAGCAACTGGTCATTAAGCTGGGACTTCCTGTAAACATAATGAATGTGATACTTCTTTTTCCTGCATTGAGATAACAAGAGAATTAACCTAACAATGCTGCTGTTCATGGAGGCCTCACAGAAGAGTGGAGGGCCATCAGCTACTTTGGCCAGGGGTGTCTTGTCATCAGAGAGAGGAAAAAAGATGGTGACGGTCAGAAAGGATAGCAGAGTACCGGGCAACCAAAATGGCAGAGACGGATGGGTGGAGTGAGATTAATCTCACATAGCAGTCATAAATGGCCAACTTTTCAACACACGATTGTGGGGGTGCTGCAACAGCTGTAACTTTGAGGCCCAGTCGTAACTACCATTTGTTCAGTGACATTTTAATTTTGAACAATCACTGAATGAATAGTGATTAAGCAAAGACTACCTGTAGGCAAACTTGGTGATTGTTATTGCAACCCCAAAAGACTAATCCAATTGCATTATTTGCTCATGAAGAGATTCTGAACAATTGTAGAAGTAGGTGATCTGACACTGTCCAATTGTGTAGGCTTTCAATTCCTATACGTCCCAAACAGAATGACAAGGGATTGTGTAGATGTAGTCCAAAACATTTGGACTGCATGTTATTTATCTATCTACTTATATAAAATAACCAACATATTTCAATCCTCTGGATCATTGTATAGCTTGACTTTTTTTCATAATAACCCCATTCAATGTTTTATACATTTATTTTAAAGTATTTTTTAAAAATCTCTTTGTTGTTCATTTTGAGGCAGTATTAATAAAATTAAAGTATTCATGATACATATTAGGATGTATCAATGCTGGATGGATAATGCTGTGCTTTGTTTACTTTGATCATTTGTACTTTCTAAATGTTACTTAAAAGACATTGCTATGTTTTATAAACACTGATAGAAAATATAGATTTACATAACAAATTATTTTCTTGCAGCTAGATCATATTTCAGTGTTGAGAAATGTTAATTCTGTTCAAGATATAGCTAAATTCGTTCTGTTTGTGTGTTTGTTAAAACTTTGCTAATGCAGACAGCCTTAAAACCATGTGACAAAAAACCTTTGTGCAAATAAGGGGATAAAGTCAAAGGACTGTTATAATAGACGTGTTTATAGATTTTCTTTCTCTAAATGAACAAATTATACAACAATTATAGTACTGTACAGGGCTTCTTCTCCCCAAAATTATAGAGAAGGGCAATTGTGGCTCTCTTTAGAAAAAATAAAGGAAAATGCCTTGTTCTGATTAAGTTTTGTTTGGCTAACCAATGGCTTAATTGGTGTTTCTGCACATTGTAGAGAATTGTACAAGGTGATCCTTGTGTTCCACAATTTAATGATTCTGTGTAACACAAAAGCCCCTACCTTGATCTTAATGCTGTCTGATCTGTTGTTTTAGATGATGCTTCTTTTAAATTGTCTGGAAAATGCTTAAAATGCAACTCAGGAGAATGTAGATTTGACTATTCAACCTATGATTTTGTTGAATTACAAATTGGGTTCATTTCTTATTCTTGCTTTCTTCTTGGAACCTGGTTATATAACACAGACTGACAGTGAAAGGACTGACACTGCAGCAGATGGTGAAACCACTGCCACAGAGGTGTGTACCATTGCTTTGAATTTGTTGTCAAAGAATGTATCATGCATCTTAGCTATTCTGAATGTTAGCATAGTGGACCAGGTGATCACTTGACTGATTTTTGCAGCCTTATTTGAAAAGAAACCATCACAAAAACAACATATATGATAGGGGAAAATGTGCTCTTTCTGATGAAATAAAAATGAAGATGATTGAAGGTGAGAAAACAAAGAGCTCTGTTTCATCACCTTCAATCATCTTCATTTTTATTTCATTAGAAAGAGCACATTTTTTCCTATCATATATGTTGTTGTTTTGATGGGTCCTTTTCAAAGAAGGCTTCAATTTCACTTGGTCCACTTGACAAAGAATGACCCTATAGTTGATACCCCTTAGTAAGGAAAGCACTGTAGGATCGAATTGGCCAGGCAGTTACTATGCAAGGCAGGCCCTCCCTCACGTAACCAGGCCCTATGCCATGTAGGGAGATTTAAGTAGTTTTCTATATGAAAAAGTTTTCCACTAATTTCAGTTATCTCTGTTTATATATATATTCTGGCAACTCTCAAAACATTTTGAGATAGCTTTAAAACAGATGCATCTAGGTGGAGGTTTATGCCAGGAGAAGTTTTAGTATCTATTATATACAGTATGTTGTTTGTTCAATGAGTATGAACTCTTTAAAAATATCTGATGGTTATTACAGTCACTAAATGATTTTTATTAGTAAAATAATATTTTCTGTGTTTTTTCCCCCGACATAAACAGTCAGATCAGGAGGAAGATGGTGATCTCAAAGCACAGGCAAGTGAAAGAATTCCTTGCTTTTGGTGTGTATGTTGTCCTCCATGGCTAAACTGCTTGTATTCATTCATTTTCCCACAATATTTATAAACATTGCTTAGAACAGCATTTTCACATTCTTTGAATATTGTGGTCCTCACATTTCCCTTTCTTTTTCAGTTTTTTCAGAATAGTCTGATTAAGCGTATACAGGGTGAAAATGTGTATATCAAACATAGTAATCTTATGTTAGAGGTTGGTATGGGTATATATTAGTGCATGTATTCTATGTGTGTTTTAAATATAGTGATCAAGGTGTGAATTTGTATATGATGCATGATATGTGCATTTTTACTTGCTAATAAATCAAATGTTAAGATTACAAAGTACAGGGGCTCATGAAAGCATATTAACATACACTCAGTTGACAGAAAGTTTGGATTGGCTAGCAACTTCTAACATGAGTCCTACTTGGTGGCAAATGCTCTTGTCACATTGTTATGTGTGAAGTGTCCTAAGAACTTCTGTTCACCTCTCCTTTAAAACATCAGTTTGCCAAGAGTGTTGTGTTAGTGCTGTGAACAGTTAATCTCATCAAGGCTTTTTTGCTGTTTAACTTAGGAAATTTATTTGTTTTTCCTTTGTGTCATTTCATTAAAAAAAAAAATATGCTGGGCTCCCTTTTTCAAAACCAGGAATTAGATAAAAGCCCGGAAGATCTGATAAAACACCAGACCAATATAAGTGAGCTGAAACGGACATTCTTAGAAACCACTACAGATATCTCAGGGACTAATGAATGGGAAAAGAGACTTTCAACATCCCCGGTCCGGCTTGCTGCAAGACATGAAGAAGCCCCTATGATTGAACCACTTGTGCCTGACGAGGTGAGTGCTTATCTGTCTATTTTCCAAAAATCTATACTTCAACAACCTCCTCATGGATTTTAATGATAGATATCTTGTCCTGTAGACCAAAGAAGATAAAGAAAAATGTGAAAAACGTATATTTTTACAGAAGGAAAGCACGGCCTTTGTTGATTCTCAGGTAAAAAGAAAGTTTCTATTTTTCTTACTGAAAGATGCTACATCTTAAAGTGATAATTTGATAAATACATCACATTTCTTTTGGCAATTCATTTTTAAAAGCTCGGTTAATATGTCACAAAGGTTTCTGATTTAGATTTGTTTTCCGATTTCATTGCATTTTAGGTTTTCAGAGCTTAGGATCTCATTCTCTGGACATCTGCATATATACATGTTTAAACATCTCAGTGAAAATAATAAATAATATTAGCATCCATTTTATTGTAACATTTTTAAAAAAATCAGATCTGCTTCTAACATTACAGCAAATATATTTTCCTGATGTGTTTATAGTAAAGAAGCATGCTTATTAAAATATTGCGTGAACTTCTTCATTCTTATGTATGCAATTTTCATTGTGCATGTAGAATCTTCATAAATGGCAGCAAAAATCAAATCTGTATAGAAATATGTTTTTATAGAAATAGGATAGGATACTGCTGATGGATGTACTTCACCTACTCTTGAATAGCTTGAATTCAGAATTCTAGAATTCAGAAGATGCATTTCTGGCCTTAATGCAAATAAACTAGGTTGACTGGAAATGCTCACAAACATTTCTAATATTATCTACTGTATTTCCATATATGCATTCAGGTAAGGAGAATAAGAGTTGTAAGGTGATCCTACGCTATAAACTTAAATCATTTTTAAATGAGAAGATACTGAGCTTAAATGAGCTAGAAAAAGAATTCACCATTACCTCCCCAAAGTATATGATTATACAAATAGCAGAATCTTGAGGTGCTTTTAGAATATTTTCAATTATTCGATCTCAAATCTGCAATATTAGAGAGGGGATCCCAGTGTTACTGTCTTTCACTTGTAATTCTGTCTTTCTAATCATCTGCTTTTCATCTCTTTTTCTTAACTAAATGTTGAGGAAAGTGACAAGCTGTACCAGGAAATTTGATTAGTAACATTATGAATTATCATTCAAGAGCACTGTTAAATATATGTTCTTGGAAGTATATGAAATCAGCATATACTTGCAATTGAATCATGTATTGATTAGTTATATAAATGTATTTATATAATGTATTGATTATTTATATAAATTTACAAAATGCATTAAGTAATTACTGAATTTTTCAGTATATAAGACACACCGGTGTATAAGACGCAACTAGATTTTAGGGGAGGGAAAGTATTCTAAAGCAAATGGTGCAGTATTATATTATTTAATAAAATAGCAGTGTAGCAGAATACTTTTTACAACCATGTATACTTTTTACAACCATGTACACTTTTTACAAACTTCAAACTTGACAGCTTCAAGACTTGTGGACTTCAACTCCCAGAACTCCCAGAAATGGGAATTGAACTCCACAAGCCTTAAACTTGTCAGATTTGAAGACTCTTGCACTTCTAACCCCTAACTCAAACAAATAAACAAAACAAACAAGTACAATTCATTTTGTTAGTTGTTCCTTTCATTACAGAAATGGCTAGCGATGGAATCATTTACAATTACAGTTCCCTGCTGAGGTTGCCTTAATATTACAATTATACCACAAATGAAGTACATGGAAATATATGGTGATGATGATAAACCTGAAATACTCCTTAAAAGGAGTGTTTCTAGAGCTGAGACCTCCACCCTTGGCAACTTTTAAGAGTTGTGAACTACAACTCCCAGAGTTCCTCAGCCACCTTTGCTGGCTGAGGAACTCTGGCAGTTGAAGTCCACAAATCTTAAAGTTGCCAAGTTTGGAGACCCCCATTTTAGAGCACTAAAAATTCAGCTAAACTCCCGTTTTCCTTGAGAGAGAGAAGGTTTAAGAAGCTGCAAGATTTACCAGGGAGTTATAAACTGGGAACACACCTTATTCCCTCTCCCCCTTATCTATTCTTATCTTTTCATTCCCACGATAATCCAATGTTTTGGTTGGGCCACTCAGATGAGAAAACCGGCTTGCTTCCGACCGGAAGTGCTTGGAACAGTGTGGGCTTTGCGCTTTTCTCTATGGCAGCGTGAAGTACCCTTGTTTTCTTCTCTGGCAGGTCCTGGGATACGGGCTTGTTCATGGAAAGGCAGCTGCGAGGGACAATCTTATTCTCCCCTTTGCTGTGTTTCCATGGCAAGCAGGAGCCGCGGCGGTGGCGCTTGGGAGCATAAATGAGCCCGCCCTCCAGGACTTGGCAGACTTTTCTCTTCAGCTGCCTTTCCATGGCGGGAGGGACAGGTCCTGGGATATGGGCTCGTTCAGTCTCCCAAGTGCCGCCTCCACCGCTGCCACCATGAAAACCGGCGGCAGTGCTTGGGAGCCTGAATGAGCCCACTCTCCGCAGGGGCACCTTGGAGTGCCTTCGCAGTGGTCAGTGAAGGTGCTGCAAGCAAAGGGCGCCAGCTGCAGAATTCCTGAGCTGAGGCAGCTTTGCTCGGAGCACCTTCGCCGACTACTGCGCCCTCCCAAAAGCCCCCCCCCAAGGCAGGTGATTGGGGTGGGGGCTGATGGAGCCAAGTCCCATCCGCCGGATGATTGAAGCTGCCCTGCACGCTCCTTCGCTGGCTGGATGCCATGCACCCCACTCATCCCTGGGTCCGAGCTTCCGGCCTCCAGCCGATGACTGACGGGCAGCAGCCACTGCTGCTGGGACAGTGCCGGCAGGGACCCTGGGAGGAACGCCCAGAAAGCCCGCTGCTGGGCAGCTGTGGCGGGGCGCACAGCGGCAGCAGGTGTCCCTTCAACATATCCAGCTGGCGGAGGAGTCTGCGTGGAAGCTTCAATCATCCGGCGGGATGGGGCTCGGCTCCATCAGCCCCCACCCTAATTTCCCGCCTGCGGCGCGTCTTTGGGAGGGCACAGCGGTCAACGAAGGCGCTCCGAGTAGAGGACGCCAGCTGTAGATTTCCCGAGCTGAGACAGCTTTGTTCAGAGCGCCTTTGTCGACCGCTGCGCCCTCCCAAAGGGGCCCCGAAGGCAGGAGATTGGGGTGGGGGGGGGTCTAATGGAGCCAAGCCCTATACCGTCGGATGATCGAAGCTGCACCACGGGCTTCTCCGCCAGCTGAATGCATTGAGGTGACACCCACCCACTTCTCCAAAGCTGCTGCCACGCGCCCCACTCATCCCCGGAGTCAAGCCGCCGTCCTCCAGCTGACAACTGCCAGGTGGCCTTGGGGATAGCCCCCGCAGCTGCTGATCCCCGACCCACATCCGGTGTATAAGACGCAGCTGTTTTTTGATGCAGCTTTTTGAGGTAAAAAGGGGTGTCTTATACACCGAAAAATACAGTAAGAATTAATGACTTCTGTGTAACATTGGCAGTATTTTAGAGAGTACAAAATATTTTAATAAGCAGAATTGTTCATATCCATTTATTTTATTCACCTCCAAAATATTTTAAATTGTTTCAAGCATATAACTTCACATAATTTGGTTTGAATTATTAAATTACATTTTCTGATATTTGGAGAGTGGTTTATTTCTCCCAATGTCTCTACTTTGCAGAGTTTTGTGTGGAAGAAAATTAAAAACCAAATGATTTTCACCCCCTAGCTAGCATTTTTTGAAAATGTATAAAATATTAAGATTATTTATTTATTTATTTTATTTGTCATACAAATATAGTATTGTATTGTAGTATGTTTAACCTAATATAAGTATAAAGTAGAGATAGAAAAGATAAAAAAGACATTAGGACAGGAAGGGTAGGCACAAAGGTGCACTTATGCACGCCCCTTACTGTATAGTGTGGTACCCCTTGCTGTATAATGTATTAAACTTAGCTGTCACAAGTTGAAGTATTCATCTTGCCTTCTGGCTTATGAAAAGACTTTTAAAATGTGGATGTTCATAAGGTAGCTATTGTAATCACCTAAGGGGTGTAATATTTTAGTTTCCTGGCATAGAATTAACCGCTTAGTTGTTCTAATTGAGTTTTTATATTTCAAATATAGGGCACTGATGAATGGGTTATTGTAGACAAAGTACCCATTGAGGTAGTTGATGGTGAATCGAAAACCATTGTGACATACAAATTAATGACTGTGAGCAGTAAAACTGGTGACATCCCACCCGAGCTTTTAAAACACAGTGTCACTGACATACAGAGCTTTGAGGACTTGGAAAATGAATTGCTCTCAAAAGATGACAATAAGCAGAAAATGTACACCTTAGGAAAATCCTATGATACTGTTTCTGGGAAAATTGTAACCATGACCACTAAAGTAAAAGAGGGAGAAAAATCACCTCCAAACATAAAGATGGCAATGCCAGAATCTGTGAAAATCATTCCTCTAGTAGCAGAATATGAAATTCTAGAACCAGTAACGGATGAGAAGGCCAGAAGATTATCTGATGCCAAAAGGAGGGTCTCTGAGTCCTTGACACCAATTAAAGAAGCAGACTCCCGACTCCAAAGTCCAGAAGAAGAAAATGTGAAAAAAACACCGAAGGCAGACCAAGATTTGCAGCTGCCCGATCCGCTGGGAAGTATACAGACAGCTAAAGCTGAGAAATCGCTGGAAAGTGAACAACTGAAAGGAGAGGCTTTTGGTTGGAAAACTAAACCTGAGAGGAAACATGGCAGAGATCCACCTTTTACCATTGCTACTGCTCACTATGTCACTGAGTCATCAGCATCAAGAGTAGTGGTAACATACAACTTTGACCCAGTTTAACAAAGCATGACTTTTTTAGACAATATTCTGCACTATCCTGCCTCTTTAGTCCTTTTTGCTGCTTGGCCTTATTTTGACAGCAGCCAACCCAGCTTTTTTTATTATTTCTTCATGATTTAAGTCAATTAACACAGTACAAAGCTGACATTAGGCATTTAAACTAAAGATCAGTCTTACTGAAATGTAGTATGCTTCTATTGCTTGTTTTTGAAGAGAAAATAATGCTTTACAAGACCAGCAGAATCCTAGTGCTAACCACTTGCTTGTTTGTATTACTGCTTGTGTTCAGTACAGACTTGTGCTAATTTATTTTCCATTATTTTCTCTTTGTAACCCTGCCACATTTCCTCCTCTCCTTTGTCCTTGTGTCAATTAACATAAACTTTGTGTGTGTCTGTTTCTCTTTCTGTGTCCATATGCCTATGACTATATATTTCTCTGTCTGTTTAGACAAAACAACTCTCCGATGAAAAAACTTTGGATGATTCTGGTATCTTCACATTAATAGAATCTGCAAGAAAACCAACTGAGTTCATAGGAGGGGTTACAGCTACTTCACATAGCTGGGCACAGGTGGCCATCTGATTCATCTTTAGATTTTAGTGGTTATCTCTTGATGGGTCCTAGTATTATTTTAAACACGGAGTTTTCCTTTAATATTTTGCACACCTTTAGGATCTTCATGGAAAATATTAATGCACATCCCTTCATAAAACTGTACATTTAAACTTGAAGAAATTCAGAAATGGGAGGTAGTAGTTAGTTTGTTATTCTTGAGATATAATTTAAGTGTATGAAAGATAAAATTGGACTTCGTATTTATTAATGATATGCAGATATCCAGATTTAAAGGGCAGAATATAATTTGGAACATGCAAGGATGTGAACGTACATGTCAGGTACATCTTAAGGCACTTCCATCTTTTTCCTGATCACATGATCATGCTACAGCAGGATCCGATTTGTGTTACTTTTGAAGCATTTTATATTTTAATAGGTAGTCCAAGCATGCCATGTGTAAATCTAAATCATATTTTGCCCTTCAAACTGAGGTTTCTTCAGAACCGTAGTCCTTATAACAGAAATCACATGGAATTTCTGACCGCTTGGATCACCTGCACACAAAATAAAAGCATGCAAACCAAACCCTTGATCAAGTTTGACGGTCTTTAATAGTAGATTTTATTCATTAACGTTTAATATTAACTTGCCTTTCCTGCAGCGAACAGAAACAAAAGCTGACGAGGAAAAGAAAGCAGAGGAGGAACAGCAGGAAGCCATCAAGAAGGTTGTGCAGGAAAATTTAATAGTCAAGGAGAAACATGTGATGAGTTTGCATGCAAGTGAGGATGCTGCTAAATTGGCTGGCCTTCAGCTAGATGCTACAGCACAGACAATATCTCATGTGGCTTCTAGCATCAAAGGGAAAGAGGGCTCTGCTATCACTGAGGGGGCTAAAGAGGAAAAAGCTGCAAGCCAACAGGAAGAAACTGCTACCATTTCTCATGACCTAGAAGAGGAGCAGAGTAAATCAGCCCATATTTTGAATATCCAAGAAAGCAAACCTCTTTTTGAGGTAATGAAACACATTTAATTTGCTAATTCTGAACAAAAAGATAAACTACCATATACTTCTTTAAGGAAGTTAAGCAATGCATCTAACATTGTTATTGTGAGCAGTTTGTTTCTTAAGGCAGCTTCATGTGTGTTTGTTCTTCACTTGTATGGCTTGCAAGCTCAACTTCTCCATTTCATTAATTGTCACTATTTGGTTTAGTATGAAATTTAAATGTGGTGTCATGGTTACTCTATGGTTATGGCTAGCAGCCTGAATAATTGTAGTTGTGAGTACAGCCAGGGCTTCCCTTGATGTGTGAATAAAGATGAACGTCTAACTTAATGTAAAATAGCACATGTGCACCCAAAGCTGGATGCAGAAATTCTTTTTCATAGTGTTATCTGCTGCTTCATTTTCTTCCATCTCGCCCAACTGGTATACATGCAGATGTTAAAAACAAAGCTTGTTTTCCATTTAACTCCTGGGGCTCTTTGCAGATCACATTGAACATTTTAAAAATTAACCAGGAAGCAACACAGTGCTTCTTTACATGCATGCGTCTTGATATTTGTTGCAATGATAATTTTTACATTTATTTTTTAATTTACTTTTTAGCATCATATGCACTCTTTAAGAAGCATTTTGGACTTAGAAATACAGCTTAATGCTGATACTAGAACATATTTTATTAGAGCAAGGAGTGAAGTACTATCTTTCATGGAAAAATTACTACCTGTGAAATTATTTAAACATTTCCCAATTGATTTATTAGAATATTCTAATTGTAAACTGCCATATATGCAGTCTTTTCAACCCTGTTATAACTATTTAAAGAAAAATAACCTACACAGAGAAAATATATACTATTTAAATATGTTCTCAATTTAATATAAATAATGGTAAAAATGCTATTTAGGTGTAAATTTGTATACTTTTAAGATATTTCTTTTTATGCACGAGGATTCATTTACATTTTACTCTGGAATACTAGAAGATCAAACAATTTTAATGTCTCCTACGTTTACATTTCATTGGAACAGTCAACCATTATGAAGACTGAGGCAGTCAGTTTTGACAGTACTTCTCCAGGTGGAGAGAAATTGGAAATTTCTATGAAAGAAGTACCAGTTGTCCATACTGAAACAAAAACTATTACATATGAATCATCAGAGGTAAGGTACTAAAATAAAAAGATTAGAAAAACAAGCATATTCTACAAACAACATTTGCACTGAAAAATTAAATTAAATTTGGAATTAAAATCCTCTAATAATGGTTTAAGACCAATTCTCCATCATGAGTGGAGCTATCATCCAGGATGGGATGAGGTCAACCCTTTCTGGATGATAGCTTCACACCTACGAGAATGGACATATCAGGTAGGACCAACATTCCATTCCAATCTTATTTTTTTTTAAAA
Organism: Erythrolamprus reginae; assembly: GCF_031021105.1. Classification (NCBI taxonomy): domain Eukaryota; kingdom Metazoa; phylum Chordata; class Lepidosauria; order Squamata; family Dipsadidae; genus Erythrolamprus; species Erythrolamprus reginae. The sequence continues at coordinate 199,427,002 of NC_091952.1, forward strand.
TAATAGATCATTGGTTCGCATGATGTAAATATTTTTAAATATTGGTTGAACAAGTTGTTAGTGTAAGAACATTAAAATATTGAATACATGACAGGTACCTTTGCAATGAATAAACAGATAGATTAAAGAATAAAAGATGCATACAACATTGCTAGTAGTCATTTTTGTCTGGTACGCAGTCCTAGACAAGTGGACAATTTGAAAGACTATTGAAAGAAATTTACATAATAGAATGTTTGCCAACTTTATAGAAATAACTCCAATGTTAAATGCATTTATCATTTCATTTTTTTTTCTTAGGTGGATTCTAGTGCTGACTCTGACCCAGGAGTTCTGATGAGTGCACAGACTATTACTTCTGAAACTACTAGTACTACAACTACTACACATATCACCAAAGTAGGTGTATCAATAATTTGTTTTATTTAAAATAGGCATAGGTTTATTCTTAAATATTTAAATATATGAGGAAGATAGCAATGGAAGTAATCATTTACTTGTTCACCATGGAAGAGAAGCCATAACTAGGTTTGCTTTTTATGGCTTAGTCTTTTTAATATATGTGTGTGTGTGTGTGTGTGTGTGTGTGTGTGTGTTTATATATATATATATATATATATATATATATATATATATATATATATATATATATATATATGTGTATATGTGTATATGTATATGTGTGTATATATATATATATATATATATATATATATATATATATATATATATATATATATATATATATATATATATATATGCTTTACAATAAATTAAAAACTTAAATTAAAACCTCATCCAAAGTTCTTTATAAACCAACTTAGGAATAATATTCAACAACACACTTACATCTTTTAAGTTTTAATTCCTTTAACAATATTAAGAACATTAAATCCTTACAGAATTTCCTGGGGCATATATCCAAATCATATGCATTAATGCGCTTTTCAGAGTATTGCATCATCAGCATAAATAGATAACTATCATTTTTTAAATGTCTGGTGATACATCTATCCAATAAATTCCAAAAAGTGTCGTTCATGATGTAACTTTCTATCTTTTTTTTAACCTTTGAGATCAGAAACTTATTTCTATCACACATGCACATGGTTCACTTTCACATTTTGTATTCTGAAAATTAAACAGCATATCAATCACATGTATTATTTAAATGCAGAGTGCCATTTTGTGTTTAGCAAGCTGCCTTTAAAAAGGAAGCATGGAACATAGAGGCAAAAATGTTCTAATTTCTGAGAGGGGAAAAAGTACCTTTGACGACAGTATCTTGAAGCCTTAGTTATTTTTTTCCCCCTTTAAGACAGTGAAAGGAGGCATTTCAGAGACAAGAATTGAAAAGCGAATTGTGATAACGGGTGATGCAGACATTGACCACGATCAGGTATGATATGTAAGCTTCTAAAATTAGCTCCAAAGTAGTCTATTTTATGTAAACCTAAAAGTATGTTTTAGTGTCAGCAGGTCTTTAAAATATATTGCAATTCGGTTCAAATGTAAAATGTCTATTTTGAGTCACATTTCTTCATTTGGAAATTGTAAATTTAATCATGACTCTCTCTTCACCTTGCTACTGATCATGCATGTTCCACCCCCTTTTCCTTTCTGCCCTTCTGTGGTTTCCTTATGCTAGGCGCTGGCTCAGGCAATTAAAGAGGCCAAAGAGCAGCACCCTGACATGTCAGTGACCAAAGTAGTGGTACATAAAGAGACAGAAATCACACCAGAAGATGGGGAGGATTGACTACAGGTAAGAGGACTAGATTTTTTCCAGGCACTCACAGACTGGCATGTAACAAAGACCATTCCTTCTCCCTGAACCCATCATTAATCCTTTCTATTTATTCTTTCTGGCATTGGTACTATGTTTTGTACAAAAAAGAAGAAGAACAATTTGGCTATTTAGATTAACTTTATGGAGTAGTTAACATTTTTTTTTATATTAATGCCAGTTAGAGAAATAGGAGAAACCCATTTGCTTGTGTCTGCTTGCTAGTTGCTATGCATTTTCCATGAAGTAGCTCTGTAAGTTGACAGTCCTGAAGATTGCTTATGCAGAGTTTGTGGGCAAAGGAAGCATTTTCTCTAATTGTAAAATACTGCCTGAGAAAGCTTGCAAGTTATGTTGAACTGAAATACCAATATTTTATGTTTTGACTGCAATGTTGTTTGTTAATGAATCTTTTTTTAAACTGTTCATTTTCTAAATTTCCTAATAAGGTTTGACAATTTTTATGATTGTTTCTTAAAAGGAGACAATAACATTCAATATTTTGCTGCTGTGATTGAATAAAGGCATGCCGGCAAATTCTTGCAAAATTAGCATTGGAGTGTTAAATGCAGTTACTTTATGCATGTGCTAGAATATGTTTCGCATACTAACCTGCTATTGCAACTTTTAGCAATACAAAAGTTGAATATTGTGTGTAAAATAGAAGAGATGGCTTTTATTTTGATTGAACTACTAGTATAATCTTAATTTCAAACAAGTTTTATTCATGTCAATATAAATTACAGTATGTGTTACTGCATGACACCATTAGCATTTTCAAAAATCAGTTGCTGTAGCTTAACAATATGTGAGGAAGTTGAAAACAAGAGAAGGAGGAATAAAGAAAGATGAGTCTTGGAGTATGAGAAGAGCCTGAATAACAGTTGAAATCTATGGAATTGTTTATAGAAGAACATTTGGGAATTACAAATACATATAGCAGTTATTTTTATAGGGATGTTACCTATGTTATTAACTTACATTGAATCAAAGCCTTTTCTACATGACCAGTAATAATCACTCTGCTAGTGATCCCAAATATCAAATCTTTCTACTTCCTATATTTGATGTCCTTTCACTACAGATGCCAATAATTTAATCTGGAACATTTTTTTATGAATACGTATAGATTTGCCATTATAAAGGCTCTCATTAAAGAGGACCATCAATATAATAGTATAGATTTTCAGAAAATAGAGATCTGAACTCAACTTACTATGTTTATGACTCATTGCGTAAGAGTTCTTTTGTATAGAAATATTTGCAATTCTTTTTGTGACTTTATTTACTATTTTATATTTATTATTGATGGAATTTAACTATACTCTTTCTACTGCAGGATTAGAGTAGCTTTCTTATGAATTTCACCAATGGGAATATCAGAGCCTATATGGAGTCTTGGTTCTAACCCAGCTGACTTGCATCTCTCCAGAGAAATTTTCAATATGGAAGATTTTGATTTTAATTGCTAATTAAGGACACTGGCAGAAATTCCCCAGATACAGCAATTTGAATCAGCTTTAATAATCTAATAATTGCATGAAACAACAAATTACAAAAAGCAGCATTTTTATTTTCCTAAATCAACTTTACATCTAAATGGCACGTTCATCAACAGTTAAAAAAATTATATTATGCTACACATAAAACAGCTCATGCCTTTACTATTATTGAAAGTCTAAACACAAGTTTCTTGGGTTGCACAAAGTTTGTTTAGGGGAAATCAAGATCACACTACAATAGTAGAAGCTGTACAGGTACTATATATATATGTTTTATTACATTAGATGTGCCAATAACATACTTTATTCAACAAATAACTTGAATCATATACTTGTTATAATTTGGTTTTATTCTTGTTATATAAACAATGGTGAATCTCTAATCTTATTTAAATGCTTATAAAATATGCTTTGTTTATCTGATTTGGAACCCTTAATAGCTAATGATTTTTAGAATTGTTAAAGTTAGAAATCCTGCTGTCACTTTTCTAAAGTCTCAATCTATAAATTTGCATTGTGATTATTTTAAATAAAATGTATATTTTCCTTAGCATCTCAGATATGTTCATCTCAAAATGTGATTTTTCAAAACCAAGTCCTGTCCACTCTCCGAGAAAAATGTTTCTTTTGCAAGCCTAGTCTGTGTTCCTTACTTAGCTCAGAGTTAAGCCTTAAACTGTACAGAACACTTGCAAAACATTATTTCATTTTTATTATCACATCAGTTTAAAGGGATCCTATGTTCTTTATGCTGTCAGTTTCATCACAATACATGGCGAATGTATGTTTCTGCATAGTAAAATAAAAGTGGTAAATGCACCTAAATTTGTACTGGTCTGTGTCTAAAACTGTTTTTGCTATATTTAAATGTTGCTACTATTTGTATAATATCAAAGGCATTTATTATGTTAAAGAGATGTTCTTTCATACAATCTCAATATGGTTTAGGTAGGTACAAATAGAAGATCAGGAAAAAATGAAAAAAATTGTAAAGATTAATTGTTCAATTTTGTACATAGATCTTCCATTTGATTTCTTCTGTATTATATATGTTAATGTGTTTCATGTAAGTTTAATAAGAAACATGATCAACAAAATGTTTTTGAACATTAGATTCAAAAAATAGTTTTGTATTTTATATTATAAATTAGCCAAAATGCTCCAAATGCTTTATTGGAAGAATTCAATATGTGTTTTGTGATCAATCAGTGAAATGCTGAAGTATTGTGCCTTTGATGTTTGAATTTAGTTGCTCATTTACAATACAGGCATGATATCTTTCACTGAAGAGAAGATATAATAAACTTCATTTAATAGGCTTTGAAATAATGGAGTATCTAAAATGTTATTTTTGTCAATAATAACAGTATACACACACACTGTCCAGCTCAAGTACAGGATCCTTGAACAAAGGCTAGAATAGAAGCCTTTCTTCAAAGAAAGGGATAGAATAAGTATTATGAAATAAAAAAGAGAAAATTATAGGGTCTTTTGCAGGTCTGGAACCACACGTCCAGTTTATATGTTCATTGCCTACTACCTATTATATGCTGTATTTTTCAGAGTATATGGTCTCATTTTGGGGCTCCTAAGTCCTCCCTGGGTAACGCTTTGCCCTTCTTGGCCCCCAGAAGCACTCTGCACACCAAAAAATGGGCGTGGTTTTGGTGAAAACTGGACACGTAGATCGTTTGGGAGGCCAAAATGGGTCTGTTTTTGGCCTGCAAAGTGCTTCTGAGGGTCATGGAGGTGAAAACAGGGGACATGGCTTTATTTTTCTCTTCCTCTAAATCTAGGTGCATCTTATAGTCCAAAAACTACAATAATTAGAAAACAAATTACAGAGTTAATTTGTGGCTAAATATTTTACTCTGTAAATAGCGATAAATCATAAGCTTTTACTCACACTGTATTACTATAGAAACTTTCAATGATGACAGAAAGTTGCTTTATTGTAAGTACAATTGAAGCCATGTAGTCAAAAGATTATTCCATTGCAGAACATAAAAACCAACCATAATTACAGCATTTATTTCGTCCAGAGTTTAGGAAAAGGACCTTGTCTAGATGCCCTTTACTTCTACCTGTTTGTATTAATGGAAATGAGGCCATTCTCTTCCTAGCCTTAATAGTAGGAGATTACGTCCCCTCAGAGAACCATTCAGTTTTAGCCTTATAAAAGTACGTTAGTTTTAGCCTTATAACAGTAACCACTGTAAGTGCAGTGTTGTAATAATCAGAGGAAGTGGTTTTAAAAAGGTCAAGCTATTATAAAAAATGGATGTTTTATCATTAAGAAAAGTCAAAATATGCTTCTATTTGACATGTTAGTGGTTTTGGCCATTACAGTTACTTGTAATCTATTGGAATTAGTTCTGTGTTTACTTGGTTTTGTTAAATGTGATAATTTATTTTTCAAGAGCCCTAATGGTGCAGAGGTTAGAATGCAGCATTGCAGGCAAACACTGCCCACAGCCTGGAGTTCGACCTTGATAGAAAGCTCAGGGTGGAGTCAGCCTTCCGAAGGCGGTAAAATGAAAACTCAGATTATTGGGAGCAATATACTGACATTTTAAACTTCCCAAAAAGAGCTATAAAGCATTGTGGTATATAAGTCTTAAGTGCTTTTGCTAAAGCTAAAGTGTTACTTTTCATAATTTATTGAGTACTCATATCTTTAAAATAAGTACAAAAATAGATACTTAGTTTATTCAGCACATTTTCCAACAAGTTTTAATATATGTCACTTTAATATATTTCAAAAGTTCTAGCTATATATATTATATATACCGTATTTTTTGGAATATAAGACACATCGGAATATAAGACGCACCTTAGTTTTTGGGGAGGAATATAGGGGAAAGAATCTGCTTACCAGATATTCATCTGGCTAGCATCTTTAGTCTGGTCTGCTTCAGCACATTATTTTATCCCCTGGTTAGGGCTTTTAAAAAACCTTATTCAAAGAGAGTAACAATGAAAGAGCTTGTAAGCCAGCAAGAGCTGGGAACATCGTTGGCACCTGGTTAGGGCTGGAAATAAACATTTGGAGCAAGTTAGAGCAATGAAAAAACACTGCAAAAACTTAGAGCTTGGAAAACATTCTTCACAAAGAACCTGCAAGGTAAGAGCTGGGAAAATCTTTAGCCCCTAGTTGGAGCTGGGGGGAAAACCTTTAAAAAAAGCTACATTCAGGGCATAAGACACACTTGAATTTTCAGCCTCTTTTACGGAGGAAAAAGGTGTGTCTTATATTCCAAAAAATACGGTATATACAGTACAGTATATTGAATGATATAATTGTAAACATTTTACAAAAGATTAAATTCTACTTAACACAATTCACAATGACACCCAATTTTAGTAGATTTAAGGGTATCCATTATTCCCAAAAGCCTCTGAATCAAAATATGAGTCATTTGGATGTTATGTAATTTGAACAGTTTATATTGGAGTTTATTGTGTCCAAACTCCATTTAGTTAAAGTATGATAAATTAAAGTTGCACTTACTTGCAAGTAAACAAGTAAATTATTGTGGTTTATTAAAATTATTGCTATAAATCCATAAATATTCCACTCCACGATACTGGAAGTTATCCTACTCAACTTAATATAATTTTGAGCTCAGTGCTCATCCAATCATTTTTTTTCTTGTTTTAGTTTTCATATTTGTGCATGACATTTGTTCTTTGTAGCACAATCATCATTCCATAATGAAACATTTAAAACTAATTTCTTACGTCATTTTTATCCTAGTCCACTTGTACTATATTGAAATAAAATATCCAAATATATACAGTGAACCTCAGCTAACAACCACAATCTGTTCTGGAAAGTTGGTCGGTACCCGAAATGCTCGGTATCCAAAACAATTTTCCCCATAAGAAATAAAGGAATTGGTTCCCAGCCCCTGTTGACTCACTAATACAGTGATCCCTCATTTATCCATTCCAGGGCCACCCACGATAAATGAAAATCTGTGAAATAGGATTTTAAACACACACACACACATTGTCCCCCCCCCCCCCCCTTACCTCTCATCTTTCTGCCTTCGTCTCTCTCTTGGGGAAACATGCAACATGTTTTCATGAGGTGCATCACGGATTTCCCCCCCCCCTCGCAACACATTGTTCCTCACTTCCACCTTCTCTCTTTACCTCTTGTCTTTCTGCCTTCGTCTCTCTCTCTTTCTCTTGGGGAATCCTCGCTCGGGGCTCCTGGAGGCTCCGCTCCGCACCCAGCAGCAAAGTGTCGCTTTGGCAGGGACAAGGCAGGTGCGCCGCTGAGTTAGCTTCTCCCAGCGGCAGCAGCATCTGCTGAAGCAGCTCCGGCGGCTTCCCTTCGAGGAGCAGCATGCCGGGAACGTCACATCCATGCCCCAGGCCTCCGCTGCCACTGCCCTCAAAGGGAAGCCACCGGAGCCGCCTTGGCAGTTATCGCCAGTTAACTCAGTGGCGCACTTGCATTATCCCTGCCAAAGCGACACTTTGCTGCTGGGTGTGGAGCGGAGCCTCCCGGAGCCCCTGGCGAGGATTCCCCAAGAGAGAGAGAGACGAAGGCAGAAAGACAAGAGGTAAAGAGAGAAGGTGGAAGTGAGGAACAATGTGTTGGGTGGGAGAGGGGAAAAAAATCTGTGATACACCTCATGAAAACATGTTGCATTGTAAAATTGGGGGTGACTTCCGTTTTCTGTTGCTTTCTGGTCGGTCACGTGTGGGTGACGTGGCTGTTCGGTATCTGGTGCAAATTTTTAATGAAATTTTTGGTTGTTATCCAAAATGTTCACTATTGAAGACGTTCACTAGCCGAGGTTCCACTATACCAGGATTTTTGTCATCAGTATTGCCTTAATAAGTTTGATAACGAGGAAAAAGGAAATATTTCTTCAAACAATAAACGTGTTGTGTTTCCAGTTTGGAATAAAATAGCTCTACCTGAAGCTTTGTATCTTGAGTGTTGAAATATTCCTTCCATCCTAAGAACAAAAACCCCTTAAACATTTCAAATAACTTCAAAACAGCTGCAGTCCCTTGTTTTTCTATTCTAGGCCCTAGTAATACTGGTAGTTCATGTTGTATACAGTATTACTAAAAGTTAAAATGCAAAAATAGGCTCAAGCACTAAAAATTTTAAACAATTTTAAAACAGTAAAAGGTCCTTTGAGGGGGGGGGACTATTCAGATAAGCAATTTGAAAAAAAATATTCAGATAAGCATTAGTTAGTAACACACTCACAAAAGGAAAGGTCTTTCCCTTGTGTATAAATAAAATACGTAGTTTGGTCAGCCAATAGATTGTAGGGAACAGTTTAATAATCTAATATTCCATTTACTATCTAAGCTATTTGATTCTTAAAGACTTTATTTTCTTTTAAAAAATAATAAAACTATTGGCTTTCTGAATACTCCAGGGTAGTTTCTGTAGGATCAATTTGTTCTTTCCTGATATTTTTGTATAGTCCTAAAGGTAAGTTTGAAGGCAGGTTAAAGAAAGAAAAGGTCTGGTGTTCTTTTTGGTTATATAAGTAACAATGTTACAAGAGATGTGACATGCACAGGCACTTTGGCTAAGCTGAAACAAAGATTAAAAAATAGCTCAATCAACTACCCCAAACATTAGTCCACTTACAGTGTTTAGGAGTATTAGAAGATTGATTGCTAACATTCAAAACAGGCAAGGATGTTTCATATTCGGAACAAAATCCTGAAATCTTGTGTTGTACCTGCAACACTCATATAAGAAGCTATATTAAGTTTAAAGTATGCTGAAGAATGGCTTACCTTGGAGTAACTGGAAAAGCAAATTGATAAAATATACCAGCAAAAAGTGCTGTATATCCAAGATTGGCCTCCTTCAGGAAACAAGAAGTTGTTTGTATAATAAAGTTAGAGCTACATTATCGTTTTGCAAGGCAAGAAACAATATTATGACTTGCAGCAAATATACTGAAAGACTACAATTCTAACCAAATGATTAAGAAACATGCTGTGATGAACATAAACACTTAAAATGTACAGAATTTCTATATAATGTATGGAACACTTTCCTCTAAAGGGATTAACAAGTAAAAATCCTAGGAAAAGCAAATTAATTGGTTCAGAAAACTGGTATTCTTTACTAGAATATGAACAAAATCCACAATGGTAATTCAGAGTTGATGAATTTTCTTTTTGGACAGGCTGCAAATTCAGTGGAAGAAAAAATAAAGTGTTATTGCCTATTTGCAACAATAGCATTTTGTCTGTTTTTTGTTGATACATAGTCCACACCATACAAAGTAACTAAAACAAGATCAACCTTGTTTGAAGACATTTATACAGTCTAATATTTATAGGGTATTCTTAGTTTCATAAAAATTATCAACTTCAGTTCTGCTTTATTAAGATAAATATTACAATGCCATAAGTAAAGGGGAATTTGGTAGGATTGCTGTATATGTAAGAACACATAGATGCAGTATTAAAGGAGACCCAGCAACTTTATGGACAAAAGATTTCATTGCGCAAATCCACGGGTGGGCTACTGCCCAAACGGGGGGATGCAATGGGGTCGCAAAAATGGAGCTCCACCCCAGAGTACCCAATTTGCACTGAAAGATGTTGAAAGAAAATGTAGGGCGTCCTGCATAAGCCACGGCCACTGTCGCAGTACAAAATTTGATAGCCGTCCACTACACAAATCCCATGTATCATTGCACATTATACATCTGAAAGCCTTTCTCTTTGCTAGCAAGCACTGTGGACAATAGTGGCCAAAACAAAAAATCCTTCAAGGATCACAGTTTCTCTGGCCTCCTTGATTCCCCTTTGATACTTGTGATATAGTCACTGTAGACTTCGCTTTTCATGTTTTTATACATAGTACTTTTTACCAGGACTCCAGAGATCATCCCAAAGATGTTTTCAAAAGGCAACTGGATTGCATTTTTTTTCTTTTAAGACGTTCCACTTTTCATTCAAGAAGCTTCTTTAGTTCTGACTGAATGGTGGGGCATGGGAGGATTTATATTCTTTTATATCTTCATTACCCACCAGTCAGAACTGAAGAAGCTTGTTGGATGAGTAGCAAAATATTTTTAAGGAACACAAGAAAATCTGGTTGCCTTTTGAAAAGCACCTTTGGGACAACCATGACCTGGATGTTGAGAATCTGCATACACATTCTTAATTATTTGCACTTCTAGAAAAAATGTTGATTTTTCTAGTACATCAACAGTATCCCCTAATTGTGTTCCCTGGGAAATCAAATTTGCATTTTTTTTCTTCCAACAAAATATAGATATATTAAAATTATAAATCCTGTAGGTTCATGAATTCTGATAATTTTATGAAACAGTCTTGCTGGTAGGACTAGAATTCCTGTCAAAACCATCAGTACTCAGAGATAACTCATGTAGTTGATACAGTTACATACCTGGATCATATTTGGTAAAAACTAATGAAGTAACTTTTATTATGATAAACTAGAGTGTCCATTACCGTAGTCACTGCTGCAATGATAAGGATCTAATAGTAATAGGATCTAAGCTACATAATAGAGAAAATGTTGCAATATCCAGATCAGTGAATAAATTAAAAGAAGAATGCTTTTGGAAGCATCTGGGTTAAAATAACAGTAATATTACTGCTAACATCTGCTACTGATTAAAAAAAGAGACATAAATGTTTTCCAAAAAATCCCTACAAATATGTCAAAGATGCACAACTTAGTAATGATCATAAATTTTAAATAATTTAAATTAAATAAACTTCCTGCCCTTTCATGATCAGAATTTTCAATAGTTTTCAAATTAAGCTACCCTTGATTTGATTTTAACCAATAACAGAAAAAGGACATAGATCTATGGGGAAAAAATGTATATTTACAGCTCCATTTCTTGAAACTAAGGGAATCCAAAACTGAGTGCCATTGAACTTTGGACTTCATTTAAGCAATGGTAACTATGTTTCCATACCCATGGTAGCTAATGGGAAGGTAAATTAAAAATTTCTAGGATTTAATTTAAAAATGAGAGACTAAAAATACAATGACATAAAATGGTATATAGCAGAAGCCAATCTGGCTACACAAAATTATTAAGTGAAACACTCTCAACATATGAATAAGGTGAAATTTGGGATAGTTCACCAAGGAAGAATACAAGATTCCCTAGATTTGGAGAGATGGTGCAGCACAGGAGAAATGAAGAAAGGTACCGATGCAGAAGGGTAACAATAAAGATGACACTACTTTTATGCATTATTTTGTTCAGTACCATACAATGCTGCTTGAAGGAGTAGTACTACAGTTCAGCCATATCAAAAATGTGAAGAATACCTACTGCCCATGAAGTACTTAAAGTCTCCAGGATTAGATGTAACGCATCCTGTCCAAATACAATGAACAGAAAGCTGGACAGCCGTATGGGAAGAATATTTAAATTGATATGGGCAAGTGAGTCTGTGATCTATAAACTCTTTCTTTTCATATTAGGTTTAGAAATCTTGCTTAGGATATCACACCTAAGAACCTAACCTTATTTTTAAGTACTATATCTTACTTTCTTTTCCTGTGCAATCGTATTTGATTATGGGAGACTGCCCATAGAAGTCCTGCAGGGGCTTTTTTGGCAATAAATTTCAGAAGTGGTTTACTATTGCCTCTTTCCTAGGACTGAGAGAGTGATTAATCCATGGTCATCCCACTGGGTTTGTGCTTTTGAGGAATTAAATAATGCCCCATCCTCCAGTTTTAACCTGAAGCCTTAATCACTATATCACGCCTTCTTTCATATATTACTTACACTTTATTTTCTTTTTTTTTTTGTGCAAGAGAAGCAGTTACAGAAAAATAAGCCCATGATTGATTGTTACCAATTTTATGTGTTTACTTCATAGAATTAATTTTGCATGACTTTCTAAACAGATTTTGCATGACATATTGAAAACTGAACACATTTATTTTAGTTTAACGTAAATGTACCACATAAACCAAACTTCTGTTGTCAATTCATTATTCACTGCACAACATGGTAGGGAGAGAAAGGAAGAAACAAGGTACAAGACCAACCACACGGCACACTCTGCCATATATCAAAAACATTTCGGAAGCTGTACAATACAGCTGTGAAGATCTCAGTGGGCATCACACACTGCCTAAAGCTACCATACAAGGACAAATTATGCATTGTAAATGTCACTTGGAAGTGGAAGATAACTCCAATGTAATCTACTGAATCCCCTGCATGGATTGCCTTTATGACTATGTAGGACAGATGGAGAGGAAGCTAACAACCAGATTGCAAGTACAGAAATAAGCAGTCAGACGAGGAGACCTGAACTCATTGGAAGCTTCACCCTGCAATGAACACATACTCAATTTTGCAGCTATGAAGATTGTTGGATGAGGGGTACAAAAACAGTCAGGGAAATTATTGAAGTCTGGGAAACAAGCCCCTTTTCAGTCACCAGGAGTGCTGATTTACCACCAGCCTATCAATTACATAGAAGGGAAGGGCTTAGCACAGAGGTGAGTTGCTACCGATTTGCACCAGTTCAATTGAACCGTAAGAGGTAACGATGGGAGGCTCCATCCACCTGCCCATATGTCATCAAAAATGCTCTGTGCATGTGCAGAAGCATAGCACACATGCAAAGCGCATGCACCCGCACACTCCTGTCCAAGAATCAGTAGCAAAGGTAAGTGAAACCCACTACTGGCTCAGCAGGACAAGCAAACAATAGCCAGCCATCAACCCACCCAATCAACATCTAAAACGCCACTTACAACAGGCACTATACATACAACACAGTAAACAACACACACATTGCTAGAGAGAAATTCCCTGAAAAGTCCAAAAAATCTTCTGGAACCAGATCGGATGCTGCAGCATTATCTTAAGACAAATATATTCACCTTCATTTGTCAGTTCATTATCTTTATTTATTTACAATCACCTCTGAGGTGATAATTTCCCCAAAGTGGCTTAATGGAAACTATTTAACCAAACCATTGCAATAATCAATCAATATAAACAATTATAAATAAAAACACAGCAAAAAAAATGTTTAAAAAGTAATGTGTCAGCTAGGACAGCAGTGGTAATGCTGTTTGAGAAGGAACCCTGGTTCCTCGCTTTCTTTCCTTTAATCAAAAAAAACCCCACCTATTTTTCTCAAGATTGGTTTATGATTCAGCATGTATGTCACAGAGAGCCAGAACCCTGGATAGTAAAGTTACCGTAAGCTGTCAGCAAGCAAACCAGTTGCCAGAACTGGAATCTTTTATTTATTCATTCATTTATTTGTTCGGATTTGTATGCCGCCCAACTCTGGGCAGCTCACAACCCAAAAATGAAACATACAAAATGATATCAAAAGCCCTAAAAACAATTTAAGCAATTTAAAACCAACAATTAAAAACAATTAAAACATTTTTAAAAGCCATGAATGTCAATAATGGCCAGATCTCAATGTGTACTATCAGATCAACGGCTCCAGGCCTGATGGAAAAGCCAGGTCTTTACAGCTTACAGTATGATGGGGGTAGTCTGGATCTTAGGAGATAGCTGGTTCCAAAGAGTCAGTGCAGCCACAGAGAAGGCCACCCCACGCGGGCCCGGCAGCCAACATATTGATAAAATTGAACGGGACCAAAGATGGGCTACAAAAATGGTGGAAGATCTTAAGCATAAAACTTATCAGGAAAGAGTTAATGAACTCAATCTGTATAGTCTAGAGGATAGAAGGGAAAGAGGGGACATGATGGAAACATTTAAATAATGTATGTTAAAGGGTTAAATAAGGTTCAGGAAGGAGGAAAGTGTTTTTAATAGGAAAGAGAACACAAGAACAAGGGGGCACAATCTGAGGTTAGTTCTGAGAAAGATCAGAAGCAACGTGAGAAAATATTATTTTACTGAAACAGTAGTAGATGCTTGGAACAAACCTCCAGCAGATGTGGTTGGTAAATCCACAGTAACTGAACTTAAACATGCCTGGGTAAATATATATCCACCCTAAGATAAAATACAGGAAATAGTATAAGGGCGGACTAGATGGACCATGAGGTCTTTTTCTGCCTTCAATCTTCTATGTTTCTATGTAACTTTGTTTAGCTGACGGGACCCAGACAAGACCAACTCTGTGGGCCCTTATCGGTAACTGGGAGCTATGTGGTAGAAAGCAGCCTCAAAGATAGTCTGGCCCTAAGCCATATAGGGCTTTAAATGTAATGACCAACACCTTGAATTGCGCCTGGACACCAATTGGGAGCCAGTGCAGTCCGCAGAGAATTGCTGTAATGTGAGTGTACCCAGGTACATCCACAACAGCTCATGCAGCTGCATTATGGACCAGTCTTCAGGGATAGCCCCATATAGAGCACTTGCAATAATCTAACCGTTAATCTAACCAATAATCTAACCAAACTTGACTTCAAAAAATACGACTTCAGCAACAGAATAATCAACGCCTGGAATGCACTACCTGATTCTGTGGTTTCTACTCCTAATCCCAAAACCTTTAGCCTTAGACTATCTACAATGGACCTCTCCCCCTTTCTAAGAGGTCTGTAAGGGGCGTGCATAAGTGCACCACTGTGCCTACCATCCCTGTCCCTCTTACTTTTTATCTTTACTTATCTAATAGAATAGAATAGAATTTTTATTGGCCAAGTGTGATTGGACACACAAGGAATTTGTCTTGGTGCATATGCTCTCAGCGTACATAAAATAAAATATACATTTGTCAAGAATCATGTGATACAACACTTAATGATTGTCATAGGGGTCAAATAAGCAACGAAGAAGCAATATTAATAAAAATCTTAGGATATAAGCAACAAGTTACAGTCATACAGTCAACATGGCAGGAAATGGGTGAAAGGAATGATGAGAAAAACTAGTAGAATAGAAGTGCAGATTTAGTAGAAAGTCTGACAGTGTTGAGGGAATTATTTGTTTAGTAGAGTGATGGCGTTCGGAAAAAAAACCTGTTCTTGTGTCTAGTTTTGAGAGTAGGAGTTGAAACAATTTGTGTCCAGGATGTGAGGGGTCAGTAAATATTTTCCCCGCCCTCTTTTTGACTCGTGCAGTATTTTCTTTGTACAAATTACCACCCTATAATTGTTTGACAAAATAAATAAAATAAATAAATGATAAGGGCATGAGTGTAATGTCCTGCCTATCAGACTACTTCAGCTTCAACCACAACAACACAAGAGCACACAAGATTCAAGCTTAATATTAACCGCTTCAAACTTGACTGTAAAAAATACGACTTTAGTAATCGAGTTGTTGAAGCGTGGAACTCATTACCCGAGTCCGCAGTATCATCCCCTAACCCCCAACACTTTACCCTTAGACTATCCACGGTTGACCTCTCCAGATTCCTAAGAGGTCAGTAAGGGGCGTACATAAGCGCACTAGCGTGCCTTCCGTCCCCGTCCTATAGTCTCTCCTATATCTCATATATGTTCTCTACTATATTATTGTGTATTGGACAAAATAAATAAATAAATAAAATAAAAAGTGATCGTGGAGAAAAGCCTCCCGATATAAGTATGGTCGCAATTCGTGTACTAGGCGAACCTGTGCAAAGGTTTTCACTAGAAACCCTCTTTTTTAGCTCTGTCTCATCAGCGCCGGCTCCATCTTTGACGAGAACTTCTTACATTAATCGGAATAGGGGTTCAGTTGCTGCGAGGAAAAGGGGGGAATACAGTATAATGGGTCATTATTTCAGTCTCAAAATTTAGGACTATTATTTTTTTTATCAGCGTGGGAACGGAATTTTCTGCTCCTTCAAATAAGCAACGGCATGAAACGGAGATTTAAGGAAGATTGAAGCTGTCATTTTATCATCGTTCTTATTATTGGTAAAATGTATGTAGTTGATATGTACTGAGACAGGCGTACGTCTGAGGCAAATTATTCCTCAGCAAGTAAATGCGTGGAAAAGACGAGCTAAAGGAGACGCTCGTTTCCTGCCGCCGCCGCACCAGAACCCAAGCGGCTAATCCAAAATCCACAGCCCTGCCGACCGCTTCCCATCTCGCGCGGCCCCGACCAAAAGCGGCCAAGAGAGCCAGAAGCGGTGAGGGCGAGGGCGCGCGAGCCCGGGAAGAGCGGCGGAGCAATGCAAGGCGCGCCTTCCTCCTCCTCCCCGGCCCCGCCTTCCACAAACAGCCGGCGCCGAGCTCCTTCGCCTCTTTTAAAAAAGATCCTCGCAAGCGCCCGCCCTTTCCCCGCGGGGGGCGCGCCCTGCTCGCACCGCGCATGCACGTTCCCGCCTCCGGCGCGCCTCGCGCGTGCGTGCGCGCGCGTGTGTGCCACTCAATGCTCGTGCAAGGAAGCGGCGGTAACGGCTCACAGACGCGCGCCATTCCCCCCCCTTACGTTTCCCTCCCCCCACCCCAAAACCCCCCAAATCTTCGCTGGGACCAAGCGCTCCCGCCACCGTGACCCAACCTCTCCCCCCCTCCCCTCCCCGGAATCTCTGTGCGAAGCGTAGCACGGCAGGTAAGTTTTGACGAGCATCTGCGCGCGCACTCGAAGCTCGACTGCTTGTGGGAGCAGCAGCACCGGAGGGAGGCGGGGAGGTGCACTGGAGAGGTTCCGTCGCGCGCCGCCCCTTTGCTGCTCTTTCCTGCGCGCGCCGTTGATTCTCCCGGCCTGGCCTCGCGCTATTGGAAAGCGCCGCCGCCGCCGCTGTCTCCTTTACCGGAGGAGGAGGATGCCGGAGATGGCGCAGTCCCGTGCAGCGCGGCAGCCGCCGAAGGCTCGCTCCGGGGTAATTGAATATAGGCTTATGCTAAAAAGAGTCCGCCAGCCCCGCCCATTCGTTAAATGCTGGGGAGCGCGAGCAAGGGCGCGAGCTCTGCCGCGAGATTTAGCGGCGTGTGGGGGGGAGGGAGTGGAGAGCGGGGGGGAGGGGTTGGAACGGAAGGCTGTTATTCTTCGCTCCCGCGCGCGCGGGCCTTCGCCTCGACTCCGCCTCCTTTGGTGAAGGGAAGGGGAAGGACGGAGGCGTGGGGGGGAGTCGTCGCGCGTGAGGGGCGATCTGTGCACTTCGCTTAACCGCAGCGGCCCCGTCTCAGCGGGGCACAGTCGTGAGGCCTTGCACGGGCACTAGCACGCATGCAACCGAGTGTGCACCCGTGCACGTTTTCTTACATGGTTACTCGCACGGAGCCGGCAATGCTTCCACACACCCCCACGAAACCGTGCACGTTAGAATCGCACGCTCTTTTTCTACGTTTAGCTTAGTTATGAGGTTGAGGGGAGGGAAAACCCGGTTTGTAAATTGGCGCCGTTTTCCTTGGTAGTCATTTTGACACCCCCCCCCCCCCTGCCCCATAAGCATAGTTAAAACGCTTCGGACCATTTAAAATGCGAAGGGATTTTGTTGGTTCGTTTTATTGCCTGTGACCGGTTGTTACACGAAAAAAGCTATCATTCCTCATTGCTTATTTGACTCCTATGTCAATCATTAAGTGTTGTACCTCATGATTCTTGACAAATGTATCTTTTCTTTTATGTACACATATGCACCAATGGCAAATTCCTCATATGTGCAATCACACTTGGCCAATAAAATATTATATTCTATTCTGTATCGCTGTTAACTTAAATTGATAGGGTTCAATGGGTTCCTCCGAAGGCTCATTAGCAAATTTCAGGAATTCTGCTATAAAGTCAAATATTTAATGTGTTCTGAGAAAGGTAATGTGGAATTTACTTTGGGACCGTAATTCCAATTTTACCCTACAGTAAGCTTTACTGAGCCTGCCGGGGCTTGCTTTTGATTTATATAAAATATGCATAGAATTGTTCCATTATTCTTGGTTCCTTTAGCTTCACATTTAAAAAAAAAAATCTCTGGATTATCTGTTATCTTGGTGAGGTTGCTATCAGGAAAGATAGCTTAGAAAATAATTCAGGAAATCCCCATGTACCCTCTAGAGATTTATCAAGAAGTTAACTAAAGTATGGTGGTATTCATATATCCCCTAAAATTGAAAGGCCACTTGAGAAAATTGTATGCATGCATGTTCCCAGGATATTAAGTGGTAACATTCTGTCTAGGCATTCAGAAAACATGAGAAAAGGATCTGTATATTGTACAATATTCAATTCATGAATGCTTGAGAGACCAAAGGTCCAATCATTATCTCTCAGGATGAATCTCTGTGAACATAGAATCCTTCTGGTATGCACTAAAGCATGAAAAATTATCTGACTCACACTCCAGTAAAGAAAAACATCATATTGTATGTCCTTCTGTGTTCCTCAGTTGTTTTGCATATTCTGGAGCTTTTTTCACTGATCCAAGCAAAAGTGAAATCAGAGAACTTGTCCCCTTCCCCCGCCCCAAAAATACAGCATGGAACCAGTTGGTCACTAATCCACAATTATAGCCCATATTTATTTATAGGATAAACTGAATTCTACATGAATTCTAGACTCTTGTCTCATAATAACAACCACTGTTTTGTACTAGATGTCTGAACAGGAAATTTGCACATGTGAACCAGGGGTGAGTTTTTATTTAGAAATCCTAATTTAGAATAATGGTAATTGGATAATCAGATAAGTTAGGATCAATAATTTAGATGTAGAAATTCTGGAGGATGTGGGAAAGAGCAAAAATGTGAATATGAAAGGTGTCAACAAACAGCTTTCTATCAATAACCAGGATCCTATTTTATGACTTTTATAGGTTCTGTTGGTTAACTATTGTGCTAATATGAATATAGGCTAATCCTAAAGTTGTAAAGAAAAAAAAAGGTTTAGAGGCAGTTAAATTCAGGAAAGAAAAGTTTTTGGTAAAAAAAGAATGAAAAACAGCAATTTTCAGTCCCTTTGTGAGATCAGACAGTTGATCAATTTCTTGCTTTAGACAAATGAGTGCATGATTGCAAGCACCTGTGTTTAACTGAGAGTAAGCTAATGCACTTATTTTTCCATTCAAAAGGCTTTACCTCAATTGCCTTCAGTCCTCCATAGCAGATTAAAATGCTACTTTTGTTGTGGATAGCATCACCTGGAGCAGTAAGGGAGGTGTTTATTTTGCATTTTTGAGGAAAATACAATGAAAAGACATGCAAAGTATTTATTAGGGGAAATATCTGTTCAGGATGACCCCTGTGCTAATCACATGAGTTGCACTGACACAGAGAAATAAATAACTTTCTTTGAAATTGTGAAACAAAAATATAATCTAAGACCACAGCTTTAGTAAAAGTGCTATAATTATTATTTTTATTTCTTAACTGCAAAATATCAACTTTGTTAAGTGGCTATCAATTAAATTAGGATAAAAGTGTTGTACCTTAAGAGAAAGAATATTGACTCAACATAATTTATGTTTTATTTTCTACCAATATATCACATCCACTATATCACTACGAATCACTAAAAGATGGTGTTAAATTTAGAGAAGCCACAAGAAATCTGGAGAGGTTCTATTCAAGAAACAATCATGAGGACCATAACCAGCAACAAAAGTTTTGAGTCCTTCAAGTTTCTTCTCATTACGCGTTTGTTCTTTTCCTGGGTAGGTAATTGTATTTCCAAAAAAAGTGGGACTGTAATTGCCCATTATTTTGTTTTTTGGGGGAAAAACAAAACGCAAAACTTCTAGGCCTCAGGCACATTCTTCTGAATAATAAAATTTACACTTTTTAAAATGCTTTTTGAAAAATGTAGTGTCAATATTACAAAGAATTTGGTGTGAACATTTCCACCATTTGGGATACCTTAAATTTGGGAAGTTGCCTTTGAATTCTAATCCCTGCCCAGTCTTGCCATTCATAAGCTTGTGACCCTGAGCTATGTGACCCTGAGCTAGTAATCTAACATAACTCATAGAATTGTTATGATGGTAGTTTTTTTAATAGATTTGTTATTGTTTTCTTTTTTAGGTGCAGGGAGTCCAGGATAAGAATCTGCTTCCAAAACATTGCTCAGATACTAAGGAAAGATCTTTCCTTGTTCATGGTATATTTCTTTGTTTCCATTTTCCTTTTTGTCAGTAAACAATTGGGCTCTCTAGTTACTATGAATATGAAAAATAAAGGAGGAATTTTAATCTTGTTTATATGCTTTCCCTTTTATTTAATGTTGTTTGCTTTATCTCTTGGTTGAAATACAGCTTGTCTCTGTATTATTTCTTTCTCAAATACATTTTGTTTTGTTTTGTTTTGTTTTTTAGCTCAGATGAAAGAAGGAATAATATATTCTGGCATGTAAAAGAGAACTCCAGTTAAAGGCTGTCATATTTATATTATTTATAAGAGCTGTAATTCATTAGTGAAAAATGTGACACTTTTTCTCGTGAAATGTATACAATAAGTAATCAATGTTGCATTCATAACTCATTTGAAGGTTTTTCATTTACTTTAAAATATTCATCAGCTTAACATACATTCAAATGTGAAACATTTTTATAATATGTTATTTCTCTTAAAGTAACTTAAATATATTTGTTTTTTCTAGGAGTTTTTCATCAGTATGTCTGAAACCATTAAATATAATGACGACGATCACAAAACTGTGTTTCTGAAAACATTAAATGAGCAACGATTGGAAGGAGAATTTTGTGACATAGCTATTGTTGTAGAAGATGTAAAATTCAGGGCACACAGGTGTGTTCTAGCTGCTTGCAGTACCTATTTTAAAAAACTTTTCAAAAAACTGGAAGTTGACAGCTCATCTGTAATTGAAATAGATTTCCTTCGATCTGATATATTTGAGGAAGTGCTCAATTATATGTACACAGCCAAGATTTCAGTTAAGAAAGAAGACGTCAATTTAATGATGTCATCTGGTCAGATTCTTGGTATTAGATTTTTGGATAAACTTTGTTCTCAAAAACGGGACGTATCAAGTCCAGAAGACAATTCACAGTCAAAAAATAAGTATTGTCTTAAAATTAATAGGCCGATTGGAGAGTCTAATGATAATCAAGATGATGAGGTTGAGGAAATTGGTGATCATGATGATAGCCCATCGGATATGACAATGGAAGGAACTCCTCCCAGTCAAGAGGATGGTAAATCACCAACTGCTACTTTGAGAGTTCAGGAAGCAATTCTGAAGGAGCTGGGGAGTGAAGAGGTTCGAAAAGTGAACTGCTATGGTCAAGAAGTAGAGTCTATAGAATCTGCTGAAACTAAAGAATTGGGATCACAAACTCCTCAAGCTCTAGCATTTAATGATGGCATAAGTGAAGTAAAGGATGAACAGACACCAGCATGGACAACAGCTGCTGGAGACATGAAATTTGAGTATTTGCTTTATGGTCACAGGGAACAAATCGCATGTCAGGCATGTGGCAAAACATTTTCTGATGAAGCACGATTGAGAAAACATGAAAAACTCCATACTGCAGATCGACCCTTTGTTTGTGAAATGTGCACTAAAGGATTCACTACTCAAGCCCACTTGAAAGAGCACCTAAAGATCCATACAGGCTACAAGCCGTATAGCTGTGAAGTATGTGGAAAGTCTTTTATTCGTGCACCAGACCTAAAAAAGCATGAGAGGGTTCACAGTAATGAAAGACCATTTGCATGTCACATGTGTGACAAAGCTTTTAAGCATAAGTCCCACCTGAAAGATCATGAAAGAAGACATAGAGGGGAGAAACCTTTTGTCTGCAGCTCTTGTACTAAAGCATTTGCCAAAGCATCTGATTTAAAGAGACATGAGAACAATATGCACAGTGAAAGGAAGCAAGTAACCACAGCCAGTGCCCTCCAAAGTGAAACTGAACAATTACAGGCAGCTGCCATGGCCGCTGAGGCAGAACAGCAACTTGAAACTATAGCTTGTAGCTAAAAAGAAGGGTGGCCATATGCTGGAAAATGTTCGGACTGAAAAAAACACTACTGAGTACTTTTCACACTACTGTGTGATTTAGAAAGTAGAAATATAGTTGCACTTTGCAGCAAAAAAAACTCATATCAAGCATGGATAAGACCTTAATCAAGGCATCCGTCCAGTTGGATATAATTTTTTTTAGAAATCAGACTGTGTTTTATTCTTTTTAAAGTACTGGGTTTCAATGCATGCCTTGCTCAATTGGAATAAACTCTGCATGTGGAATGGAAGATGTTACACTCCGATGCTCAGTGAAATTAAGTCTTTCGATTTAAGCTACTTTTGTTTCATTGAATCCAGTTGCTTGGCACTTAAATATATTGTTTTATGATTTAGGAAGGTCCTAAATTAGAGATTGTCAGCAATGGTGGGAAATTATAGGATAAATTGCCAAGTCAAAAAATAAATACTTGTTAGAGATTCATTGCACTGCAAGTGCTACATAACTGAGTCTCATGGATTTCAGTAGAAAGTAGTACCATGTGGGTAAAGCAAGATTAGATTAATTCAAAATGTGTTGATTTATTGGCCTACAAATTGTGCTGTTAGCAAACAGTTTAATAAATTATGTCTACTGTAACAGGTATTTTTTTAAAAAAATATGGGAAATTATGAATTTTACTGAGTGCAACAATTAATTTGTAGGAAGTGAATGTATTAATTTCCAATGTTCTAATCAAAAGTAATGAAAATGTGATTACATTTCATATTTTATTTTGCAATTGTTTAGCTCCAGTTTACTGTCACTGTTGATACAAGGTGCATGAGCAGTAGAAACTATATGTCCGCCCTCCCCCCACACAATTGGATAGCAATGAAGCTGCATAGAGCTTTTCATTAACTGATGTCATGATTTAAGGTTTCAGAAGCAAAATGGCCAACGTTTAAGTAGTATGGATTTTTTATCCTTTCCTCTATCCCACATAAATAGAAATAGGAGATCTTAGGCCTGAAATAACACCATGAAATTTAGGCCATTTTATTATGATAAATTTTATTTTTAAAAACTGCAACAAATAAATTGATCATGACTCTTCTAGTTTCATTGCACCATCTGATCGCCTCCTGAAGCTTGCATGAAGGAAATGATTCTTAAATCACTGCCCATATAATGAGAAAAAAACATCCTGATGTTTCTGATTCTTTTCTGATCGCTGTACTTTGCGGTCTTATTAACATATTTTACATTAAGTTGCCTTATATTTACTGAACTTGCTCATTGCAAGCATGCACAGCTCTGTGTATGGTTTTTTTTATTTGGGCACGATCCACTGGGAGATCTTGGCTAAATTAGAAGGATTTTCTCTTAAGATTCATACTCTGCAACCATTCTGACTCTCTTCCGTTGTCAGCTTTAAGGTTTAGCAAATCTACTAAGACCTGTTTGATATCTGATAGTGACTCTTTGCCTTCTTTGCCCTGACAAAGAAAAGATTGCTAGCTGAATTGTCTATAATTTCTTTTAATAATACTTAATATTTTCATTATTATTTTTACTGTATCATAAGAAACAAAAAAGGACAATTGGAAAAATGTAGAATTCAAGTGCAGACTGTTGCTAATGAGATTATCATATCCCAGGTTTGGGGGTATTTAGCAAGAATTAAAATTGTCACTATTCAGGCAGTATAATTATCAAGGGTTCATAATCTAGTGCAGATAGCACAATTGAGTTAAGGAGTATGCGTAACAGAAAGATACAGAGAAGAAGCTAACATGACTTTGAAAATGGTAAGTAAATTCATTTCACTCATTTCCAATTCTTAGGACCCTTTTTTGCTGCTCCTTAACACTAGATAAGAATTAATTATAATGTGCTTGATAGTTGAGCAAAAGTTGAACATAGGTTTGAATTATGGGCATCGTTCCAGGAGAAATCAAAGATTCCAGTTTTGATTGCATGATGCCTTTTTCAGCATGGAGGGGAATTCCTGAACCCCAAATATAACTTTTAAATAGCATAGTGTTAAATGTTGGCATCTCAGGCCTTTAATGACTTTTCCATGAAACTTGGAAAAATTGGAATAATGGATTATTGTTTGGAAAAACAACAACGCAGAACAATATAGTTACCACATTTGAGTGGAACAACTTAGAATTAGACAATTGAATGTACTTTTTTTTCCTATTGTATTTGTTGCTTGAAAACTTTGTATCCTATTAGTGAGCATAGTTCAGTCCTCTGTGTTAGTCAGATGTCCCACAGAATTCAACATAATTACTCTCAACATAATTACAGAATTGCAATAGAAGACGATTCAATTAATTGTGTGGTTTGGGGATTTAAACTTTAATTCGAAAGTATCTTATATGAAAGTGAGCCTTACTGACCTAAACCATGCTGATTACTAATGAGTATGCTTCAGCTTGCAGCTTAGTGCCTGTGCTTCCTAAGCAATTATCCTGCTTATCTTTACAAAATTACAACTAGCTTTTGGGGACAGCATTCATATTCCTCTTTGATTATCTTTCAGTGAATGAAGTTATCTCTTGAAGTATTTATCCAAGGAATTAATAGAAGATGATGGGAGCTTTTCAATAGAAGAAAATGGTTAGCTTGAAATTTTTAGAAAATTTCACTACCAATCTCAAATTAATTTACTAGTCTAATTTAAAATGAAAATAATTTTATTATTTCAATTACAGGGTTTACTTGTAACAAACTAGAATGGGTTTTCTATGAAGCAAGAGGAAATGTGATCATTTACAAATCTTGAAAAACATTTCCCCACATATTTATACATAATTGTTTTACACGTATTAATACAATTCATTTTAAATGAAGTTGAACACATGTTTTGACAGGAGTCAAATAAGTATTTATAAATTAATATGAGTCAAACATCTCTTACATTTATATATGAAGCTAACATTTTAAACAGTAATGTTGCATATAGCTATGGTCATTGTTACGTCATTGTGAAATATTCATTGAATAGGCAACAAAAGTTATATTTAAAATGCCAGAAGTTTGAAATGTATCTTGTAAATAAAACTTGAATATTTTAGAATATATAAAAATTGTATGCCTGTACATTTTTCAACAACATAGTTCATTTTCTGTTTTGAATATATTTTGTAATAATGTCTGTTAATTTTACTAAATGCAAATCTGTGTCTTACAATGTTATTTTTTTAAATGCTAGACTCTTTAAGTTCTGATCTAAAGAGACATGAGAACAATGAACAGTGCACATTAGTAAAAAATAATAACTGACAATTATATCCAATTTCTGGAATAGGTTTGCAAAATAAAAGTATGTGGGCAAGTTGAAGGTTGACCATTGTAAGTAGATAATATGACTGTAAAATGTAATTTCGTGGATCATTCTAGCTTTGGAACAACCAATTTTGGAATTAGAACATTCAGTGCTGGAATCTTGGTATGCAACTTGCATAGATAAGCAAAAATGTTAAAAGCTGGATCTACAATAGTCATTTTGCTGGATCTACAATAGTCATTTTGCAAGCAGATAGCACTGGGTAATGAAGAGATATTTACACTAGAGAAATGGAAAGAGGCAATCAATTTGTTTTGCAGCTCTCCATAGATCTCTTCTGCAACTTCAAAAACACCCAACTTTCCATGACATTTTTAAAGAAGCAATAGCCAACTGAAGGAAAATGAAGGACACAGGAAGAGCTCTGCCAACCACTCTCCTTTAGTATGAATTGAACTCTACATAAGAATTCTTGAACTGCGGTGATGCTTAGTTCACAAAAACAGGAAATTTTGCTCCTGGGAAGCGCCTGTTCATATTTACTTTGAAGAAAACCTCACTAACTTCTTGCTTCTAAGTAACTTAATAGGATTTTTCTAACACATAGGGAAGTCTGTGTTTCTACTTCATTGTCAGCTCTGCAAGTATAATTCATTTTGGCTCATGAATAACTTCATATTGTATAGTAGAAGTCATTGTTCTAAATACTTACAGGTTTTCTTCCTAATCACAATGAACTAAGACGATTGCAAGCAAAAAAACTAGTTTAAAGACACGTTTCAAAATGAATCCAAATACAGGTAGTCTTTGACTTACAACCAAAATTGGGATCAGAATTTTAGTAATTGAGTAAATCAATAATTGAGACATGCACATGACTACTTTGCTCAATTGCAGCATTTCCAATTGTGATCATTAATCAGTGTCGTTAAGGTTACAAAGCAAAAGGTGCCTCCAAGTTCAGTCCCTCCACTCCCAATGCAGGTTGAAAGAATAAAGCTGGTCAGAATTTGAGGTCTGTTTCTCCACTCCACTGGACGAGTGCACCTCCATGCACAGAAGACAGCAGCTCTCATGGACTGCAGGAATAGAGCTCTTTTTACAAGGATGTGAAACACCCTTTCTGAGACCCATCACTATTGTTATGGCTTCAATAACCAGTTTAAGATGAGGACTACTTGTGTAGTGTATTCCAATGATTTGAAAACCAGTGTTAGCCTGTAGCAGACTCTTAGAAGAAAGCAATTAAAAATACCCACGTCCACCTACTTTTTTATGAATCATGAAAAGCTGATTCATGGATAAATTAGATTATGATTTTACAATTGTGGCTCATTGTTCAAAATTTCACTGCAAATATTCAGTCAAAAACATGATCTTAGTACAGGTTTGATTCTTTTATCAGTAAATTTATTTTCCTTAAAAGTAAGAAATTAAGATTTCCTGGCTCAGATCAAAATGCACTCAAGTAGTAGCTGCCTCTATTCCTTCCTAATCCCTAAGGTATTTTTAAAAAATCCTTCCACCCCAGCTATTTCTACTAATCAGTGGAAGGCTTCCCAATTTACTAATAGGTTGTTAGTAAAAGATATCAAGAGCCAGATTTTTCATATCACCTTTTTTCTCTCATGTAGCTGCAGTTAAAGTAATTCCAGGTAATAGACTGTGCAAGAATTAGAGAAGAAAGCAGCATCAAAATATACATACGTTTCAAGAACTCCTGGTAAAACTTACAGGGGGGTTAATTTTATGAAGAAGCCCTGAAGAATAAGACATTGCAGTGCCTCAGAACAGCCAGTTTGCAAGAGGCTTTTAACATAGCCTTGAAAAACCACCCTGTTCATTTCACCTTAGCTGCATCTGGTGCAGAAGATGACGAGAGATCATTAGGAGCAATTACTTAATTGTCCTGCCAAGAGCGTCTGCTATTACCTTTCTCTCTTTTCCCTTTCCTGCTGTTGCTGCGGAATTCAGCCTAGCTGTGGATGCAGCAAGCGAAGACATGGGGTATGTGCTGATCTGTGAGTTCTTTCCTCCTCTCCCCTCCTCCCCAGCGGTGCATTTTGTAGGTAACTGGCAGGGAAGCATTTCAGGGCTAGCAGCATCATTCTACCCGCGTAGCTGTCCAAGGTGCTACAACTCCTGGGTGTCACTGCAAAACTCGCCCTTATTAATTTGCTTGTTTGCTTTGCCCTTCCACTCACTTCCTGGTTCCAACGCACGACTTTGTGGTGTTTTATTACACTGTCCTCTTGGCAGGAAGGAACCATGGTGTTTGCTCCAGGTAAAGTATTCAACCTTTTTCCCCTCCCCCCCCCTCAGATTGTTTGCAGATGGGCCACATTTTATTCTTTGCAGGAACCAAAATGCTCACTGTAATCCTATTGTACAAAAGTATGCAGGCTTTTTTTAGTTTTCTGGAAAGAAACACTGCAAACTACATCTAGAACTGAATTTGCTTTGATTCATATAGAGCAATGCTTGGATGGATGGAGTGGAGAATGAGGAAAAGGTTGAAAATGGGAAATTCTATTTTATAGCGATTAATTTGGTCTCGTTTTCTCTTCCCCTCTCCTTGTATTTTATTTTGACAACTAAGTAACAGAGTATCCCTCATTTTCATTTAATGTGTGTGAAGTTATAAGGTCATATTTCTGCAGAAAAGGGTCATGCTGTCTAGACATAAGCCCCTTTTCTGTCTGAACATTCTCTAAATCATATTAGAAGGGGATAAACCTTTATTTTCAGCAACATCTGTAAGCATATATTTTAGGCTGCAATTCTAGACCTGCTCTTCCCTGGGAATTTAATTAATTGAATGTAATGGTCACTTTTAAATGGAAACACAAAATATATGTTGTTCTCTCTTTCTATACTTACCCTTTGAATAATAGGAGGAGAGCTGTGTTAGTCTATGCTGCAAAACCCCCTCAAGAATCTGGTAGCACCTTTTTCAATTAACAAATGTTATTAAAAGAGATTAGTTTGTGTGAGCTGCTGCTTATACCTTTTAATAAAAGTCATTAGTTGAAAAAGGTGTTACCAGACTTCTTCTGAGTCATTGAGCTGCTAATTCTGAAGTGAGCTCATTAGCCTCAGGAGTAGTAACAATAAGGTAAACTGCAAATAGGATCATAGTTCCCTCTAAGCTGAGCAGTGAGCAATCGCTCACTTAAAAATCATCATCAACTCAGAGTTTTCCAAACCTGCCCAGAAGCCGAGAGGGAAAGAGTGAGAGGGAAGGAGAGAGAGAGGAAGAGAGAGAAACAGAAAAAAGAGGAAGGAAAAGAGAAAGAAAAAGAATGGGAGTAAGGAAGAGAGAAAGAAAATCAAAATCTAGTTTGAAACTAGCTCAACTATTTAAGTGGCATTTTTATATTGATAGAGTTGCCCTATTATGAGCTCATTGTTATAGACACACAGTACAGTATTTTAATTTGAAATTCTCTGAGGCAAAACAGGGTGGGTTTTTTATTTATTTGTTTGTTTGTTTGTTTATTTATTTATTTATTATTTCTGTGCCGCCCAGTCCCGAAGGGACTGCCGCTCAGACACTATACTTTTCCGCCCACCCCAAAAAAAATTAGAGGGAACACTGAATAGGATAAGAAAAAAAGGTTAAATTTTAAATTAAAAATCAGTTCCCACATATGTTTACCAAGCCATGAGTCTGATTTAAATCAGCATACTTGAAATAAGTTTGCATAAGATGATAAACCTGCAACACAATTCTCTATTTGGCTTGCTAGAAATATCTTCTGAGTTTAGTGGAGCTGTTGCCTAGATAAATTATCAAAAGTTTACAATCTTAGTTTCACTTTTGGATTGTCAGGTTTCTTATTACATTATTAACACATATGCCACTATAAAGTATTTGATGAACAGCATTATATAAATAATTATAAATAATATTGGCTCAGATTTATAGAAGATGGTTATGGTTCCTCTAATACTTCAAATGTTGAGGGAGAAAAAATATGCCTTCCAGCTTCAATAGCATTTTGACAGCAGTTAAGTTTGATCCAAAGAGTGCTTTGGAATACCTGTTAGAAGTGCAGTTTTAAATACATTTTGATTAGCTGAGCTTGTGGTGGTGCAAAAATTCAAATATAACATGTGCATAAGAGCTCCTATGAATTCGGTCTCTTAACTTAGTAAAGTCTACTTTCAGTGAAATATGTTTCCCATCCATGCTGTTTGTGATTCTTTATATAGAAAAGTAGATTAAGTAATATTTCCTCTTACACAAGTTAACTATTTTAATGTCAACAGACGGAAATTTGTGTTTCAGTAGTACATGATATGGGATTCTGCTGGAAATGTAGTATTGTGATTGAAAAATCAACAATTAAAATCCAGCCAAATGCTGATAATTAATCATTAAAGCACTGCACAATGATATTTTATGATTTATTCCCTGAAGTGTTATGGCAGCATTCTCAGGCCCCTTCTAATACTGTTTAAATGGAACGAAGTTTGGATATAATGAATTTCAACTCTCAACCATTTTTTTTCTTCCAGTCCCAACAATGTCTCATTCTACCAAAGAATTTAGCCAGCTTTCCACTGCTTCTGACCATCTTCATTTCTTGCAACAATTTGCCCCTCTATTAGGAGTTAGGGAACTTAGTTATAGAATTGCTATCTTCCACTCATGTGTTCTCTGTATGTCAATTCTTGCTAGAAAATTAAGCCCTTGCAGCAAGAATTAATAATAATAATTTAATAATAATTTATTTGATTTGTATGCCGCCCCTCTTCGAAGATTTGGGGCGGCTCACAACAATAATAATGTTACAGCGGAACAAATCTAATATTAAAAGAAGCATATAAAACCCTATCATATTTAAAACCAACCAACAGAATTCTCAATTAACATTTTCAACAATAAATACAAACATAGTCAAACGATTAGGGAAGATTCAATTGTAGTTTAGGTGAACCATGATATAATAAAGATGTGATTAAAGAATTCATAATGGAATATTATAAAAGTAAATAGAATTTACTTTCAAGTGAGTTGAATTCCAACCAAATCCAATCCAGTTTTTAAAGTGACAAATTCCAAAGTGGAACATAGTAGACCCGATTGTTATGGGAAACTTTATTTTATCAGAGGAATTGTTTATTTTCTGTAGTAATCTAGAGTCATTTCATTTTTTCCCCTCACCTTCTATCTAGCAGAGCAGATGGTTCACATCATTGTTCACAACTGGTTTATTAAGGCAAACACATGAGATTAGAAAACTGCAGCAAGAGATTATAACCAGTATAAAGGGAACAAACAATGACCCCTTGATAATAAATGTGCCTTTTCCATCTGCCTTAATAAGCAGGGTTTTCACTTTCATACTCTCAAGCTATTGTAAAATATTTGCTTAATGTAATCATTCTTGTTCAGGTTGTCTTTGCAGAAAGATCTTTAAACGTGCATTCTTTTATTCCAACATCATTTCAGAATTACATAATGAATAGAGACAATTTTCTCTTAAATTAGACATCAACTATGAATATTAACCAGTATCATAAATTTTAATATGGGGACCACACAGACAGACAAGCATTATTTAAACAATGTTCAAACTCATTTGAATTAATGGAATATAAAATTGGATAAAATGAACAAAATTATATCACATTTTTCAATCACAATATTACCCATGTGTGTAATATTAGCTGTGAGCTGATGTTCATTATCACAAATAGACAAATCTAGATTTTTTTCCATTAATTTTCTATTGTTTCTAAATTAATATCAAAAAGGGGGGAAGCCAAAAAGATAAAAACATGTACATTTGATCTTTTTAAAAGAAAATCACTTGTATGTATGGGGTTTTTTTTTGGTGGTGGTGGTGGTTGTTGATAGACACATCAATATATAAAGTTGGCCAGAAAATAAAAACAATGAGCTGTAATGGGAATTCATAACAGATCAAGACATACAAATGTTTAGAGCAATTCAACCCTTTAGCAAAGTTCACAAGCATCTGTGCAGGAGCAAGGCAAACTATGTGAAAGAGAGAGAAATATCACACATTTTGGTAACATTTATTATTTTTGTGCGTATGCAATACAGTCTTACAGTATTACTTCTAAGAGTATAGGAGTTCATATTTAATATATATTTTCTTGTGGTGGGCCTGGACTTATACTGCGAAAGCTACATTAGAGGACTGAATAGTCTAAAACAATGTTTCTTGAAAAGTAAGGTATGCGGACTTCAAATCACAGAATTCCCAAGCCAGCAAAGACTTGTGTATTATTTCCTGCTCTTATTATTTTTACAAATAACTCAAGACCGTGAACCCATCCAATACACCTTTCTCCTATTTTATCCACAACAACTATACTGCTCAAAAAAAATAAAGGGAATATTCTCATTGAATATTTCATTTGCACAACTATTCCATTTGCACAACAGCATGTGAAATTAATTGTCAATCAGTGTTGCATCCTAAGTGGACAGTTTGATTTTACAGAAGTTTGATTTACTTGGAGTTATATTGTGTTGTTTAAGTGTTCCCTTTTTTTTTTTTTTTGAGCAATGTATATTATGGATTGAGAGAGACTGGCTGGCCCAATGGCTTTTATGATTAAGGAATGATTTGAACTTATGGTCTCTTGCATTCTAGTCTGGTGTCTTAACCACTAAACCAAACTGCTTGAGAAACACTAGGGTACTCTAATAAAAGCTTTTTAGCCTGCCAGTGATTAAAGAAAACCCAGTACTAGCCATATCCAGACATGCAATTGCATTTCCAGATAAAAGATCACAAACAGGAGGCATGAGAAGGAAAGCATTATTCTTGGTGAATGGCAGACAGTCAATAATCAATGACTATGTCTGTGAGTTTAGAGCCAATGAAGACTTTTAAAGTGGCACTCAGCCCTCATTGATAACTTCAAGTAATAGATATTAATATATTTTTATATAATTTCCAGTTAAAGTAATCTTTTTTTCTCTCGCAGGGGATAAATCTGGAACCAGACAGGAAGAAACAAAACTACAGAATGCCAGCAAACTGATTGTGCATAGGGCCATTCAGCAGGCAGTCCAGCAGTTTTCTCAGGAGAGCCACCCAAAGGGAAATGGCACAGACAACAATGTGAGCCTGCAGTTTGAAAGAGGACAATTAACCAAGAAGCACAAGAAGAAGTAAAAATCCATATTGTTGCTCTTGGATCATCCGATTGGCAGCCCTTCCAGCTTCTTAGAATCAGCTTGTGTTGTCAGCACCACAGACAAGCAACAAAGAGTATAATCAGCCACTAGTGATAGAAATAAGCAGTTGCAGTAGTCCTTCCTGAGAAATAGGGTTTTAAGGGCACAAACTAACATAGTTAACATTGATGCTGTGCTTCTAACACTCATTACTCAACAATACAATCGGCTGTAGTAATGTCAACACAAAAACCTGCTAAATGAAAGCTCTGTGTTCAGGATGTCCTTAGACTGTATCTTTGTCTATATTATCAGTATATACTCAACTAGAAGACAATTGTATGGTTCCAGCTTCCCATTCCATTGACACATTGAAGAGTATATTTGAAGATGTGTCCCTAAAGCACCAAACCAGTGGTGGCAAACCATTTTGTGCTGAAAGAACGTGTGCATGCGCTATAATACATGTGCAAGTGCCCACACCCATAATTCAATACCTGAGGAGGGCGAAAACAGCTTCCCCCCCGGAGACCCTCTGGAGGCTGGAAACGGTCTATTTCCCAACGTCTGGTGGGCCCAGTAGGCTCATGTTTCACCCTCCCCAAGCTCCAAAGGTTTCCCTGGAGCCAGGGGAGAATAAAAATGCTCTCCCGCCCTCCCTGGAGGCTCTCTGGAAGCCAAAAATGCCCTCCCAGAGACTGTCCGAGCCAAAAATCAACTGGCCAGCACACGCAGATTGAAGCTGAGCTAGGGCAACGGCTCGCGTGCCAGCAGATACGGCTCAGCGTGCCACCTGCGGCACCCATGCCATAGGTTCGCCATCACTGCACCAAACCATACAGTGATCCCCCGATCATTGCGAGGGTTCCGTTCCAGGACCCCTAGCAATGATCGGGTTTTAGCGAAGTAGCACTGCGGTAGTAAAAACACCATCTGCGCATGCGCAGATGGTGTTTTTACTTCCGCAGCGCTAGCGAGGAGCCGAAGATTGGGGGCCGCGCGGCTGTTTTAAAACGTCGCCGCCGGCATGGGGGGCTTGCCAGCACCCCCCGGACACCCAACCCGGGTTTGGGGGGCTGCTAGGAAGCCCCCCATGCCGGCGGCGACGTTTTAAAACAGCCGCGCGGCTTCCCAACTGAGTCCCGAAGACAAACGTCAAAGGCGAACTTCTGCGTTTGTCTTCGGGACTCATTGGGAAGCTGCGCGGCTGTTTTAAAACGTCGCCGCCGGCATGGGGGGCTTCCTAGCAGCCCCCCAAACCCGAGTTGGGGGCCCGGGGGGTGCTGGCAAGCCCCCCATGCCGGCGGCGACGTTTTAAAACAGCCGCCCGGCCCCCAATCTTCGGCTCCTCGCTAGCGGGCAGGCAGGCGGCAGACAAGCCGTTCACTGGCGCCGCTCGCTCGCGCTTCCCAGCTGAGTCCTGAAGCCAATTCGCTTCAGGACTCAACTGGGAAGCGGCGAGAATGAACGGCGTGGGCGAGCGCGCGGGCAGGCAGGCGGCGGACAAGCCGTTCGCTGGCGCCGCTCGCTCGCGCTTCCCAGCTGAGTCCTGAAGCCAATTCGCTTCAGGACTCAGCTGGGAAGCGGCGAGAATGAACGGCGTGGGCGGCGAAGGGCGGGCGCGCGGGCAGGCAGGCAGCGGACAAGCCGTTCGCTGGCGCCGCTCGCTCGCGCTTCCCAGCTGAGTCCTGAAGCCAATTCGCTTCAGGACTCAGCTGGGAAGCGGCGAGAATGAATGGCGTGGGCGGGCGAAGGGCGGGCGAGTGGCAGCGAGGAGTTTGCGTGGGCGGTGGGGAAACTCCTTGCTGATGCCCGCCGCTCGCCCTCCCGCCAGCAAGAGGGGGAAGACCTAGGGAAGCCGCCCAGCAGCTGATCTGCCCGGCGCCATCTACGCATGCGTGCCCATAGAAAAAAGGGCGCGCATGCGCAGATGGTGTTTTTACTTCCGGGTTGCAAAATCGCCATATAGCCATTTCGCAATGATCGGGATCGCAATACCCGGGGGATCACTGTATTTAAAAATGTCAATGAGCATTGGACAGAATCTAGACAAAGTTCAGTATTACTATATTATCTTAGGTATGGCTCTTTAGAAATAAGCTTCTTTTATTTCATTGTGATTTACTGCCATGTAAGCATCAAATGAATGTAAAGGCATATGATTATTGTCAAATATATTTGATAGTTTTGTCTCTGTTTACTTCTTATTGCTCTCCATTTGCATTATCTTCCATTTGTTTTTATTTACAAAGCTTATTACCATTAACAGCAATCAACTTGTCTTAAATCAATCTTCGTCCATGACCCCTAGGAAAATCCAATGAAAAACCAGTGAACGGATGGACTTTTCAGTTCTATTCAGTTGTATTTCTTGTGTACAGGAAAATAAAGGGAAATAAATTGTTTTTCTACTGGCATTTACATACCTTTTACTGACCTTTTAATCTACAAGATTTTTCCAGGCTTTTGCACTTGCCTTAAATGTAGTTTTTGTTGTAAATGTGATCTCTCTATCAGTACAGTACAAATACAAAAAATAGTATAAGGGCAGACTAGATGGACCATGAGGTCCATGGACCGTCAGACTTCTATGTTTCTATGTTTCTAGGTTGCATGGAATAGCTTGAACTCATTGGGCATGCTTTGGGTAAAACTATGTATTAGTTGACCTCCTTGGCATGTTAGCTAGACTGGCCAATAATGTCTCCTAACAGAGAATACTGCATATGACATACAGTAGCTGTGACTAAGGCTAATAACCAAGTCCTGAAAACAATTCGCGGACTGCATTGGCTGCCAATTGGTTTCTGGACACAATTCAAAGTGTTGGTGATGACCTATAAAACCCTACATGGCATTGGACTAGATTACTTACGGGACCGCCTTCTGCCACACAAATCCCAGCGGACGATTAGGTCCCACAGAGTTGGCCTTCTCAAGGTTCCGTTGACTATACAATGTCATCTGGCGGGACCTAGGGGAAGAGTCTTCTTTGTGGAGGTGCTGGCCCTCTGGAATCAGCTCCCCCCAGAGATTCGCACTGCCCCCACCCTCCTCGCCTTCCGCAAAAGCCTTAAGACCTATCTATGTCGCGAGGTTTGGGGCAGTTAGAGCATGCCCCCCTTTCTTTCTGACCATAAAATATTATGTGTGGATGTGATTGAGTTAATTGATTGGTTTTTAAATATAAGGGGATTTTAGTTTAGAATTTTAACTATTAGATTTGTATGCATATTATTATTGTATTGTATTTTGTGAGTCGCACCGAGTCCTCGGAGAAGGGCGGCATACAAGTCTAATAAATAATAAGAATAAGAATAATAAGAATAATAAGAATAATAAGAATAATAATAATAATAATAAGAAGAAGAAGAAGAAGAAGAAGAAGAAGAAGAAGAAGTTTTAAAGTCATATTAATAATCCTGAGAATTTCATAATGAGATATACAACTTCAAGTATCCAAACTCCCAAGCTACGTATACAAGAACAATATAAATTAAATGCTATCAAAAATATAAAATCAGTATTAGATTAATGGCCTACTCATTACTTACTGGTTACAAGAAGGAATACAGGGGAAGGGAAATAAGAGAGATTAACAATAATGATGATGCAATCCGTAAAGCTCATAAATAACTTCTTTTTAATGCATCTATGGAGAAATGCAGACATTGTTTCAGCTGGCTAAATAATCCATTTTGAACAGGAATTTCTTGTATATACAAAGGTTTAAAGGCTCACATCACTAATTCCTTGCTGATTTTCCACTGTTCCAGTTCAGAATATTAAATTATTTTGATAGGCATTTAACTATTTCACTTGACCTTATCTGTTTATCTGCATGACTGTTTCCTGCTAACATCCCTGATCTGAAAGGTCATGAATATTTTTACTATTTAGAATATTCTTCACTTTTGGCAAGCAAGCAAGACCAGTATCATTTTGCAAAAGATAAAAGATCTTCTTCTTCTCATTGCTATTTTGCCTTCTCTGGGCATTCTGTTTCTCTGCTTAGGTAAGAAAATGGTAAGAGCACAGGTTATCTATTAAATACTAAACTTATTCACACTTAATTTGGAAATAAATCTCCTCAGACTGAACAGAGGACATAACTAGTCCTCTAGACCAGTGATTTTCAACCTTTTTTTGAGCCGCGGCACATTTTTACATTTACAAAATCCTGGAGCACATTGAGCGGAAGTGGGGGGGGGCTAAAAAAGTTTAGACAAAAAATCTCTCCCTCCCTTTTGCTCTATTTCTCTCTCCCTCCCTCTTTCTCTTCCTTCCTCTTTCTTTCTCTCTCTCTCTCTCCGTCCCCCTTTCTTTCTCCCTTCCTTCCTCTCTTTTTTGCTCTCTTTCTCCCTCCCTCCCTTTATGTCTTTCTCTTTCCCTCCTTCACCCCTCTCTTTCTCTCTCTCTCTTGCTTTCTTTCTCTCTCTCTCTGTCTCTCTTGCTTTCTCTCTCTCTCTTTCTTGTACACCATGCCGACCATGCCGGCAACAATGCCATCAGGCAGTAGCTGGGGGGGGGGGGCAACAGAGCGGTCGACTGTGAGTGGGAGCCCTAACAGCGGCGGCTGGACGTGTTGCTGGATGCCGTACATGCTGGCGCTGCGCTTAGCATGGGCGCGGGGCTGGCACCTCCATCCCGTCCCAGCCAGTGGGCCAGTTCCAGCCCCGCAGCGTCAGCATGTACGGCGTCCAGCAACACGTCCAGCCGCCGCCGTCGGTGCCTCCGCCCTGGAGTTCCCGCTTGCCGCCGCAACCCCCCCCCCTGGCTACTTCCGGTCTCGGAAGCTGAGCTTCGCGGTACACCTGACCATGCCTCGCGGCACACTGGTTGAAAAACACTGCTCTAGACCATGGGTCTACAACCTTGGCAAATTTAAGCCTGGCGGACTTCAAATCCCAGAATTCCCCAGACAGCTGGGAATTCTGGGAGTTGATGTTGGTCTGACTTAAAGTTGCCAAGGTTGGAGACCCTTGCTATAGACAAATTCTCAGCCTATTCACTGAAGCTTTGTTTCTAATAAATTGGGGTAGAGTTGTTGTCTGTTAAGCAAAGTATGCTTTAAAACATCCATGCAAATTTCCAATGGTTTGATTAAGGAAAATAATTCATTTATTCATGTCTTGTTGCTATGTATACATTTGTACATACCTGCATGTATGCCATATGTCTGTGCTGTCCATTGACAAGAGACAGAGAGGGAGAATAAACAGGCAGAACCACTATGCCCTCCAGTGTTGAACTTCATATAGATGTTTTTATGGCTGGTATATGGAATAATTTAAACCCTAATACTTTGAACTTTAAATTCTCCCTAGTTAGAAAAATATATTGTTAGGTGAGAATTACAGAAGCATTTTTCATCTTTTGCCTTCAGTAAATATTAAAGGTACTATTTTAAAAATAATATTAGTATAAATCTATGCCCCAAACCAAAGACAAAAAAGATTTTATTTAAATTTCTACAAGAAGACTGAATTAAATTGACAAAATATATGTGGCGTATGTATTTAAATCCATCATCTTATAGGGGGTTTTTTGCAGATCTGTCAAGCATGGTAAAATTTCTCTTCTGGTTGCTCATGTTTCCAACTGTATTTGAAGAGCTTTTGTACATTCTAGACAACATTTCTAGTAATATGTGATACATCATCTTGTAAAAATTCTCTTAGGAGTATAACATAATGTAAATTTTAGTCCTTTCATCCACATATATTCCTGCTGTTCCGTCACCATCAGTATATTATAATCAACATTTTAGCTGACTTTCACGTTTTTCCTTTTCAAATTTTAACAGAGATTTATACATTTTAGCAATTACATGTTCATCACTTGTACATAATTGCATTTCAAATTTAAAAAGAGGCTGAGATAAAGATTTTTTTTTATTTCAAAAGAAGTATCTCTTAAAAATTAAGTTTTTACAATGACAGTTAATTACAAATAAAAGAAATAAAAATAGAAATGAACTACATAAAGTAAAAACTATGAATCTTCAAAAATAGGAAATAACTGGCATATAAGTTATAATTAACATTATATTAAAACTCCGAGAGAGAAAGGGATTGTATTAATGGATAGTGTGATCATGCAAAAAGCATTTCACCAATAGTATTCCAACTTGAGTGATTTATTCATGAGAAAATAATTGGATGCCTAAAGAACAAAATTTACAGAGGATTACAGAGGAACAGAAACATTATCAATGAACCTATAACAATAAGGGGAATTTCTAAAGCAATAAAAAGATTAGCTTAGAAAACATCTCTGGATCAGATGGATTAAAGCAGTGGTTCTCAACCTGGAGGTTGGAACCTCTTTGGGGGCCAAACAACCATTTCATGATCTAAGACCAAGGGAAAAGACAAATTTCCCATGATATTAGGAACTAAAGCTTCTGTTCTGGTGCATTGCAACCTATTTTTACAATCCGACCAATCAGGCATTTACAGTAGGGGGCTTCCCTCTGACCTTCCTGCCAATCAGCTTAAAGCTCTGTTGGGAGAATTGGTGTAGACTTATGGTTGGGGATGGCCACAACATGAGGAACTGTATTAAGGGGTCACGGCATTAGAAAGATTGAAAACCACTGGATTAAAGGTTCTTATAAATATTTCAAAACTGAACGTTTACAACCTTTACAAAATATGATGCACTCTATCTAGGAGTTTGAGAGTTCTGCATAATATCTTAGCTGTTCCTAGCATTTCACTCTTTTAGACAGAGAATTCATTTCTGGGATATGTTGGAGCCATTTTTCCAGATGTCACAGTCCTAAGGGTGCCTATCCTCACAAGGACCACTTTGATCTTTACTTTCCATCACCTCTCTTGAGTTCCTCTTTCAGGTGCTGGTACTTTTCCAGCTTCTTCTATTCCTTTTTCCTGATGTTGCTGTCACTTGGCACCATTACATCTAGCACCATAGCTGCTCCTTGTCTAATGCCATGATGATATCTGGTTGATTGGCCAATACCTGCTTGCCTTTCTGGACTTGGAAGTCCCACATGATCTTAGCCTTTTTCTTCTCCACAACCTTCCATGAAGTCTCCCATCTGGATTTGCAAGAATCTGGTCCATACACTGTGCAGATATTTATGTACACAATACTAGCTATTTAATTGTGTTGCTAATTTTATACTGTTCCTACATGCATCTTACACACCGCCAATATCTCTGGACTATCTCTGAGGCCTCTCTACCTAGTGAGAACCTCGGGTCGCATCTATTTTGATAAACTCTTGCTCTAACGCAGTGTTTCCCAACCTTGGCCACTTGAAGATATCTGGACTTCAACTCCCAGAATTCCCCAGCCAGCATTTGCTGGCTGGGGAATTCTGGGAGTTGAAGTCCAAATGTCTTCAAGTGGCCAAGGTTGGGAAACACTGCTGTAACGGATCTGGTTCTTAGTGCCTGTTCTTGTTCTGCTATAATCAGTGTCTCATTGCTGGCTTTCAGTCAGTGATGGTGATTTTTTCCCCCTCGGGTGGCAAAAGCATGTGCACACATGCTATTGCATACATGCAAGTGCCCACCTCCATAATTCAGTGCCCCTGTCCCCCTACGCATGTGTATGCAATCACCCCATGCTGCCCAGCTCCCGAGCATGTATGCACGATCCCTCCTGCTCCCCCATTTTCCTACTTTGGGTGGGCCCAGCAAGCCTGTTTTTCACACTCCCCATGCTCCACGGGTTTTCTTAGAACCTGGGGAGGGCAAAAAGGCTTCTTCCACCTCCCCCCCAGAGTTGAAAAACACCCTCTCTGAGCCTCTGCGGAAACCGAAAATTAAGTGGCCGATGGGCACATGTAAACTGGAGCTCAGCTAGGGAAATGGCTTGCGTACCAGCAGATATAGCTACACATGCAATCTGTGGCACACATGCCATAGGTTCGCCATCCCTGGTCTAGCCTATGTGTGTCCAATGTTTTGACTTGCCTGGGCTGCATTTACTAAAGAGGAATTGTTTTAGACCAATCATAAAAAATACAATAAGTTAATATACACTGCTCAAAAAAATAAATGGAACACTCAAAGACTGCTCTACAGTCTCCAGATGTTGGACTTGAGTTGAAAATCTCCATACATTGTGAAGAGCACCCAGGTCTTCAGACCAGACGCTTCATTTTTTCCTTTGGCCAGCTCACCATATAAGCAAGATATCCAATAACTTGCAGGTCATACATGTTGATGGCATATCTTATGCTTTCCATTGAGTTGAGTCTTCAGGACTTGTTTTATTATTTGGTAGAACTTGAACATTGCTTTTTTCCTTGCTTCTCCCTCAAGGTTTCCATGTGACTCTGAGATACCAAAGTATTGTAGCTTGTCATATGTCTGTTATGTGGCCCTCTAGTTGCTTCACTCCACCAGTCTTAACTATCTCCCCTCTCTTGACCACCATCCAGCCTCATCTCTGCAGTCTGCATCATATCCCAATGTCCTCACTGTAGATCATTTCAGATGGATCAACAAGTTGATATCTACGTAACATTAGTGTAGTGCCTGATGTCATTGATATAGAGGTCGTGCTCGATGGTGATTCCATCTTGAACTTTTATCTATATACAGTCTGACTTGTGACTATCTGCCTGAGAGGATTCAAACCTGTGTAGAATAGTAGTGGGGACAATATTTCAACTAAGTATATGCTGCACATCACAGCCACTTGTGTGAGCTGTTTTGAGTTGACTTCTAATGTTGTATTTCACAGTTTGTTCAACCAACTCCTAAATATTTGCTCATCCAGCTAGTTGAAAGGGGCTTTACATCCTCATACTAAAATTATCATAGCCTTGCAAGCTAACCTATTTAAGGTGTTTTTTTAAAAAAATGAAACATATTTATTCATCCTGGCTTCTCTTTTAAAGACTGTTAAAATGGGATCTAAAAGATATTCTGAGGATGAGGCTTCTACAGGCTTGGAGTGTCACAATAGATGGCTCATTTCATATGCTAGATAATAAGCCTCAGGAAATGAGGGCATCTTCAAAAGAGATGTTCTTGCAGATCATAATTGCTGGACGGGTTTATAACAGGATGATGTCCCCTCGGGCTATAAACTGTTTAGGCTTCAAAATTTAATACTAACCCTTAAATTGTGTCTGTCAAACAATTGGCAACTAGTGCAATTTTTTAAAAGAACAGGCATCCTATGATTTCATGCCCCACAATAGTTGTCAATTTAGCTGCTGCATTTTATATCAAAGGTAAATTCACTGCAGCATTTTTCAACAATCAAGATGGGATATAACTAAGGTATGGTGATCAAATTAAGGTAAGCTAATTCTGTTAATTCTGAGCAGCTCAAGAAGCTAATACTGTGAATCCAGTTACAGCTGAATGTCAAGGAGAAATCCTAATCAGAGGAATTATTATTATTATTATTATTATTATTATTATTATTATTATTATTATTATTATTATTATTATATGTCAGTACAACACAGCAAATGAGATCACTATGCTGGATTTTGTATTTCATCACCAGTCGGGCGCTTCCCAAGCACCTAGGACTGCGTGATGTAGCGGCGAATTATGTTCGCCGATCCCAGTAAAGCGGCCTTCTGCAATTGACAGATGGAGATTTTGTCAATTCCAATGGTTTTCAAAGGTCCACTGAGATCCTTTCGCACTGCGCCCAGCATGCCAAGTATTATTGTTGTTGTTATTGTTATTGTTGTTCTTGTTCTTGTTCTTGTTGTTTTGTTGATGTTGTTGTTATTGTTATTATTAATATTAATAATAATTTATTAGATTTGTATGCCACCCCTCCCCGAGGACTCGTTCTTTCTGAGATACTATAATTCCATTTCAAACAAGTTGAACCTCAACTCTACTTGAGCATTGGCCAACAACACTTCTATTCAACGTGGGTTTAATTTCAATATTAATAATTAAATAATACTTTCAAATGTATGCTTTGCTAAACAATTCTGATTGCTTCTCTGGAGTTAGATGGGTTTTAAAATCATGCAAATGGAATGCCACTCCAAATCTTCAAAAGAGCTAGTAGTTTTCTGTGGTTTTTAAAAAATTTAATATATGTCTTATTAATACATTTTTTTTAATAAACATAAAAAGTTCCATATCTATCTGAACAGCGTGTTTTCTTGGCACAGTTAGTTTTAAGTAGAAATACAACCATAATCACCATAATAAACATAATAAACATGTCAATATTAATTACAAAGTAATAATGCAATTAGTTTTCTGCGGTTGTTGAATAGCACGAGAGGCAAGCTGCATTCCTTTGGGACATGAGTCCTTGGAGATGGGTGGCATATATATCCAATTGATAACAAATAACAAAATATCATTATTAAATCAATATGCTGAACACTGCTTCACTATCACTATCATTCAAAATTCCTTTTTTAAAATATAGTTTAAAAAATTAAAGTTATCTAAAGGTCTGTTCTGTTTGAGTCTATAAAAGTGACAATTTCCAACCCTGACTTTCAGTCATTAGAGAATTTCATCTTGCCAAAAGTTACATACATCAGAAAGGTTGGTACATATATTTTGAGAATTAAAAGATGAATGATGTAAAGCTCCCCCTCACATTTCATGCAATAACTATTCATAATAGCAATTCATTAGTAAATGAATTTACTAATGAATTTAAATGAACACAGTACATTCATTTGATCAAAAGCAAAATGGAAAAGATCATATATACTGTATATATCCAAGTGATGGAATGACATTCTACATTCTACATTAGACCACAGCTGACCACAAAACATTCCTGGCTTCCAAGCTATAATGACCACTATATGAAATATGAGGGTCGCCCAGAAAGTAATGCACCACATTTTTTTCTTCAACAATTATTTATTGAACACAATGAAACTTACACACAAGGAAGAATGATGTTTCTTCTACACTCCCTATTTTTCCACCTAATCTCCATTCTCCAGTGGCCTTTCTCCAGTGAGATACAAGGACATGTATGCCCTATCGG
This sequence comes from Erythrolamprus reginae, assembly GCF_031021105.1. Lineage (NCBI taxonomy): Eukaryota > Metazoa > Chordata > Lepidosauria > Squamata > Dipsadidae > Erythrolamprus > Erythrolamprus reginae. The sequence continues at coordinate 199,470,510 of NC_091952.1, forward strand.
TGCCACTCCTTGTTCTGGTCATGAAGCCATTTCTGCACTGTGCACTGTCTTCTAATGGCCTCACTCTCTGTGCCCAGCAAATAAACTTTACTTCTGTTGACTGCAGATTCTTCATAAACTATACACAAATGTTTGTGAATGTTCCCAACAGTTTCTTTCTCTGCAGTGAGAAATTCAGTGACGACACGCTGCTTGTAATGTACATCACACTATCTGTCTGAAGAAATGCAAAATTTACACATGTACTCCTGACAATTCAAATAATGTATATTTAAAGTTTCGCATTCATACCATTACTGTAGACTGAGGAAAAAATGTGGTGTGTTACTTTCTGGGTGACCCTTTTATTATCCAAGCTGATGCACTCTCTGGGAAAATTTCAGATGGCATGCTTGGTCTTTCAATGTTTAGGACTGATATAAACAAGTTTTCATCAATGCAAGACTTGTTTATATTAAATGTATGTAAGGTACAAAAGATGCTGCCATCTTTTAGTGCAACTCAGCTGCTCCTCTAGAAAGTAATGTGAATACTTTCAGGGATTCAACTCCCCCCAGAGATTAGAACAGCCCCCACCCTCCTTGTCTTTCGCAAATTACTTAAAATCCACCTATATCGCCAAGCATGGGGGAACTGAGACACCTCCCCCAGGCTTCTATATTTTATGTTTGGTATGTGTTCTGTCTGGGTCCCCCCAGATGCCAACACCAACTGAAAAAAACAGCCAGACACGCTGGTAAAAAGCAAAGTCACTTTATATCTTTGAAAACAAACACAGAGAACAAAAACTGTTCTTACAAACTGGAATGCTATGAGGCTTCACAGAAGAGTCCCGGCGGCCAGACAATACAACAGGCTTCTTGCTGGCACACACACCACTGTAGATAATAAAACCCACGCCTCCCCCAAGTTTTCAGCCTTCGAGGCCACAAACCAGAATCAGAGACGCCAAGGATCAAAGCAAGATCACAGGACTCCCAAAAGATAACTCTCCACAATACAGGAAGGGCGGGCCTGCCTTTTCACCCTTTCTGAGGAGAACCACACCCAAGCCCAGCTGTTGCCTATTAGGGATGGAAATACCTGGCTAATTGTCCCCTTCGTTGGGAGGCCCTTCTCTGCCTCATATCGATGATGGCTTGTGCGTTCTCATTTAAGGATTCCAGGCTACTCGCTGGGGAGAGCTCCCCCCCGGGGGTCTCAGGCTGTTCTCCCTCCTCTTCGTCCTGGCATTCCTCTTCCCCGTCTGCCTGTTCCTCCTCCTCCTGCTGTTCCTCGTCCTCCCCCTCTGAGCATGGAGCCGGCAGAGTTCCAGCCGTTCCCTGAGGAGCCTCAGACTGAATCACAACAGTATGTATGTGTTGTATGGTTTTAATTGTTGGGATTTTATATACTTTTCTTATATATCTAATATTAGATTTGTTTACTGTTATATTGTTTTTATTATTGTTGTGAGCCTCCCCGAGTCTTCGGAGAGGGGCGGCATACAAATCTAATAAATTGAATTGAATTGAATTGAATTGATTCCTGGCTATTCATGCCTGGCCAGCATCTCCACCAAATGCTGTCCTAAATCTATGGCAGGTTAGGCTTTTAACATTTGAACATTGTCATCCCAATTTTATTTTATTTTTTACAGATGGTGAAATGCTACAATTAGGCCACTAATGCTCTTGCTGGTGGGTTTCGCCCATTTACTGTACAATGGAAATAGAATCTGTCATCTGAGAGAGAGAGAGAGAGAGAGAGATACAGACAGACAGAGAGACAGGCAGAGAGAGAGACAGAGAGAGACACACACAGAGAGAGAGAGAGACAGACAGAGAGAGACAGACAGACAGAGAGACAGAGACAGAGACAGAGAGAGACAGAGAGACAGAGAGAGACAGAGAGAGAGACAGAGAGAGACAGAGAGACAGAGAGAGACACACAGAGACACACAGAGAGAGAGACACACACAGAGAGAGAGAGAGAGAGAGAGAGAGAGAGAGAGAGGCCTAATGCCCTTCATAAGTCAACAGTAGTTTGTTTATTCAGTGGAGTTGGAGTATTTCAGACATTCCAGTCCCTTTATACACTATCCTTATGATCTAAGCAGCAGCTGTAGCATTTTTTTTTAGTAGGGAGATGTCAGAGTTGATAACTTGGTATGCATGATTATTTCTGCCACTTTCCCTGCCCTGGTGTTCTTCTGTTTCTGTGCTGAAGGCATGTGCTGAGGCTTTCTGGAATTGCAATGAGTGCCATTTTTTGTGTGTGAACCTGGGCTCTTGGCCTTACAAATCTTTTAGTTGTGACCCAATGAATGAAAATCAGGCCAGGGTGTTTTGAAGTTCTAGCCAAAGTAGTACTGATTTTTTGATATTCCTATGGAAAGAATGTTTAAAGTACACACACACATTGCATTTGATTTTTAGGTCCTGGAAGAAATGTAGTGCCATAATGGAAATCATATTTTATTTATGGTAGGGAGCAGGCGGGGCTTCCTCTTCGCCAGCCCTCCAGGTCCGCTCCCGATGACCAGCGTAGGCATGCGCGCATCCAATGGGTGGGCGTGCATGCGTTGGCATGGAATTTGGCTTCTGAACATGCACTGGAAGTGAAATCTCATGCAAGGATGCTCGCGTGTGTGAGATTTTGCGGATTTATTATTATTATTATTTATTATTATTTATTAGATTTGTATGCCGCCCCTCTCTGGAGACTCGGAGCGGCTTACAACAACAATACATAGTACAAATCTAATGGTTAAAAAAACAGTTTAAAACCCTTATTATAAACAACAGTCATGCATCCCAAACAAACCATACATAAAATGAAACGGCCCGGGGGAATCAATTTCCCCATGCCTGACCACAGAGGTGGGTTTTTAGGAGTTTGCGAAAGGCAAGGAGCGTGGGGGCAGTTCTGATCTCTGGGGGGAGTTGGTTCCAGAGGGCTGGGGCCGCTACAGAGAAGGCTCTTCCCCTGGGCCTCACCAGATGACATTGTTTCGTCGACGGGACCCGGAGAAGGCCAACTGTGTGGAACCTAACTGGTCGCTGGGATTTGTGCGGCAGAAGGCAGTCCCGGAGATATTTATCTTTATAGAGATATTTATTTATTTATTTATTTATTTTATTAGATTTGTATGCCGCCCTTCTCCGAAACCTCAGGGCGGTTCACAGGATACAGTGTTAAAAAACAAAACGTATAAAACAAATCTAATACATTAAAAAAACCTACAGCTAAAAACCCAATTATTAATCAATCAACCAATTCAATCACACCATGCATCACATTTATTGGTCAGTGGATCTAGATCTAATTGCCCCAGGCCTGGTGACATAGATGAGACTTGAGATTCTTGCGGAAGGCGAGGAGGGTGGGGGACAGTACAAATCTCTGGGGGGAACTGATTCCAGAGGGCCAGGGCCCCCACAGAGACAGCTCTTCCCCTAGGCCCCGCCAGATTACATTGTTTGGTTGACAGGACCTGGAGAAGGCCGACACTGTGGGACCTAATTGGTCGCTTGGATTCATGCAGCAGAAGGCAGTCCCACAAGTAATCTGGTCCAATGCCAAGTAGGGCTTTGTAGATCTGGCGCATGCACAGAAGCCAAATCTCATGCAGGCGGGCATGATCACATGTCAGGGATGTGGAGATGCATGCACACCACCTTTTCTGCTACCAAACTATAGGATGGCCTGTACCAGTAGAAACCCAATACTGGTAGGAAGAAAGAGGAAGATAAACCTTTCCCCTATTCAGTCGTGTTTGACTCTAGGGGTTGGTTAGTGCTCATCTCTGTTTCTTAGCCAATGAAGTCAGTGTTGCCCAAGACATTTCTGTGGTCACATGACCAAGGTGCATAGAATGCTATTACCTTCTCATCAAAGTGTTACTATTTATGTATGTGCATTTGCATGCTTTCGAGAGGAGCTGTGGCAAGTATCTGGAGCTCCCTCTGCTATAAAAGTGCTTGAGTCTCAAACTCGGGCTGTCAGTTTTCCAGTTGAAAAGCTCAGCATATTTAACTGCTGAGCCATCATGCTCCTTGTATGAAGAGGAAGGACGCACCAAGCAAAAATTCTTTTTGTGTTCTTTTTAGTCTAAGGACCTGTAATTTTTTTGCATAAGGGAGAGTCAGGATGACTGGAGCTGGAGGGTTTACTGGCCAGAGGACCCTTCCTAATGCCTACGTGAGTCTACCACAGGCTATTACTTATTGCGCCTAGAAAGAGAAATGTCTGCTGCTATCTAGGATTGAACTCATGACCTCTTGATTGTGTGGCGACAATGCCACCCCTAGGCCACTGCACTGCTCAGATTTTCTTTTTTATACACTCATAGATGTTCTGTCGGGCTCTCTGGTAGAATCCTCCCAAAAATTCACAGGTACAAATTTCAGACACACACACGTTTGAAAATTCAAAACAATGTTCTTTATAATGAAAATTCACTTAAACTAAGCCCTCTTTTGGTATAGCAAAGAGCACTTGTCTCCAAACAAACTGGTAATTTGTACAAGTCCCTTATCAGTTCTGAGATACTTAGCTTGCAGCTGTGAGGCAATTCAAAGTCCTTCTTTCACAAAGTGAAACACACTTTGCTCTGGTTTAGTTTCAAAGCGGGGGGAAATCAGCACACAAAAAGTCAAAGTCAGTAAAGCAGTCACGAAACACAACGATCAGATAATCCTCCACAATGGCCAAACCCACAGGCTGCTATTTATAGCATCCTCACTAATTACCACATCCCCACCCAACCACAGGTGGCCTCATTTTCTTTGATAATAATCTCTCAGTTGTTGTTGCCTATGCATCGCTCTCCGCATGCGTGGCTGTATCATTAACTCTTGTTCTGAATCCAAGGAGGAGCTAGATAATTGATCTCCTTCTGAGCTGTCTGCCACACTCTCCTCCTCCCTGTCACTCATGTCTTCTTGGTCAGAGGAGCCTTCATCTTCAGATTCCACCGGGGGCAAACCAGGCCTGCAGCATGTGGATGTCTCCCCCACATCCACAGTCCTTGGGGCAGGAGCTGGGCCAGTCCTAACCACAACAATAGAAATATTGGTCGCCTGGAAAAGTCACACTCCATAAAGTCATGATTGCAAGTCCATATCAGAATAAAATAAAAATGGGGATAAGTTTTCTGCAGCAACAAAAGGCTTGCTTCAGCCTAGCTCCGTGATGGGTTGCCAATGAAATAAAAGCTAAATTGTCAAGACACGAGTGGGCAAAATGTCTCGACCTGTTTATCCCTAACCACTCCAAAACCACCTCCATACACTAATTCAAGAGTACTAAATTTCCAGGCAACATCTCCAAAGATTAGAGGATGGTGTTCTAGATGTTGAGAAGTATCTTTCTGATGCTGTTGCCTCCTAGCTTTTCTGCCACACAGCAAAATAAACTATCTTCAGCCAGCTAAAGACATAGATTGTGATTATCAGGTGTGCTTCCATTCAAAGTCCAGGAAGGAAAAACCCCAACTCCATTTGATGAATACTTTTACTAGATAAAGTAATGGTAGCAACAAAAGGAAAGCAAGTTCTGAGATAAAAGGCACATAAAATAAATAAGAAATAAATAAATAAGGTCTCTTTAGCCTTGAAAGACGGCATTTAAGGGGTGACTTGATCGAAGTGTATAAAATCATGCATGGGATAGAAAAGGTGGATAGAGAAAAATTTTCTTTCACACAATACTAGCACAAGGAGGCACTCCCTAAAGCTCATCGGTAAGAAAGCGAGGACAAATAAAGGGAAATATTTCTTCACCCAGAGGGTCGTTGGTTTATGGAATTCACTTCCAGGAGAGGTCGTGACAGCTGTCAGCCTTGATAGCTTCAAGACAGGACTAGACAGATTCATGGATGTCAAGTCTAGCGGTGGTTATTGAAATGGATGTCCATGTTCCGCCTCTATGTTGGTTGAAGCAGGCAGGATTCCCTTGAGTACCATTTGTTGGGGGTCAGGGGAAAGGGAGGGTCTTGCCTTCTCTTTCTGCTCAAGATTCCCATGGACAATTGGTGAGCCACTGTGTGACACAGAATGCTGGACTCATTGGGTTTTGGCTTGATTCAGCATGGCTCTTCTTATGTTCTTAAAAAATAAAAGTAAAAAAATAAAAAGAAACATTAGATATAAGAATATGTATAGGAATATTCTTATATCTAATGTTTCTTTTTATTTTTTACTAGTATGATATATATGAATATTCTTATATGTTGTGGTTGGCTCCTGCCCCAAGGAATGTGGAGGTGGATGCAGGGGAAACATCAACATGTCATATGCCTGTTTTATTGCCGACAGAGTCAGGTAGTGAAGTTTCCTCAGAAGAAGAAGAAGGTGGGGGTGACTTGGAAGAGGGGGGCTTGGCAGACAGCCCAGGAAGCCAATTTCCATTATCTTTGGTAGATTCGGATGAGGAATTGCTAGACCCACGCATGTGCAGAGTTATGCATAGAAGAGACCAATTGAAGAGATATTACAGGCGATAGAGAAACCACCTGTGGTTGGGTGGGGCTCACGTAATTATAGCAGCTGCTAAATTGGCAGCGTGCGGGCTGAGCAGTGTGGAGATTAACTGATCGTAGTTGTTGGGAGTCACAGAGTTTGAGAAAAGAAATCCTTGTAAGTTTTTGCCACGACTGGAAGAAACAGTATATGTGCCGAACTGCCCAGTACTGGTTTATTGCTGATTTATTGCTTGTCTTGTTATCGGACTGTAATCCATTACTGCCTTGTTTATACAAGAAATCCCTTTGAATTCTAAAAGGGCGTTTTGCTTCTGTTTTGTTGAGATAAAAAACATTTACTGGACTTCTACTGAGTGTGTGTGTCTGTTTTGAACCAATTTCCTTTTCATCGGAGGCTTGTACTAGAAGCCGGGAGAACACTTATATCTTTACATACCTCCAATATGTACTTGACAAAAGAAATAAATAAAATAATAAAATAAAATAAAATGTATATACAAAGGATGCCAACCCTCCCTCCTAACTCCCCTGGATAATTTGTCCAATCCCCACATCCCAAGATGTCAGGTGGGTCTACTGGCTGTTTAGTCTTTCACATCTGGTCCCGCGAAGCTGTTGACCTTGAACAGTCTATAAACATGTCCATCAGTATTAGGTTCCTACTGGTACAGGCCACTCTATAGTTCCAGTAGGGAAAATGGAGCTGTGTACGCAGCCCAGCTGACTGGCAGACGTGGGTGCAGGCCCATGTGAGATTTGGTATCTGCGCATGTGCAAGAAGTGAAATCTTGCACAAGGATGCTTGTGTGAGGTTTTGCCAGTTTTGGGCAATTTCATTGCACATGCGTGAAAGTAAAAAACCCACCAAAAATCTGTGAAATCTCACATGCACGAGCGTCCTCATGTGATGTTTCACTTCCTGCACATGCGCAGAAGGCATATCTCCCAAGGCCATGCACGGTCACCCACCGGTCACCCAGAGCTGTACGAACAACCATACCGGTAGCAGCAGTGATGATGTCCATGTAGCCTGGCAGTGCCTGCCAGTCTGCAATGAGAACTTTCTTCCCTAGAATTCTAATCAGACATAAAGAAAGCAACCTCCAACACACTCCCCTCCCAAAATATTCCCCCCCCTGTTTCTATGACAGCCACAGCAAGCAGCAGAGGCTGACAGCAATGCCAATACTTCTAGCTCACATGTTTACCCACTAGCAAAACTGTCAGTGAGAATTGTCCTTTGCCATGGATGTTGCCGTGGATATGTTTTACCTTCATTCAAATTGGTGCACAACCTATTACAGAGGTTATACCAGTCTTCTGCACATATGTATGGTATGTATGTACTCAGATTGTTGAGGTTAGCTCTGGCCCAGCTCCTGCCCCAAGGAATGTGCAGGTGGATGTGGGGGAGACATCCACATGCTGCAGGCCTGTTTTGCTCCCAATGGAATCTGCCGATAAAGCCTCCTCTGACCAAGGCAGCATGAGTAACAGGGAAGAGGGGAGTTTGGCAGACAGCCCAGGAGGAGATCAATCATTTGTATCATCTTTGGATTCTGAACAAGAATTAATGACACATCCACGCATGTGTAGAGTGATGTATAGGAGACAACAACTAAAGAATTATTACAAGAGAAAACGAGGCCACCTGTGGTTGGGTGGGGCTCCAGTAATTAGGCTGCTACTATAAATAGCAGCATGTGGGTTTAGCTGTTGTGAAATAGTACTTGATCGCAGTTCTTCAGGAATCACGTGTTGCTGTTTTCTGGACTTTGTTTGTTGATTTTTTCACCCCTTTGAAACCAAAGCAGAGCAACGTGTGTGTGTGTGTCTCACTGCGTTGGAAGAAAAAGGAGTGTGAAGTTTCTTCACAGCTGCTAGCTAAGTACTTAATGACTGCTTAAGGGAAATTGTACAGACTACCCAGTTGTTTTGGGACAAGTGCTCTTTGCATACAAAAAGAGTGCTTAGTTTATTTTGAATTTTGTGATAAAGAACATTGTTTTGAATTTTCAAACGTATGTGTGTGTCTGCAATTTGTACCCGGCAGAACACAGATATGGAGTAATCCATATAATGTTAAACTGCCTGTTGTAGCACCTATGGTGTCTGGCATTTATAAATCCAATTATCAGAAATTTTAGGTATCTTTCCGAATTAAAAATTATCAACTTCATTGTACGAACTACAAGACCTAACCTGGTCAGCCATTACAAAGATTGCTATGTTTTTTGTATTAGCAGAAGTCAACTGATATCCTCTTTTCATTATTAATTGATTTTTAAAGGATGGTTTTTCCTGTGTTTTGTTCCCCCCCCCCCCCTGTATTTTAAATTTTGTATGTGTATCTGGTGTTTTATTTTTCTATTTATGCTTTATTGATTGAGGACCATAAATAAATAGATCAGATTGAAATAAATCAAATCAGGTCTGATAGCAATATCAATTTGCAAGTCTTTCGTGAAGCCAATATACTGGTGGAGTCTTCTCCACCATTCCTATTACATGTGGAAAATGTTTTAAAATGTCTAAAGCACAACTATCCCTTTTTACAGTAAGCGAAAAGACTTGGGAGTCCCATTTCCTGTTTGATTTCTGGGAAAGGAAGCTTCTCTTTTCCACTGGTTCTGATCATTTATTAATTTCAGTAAATTGTAATCTCCAGCAGCTTCTGTAAAAATCCAACAGATGGTGCTCCTGTACTACAAAATCCTTATTTTAAAATCTGGAAAACACCCTGCCATGCAGATAAGATATACATAGTTACATCTATATTTCAAACATAGTGGCAGAAATAAATGATAAAGTGATTAGTTGTCTGAAGTGATTAGTTGTCAGTTACATTTTTCCTAACTTCCACAAAAACCTATTTTATATTTCAAAATAAACCAATATACTGCAATAGTTCCCCACCATTCAGTCAGAAGAAGATGAGAAATGAAACGTTTTCAAGGAAAAGAAACCCAAGAAAGTCCAATTGCCTTTTGAAAAAGCACCTTTGGAATAACCATGACTTCAGAATATCCATACACAAGAGGAGGAGTTTCTACCAAGACAGAAGTCAAATAAAAGACACTTCGGTCCAGGGAAAAACTGAACTAGTTGGTCTACTTTCACGGGCTGACAATATGTTTTGAAAAACTGATATTGTATCATCTACTCAGTGAAGGAGGATCTTGTTGACAAACAGATGAAAGGAGGTGCAGATAAAATTTGAAGAAAAATGTGTATTACCAGCTCTTTCATTCCATAACTATGTACAGTGGTACCTCTACCGAAGAACACCTCTACTTAAGAACATTTCTAGATAAGAACCGGGTATTCAAGATTTTTTTGTTTCTTCTTAAGAACCATTTTCTACTTAAGAACCCAAACTCAGAAATATTTCCCAAGAAATTTGAGAGCGGCATGAAGGCCCAGCCAGTTTCCTGCCATTCCCCCTGGGTTTCTCTCTCTGGCGCAGTGTAAGGGAGGCAGCCTCACGCTGGGTGTATGGGAGGCACGTGCTCCTCATCGCCGCCTCAGAGTCCCTCTTTTTTTTAAGCCTTAAAGTTTTGGATTTTTTTGATTAGCCTCGCCTCACCTTCTTCCCTTGGCTGTGACTGTCCTTCTCCTCTTCTTCCTCCTCCTCCTCCCACCCAAAGTCCCAGCTTTTATTTCTTTCCTAATGGGTTTACACGCATTATTTGCTTTTACATTGATTCCTATGGGAAAAATTGCTTCTACTTGCAAAGTTTTCTACTTAAGAACCTGGTCAAGGAACGAATTACATTTTTAAGTAGAGATACCACTGTATTACAACTTCTTCCAAACTACATTAGAGATATGATAAATTATATTATGCCACTGAACTGACATTAACAGAGCTATTTTTAAAATGTTTCATACTGAGTAAGAATTGAGTTAGAAAGAGGAGGAACTCTTATTCTTTCCATCACCTCCTCCTCCTCCTTTCCTTGGCACGAAGGATATAATCCCAATTATATTGCAATACTGGATTCATCACTGGAGTCTGTGGGCAGCTCTCATTTCAATATACCTACTTGGTTTGACTCAGGAAATCAGTTTTCTACAATTATAATTTTTTTTTGTATAGATGGCTTTACGGGTATATATTCCATCTCCTTTTTCCAGGTCTTCTAATATATCTTGTCTTACCTCCCTTTAAAATCACTTTTCTTTCAGTACTTCCTATTTTCATAATTCGGTGATAAACGGGAGTATAATGGTACCTCTAGCTAAGAACGCCTCTACTTACAATTTTTTCTAAATAAGCACTGGGTGTTCAATATTATTTTTCCTTTTCTCAAGAACCATTTTCCACTTACAAACTCGAACCTCCGAAACTGTAACTGGAAAATTGCATGAGAAGCCTCCGTGGGACCTCTCTAGGAATCTCCTGGGAGGAAACAGGGCCAGAAAAGGCAGGGAGAAGCCTCTGTGGGGCGTCTCTATGAATCTCCTGGGAGGAAACAGGGCCAAAAAGATGGGGAAAAGCCTCCATGGGGCCTCTCTAGGAAGCTCCTGGAAGTAAACAAGGCCTCCACCCTCCCTGTGGTTTCCCCAATCGCACACAATTGGCTTTTACATTGATTCCTATGGGAAAAAATGCTTCTTCTTATAAACTTTTCTACTTAAGAATCTGGTCAGGGAACAAATTAAGTTCATAAGTATTGTATTTCATTTTGAAAGGCTAATTGTTTTGGCACTAACTTTGTTCTTAAGATAATGCGTTGAGGAAATCTTATAATCCCTCTGAGTTGGCTAATACAGTGATACCTTGTCTTACAAACTTAATTGGTTCCGGGATGAGGTTCTTAAGGTGAAAAGTTTGTAAGACGAAACAATTTTTCCCATAGGAATCAATGGAAAAGTTATTAATGCGTGCAAGCCCCAAATTCACCCCTTTTGCCAGCCGGAGTGCCCGTTTTTGCACTGTTGGGATTCCCCTGAGGCTCCCCTCCATGGGAAAACCCACCTCCTGACTTCTGTGTTTTTGCGATGCTGCAGGGGAATCCCAGCAGGGGAGTCCCATCATCGCAAAAACGAGTGCTTCGCTGGCAGGGAGCATCAGTGAAATCGCAGCATTGCAAAAACACCGAAGTCCTCGAAACCCCACCTCCGGACCTCTGTATTTTTATGATGCTGTGATTTCACTGAGGCTCCCCTCGCTGGGAAACCCCACCTCCGGACTTCCATTGCCAGCAAAGTGCCCATTTTTGCGCTGCTGGGATTCCCCTGCAGGATCACAAAAACACACAAGGCCAGAGGGGGGTTTTCCCATGGAGGGGAGCAAAACGGGTGCTTCGCTGGCAATGGAAGTCCGGAGGCGGGGCATCCCAGGGGCGGCGGTGGGTTTGTAAGGTGAAAATAGTTTGTAAGAAGAGGCAAAAACATCTTAAACCCCGGGTTTGTATCTCGAAAAGTTTGTATGACGAGGCGTTTGTAAGACGAGGTATCACTGTATATCTTTTTTGGAGGGGGCACAAATAGTATTTCAACAGCTGTATTTAGGAAACCTTGTGAGCAGTGTTAATATGTAGGAAGGGCAATTTCGTTTGTGGTATTGTAATAGAGATTTATTGAATCAAAAGAGGCTTCCCTAAAGAAGTCTAGCAAGCACTTGAATTGCAAATAATTCTAGAATTCTAAGCAAAGACTTTTAATTCAGTTCACTTTTCTTTCTGCTCATTACTACCAGAATTCCCACTGTCCAGCTTTGTAAGAGAATGGTAAAGAAGATTAGTCAGGAAGCAATAAAAGGAAAACCCCTACACAGCCAATTAGGACTTGTTCCAACTTTCTTACCTGAAATGTCAGCACTCCAAGAAGCATTGTGCAACTAAATCCAGCCTCATTTTTAAATTTCAGCATGCTCTAATGATATTTGATGGCTGCCCTATAGCAGTGATGGCGAACCTTTTTTGGTTCGTGTACCAAAAGGATGTGTGTGAGCATGTTGGTATGCATTCACATGCCCACCCCTCCCCCGCACCATGCGTCCTCCTCGATCCACAGCTAACATTAGAGCACCATCTTTCAGCTGTGGCGAGGAGGGCGTTTGCCCAGGTTCGCTTGGTGCACCAGTTGCAGCCCTATTTGGACCGGGAATCACTGCTCACAGTCACTCATGCCCTAATCACCTCAAGGTTCAACTACTGCAACGCTCTTTACATGGGACTACCTTTGAAGAGTGTTCAAAAACTTCAGATCGTGCAGAATGCGGCCGCAAGAGCAATCGTGGGCCTCCCCAGATATGCCCATGTCTCAACAACACTCCGCGGCCTGCACTGGTTGCCGATCAATTTCTGGTCACAATTCAAAGTGTTAGTTATGACCTACAAAGCCCTACATGGCATCAGACCAGAATACCTCCGAGACTGCCTTCTGCCGCACGAATCCCAGCGGCCGATTAGGTCCCACAGAGTTGGCCTTCTCCGGGTCCCATCGGCTAAACAATGTCGTCTGGTGGGACCCAGGGGGCCCCGACCTCCTGGAACCAACTCCCCCCAGAGATTAGGACTGCCCCCCCTTCTCGCCTTTCGTAAGTTATTAAAAACTCATCTTTGTCGCCAGGCATGGGGAAACTAACACACACCCCAATTGTCAAAGCTGGTGTATGGTTTGATTGGTTGTGTGATTATTTTATTTTATTATAAGGGTTTTTAATTGCATTTTAAAATTGGATTTGTACACTGTTTATGTTGTTGTGAGCCGCCCCGAGTCCTCAGAGAGGGGCAGCATACAAATCTAATAAATTGTTATTGTTGTTGTTGTTGTTGCTGTTGTTTGTTGTTATTGTTATTGTTATTGTTATTGTTATTGTTATTGTTATTGTTATTGTTATTGTTATTGTTATTGTTATTGTTATTGTTATTGTTATTGTTATTGTTATTGTTATTGTTATTGTTATTGTTATTGTTATTGTTATTGTTATTGTTATTGTTATTGTTATTGTGTGCACCCCACCCATGTGCTGCCCCTGATGCATGCACACAGGCCTTTCTGCAGCCCCAGACTCGGAGGCAAAAAAAAATCACCCAACGGACAAACCAGAAGTTCAGGAAAACACACTTCTGGTTTGCCCATTGTGCTGTTTTTTGCACTCTGGGGCTTCCAAAAGCTTCCCTGGACCTTCCGCACTGCAAAAAACAGAACAATGGCAGACCAGAAGTGTGTTTTCCCGAATTTCAGGTTTGTCCATTCGGTGATTTTTTTTGCCTCCGGGGCTTTAGGGAAGGCGAAACGGCCTTACCCAAGGCTGAAAATCAGTTGGCCACCGCATGCATGTGCTCTGGAGCTGACACAGGGCAGTACCTCGCGTATGGCCAGATCTCACTGTGTGTCCGCGGGCGATTTTGCTACCTGCCAAGATGCATTAGCGTAATTGCACTGGACTCCACCAGCACTCATAGCCACGGGGGCGAGCACACGTCACCGCTCCACCTTGGTAGCCCACCTCTGAGACATGGGCTCTGCATTAGAACTCTGAATCTGCCTTAGGACAGTAAGTATAAGGAATTGCAGAAGAGACGGAGTAACGACTCGGACACAAGAGCTGGATTTAAACTTGGGTCATTTTTATTATAATAAATTTGCATAATTTATTAATTAAATTAGCATGAATTAGCATAAATTTGCATAAATCAACATACTCAACTATGACCCGGAACCAAATGGACCTGCAGGGTCAAACAAACACTTCCGGGGCGGAAATGACGTAAAAGGTCAACATTCCTGGGCAACTATGGGCGTAATCGATGCTGGTCCAGGTGAGGGACCTCTCCCTCACCTGAGACCCTGCCATACACTCGCATGAGGGGGGTCCCGCCGGCTCACCCCTACCCTGGGACTTCAATAGCGGGACCCAAAGACAGGTTTCCCCCAAGTGCGCAGGTAGCACCCACCATGGTCTTGGAGAGAACCTGTCAATCATCCCCAAAGATGCCCAAGGGAGAACGCGCAGTTGCTGAAACCACCCAGATTTCCGCCCCTAACCTGCCTACCCAATGACCAGAGGTAAGCCAATTAACCTAATTAAATGCAAACCCCCCCTAACCGCCCATCCATCTCCCCAGTGTGGAATGGGCGAAAAAACAGCCTGGCCTAATGGGCGAGACTGCAAAAAATTCCCATTCGGCCCCCGCAGGCGACCCCTAGGCACACTGCAAAATAGGGAAGGGCGGGTGGGTGTCTGCTCAGGCAACCAGGTCCGGGCGAAAAGGCTGTTTCCCGGCCTGCTGCCCCTTAAATAGGGCCAGCAGGCCCCGCCCGGACCCGACGTCATGCCCGGCCACGTGGGCAGGGCATTCCCGGCCGAAATCTCGTCTCGCGAGATTTCGGCCGAAACCAAGATGGCGGCCGCCATCTGAAGGGTCCGAGTCTGCCCGGCCCTTCAGCAACATCGCCGTGGGGCCGGTGAGTCAGCCGGCGTTATTGCAGAAGAGACGGAGTAACGACTCGGACACAAGAGCTGGATTTAAACTTGGGTCATTTTTATTATAATAAATTTGCATAATTTATTAATTAAATTAGCATGAATTAGCATAAATTTGCATAAATCAACATACTCAACTATGACCCGGAACCAAATGGACCTGCAGGGTCAAACAAACACTTCCGGGGCGGAAATGACGTAAAAGGTCAACATTCCTGGGCAACTATGGGCGTAATCGATGCTGGTCCAGGTGAGGGACCTCTCCCTCACCTGAGACCCTGCCATACACTCGCATGAGGGGGGTCCCGCCGGCTCACCCCTACCCTGGGACTTCAATAGCGGGACCCAAAGACAGGTTTCCCCCAAGTGCGCAGGTAGCACCCACCATGGTCTTGGAGAGAACCTGTCAATCATCCCCAAAGATGCCCAAGGGAGAACGCGCAGTTGCTGAAACCACCCAGATTTCCGCCCCTAACCTGCCACGGAGCGGGGGTCAGATCTCTATCTTGGCCCCCCGACTCCCCCCTCTATCTGCGCCAGCTCACGCAGAGACCTCTGCAGGTCCTGTAAGAAAATGGCGTTCCCCTGTTCTGACAGGTGAACGCCATCGGCCCGGTAAAGCCACGGCCGATCTACAGTGATGAGGGGATGGGCCACTACAATCCCCCCTAATTCTTTGACAGTTTTCCCCACGGCCTTATTCACCCTGCGTCTAACCCGGTGGATGGCCCTAAGGGAAATGGCGTCCCTCCAAACGATCCGTGGGAGGATCTCTGACCACACCACTTGCGTGGTGGGCCATAACGTGCGAAGCCGCCGCAGGTCTTCGCGTGCCTGGACGATCAAAGGTAGACCGCCAAGCAGGCATAGGTCATTGCCACCGAGGTGCAAGACCAGCCATCTGGGTGCGGCTATGGGCTGCCGACCACCCAGTCCCATCTGGGCGCGACCCTGGGTAGCCGCCCGCCCAGCAGCGCCGGGTACCGCCCTGAGATGCTGAGTACCCAGCAACGTCGGTAGGAGGCCCTCCCACCGCATACCCCTCCGGCCCATCCAAACAACATTGACCCACCGTCCCAACGACAGCTGGGTCCCGATGGCACTCCTGGCTGCCGAGCGGCCGGCCCAGAAGACCATGCTGTGGCCACACAGCAGCGCCGTCGGTTTCTGCCTGGACTGGGAACCTGGAAGAGGACACACACAGAGAGGTTACCTAGCCTAAACCCTGCCCCGGATCCTCAGCGGGCCTAACATAACCCAAATATGCCGCTGACCGCCAGCGGCCGATCTCCTGAATCCGTTGGGCCGGGAAACCAGAAAGTGCCGCGCTAGTGGCGGCGCCGATACGGAACGAATGCGTTCCATAGCCGGCGGGATCCATGCCTACCTGAGACATAGCCTTAGACACTATCGCCCAGAATTGATACCGGGTCAGGGGGGAACCATCCTGGTGTATAAAAAGGTACCCAAGCCCTGACCCTCGCAAGACACAAAATTGCTGCAAAGCAGCCACCGGGCAAACAGACTTATCGGTGGCTGCGCTAAGTTCAAGTCTAACCCCTCTGTGTAACTGATCTGTCTTGGAGTGTCTCACCAAAAGAGAGACACCCCCCTGTCTAAAGGTCAGATCAGCGAGCTGGAAGGCGCGGAGCGACAAGTCAGACTGTGAGGAGGCCATTGCCTCGCTGACCCTGAGGGCCCCAAAAAACATAACGCAAGTCGCTGCCCTGAACAGCCGCGCCTCGTAAGGAGAGGCACACAGACTGCCAAATGCCTGATTAATCAGAGACAGCTGCTGAACCGTCAGGGCCCGACGAGCGTCAGAGGGGAACCCCTGTCGCTCCCTCACCCAACCTTCCAGCATCCTCCGGATGCGAAAATCACCCGTAAAATCACCAAACCCCCCCGCCTTGGACAGAAAGGCGAGGCCGGCTAACCTAGCCCTAATAGTCCTCACTGAAAGGCCACGCCCCTTCAGCAGGACACAGAATTCAGCTAGGTGCTCAACCGGGGCAGGCCAGCAATGGGGGTAACCCTTACCCAGCCTGAAATCCCCAAACTCCTTACCTGCACGCTGATAAGCACGCAGGGTGCTAGGAGCTACCGATAAGGCGATCGCCCTGGAGGCCTCGTCTCTCCAACTCTCGAGAGCCCGCCCAGGCTCCACAGGTGGGCTGGAAACACCTCTGGCGACTCTCGGGCCCACGGGGCCAGGGTCCGAAACCTGGACAACTGACCACGGGACAAGGC
Organism: Erythrolamprus reginae; assembly: GCF_031021105.1. Classification (NCBI taxonomy): domain Eukaryota; kingdom Metazoa; phylum Chordata; class Lepidosauria; order Squamata; family Dipsadidae; genus Erythrolamprus; species Erythrolamprus reginae. The sequence continues at coordinate 199,487,666 of NC_091952.1, forward strand.
GTCAGCCACCCCGTTATCTAAACCAGGGACGTGCCTAGCCAAAAACAAGGCGTTCAAAGACAAGGACCTGTGCACAAAATGGCGGACAAGCCGCATCACCCTGTCACTCTTAGAGGACAGGGCATTCACAACATGGACAACCGCTAGATTGTCACACCAAAAATGCACAGTCTTATCCCTGAACTGCTCCCCCCAGAGCTCCAAGGCCACTATTAAGGGGAAAAGCTCCAAGGAAGTTAAGTCCTTAACCAATGAACAGGCACTCCATTCCGGAGGCCATGCCGACCAGCACCACTGGTCACCTAACACTACCCCAAAACCGCAAGTCCCCGCGGCGTCGGAACACAGCTGCAGCTCCGCTTCCAAAAGAAGCTCCTGCCGCCAAAACGACAACCCGTTGAAACGTTCCAAAAACTCCCGCCACACGCAGAGGTCAGCCCTGACCCCTGCACATAAGCGGGTACGATGGTGGGGCAAACTTAGCCCCTTCATCGCATCATACAACCGGCGAGAAAAGGCCCTGCCAGGCACCACTACCCGACAGGCAAAATTAAGAATCCCAGCCAACTCCTGGAGCTGCCGAAGAGTAACCTTCCTGCAGCCCAGGACCGCCTCAAGCTTGGACCTGATTTTAATCAACTTATCCAGGGGCAATCTGGAAGATTGCTCCACTGAATCCAATTCAATACCAAGGAAGGTAATCCTGGTAGCAGGGCCTTCGGTCTTCTCGGAGGCTAAAGGCACCCCCAATTGAGCACAAAGGGCTTCGAAGTCCCGCATCAAAGCAAAGCATTGCTCCGATTGCGCAGGCCCTGCCATCAAGAAATCATCAAGGTAATGAACGACGGACCCCAGGCCACTCCGCCTCCTGAGCACCCACTCGAGGAAGGTACTAAAGCTCTCAAAAAGGGAGCAGGAAATAGAGCAGCCCATCGGCAATGCCCTATCCACGTAAAACCCACCTTCGAAATGGAAGCCCAGCAGCTCGAAGTCGCCTGGGTGAATGGGGAGGAGCCGAAATGCCGACTTAATGTCGCATTTACCCATAAGGGCCCCCACCCCACACTCCCTAACCATAGCCACGGCCGCATCAAAGGATGCGTACCGGACAGAACAAAGTTCGTCAGGAATGAAATCATTCACTGACTCCCCTTTCGGAAAAGACAAATGGTGAATCAACCTAAATTCACCACTCGCCTTTTTGGGGACCACACCTAAGGGGGACACACGAAGATTCGGAAAGGGCGGCTCCGGGAAGGGCCCAAGGACCCTGCCCTCAGCCACCTCCTTTCGAATCTTAGCCCGTACAATGTCTTCATGTCCGACAACCGACCTGAGGTTGTCGGACATGAAGGCCCTCCTAATACCCACATAAGGGATCCTAAATCCCTCGGAGAAGCCCCTCAAGAGCAACTCGGCTCTCGGGCGAGGGTGGTAGTCGAACAACCAACCCTCAAGCACAGACACCCTAATTGGACTGGGCCCCTTTTCCCCCAGCTGGTGGGGGAGGTTTTCCTGGACCCCCGCCCTTCTTCTCCGCCCCTTTCTTGGGGCGGGGACAGACTGAAGCTGCATGGGACCCCCCACAATTCCCGCAGGCATGCTTGTATTTACAAAAGGGACGAAAACACGCCCCTTTTGCAGCAAACTCATGACAAGCGGGCGAGGCCCCCTTGCCAGCCACACCCGGAGTCGCCTTGGCCGGCGAAGCCGCGCCAGGCTCCTCCTCCATAAAGTGCCCACTATCCGTGCGCTCACACCCTTCCTTCCCGGACATATGCGTGGCCCGGAACCACAGGTCCGGGACCACCATATCCCACGGCAAGTTAGGCTCCACCGCCATCCGCATGCGGAAACCCTTATCATAATGGCGCCAGATGGTGCCCTTATATTCAAAATGGGCCCTGGCAATCAAGTCTATGTACTTAAACATGGCAGAGGCCATAGCCAGCTGCCGTTGGATCACCACCGACCCATAGGTAAGAAAGGCATACAGCCAAGAGCTGAAGCATTTCGTTACCTTGGTCTTCTTTGTTTTCTCCCCCGGGACAATCTCTTTCTCCTGCTTGGGAACCTCACAGTTCAAAAGCGAAAAAAGATCCACGTATTCACCCCGCCAAATAGCCTCCTTGACCGACGGGTGAAGGTGGCATCCTAGAGGGGTGGACGGCAGCCCGCACGGTATGGCCCCCGCTTTAATACAAGCGAAGGGGTCCCACACCGAGTTGGCCGCCACGCCAAAGACACCCGCCCCATGGGGGTAAGGGAAAACCGGGAGCGGGGGCATGACAGGAGGGGCCGGAGGAACCCACCCCCCTGCCCCTGGCACCGCTGGTGTCCCCGCAGGACCCGTCCCGGACAACAGAGCGGCGCTGGCCGCCGGTGGCCCCGGAGGAGGAACCGGCGGAGCCCACACCTGCCCGCATGTGCCCGCGGGGGACCCCAAAAAGCTGGACCCACTCCCGACCCCCGCCGGGGGGAAACCCGGGGCAGGGGGAGGAAGAAAAGACAGGGATGTGGTGTGTGGTGCAGCCTCACCTGCCCCGTACGGGGTTGAAGACATCCACGGGGGGCCCAATGGTGTGGGGCCCGGGAAAGCCGCCATCGGCCCTGCAGGGGCCTGCCGTCCGAACGGAGCCGGCTGCCCAGCCTGGGCCGCCGCCGGATCTCTCCCCAACGCCGCGGGCACTTGATCGCTGGACGCTCCGGGGACCGCACCGCTCCTCCACTGCTCGAGCTCGTTGAGCCTCTCCAACACCCTGGCCCAAGACAAAGCAGGAGAAAGATCAGGTTGAGGGGCCGTAGGCAACGAAACCACCACCCCCTGGTCAGGGACCACCCCCGCAGTCCCCTCCCTACTGGCCCGAGCCCGGGCAGAAGGCCTAAGGGCCCTCCTGGGGCGCGCCGCTGGCGGAGCCAACGGAGCAGTGGCAGGCCTCTTCTTAGGAGCCATCACAGGTTTTCCTAAAATGCAATGAGCCACCAAAACACCTAGAACCGAACCCCTTGAAAGAGTGGCAGGCACAAATCCCCTACCGCAGGGCCTTACCTAGGGCCTGGTTTCAGAGAAGAAAAAAAGGGGGGGGGAAGCCCCTGCTACCACGACCCCTTTAAGGTAGTGTAATATTTATAATTAAATGAATAGTGATACAATTTATTATTATTTATCCCTTTATATGTCCTATGGCAGGCCTTCCCTGCCCAGGCAGGCCTCAAAGGCCTGCGAACCCGGCCTCCCGCACAACAACCGCCCAAGACCGGGGGCCCAGACCGAACACCCCCCACCGCGCCCTCCTCCCAGCCGGGAGGAGGTTACCAGTCCCCCTCGGGCCCGAGGGGGATCCTGCAGACTGCTGTCAAGTGAAGAGGAGTAAGGCCTCAACGTTGTCTTAGCAAGAAAAGTTTTACTGCGACTCCAAGAAACCTCGTTGCGCAACGAGCACGGCACTTTTCACCCCCTCGGCAGGCCACAAAATGGCGGCCGCAACACGAGGGAGACCCAAAATGGCGGCCGAGCAGCACCAAAGAAGTGTCTGCTCAGGCAACCAGGTCCGGGCGAAAAGGCTGTTTCCCGGCCTGCTGCCCCTTAAATAGGGCCAGCAGGCCCCGCCCGGACCCGACGTCATGCCCGGCCACGTGGGCAGGGCATTCCCGGCCGAAATCTCGTCTCGCGAGATTTCGGCCGAAACCAAGATGGCGGCCGCCATCTGAAGGGTCCGAGTCTGCCCGGCCCTTCAGCAACATCGCCGTGGGGCCGGTGAGTCAGCCGGCGTTATTCTTATGCTTCAAAAGCTTTCACTTGTACTTAGCACAATAGATCCATGCTTTAGCATAACCACCTGCATATGAGTAAACAGGAAAAGAGATGTAAATTGGGATATAGACTTGTCATTTGCAGTTGCTACCTTTATTACTCATTGGAGGAAAAATCCCAGGAACTCCAATGTAAACATAGAATAGACGATAACTAAATTGGATTATTTTTCTTTCCAGTAATGTGGTACATCTTGAAACTAATTAACTGTCAACCTGATTATTTTACATTGGGGGCTTTTGCAAATGCTCCACTTATGCCTGTCATAAGAATGTTATTTTCCTATGTTTTATTATTTTCAGGGCACAGGTTTTGTCTCAGGTACATAGTGTCTCATGTAAAGTGTTGCTTTCTATTTTTAGAAATTAGTACTATATGTAGAATTGGGCATGTAAACCTTCAAAGAAATTCTTTGATTTCATTGATTCACGAATGTATACACTTTGAACCCGAGAACCTACTCGATGGTTATGAAATGCACTGCAGTCTTTTGAAGTGGTTTTTCTATTGTTTTCAGGATTCTTCCAAACAATATTCAGTGTTGAATATTTCTTTTTTTTAAAAAGTAATTTTTATTAATTTGTTTTTAAAAAGCATAATCAAGAAAATATATACATTGACATATTTGCAATACAGTATTTTCAATACACAAAAAAGAAAATAGAAAAACATACATACACTTCTAAACCAACAAAAAACACCTGGACAATTACAAAATTACAAATAACATAGAAATATCATCAATTTCCTCCGGAGAGAAGGAGAGTTACAGTCTTGTTGCATATCAAATTATTTTCTGGTGAATAGAAATCATCGTCATTCACTGTTGTTCTTTTTGGTTATCAATGACTTCTCTATTATTATTATTATTATTTTTAAACCGCCTTCCGTACCCTTTTTTATTAATTAACCTAGTTACATAAAGATTTGTTTTCACAAAAAAACGTTGTAATTGCATCATATTTCATCTTTCTGTCGATAAATACATATCTTAAAGCATCGTTATTATCGTAATTCAATTTGAACTTCTATTTCTCCTCTTAAACCAATCATAAAATATGTTCCATGTTTTATAATAATCGGAGTCTTCTTTGTTTTTTAATTTTAATGTTAAAGCATCTAGTTCTGCACAGTCAAGAATTTTCTTTAGTATTAATGAGTCTTCAGGAGGGTTAGGTTTTTTCCAGCATTGGGCTATTGCCATTCTAGTTACAGTCAGTATGTGTATCAGCAGATAATATTCACGAATTTATACACTTTGAACCCGAGAACCTACTCGATGGTTATGAAATGCACTGCAGTCTTTTGAAGTGGTTTTTCTATTGTTTTCAGGATTCTTCCAAACAATATTCAGTGTTGAATATTTCTTTTTTTTAAAAAGTAATTTTTATTAATTTGTTTTTAAAAAGCATAATCAAGAAAATATATACATTGACATATTTGCAATACAGTATTTTCAATACACAAAAAAGAAAATAGAAAAACATACATACACTTCTAAACCAACAAAAAACACCTGGACAATTACAAAATTACAAATAACATAGAAATATCATCAATTTCCTCCGGAGAGAAGGAGAGTTACAGTCTTGTTGCATATCAAATTATTTTCTGGTGAATAGAAATCATCGTCATTCACTGTTGTTCTTTTTGGTTATCAATGACTTCTCTATTATTATTATTATTATTTTTAAACCGCCTTCCGTACCCTTTTTTATTAATTAACCTAGTTACATAAAGATTTGTTTTCACAAAAAAACGTTGTAATTGCATCATATTTCATCTTTCTGTCGATAAATACATATCTTAAAGCATCGTTATTATCGTAATTCAATTTGAACTTCTATTTCTCCTCTTAAACCAATCATAAAATATGTTCCATGTTTTATAATAATCGGAGTCTTCTTTGTTTTTTAATTTTAATGTTAAAGCATCTAGTTCTGCACAGTCAAGAATTTTCTTTAGTATTAATGAGTCTTCAGGAGGGTTAGGTTTTTTCCAGCATTGGGCTATTGCCATTCTAGTTACAGTCAGTATGTGTATCAGCAGATAATATTCACGAATTTATACACTTTGAACCCGAGAACCTACTCGATGGTTATGAAATGCACTGCAGTCTTTTGAAGTGGTTTTTTAAATTGTTTTCAGGATTCTTCCAAACAATATTCAGTGTTGAATATTTCTATAATGCTAAGGAGGTTAGTTGAATGGTGTGATGGGCTTCCTGTTGCCAACAAATAGTTTATTACACTCTTTCTACCAACTCTTTTGAGGTACCAGGCTAAAATTATTTTAGGTTTCATTCATTTATTTCATTTCCTCCACTCTGAATTCCTACATTTATTTTTGTTCTTTCTTATGCTAATATTTTATTCCTTTGTTGTCTTGCCAACCCTTTCACATCAGCCATCAATACAGGCTTAAGGCTGACCAATCTGGTGCTCATCCTTGTGTCAAATTAGCACATGCTTGGGTAATTTTTTTCATTCTGCAGAATTGGAATAGATGTAAGTATTCTGAATAACTAAGGCTAACATTGCCAGGCACTGACCCAAATGTTTACTGTTTTTAAAATGAGGTTAACGTCTTCCTCTGAAACCTGCCTACTTCTAAAATTCTACCTTGCTGTGTTAGCCTACAGCATCATCTGCCTCTGCTAACACAGAATATTGTCAGAAATGCAGAAATCCTGATATATTAAATCCCTAAACATTTAAAAGAAGGGCTTCTTTTAAGAATATAACAAGCATATCTACCAGCTACAAACCCCAGTAATCAGAGGCAGCAAAATCTACCACTCCGTGAAAGCAAGTTAGTGGTCATAGTTTAGTGCCAATCTCAGTTCATGCAGAATCTAAGGCAACCTTCATAATGTACAGGAAAACCAACTAAATAATACCTGAGAATCTACCCAACTTCTTAAAAGTGGGGTAGCTACAATCTCCAAAGTTAGACTATTCTACAAATGAAAGATTCTATATTTACATTAAAGTAGAAGCCATCTTTTTTTAAAAATATTTTTTTTAAAAAAAATATTTTTATTGAATTTTTAAAAAGACAAACAAAGACATACAACACTGAACATTTAAGGAGCTACCATTGCTCCGCTTGTCGTAGAAGTCTATCTAATACAGAAATATAAAAAATCCTAACTGTAATCAGATCTAAGCAGAAATACCACACATGCAAGTTACATTCTTGTTAAATTCAACTCTATATTTTTAATATTAAACTTATTAATTAAATTTCTTTATGTTTTAAAATATTCTATACTTATACAAAAAGAGAAGAAAAAGAGGGGGGGAAAGTTTATTAGTAATACTATTTACCATTTCATTCTGTATTATAATTAATTATTAATACCATTTTTAAAATTCCACCAATCATATACTTTGTCCCATATCTTATAATATTCTGTTTCAGTTTGATTATTTAAACGTTTAGTCATCATATCTAGTTCTGCACATTCTATAATTTTTTTAAATACTTCAGTATCTTTTGGAATTGTTTTTTCTTTCCATTTCTGTGCAAATACAATTCGGGCCGCAGCCAACATATGTATTATTAAATAATAAGTTTCTTTTTTATACTTTGTATTTGAAATACCCAATAAAAAGAATTCAGGAGATTTTTTAATCTTCTCCTTTGTTATTTCATTTATCCAATTCTCTACTTTGTTCCAAAATATTTTTGTCTCAGAACATGTCCACCACGCATGATAATATGTACCAATTTCTTTTTTACATTTCCAACAAATAGGCGATACAGACGGAAACATTTTAGAAATTCTATATGGTGGAAGGTGCCATCTGTAAAACATCTTGATTTGATTTTCTTTAAAGGAAATTGATTTTGTTATTTTCCAATTATACATCCATATTTTTCCCCATGTATCTAAATCTATCTCTTTTCCTAAATTTTTGCACCAACTGATCATATTGTCTTTCAATATCCAACCTATCGTCCTGTAATTTATTAAGTATTTATACACATTTCCAATTGTTTTTGAATGATTTTAAAAATAATTTTTATTGAGTTTATTTAACCAACATATAAACAACATACAAACAACACTGAACATTTACATTACCCTATATGCATAAAGATTAATCTTTTACAATTCTATTTACTATACATTATATTCCTTTACTGCTAGTTTCCCTTTTCCCCCCCAATCCAGTTGTACAATTTCTCCCACACTCTGTAGTAGTCCTTATTTTGTTGATTTTGTATTTCCTATGTTAATTTACTTAATTTGGCGCAGTCTAACATTTTTTTAATCACCATCTCTTCATTTGGAGTCTTTTCTTGCTTCCAGACTTGTGCGAATCCCAATCTTGCCGATGTAAGTATATGATTTATTAAATAATAATTTTCTTTACTGTGTTGGCCTCTAATTATTCCTAATAAATACATTTTTGGTTTTGTCTCTAATTTGTGATCCAATATTTCTTCTAGCCAGGTCTGAATTTTGATCCAAAATTTTCTTGCTTCCGAACATAGCCACCAAATATGATAATATGTTCCTACACCTTTTTTGCACTTCCAGCATTTGTTACTTATATTCACATTTATTTTAGCTAAACGTGCTGGAGCGTAGTGCCATCGGAAAAACATTTTGTATAGATTTTCTTTATAGGGTATAGATAGTGTCATTTTATAATTTACTTTCCATAATTTTTCCCAGTCTTCCAATTGGATAGTATAGCCAAAATTAGTAATCCACGCTATCATATTGTGTTTGACTATTTCTTCTATATTTTCATAACTTAGTAGATAGTTATACATTTTAGTAATGAATTTTTTATCTGGGCCTGTTAGAATTTTATCTATTTCATTTGGTTTTTTACATATTCCGAATTCTACTAGATCTTTTTTATATCTACTTTGTATTTGGTAGTATGGCATCCAATCTAAGTAGAAGCCATCTTGAATTGGTTTGGCACATTTTACATCAGCATCAGATAATCTATAGACCGTGTGCAATGGCTTTCCTAATCAATACTATCACTATCTTTAAAAAGTGTATGGAGAAATATTTTAAAAATGCATTTGTTGATTATGACAACTTTATTTTGAGCAGCCTGCTGACTGGTTGGTGATTCTTAAGTAGAAGTACCACTGTATTAAAATCAGTAATATAAAACATAATCAAAACAGTAAAAGAGTAAAATGACCATACAAATTCAGAAACCTGTACTGGGATTAATCGGGGTGAATGGGTGTTTGTGTTTCACCGTAGCAAGCTTCCATTACCCTAATTCCATTCTTTCTATTCCATTCTACCCTACCCCAGTCCCTTGCTCAAAAGCAAGATACCATAGGACACTCTAGTCATATAATTTATGAGGTTTTATATATTAAACCAATTTTTGTTATGTTCATGAATCAAATCTTTATTGTGAGCATAAATCATAAATATGTATTGTCATAAATTAAATCTTTGTTGTGGCCCAAGGTCACTATACATACAAAAAAGACTAAATTTAAGATTATGATAGCGATCTGCTTGTTCAATATGCTGTGCAGAATTTTGTAATGCTGTATATAATACTAGGGTTGTCATCTGAAAAACATTTAGAGAGAAAACCTTTCTCTCTAATTTTCTTAAAAGACAGCATTCTCTATTTCCTGCTGGGATTATCTAAATATAGCTAATAATATTGAAATGCCTGTCAGGTATCCAATTCATAATTCACATAGAAAATTCATTCTTGTCTAGACGCAATACACAGAACATTTCTGCTAAAAAACATGGACATAAGTTCTTTAGAAAAGGAGGGGTATAATTAATAATGAGTAGTGGGCTACTCTATAGAAGGGACAGGCTGCCTTCCACCCCCATGAATGAAATGAAATGAAATGTAATGGGAACTCAATTGTTTCTGAAATATTTCCAGACTAGACCTGAACAATCAATGTTAAGGTTTTGAGGTTCAGAAAGAGAACGATTCAATTAAAATAAATAGTGTACACTGTAAGATTACAGTGTTCCCTTGACTTTCGCGGGGGATACGTTCCAAGACCGCCCGCAAAAGTCCAATTTCCGTGACGTAGAGATGCTTCCTTTCTTCCTTCCTTCCTTTCTCTCCCTCCTCCATTCCTGGTTTTACTTTCACCCAGAACCCGCAGAGGCAACGGGACGGCAAGCTGGGGGCTTTGCTGTTCTCGCTGCGGCGGCGGCGGGCAGCAGTAAGGCTTGGCTTCAATTAGAGTGTACCAACACTCCGAGAATTAAAGGGGAGGGATCAGGAGGCTGGGGCGGAAGCGGAGCTTTTATTTAAAGAAGCAGGACGGCTGAGGAGGAGAGTTATAACACACAGTATTGTACATCAGGCAGCCCCAGAAAACCCTTGATGTGCAAAAAAAACCACAGAGTATTTTTTTAATAATATCTTTTTAAAAGCCATGGTATAGACTTTTCACGAATATTGGACCTGCGAAAGTCAAGGGAACACTGTACATTGAAAAACTGGAAACATTTCCACGATGGGACTTTTTCACCATGCCTTTTCTTTTGCAATCCATTACACCTGCCAAAGAGTCTCTCCAAAGGTTTAAAAGGCTTCCAAACCGATGCTCAGGCTAGCATAGGTTAACCTAAAGAAAGATTGGTAGAAATCATCATTAATGCTATGTGCATAACTAGTTGGGTGTTACAATATGTAAAGCAAACTAGCAATGTATGTTTACAGAATTTAGTACATTGTTGCTTTAAGAGCTGGTGATGAGTAAGCCATAAGAGGGAGCCGGCAGCTCCCTCTTATGGCTTGGGGGAGAATTGCTTCTCTTGGGGGAGAATTGCTCTAAGAACTACTGTGTGTAGTAAGAATTATGTGTTCTCATGTTGGTTTGTATATGTATATGTATTGAGAAGATTGATTGATGTATTTGTGAATGACTAGGCTTGTTACTGACTAGGATATTGATAAATGTAAATAATATTTATATACTCAAGCTCTCTGGTCTTGTTATATGTAGTAATATTCATAACTCTGGATTATTAGCTGGATATCTTCTTTCTCCATGTGTTCTTCTGTATATCTTTTGTAACTTAAGAGTAGCACTTCTTATTCCTTATAATCTAACAATCATCAATCCCCCTCTTTCATCAAGAAGAAATCTATTTTCTGCTCAAACCATAAATAATCCAAATGTGTCCAGATTTGCATACCATATTCAGAATATGATGTAATTTATTTCATTTTCATTAAACATTATTACTAGAATTTGTAAATCATGGTTTATGACTTGAAATTTACAAATCATCCAATTTACTTTTGTTTATTCCTCCATAAATGAGAAGAATACATTTTTATTGGCTTTATAAAATACTAATAGCTGGATACCAGCAGCAGTGGGCTGCTGCCGCTTTCGCTAATTGCGTGCAGCTCCACAGCTCTGGCACACGAGCATGCATTTGAACAAAATTTGAGCAAACTTTTGCTTCCTGCACCTGAGCAGATAGCAAAATCTCACAGGCATAGGTTTTTTGCTTCTGCACAAGCTTCCACACAAAAAAACACACACGCATGTGCATCCCCATGAGAGATTTTGCTACCTGCACAGATGCTGGAAGCAAAATTGTGCTTGAACCTGCACTCGCATGCTAGAACCGCGGAGCTGCACGCAATTAGCCGTACTGGCAGGAGCCCACCACTGGATGCCAGTGCTTTGCTATGAAACTGAACTCCTTAGCATGGCGTAGAATGTCTAAACTCCTAGCCTGCAAGCTGGATGAGTCACATGCTGGCCACACCTATTGGCAGTTGGAATAGAGTTCTTTTCAGGTGAGGAGGGGGAGTAGAACGTCTAACTCCTTAGCATCAGAATGTGTTAATAATAATTTCATGGTCATTTCAAAAAATAATTTCTTAGTGAGCAGTTAGAAGCCACCTAGGAACATATATGCCAAGTTCATAGGCTTTATGTTTCTGGAGATTTTGTGATGATGTGTGAGTGGTATTTGGCATATGTATGTATGTATGTATGTATGTATGTATGTATGTATGCATACATGCATAAAAATATCTACTTCTCCTTTCTCAAAAGAGCCAATTCATCGCCCTTGTTATTTATTAAGATCTCTTTGGATGGCCGTGGACTGTGAGCTGTAAGTAGGAGTAATAAAAGCCACTTCTATTACTGTACTGCCTTGTTAGGTCCTGCGGGTCAAATAGTATAAAGGTCAGGAGCACAAATAACAGATGCAAAACCGCTCCCACTTCAGTCTGCATCATTTGTGGCCATGTGAAACATTAATCTTGCATGCTTTTGTCAATCTAGTTGTATATCCTCTCTGTATCATACAGTATCTCAAAGCTTCTTACCTAGCAACCATGATTCTTAACAAAGTGATTAGCCCATATATTTGCCCACTGTGCTATCAAAATTTAAATGCAAGCTCTAGATAGCTTCAGGAATGGCTGGTATATCAATGCAGGGAGCAAGCAAACAATCAATTTATCCCAGGTGGTTGAAATTTGGGAAGAAGCATTTCAAACCCCTCACCTTAATTAACACACTATAAGTGAGGCTGGGTAATTCCTATTTTAGGAATTTACCATAACAAGCATTAACATTACTTTACTGTGATATCTATTGTTCTTGCTTCTCTGATCTTTGTCATTTGTACCGGGGTTAACAGCAATCTTGGAAACTGTGATACAAGCTTCCCAGATTCATTTGCAGTGGGCTAATTAAGATCCTAGCCAAGGCTCTGTTAATAAATTGGAACTTTGCCTCGGATTCTGACTTGCATCCAGTTCTGGTCACCGCACTTCAAAAAAGACATAGAAACTCTGGAAAAGGTGCAGAAAAGAGTAACCAAAATGATAAGGGAACTAGGAACCAAGAAATATGAAGAGAAATTGCTGGAACTGGGCATGGATAGTACATTGCAGTGATGGTGAACCTATGGCATAGGTGCCACAGGTGGCACACAGAGTCATATCTGCTGGCATGCGAGCTGTTGCCCTACCTCAGCTCCAGCATGCATGTGTGTATGCCGGCCAGTTGGTTTTTGACTTGCACAGAGGCTCTGGGAGGGCTTCCAGAGAGCCTCCAGGGGGATGAGGGAAGGCATTTTTACTCTCCCCCGGCTCCAGCGAAGCCTTTGGAGCCTGGAGAGGGCGAAATATGGGCCTTCTGGGCCCACCAGAAGTTGGGAAACAGGCCATTTTCAGCCTCCAGGAGGTGGGGGAAGCTGCTTTCATCCTCCCCAGGCATTGAATTATGGGGGTCGGCACTCATGCATGTGTGATGCTCTTTCGGAACCCAAGGAAAAAAAGATTCACCATCACTGGTCTAGTGAAAAGAAGGGCCGGGCGGGGGGACATGATAGCAGTATACAGGTACTTGAGGGGTTTCCACAGAGAGGTGTGAGTCACACTATTTTCCAGGGCACCACAGGGCCAGATGAGAAGCAACAGATAGAAGATGACCAAGGAGAGTTTCAACCTGGAAATAAGGAAGAACTTCCTGATGATCAGAGCGATCAACCAGTGGAACGGCCTGCCAGCGGAGGTTGTGAATGCCCCAACTCTGGACATTTTCAAGGGGATATTGGACTACCATCTGGCTGGGAAGGTGTAGGATTTACTGTTTGAGCAGGGGTTTGGACTTGGTGACCTGCTAATGAATAAATAAATAAAATTTGCACCAATACAGGAGATATTTGCAAGTGCTGCCTCCTCTGTTAGCCATGGCCCCTGGCCTTTGTTTACTGCCTTGTGTTAGCCAGACCATCTACCTAGTATCATATCTGAACTATACCAATGTCTGATACAATTATCCATCTTCCCCTTATACACCAGCTTCCTGCTGCCATTTCACTTCTTTTAAATCCTTGATGACTTTCTTTCTCTCCTACAATAATTATACAATTTCATCCAGGACATCAGTTGTTCTTCATACACTCTGATCTAATTTAGTTTCAACAAACTTTGGCATCTAGGGAGTGTGTGTGTGTGATAGGGAAGGGGAGCGGAGGTGGAAGGAAGAGGGGGGGGAGAGAGAGACAGAAAGAGAAAGAGAGCGAGAGAGAGCAAGAGAGAGAACAAGGTATGAGATTGCAATTAAAGCCTCAACTCTTCATACATGTGTATATTGTTGGCAAATGTAGAAAAAGTGCAGACATTTGAAGATGATGATGATGCAGCCTCCATCATGTCTACTTAGAACTTGTGAATGCTATCCTATCTTCGTTTTTCTTCTTCTACCAGTTTCCTTTTTTCTTCTTCTACCAGTTGCAAGACCACCAGCTTCTACTAAGTCTAAGGTGCTTTCTTCAGCATCTAAACAATTCCAGAACTGCTTTACCACTAGACTAATCCATATCTTCCTCAGGGGGCTTCAGATTCAAAAAAATCTCCCTTTCTAAAATCACTAACTCTCTTTCTTCAAAACCCAGTCCTGGATCCAGTCCTTGGGGCAGAATATCATCCAGATGCCTTTGGGGAAAAGTTGTTGCTGTTTGTTTTTGCATTACTCTTCAACTAAAAAAAATTCAACATTTCAAAATGTGTTGAATGCGCTATTTATCCTGCTTAAGGAAGAGCTTTTCTAGCAAACAGAGTAATGAAGGTTGTCCCATTACCTAAAGTTATTTCATTCACTTTATTTGAGTGCACCTAATTAGAGAAGTGTAAAACAAGATTCCATTTCAATTAAGCAACAAAGCTATTACATAACATCCAATTTCTTTCAATTCCTCATCTTATCTCTTCAATTTAAAATGAGATCTTGAAAAGGTCACTGGGCTCTCTTCTCATCAGTCCAATGCAAACCCCTTCGAAAAATATCACTGCACTTAAATTGACCGTGTTTTTCACTTGTATTTGCCCCTGCCCCCACTTTCCCTTCCCTTTTCATTAGATAAAGGTATAAGTTAACATTTGAGATATTTAGAAAGACGATAAATGACATAAATTCCCAAGCTTAAAAACAACTTTAAATTGCCTTTGGGTCAAAGAGCATGAGTGAAAGAAGCCTACTCCACATATGGTACTCACTTCCTTGGGAGGGGTGGGGGGGGGTGTTGCAAATAGGTCAGTCTTATGAAACAACCATTGTGCAATTTGGGCATAAACCTTGTCTCTTTATCTCTACATCATATATCTGCCCACAGGAACAGAGCTTATAACGTGGCCGTATTTTCATAATTGCCTGCAGATGCCCGTGGGCACTGCTGTTTCATGGACATCACAGTTTATTTTTTATTGCAAATAGCTGACTTGAAATCTGTAGATCTCCCTGGGCAAGTAGTCTGGATTTCTCCAATAGTACAGCTGAGAGATAGGGGGACATACAGCTTTTCAAATATTGTTTTTAGTTTCAGCATTCCGAAACAATGATATACCGAGCCAATGGTCCATGATAATTTTTTGCAATTAGCAACGTCTCTCACTACTTCCATATTGCATCAAGTTATCTACTCCTTTTTCCATAGCCTTCTGCCACAGAGAATCACCCACATATACCAGCTAGCTGAGAATTATGAAAGCTGAAGTTCAATATAATTGGAGGCAGGAAGATAGTGAAAGCTTGTTCTCTATGTAACTACAAATAGAGCAGATTAAAGTTAAGAATGGAACGGAACGCAACAGAACCGAATAGGATAGAGCTGGAAGGGATCTTGGAGGTCTTCTAGTCCAGCTGCCTGCTCAAGCAGGAGAACCTACACCAATTTAGGTAAGTAACTGTTCTGTCCCAGCGCCAAGCCTCCCAAGAATCAGATGCACACTACCGGATTAACTAAATAATGTTTTACTATGTACAAAAGTCTTATGTTGAGTCTTTTCACAAAGAAGTTAAATGTTAGCAAACGATTTCCGGCTGAGTACAAAGTCTTAGCAGCTGGCCAGAGTCCCAACAATAGATAAATACAACAATTAATTACTAGTTTGTTGGAGGTTTTCTTATCGTTGACTTACAGAATTTGTCTGGAAACTCCAGAACTCATTAAGAAAGCCAAAAATGTAGTCCAAGGGTCCCCAAACATTTTACACAGGGGGCCAGTTCACTGTCCCTCAGACTGTTGGAAGGCCGGACTATAAAAAAACCCTATCAACAAATCCCTATGCACACTGCACATATCTTATCTAAAGAAAAAAACAAAATGGGAACAAATACAATTTTTAAAATCCACGGAGAGGAGCGGCATACAAATCCAATAAATAAACAAACAAACAAATAAATAAATAAATAAATAAAATAAAATAAAGAAGAAGTAAATAAGTAATTTATACTTCTTTATTAACAAGTAAATTTAAACTTAAATCAACAAACTCCCTCCATTTCTCCTTCCTTCCATCCTTCCCTCCCTCCTCCCTCTCCACTTCTCTCTCCCTTTTTCCTTCTCTCTTATTGTTTCATTTTCCTCTCCCTTGTTATTTCTCTCCATCATTTACTCATTTTTCTCTTTCTCGTTTTTTTCTCTCTCTCTCTCTCACTCTTTCCATCTCTCCCTCTTCCTTTCTCTCTCCCTCTTTCTCTCTCTCTCTTTCTTTCTCTCTGTCCCTCTCTCTTTCTTTCTTTCTCTCTCTCTCTCTTCTCTCTCTCTCTTCTCTCTCTTTCTCTCACTCATTCTCTTTCTATCTCTCCCTCTTTGTAGCTCTCACTCTTTCTCTCCCTCTCTCTCTATCCCTTTCTTTCTTTCTCTCTCTTTTGCTCTCTCCCTTTCTATCTCTCCTCTCCCTTTCTCTCTCCCTCTCTATCTCTGCCTTTTTCTCTCTCCCTTTCTATATATCTCTCCCTCTCTTTATCCCCCCTTTCTCTCTCTTCCTTCCTCCCCTCCCTCCCCTCCCTCCTTCCATCCTCTCCACTTCTCTTTCTTTCCCTCTCTTTCCCTTCTTTTGTGGGCTTCATTTAAAAAATTTTAATCTACCAAAACACCCGAAAAGTGAGGTACTTTTGCTTCTACTTTCTTTCTTTCTGTCCACTTCTCTCTCTTCGATTCTCTGGTGGGCACCACCTCTGTGCCCTCCCCTTGGCTCTGCCCCCATGACAGCTGCCATTGGTGCAGTGACAGCGGCGGCTCCTCTCGGACCAGGGCCCATGAGCGGGTGCCACTTTCCACGCAACTCCAGCGTTCTCCCGCCCCGGCCAGCGCGGCCACCTCGCCCCTGTCCCCCTTCAGGATCTCTTTGACAGCCCTTCCCGGCAGAGGCACTGAATCTGCCTCCCCGCCGGCTCCCGCCACCGCCACACAGCTCTGCTCACCCGAAGCCTGGCATTGACGCTTGAGAGCAGGCTCGGGGTTCTCGGCATCAGCAGCTGCCACAGCGGCGTTGTTGTTGTTGTTGTTGTCGTCGTCGTCGCTGCCCAGGAAAGTGGCGCAGGAAAGCAGCACATTTGAAAAGGTTTTGCTGGCCGGCGTAGGGTAGCTGCCGCGACAACAAAAACGCCGTCGTGGCGACCGCTGATGCCAAGAGCTCACTATATAATACATAGATTAATTTTAAATATATATTTTTAAACTCATGGTAATCACAAGTGTAGAAAAAAACTGTATCAAGATTCCATCTACTGAATAGTTACTGCTAGTGGTCTTTATTATTTAAGGTTAGAAGTAAAAGACTTTGGGAGGACACTAAAACCATATTCCAAATTTGCTGTACTACCTTCTACGTGTCTTAGACTAATTATGGACATTGTAGTCCTACATTTCTAAAAGTGCTCAGCTAAGGTATATGCCACATTTGATATTCTTTGTTGAGAGATTGTGAATTTTCTATAGGACAACACAATTAATACTTATGCTATGTGTTACATCAGTGTGAAAAGGTACATTGCATTTTCTTTAAAGGTATATGAAATGCTTGCTACCATGGTTACAGTTTATCTACACCTTGACAATTACCAAGGAAATGAGGAACATGAAGCTATAAGCATAAAAATCATTATTCATTTCTTAAAAACTCCACTGGCAATTTAGTAAAATAATAAAGGGATAGAGAAATATATTTCATGCTTGTCTGCCACTGGAATAACTAATTATGCACAACGTGTAGTGCTAATTATGGAATGATTATGACTCAATACAATAGGATGAAAATCTCACAGCTAGCTAGATTAGAAGGAAAATATATTAGAAGGAAAATTATCCTCTAGGGATCTTATTGGAAGTGCAATCTTGCTGGAGACTTTCAACCAAGTGTTGATATATGCAACTATTAGCCTGTTGCCCAAAGCTAATGTTTTCCCTATGCAGATTTTAAAGTACTCTTTTAAACACAGGATTTCATGAATTTGGATGTTCTAATTCAGCCTACCATCAAATCCTAATGAAAATATGGATGTTACATTTTAGGAAATCAGATATACGTTAGTTAATATGCCCTGTTCACATATCATGCAAAGAATAACCAAGGTTTGTTTAGCATTCAAATAGCCCAGATTCTAGTCCACCTTTTTGTCCCCATTTAGATTAAGAAGGAAAAGTAAGAATCTTACTTCAAAGTACTCTTTCTTTCCTGGATTGGCCAAAGGAATAATATAGACGTCAATCCATCCTATGAATTTTGCTGTGACTAGAAAAGGAGAATTTCAGTTGAAGAATTTCATAGGTGTATATAAAAACCAGATGCTCATATCAAGCTATATCATCAAATTTAGTAATCCTAAAAGTCATAAGAAATCCATATGTCCTATAATATTCATAGGATTATACTGAGATCTTGTAGATTAATTCCTGAACATTTGACTGAAAGATAGTTCTGTATTTTCTGATTTTTAATATTTGTTTAGATCTTTGAAATTTCATAAGAACATAGAACATAAGAAGAGCCATGCTGAATCAGGCCAAAGCCCATTGAGTCCAACGTTCTGTGTCACACAATGGCCCACCAATTGTACATGGGGATCTTAAGAAGAAAGAGAAGGCAAAACCCTCCCTTTCCCTTGACCCCCAGCAAATGGTACTCAGAGGAATACTGCCTGCCTCAAACAACATAGAGGCGGCACATGGACATCCGTTTCAATAACCACCGATACACTTGGCATCCATGAATCTGTCTAATCCTGCCTTGGAACTATCAAGGCTGACAGCTGTCACAACCTCTTCTGGAAGTGAATTCCATAAACCAACGACCCTCTGGGTGAAGAAATATTTCCCTTGATTTGTCCTCGCTTTCTTACCTATGAGCTTTAGGGAGTGCCCCCTCGTCCTAGTATTGTGCGATAGAGAAAATAATTTTTCTCTATCCACCTTTTATATCCCATGCATGATTTTATACACTTCGATCAAGTCACCCCTTAAATGCCGTCTTTCAAGGCTGAAGAGACCAAGGCGTTACAACCTGGTTTTATAAGAGAGGTGCTCCATTTCTTTGATCATACTTGTCCTTTTTTGCACCTTTTCCAATTCCATTATATCCTTCTTGAGGTGAGGTGACCAGAACTGTACACAGTACTCCAAGTGTGGTCTCACCATCACTTTAGTGGAATTTTTCAATAATTATAGAGAAAGATATGACAATATATCAATAGGTATCTCAACATCAAAGATTATATAATTTCCCAGTCCCTAAATACTCATGTAATTCTGCTAATTATTTCATAACTAATTACCATACCTTGAACCAGAATCCTGACATCCCAACAGTAATACTTGAGAGAGAGAGAGAGAGAGAGAGAAAGACAGAGAGATGGGGAGGGAAGCAGTTGGCATCTAATTTCCATTCTTGGATTAGACAGATCAAAGACGAAATTGAATTATTCATTTTCTTTTTGTTGCTGTTTAATATTCACCACACATATTAACAGTTATACTTTTTCCTTTCATTTACGGTCTCCAACATTCCTTGAAAGGCTGTTTTTGTCGTTTCAGAATTTGACAGCTAGCTTTCACGTCCATGCCACTAGTACAACAAATATTTTCAGATTCATTTGTGCTAGTTTTTCCGATAATAGGAAACTGAGAATTTAAGTGGACACCTTCATAGGTTAATCAGTTGGGTTGGGTAATTGTATTGGTGAAGAGTTGAACACAATCTGCAGAAGCATTATTCTGACCCAGCTCCCCAAACATGACAAACCCTCTGTAAGTTGAAGCAATTATTCTTTTATTAGGAGCCCCAGCAGCCCCAGTGAAGTTTCTCTTTCACTTCAGGCTACCAAATCTGTCCAGCAGGGGAGATGAATAGTGGTCTGCCACATCTATTCATCTTCACCCCCTGCCTTTTATCCCCAGAGCTAGGATGGGGCTTTAGTTATTTATTTATTTATTTATTTATTGGATTTGTATGTCGCCCCTCTCCGCAGACTCGAGGCGGCTAACAACAGTGACAAAAAACAGCATGTAACAATCCAATACTAAACAACTAAAAAAAAACTTATTATAAAACCAAACATACATACAAACATACCATGCGTAAATTGTAAGGCCTAGGGGGAAAGAATATCTCAGTTCCTCCATGCCTGATGGCAGAGGTGGGTTTTAAGGAGCTTACGAATGGCAAGGAGGGTGGGGGCAATTCTGATCTCTGGGGGGAGTTGGTTCCAAAGGGCCGGGGCCGCAACAGAGAAGGCTCTTCCCCTGGGTCCCGCCAAATGACATTGTTTAGTTGACGGGACCCGGAGAAGGCCCACTCTGTGGGACCTAACTGGTCGCTGGGATTCGTGCAGCAGAAGGCAGTCCCTGAGATAATCTGGCTTTGCTAGAGCGGTGGCTCTTCCATTCCAATGATTGGCCCACAGATTTCCACTTCTCTCCTCTCTGCCTTCTGCACATGTGCACATCAGGCACTGGACCCAGCTGTTCCTCCTCTTCCTCATCAGACACCTCCAGACCTGGGGACTGTTGACTCTCCATCTGAGGGCTGACAGACAGCCAAGGCTCTGCCTCTGTTTCTCTCTTTGACAGTTCTATTCCCTCTTCCCCCTCAGAGGTCTCAGGTTGCCTTGATGCTCATCCTGACTCCCAAGCTTTCTCCTCATCTGATTTGGCTGCTGGTCCCTCCAGCAGCCACAACAAGCATACTGAAGACCAAACAAGAGAAAAAGCACCGAGCCCCAATAGTAAATAAATATAGAAAGCATAGTGGAGATGTCAAGAGATGATGCAAAGGAAGTCTGTCATTAAAAAAAAGAGTTGCGAGATTATTTGAGATAAGCACCGCCATCTACTTCTATAAGACCTTCTTTAACTCTGTTGTGGTTGGCTCTGGCCCAGCTCCTGCCCCAGGGAATGGGGAGGTGGATGCAGGGGAAACTTCAACCTGTCACAGGCCTGTATTATTGTCGACAGAATCAGTTCAGAGTTTAGTTTCCTTGGACGAAGAAGAAGGTGGGAGTGACTCGGCAGAAGAGGGCTTGGCACACAGCCAAGGCAGTCAATCTTCCTTATCTTCTATAGCTTCAGATGATGACATTTTGGACCCACGCTAGCGCAGAATTATGCGTAGAAGAGACCAAGTAAGAACACATTACAGGAAATAAGGGAGGCCACCTGTGTTTGGGTGGGGCTGCAGTAATTAGGACTGCTGCTATAAATAGCAGCATGTGGGTTTGGTCATTGTGGAAGAATATCTGCTGCAGTTTCGTCAGGAATCTTGTGTGCTGGACTTTGTTGCTTTTTCACGCCTTTGAAACCAAAGCAGAGCAGCGTGTGTGTGTGTGTGTCTCCCTTCGTTGGAAGAAGAAGGGGTGTGAAGTTTCTCCACAGCTGCTAGCTAAGTACTTAATGACTGCTTAAGGGACATTGTACAGACTACCAGGTTGTTTTGGGAAGAGTGCTCTTTGCAATACAAAAAGAGTGCTTAGTTTATTTTGACTTTTGTGATAAAGAACATTGTTTTGAATTTTCAAACGTGTGTGTGTCTGAAATTTGTACCCTTGAATTTTCGGGAGGCTCCTATCAAAGAGCCCGGCAGAACAAACTCTAGAATAAGGATAGGGTTAAAATTGTGTATGTAATTGTATGTCTGTGTGTCTGTGCTGAAAATTTAGGCTAAAGAAAAAAATCCTACTCTTGAGGCAAGTCAGATAGTTTCCCTGCCTTAGCTAAATCCAGGAAGGCGGTGGGGAAAATTAAGCAGCCATAGTATGCTCTGCAATTAGCTATGCTCGAGGCTGAGAAAATGAAAGTGTTTTGCTGTTCCCCTGATTCTGCCTTATTGGTAGTTTGAATAAATGGGGGAGGAGGAGGAATGGAATGCTATTTTGCATTGAATCTAACTTAAATCCCCAGAACCCATATACACATTGGAAAGTAATAAAACAAAAACTGGAGGGCAAGGTGTCTATGTTAAAAGAAGTGTAGTTAAATTATAATGGGGCAGGATGTTCAACAATCACAAATTATCCCTTTGCATTGTGTTGCAAGCCATTGGACTATTTTATTTTTATTTATTTATTTATTTATTTTGTCCAATACATAATACACATTGAAGAGAAAGATATGTAATAATGTAAGTAAAGAAAAGAATAGAAGAAAAGATATAAAAGTATAGGTGAACATATTTGAAAGGAAGAAAAGATAAATGAGATAAGGAGAGACAATTGGACAGGGGAAGGAAGGCACACTGGTGCACTTATGCACGCCCCTTACTGACCTCTAAGGAACCTGGAGAGGTCAATCGTGGATAGTCTAAGGGAAAAATGTTGGGGGTTAGGGGTTGACACTACTGAGTCAGGTAATGAGTTCCATGCTTCGACAACTCGGTTGCTAAAGTCATATTTTTTACAGCCAAGTTTGGAGCAGTTAATATTAAGTTTGAATCTTTTGCGTGCTCTTGTGTTGTTGTGGTTGAAGCTGAAGTAGTCATTGACAGGTAGAACGTTGCAGCATATGATCTTGTGGGCAATACTTAGATCGTGTTTTAGGCGACGTAGTTCTAAGCTTTCTAGGATTGATAGTCTTCTTTCGTAGGGTATTCTGTTTCGAGTGGAGGAGTGAAGGGCTCTTCTGGTGAAATATCTTTGGACATTTTCAAGGGTGTTGATGTCCAAGATATGGTATGGTTCCAGACAGATGAACTGTATTCAAGGATGGGTCTGGCAAAAGACTAGGACAGTGATGGCAAATATTTTTTCCTCAGGTGCCGAAAGAATATGCGTTCACATTATCATACATGCGTGAGTGCGCACACTGATCATTCAATGCCCGGTGAGGGTGAAAACAGCTTCTCCCACCTACCGGAGGCCCTCTGCAGGCCAGAAACAGCCTGTTTTCCAACCTCTGGTGGGCCCAGTAGGCTCGTGTTTTGCCCTCCCCAGGCTCCAAAGGCTTACCTGCAGCAAGGGGAGGGTAAAAACACTCCAGAAGCTCTCTGGAAGCCAAAAACACTCTCCCAGAGCATCTGTGTGAGCCAAAAATCAGCTGGATGGCACACACATTCACAATGGAGCTGAGCTTAGGCAACAGCTTGCATGCCAGCAGATATGGCTCCCCGTGCCACCTGTGGCATCCGTGCCATAGGTTTGCCATCACTGAACTAGGACATAGGGGGAAGTCTGGAGGGCATGGAAGTTGTTTGAGATTAAAGATTCCTCTTTTGGATATCAGAGCAATAAACAGCAGGAGCATTTCCATCTAGGATTTTAACCTGGATTAATAATTTTGAAATAGGTGGCTTGATCAGATAAAGTAAGACAAACTAATTCTAGAGAATTATTTATTTTATATATTATTTTACTTATTAATTTGTTATGCCACCCACCTCCCGAAGAAGATGATTTTGGGCAGTCAGTTTAAGGAATTAATTTCTCATATTCTTTCTTTGAATCTTGACTTACTCCATATTTCTTGACATTATTTCCCAGTCCCAGATATTATTTCCCAGTCCCAGATAAAAAAGGAGGAATCATTGCTTTTGTCCAGTTGGAGGCCTTTGACCTGAATGATTGCTAAAACTTTAAAAAGTCTCTGGTTGTCTTCATCTTCAGCAGGAACATAAATTAAAATGCTGTCGATAAATAATGAAACACCTTCATATTGGAATGGGACAACTTGCCATAGCCAATTCACTGTGGCCAACTCACCACGGCCAACTCAATGAGTCCAACACACCACAGGATAATTTAACAATTCGTCATTCACAAATAACAACAACAACAACAATAATAATAATAATAATAATAATAATAATAATAATAATTTATTAGACTTGTATGCCGACCCTCTCCAAAGACTCAGGATGGCTCACAATAGCAATAAAACAATACAATACAAATCTAATGGTTAAAACTATAACTAAAAACCTGCTACATATAATTCTATCCCTCCTTTTGCATCCTACAATTTCTTTGATATTGGTGTACCTCTTGTCTCCAAGAGAGTTATTTTGCAGCGAGTTGGCCATGGTAAGTTGGCTATGGCAAATTGGTATGAATCAACATTTAATAAATTGTGTGGCCTTGATACAAACATATTTTCGGAGAGGGGCGGCATACAAATCCAAATAATAAATAAATAAATAATAAATATTTCTCCTGTACATATGCATATAGAAATTACATACATTAAAATATCATCAGATCTAGAAACAAACTCTACCAGCTTCAGAGGTTATAGAATAGAATTTTTATTGGCCAAGTGTGATTGGACACACAAGGAATTTGTCTTGGTGCATATGCTCTCAGCGTACATAAAATAAAATATACATTTGTCAAGAATCAAGTGGTACAACACTTAATGATTGTCATAGGGGTCAAATAAGCAATGAAGAAGCAATATTAATAAAAATCTTAGGATATAAGCAACAAGTTACAGTCATACAGTCAACATGGGAGGAAATGGGTGAAAGGAATGATGAGAAAAACTAGTAGAATAGAAGTGCAGATTTAGTAGAAAGTCTGACAGTGTTGAGGGAATTATTTGTTTAGTAGAGTGATGGCGTTCGGAAAAAAACTGTTCTTGTGTCTAGTTGTCTTGCTGTGCAGTGCTCAGTAGCGACGTTTTGAGGGTAGGAGTTGAAACAATTTGTGTCCAGGATGTGAAGGGTCAGTAAATATTTTCCCCGCCCTCTTTTTGACTCGTGCAGTATAAAGGTCCTCAATGGAAGGCAGGTTGGCAGCAATTGTTTTTTCTGCAGTTCTGATTATCCTCTGAAGTCTGTGTCGGTCCTGTTGGGTTGCAGCACCAAACCAGACAGTTATAGAGGTGCAGATGACAGACTCAATGATTCCTCTGTAGAACTGTATCAGCAGCTCCTTGGGCAGTTTGAGCTTCCTGAGCTGGCGCAGAAAGAACATTCTTTGTTGTGCTTTTTAGATGATGTTTTTGATGTTAGGTGACCATTTTAGGTCTTGAGATATGATAGAACCTAGAGATTTGAAGGTTATGTGCAACAATAGACTGTGGTTGTCATGGAAGAGACTATAACCCCTTCTTTGTGCTTGCTCCGTCCCTGTTGACAATTTGTGTTTATTTTTTAAGGAGTATGTTAATGGTTTCCATGCTTTTAATATTTAATTACTTTACTAGTTCTTCATAATGCTGAACCTGTACAGCAGATTTTAATCTATTTTTTTTTTATTGTTCCAATTTCTCACTGAATCGTATTCTTAATCCTGTTTACGGATATTGAATGCCAATTGCTTGCAAATGGAAGATTGGGTGTGGCTACAAAGACCAAAGGTATCATTTTATAAAACAGGCCTTTGTGCTCTGAAAGGAGCAGAGTGGCAAGAAGGACTCTATCGGGGTCTAGTTGCTATGGTTATATAATGGCTTCTGTTTTGTTCAATCCAAGCTCTCCGTGCTTTAGTAACAATGCTGAATTTATTTTTTATTTGTTGAAACCCGCACAACTTCAGCAACATTATTAAAATGGAGATTAAAATGTTAACATTTCAACCTTTCCTGCAAGTCAATAATACCGCCATACTTTTTTATTTGTTCAAATCTCAGATATTCCTCCATTTTTAAATGCAAAAGGTAACAAGAGAACCAGAACTGCTTATAGAAAGGTGACAGCTGGTAGAAAAAGATAATGATGATGATTAGAAAGGCTACTGTAATTGCTACAGGAAGAGAGCAATCTCTTTGCGTTGGAGTTTCTGGTTAGCAGTTCAAAATTCATAGGCTATTATTAATTAAATTTTAACACACAAATAGATATGTATGTACGGTACATTTATTTTAAAAAAATGTTGAACCAGACTATTAAACCCACCAGAACTAATGGGCAGCAAGGCTGGAGCCTGGGGTCAATAGAGTTGAATGGGTATTATGGGTAACTCCAATTAATAAATAATAAATAAATTATAATGGGTCCCTGACTTTTCTTGATTTCTTGTTTTTAAATCGCATATTTTTATCATTATGGTTATCTGTCACAAGATGGGTGGCCACATACATCTTTTAAATAAATAAATAATGATAATATCCCCTCTTTCATCGCTTTATAATAGTTGATAATCAGTTGTATTTCTGCCTTTGAGCCAGAGGCTCCATGAAGCCATGATTAGAAGTCATTGAGAGCAAACTATCTTCAATCAATCTTTCATAATAATTATGAATATAATTATCTGCAAGACCGCCTTCTGCCGCACAAATCCCAGTGGCCAGTTAGGTCCCACAGAGTTGGTCTTCTCTGGGTCCCGTTGACTAAACAATGTCATCTGGAGGGACCCAGGAGAAGAGCTTTCTCTGTGGCGGCTCCGACCCTCTGGAATCAACTCCCCCAGAGATTAGGACTGCCCCCACCCTCCTTGCCTTTCGTAAACTCCTTAAAACCCACCTCTGTCGCCAGGCTTGGGGGAACTGAGACATCACCCTCCTTGCCTATGTAATTTTGTGCATGATATGACTGTGTGTATGTATTTTATGTATTGGGGTTTTTTTCCCTTTTTTTTCTTTTTAGACTTTGTAATGTAAAACTGTTATTTTAGATTTTAATTATTAGATTTATTACCATGTATTGTTTTTATCACTGTTGTGAGCCACCCACAAGTCTACAGAGAGGGGTGGCATACAAATAATAATAATAATAATAATAATAATAATAATAATAATAATAATAATAATAATAATAATATTTTTAATTAATTATTTTTAATTATACTTTGTGGGGTTGCATAAATTTAATTGCTTGCTATGCAGAGCTTGTCTACACTGAGACATTTGTCATTCAACTGACTGGGCCTTTAGGCAAAGGGAAACCCTCCCAGTTCTGAGTAGGAAAACTGCTTTGGATATGTTAAATTTTTGCCCAATGCACAATAAAACATGACATCCAAACTTAAACTAAGGGAATAAATGAATCATGCTTTTTAAAAAATGTACATAGAAAATCTAGGTGACTATAAGATTTCTAAATAGATACTTCTACCTCTGTGAGTAAGTTGTACATTATTACCTCACTTTTGGTTCCGCAAAAGTTCGGCGTTCGGGAGGCCGCTGGGAAGCCCCGCCGCCCGGCTGTCACCTTTTAAAACAGACGTGGGGCTTCCCAGCAGCCTCCTAAACCCGAACGCCAAACCCGAACTTCTGGGTTTGGCATTTGGGAGGCCTCCGAGACACCCCCCCCCCCCCGGCTGTTTTAAAAGGTGACAGCCTGGCGGTGGGGCTTCCCGGAGGCCTCCTGAACACTGAACCTGGAAGTTCGGGTTTGGCGTTCGGGTTCAGGAGGACGCTGGGAAGCCCCCCGGCTGTTTCAAAAAGCGACAGGCGGGCGGCAGGGCTTCTCGGCAGCGGCGGCAGGTT
Organism: Erythrolamprus reginae; assembly: GCF_031021105.1. Classification (NCBI taxonomy): domain Eukaryota; kingdom Metazoa; phylum Chordata; class Lepidosauria; order Squamata; family Dipsadidae; genus Erythrolamprus; species Erythrolamprus reginae. Next base: position 199,515,130 of record NC_091952.1, read on the forward strand.
CGTAAGAAGAAACAAGTTCGTAAGAAGAGGCAAAAAATTTCTGAACCCCGGGTCCGTATCTCGGGTTGTTCGTAAGACGAGGGGTTCGTATCATGAGGTACCACTGTATTTTGCAAATTCATTACAATGTCAGTATTATTAGTTGTGTTGTAAAGAAATGTGTCTCTAACACCATTAGTCCCCAACATGTGTCTTAAGAACACAATCCTGCCTATAAAATAGAGTGCTATAATAACAACAGCTATAGCTTCAAAAATAGTCCCCTTTAGAGAAATAGTTATAACATTACTAAATGTTCTAGCTTGAAATAACAAATCTGGGATAATGTAGATGATAAACGAGTAACCAGACAAACTGTAGGGAAACTCAACAACTCTGTATCTATGAAAATATAGAAGCTGGTGAAGCAACGGTACAAAATTCTGTTGGAGGGATTTAAGAAATTCCAGGGTATGTTTCCATTTATCCTGAAATATACATAACTTTGAAATATTCACAAAATATTAAAGGAAAGTGAAGAGTGTCTAAATGTAAGTTGTTGTTTTTCTTATTAGCTTAATTAATTGATTTTAATTAGTATAATTATAACCATTAAAATGATATTTTAGTAATGTATTGATAAAAAACTATAGATATTAGAATTGATTTTAATTATATGAATTATAATATAAAAATGGAAATATAGAAATAGATTTAATAAGAAAGCAGAGTACCATAAATTGTATTTCTGTACTGATCTGACCATAGTTAGCCTTTTTTGGGGGTATTATTTAGACTTCTAGGATAAGCGGAGCGATGGTAGCTCCTTAAATGTTAAATGTTGATTGTATTGTTTGTCTTGAAGAAAAATAATAAAAACATGATTAAAAAAAGGAAAGTGAAGAGTGAACAAGTCATGTATGCCTGGTCTTTAAATATATTTTTCATATAAGAATATTATAAATAATTATTTAGTGTTAACAATGTCATCCTACTAAGCTCTTTAGCTACAGATGCAACAGTAACATGAAGGAAGAATAAAGCATCTAGCATTGCATGCACGAACCGGTAGCAATGCAATTTAGAACCCACTACTGGATTGAATCCATATTGGTTAGTCATAGGTAAGAAGAGCCTGCTTTCATTTCTGCAAGCAGGTATGCAGTAAGAAGCAATCACAGTTTTTTCGTTCTGTTCCTCACTTGATATTACAACACATAGGGAATTTTTAAAAAGATAATGTGTCAGGATAATTAATGGGATCAAAAAATTACCCAAGCAGTTACTCATTCTATGACCAGGAGTTGAATTCATTCAGTTGCAACTTACTATCAGGATAAAAGATGACAAAAAAGCTTCATCTATTTTAGAAATAGGCATTTTAGCTACCAAAAATACATAAACTCTTTAAAAGATACCCTTTAAATAATATTGTCAACATTTCTCCCTATATAGATGAGCTATATTCATTTATTTAATTCAAATATTTGTGATAAAGGTTTCTGAAAACAGCCATTAGGGGTTTTTCAAGTCAATGGCCATTTTGGCTATTGAGTGGCTTGTTGGGTGATGGACTCCAAAAAGTAGAGGGTGCTGTGTCCGCATAGTAACAGCCGGCTGTCAGAATCTAGCTCGCGTATCCCTCTCCAGGGTGCTGATTGGGCGCGTTAGCCCAGTTACTCGTAAGCGGGAAGTTTTCTCTGTATTCATTGGTAGCTGCCTCAGAAGGCGTGCTGTATATAAGCCGGTGTATTCATGTTTGTGCTGCAAGCCTATACCTGCCCTGTTGGCACGACCTGTCATTAAACTGTCATGTTTGATTAAAGGCCTCAGTTATTATACTGGCGACGAGAATCCAACCCTGCCTTTCCTTCTCGCATCTATATCTGCAGTAAGTGAAAATGTCTGTACAGCTTACTTTTCCCCCTTTCAACCCACAAGGGGAGACCTGGGACTCTTATGTCGCCCAGTTCGACTGTTTCCTAATCTCAAATGGGTATACCGAGATTTCTGGGGACCGCAAAAGATCTTATTTTCTCGGTTTCTGCGGCCCCGAGATGTTTGAGATGGCCAGGGCTTTATTTGCTCCAGTCTCCATACACGATGTGCCTTGGCAGACGTTCCTGTCAACGCTTCAAGATCATTATGCCCCAGCCCCATCCCGCTGTGCCCGGAGATACGTCTTTTACCAGAGGAATCAGGCGGAGGGGGAATCAATTAATTAATTTGTGGCCGCTCTCCGCCGGGCTGCTTTATATTGCGAGTTTTCCGACTTGAATGATTATTTGCTGGACAGGCTAGTATTCGGAGTCCGGGATGGCCACCTTAAACGCCGCTTGTTAGCCACCCGGGAATTAACTTTTCAAACGGCATTAGCTGAGGCTCGTGCTTTTGAGCTTTCCACACAATCTCTGGCAGCCATGGACAGTTCCGTGAATGCAACGGCCAAAGGGCCAGCTGTGCCAGAGAAACCTAAAGCCGCTGCGGAAAAGGAGGACAGCAGCGAGGCTGAGGAGGAGGAAGTCTGCCGGCTGGGGGCTTCTCGGGGTTGTGAGCCTCCTGCTAGCCGCCCCCGTCCCCCTCTATCCCCTTGCAGAGGATGTGGGGGAAACCATTATCGGTCCAATTGCCCGTTCAAGGAAGCGGCTTGTCGGCGTTGTGGGGCCAGAGGCCACATTGTGAGAGTCTGCCGTTCCCGTAGGTCCCCTCCAGCCGCCCCTAGAGAGCAGAAGGAGTTCCAAGGATTCAATCCCCGCTGGCAGAGGAGATTTTCTTCCACAAAGAGGGATGACTGCAATGCCATTTATAGCTGCCCGCGCCCAGCAAGCACTTATGTGAGGAAAACATCGGTTTCTACAGAGAAGATCTCCGTGATGGTTTGCCTGGGAGGCGTGAATTGCTCCATGCAAGTGGATACGGGCTCTGCTCATTCCTTGGTTTCCTGGGCCATGATAAAGAGATGCATGCCCTGCTTGAGCAAGAATCGCTTACAGCCATGTACTGTGACTTTACGGGACTACCAAGGGGCACCCATTCCGGTGTTGGGGGAAGGGAGATTCCCTGTCAGATTCAAATCGTTCACGGGCAAGTTGCCTCTTATGGTGGTGGATGGGCCATTTTCCAGCCTCCTGGGTTTAGACTGGTTCAAGTCTCTGGGGCTTTCTGTTTCGGGGGTGAACGCTGTTAGGGGGGGGTCTGTATTTAATGAGCTTACTAAGGAATTCCCCTCAGTCTTCGATGACAAGCTGGGTTGCTACACGGGAACCCCGATTTCTTTTAGCCTTGACCCCAAAGTGCCAGCGGTGAGGCTGAAACCTCGCAGGGTGCCCATTCCCCTCAGGCCAAAGGTTGATGCTGAATTAGACCATCTGATTGCCCAAGGGGTGTTAGAGCCGGTTGACCAGGCTGTTTGGGAGACCCCAGTGGTCATCGCTTTTAAGGGGGATGGGGGTTTGAGATTATGCGGGGACTATAAATGCACTGTCAATAAGGCTCTGGCTCACCACTCGTACCCGCTCCCAGTGGTGCAGCAGTTACTCCACACTCTGGGTAATGGTAAGCTCTTTGCCAAGCTCGACCTATCCCAGGCTTACCAGCAGCTCCCCATGGACCCCATGACTGCTGAGGCCCAGGCGATTATCACACATAGGGGGGTTTTCAGGTGCCATAGGCTACAATTTGGGGTCTCTATTGCACCGGGTATGTTTCAAGGATTAATGGAGCATTTGTTGTATGGGCTGGAAGGCACGGTGCCCTACTTTGACGATGTCCTGGTCTCGGGGAGTTCCGAGGACGAACTACTTCGCAGGGTAAAGAAGGTACTGGTCAAGTTTCAGGAGGCGGGACTCAAACTCAAATCAAAGAAGTGTGTCTTTGGGGTTCCAGAGGTTGATTTCCTGGGTTTCAGGGTGGATGAAAAGGGAATCCATCCCACCCCAGAAAAGACTAGGGCCATATGGGATGCCCCCAGACCCCAGTCGAGGGAGGAGCTGCAGGCTTTCCTGGGTCTCTTGAACTTCTATGCGGTCTTTATCCCGCATAAGGCTTCGGTGGCAGAACCGTTGCATAGGCTGCTGGACAACCGGTCTGCCTGGCACTGGGGGGAGAGGGAAGAAGCTTCTTTCAGAGGGGTCAAAGGGATACTCACCTCAAATAGCGTCCTGGCACAATATTCCCCAAGTCTGCCATTAATTCTTACCTGTGACGCCTCCCGGTACGGAGTGGGGGCAGTCCTCAGCCATAGATTGCCAAATGGCTCGGAAGCCCCTTTGGCGTTTTTTTCTCGGACCTTGGCCGCGGCGGAAAGAAACTATGGGCAAATAGATAAGGAGGCATTAGCCCTTGTGGCGGGAGTCCGCCGTTTCCACGAATACTTGTATGGAAGAAGGTTCGAGTTAGTAACGGACCACCAGCCCTTGTTAGGGTTACTATCAGGTAACCGCCAGAGCCCAGCTGTGTTGTCTCCACGTATGACACGCTGGATTGTTTTTTTGGCCAATTACACCTACACCTTAATATATAAACCGGGTCGCCACATTGCGCACGCCGACGCACTCAGCAGATGCCCTATACCTGAAGAATTAACAGACCCCACACCCGCCAGCTCCATTTTTGCTCTGACAGAAGGACCGTTAGTGCTAGCTGCTCCAGAGGTGTCTAGGGAGACAGGAAAAGATCGCATTTTGGCCCAGGTAAGGCAATGGGTTTTAAGGGGGTGGCCACTCGCTGCCCCAGCTGACCAATTCATTCCTTTTTTTCGCTGCCGCACTGAGTTCTCAGTGGAGAAGGGAGTTCCTTTGAGGGGTGGCAGAGTGGTTATACCAGGTAAACTGAGGAACCAGGTGTTGTCTCTGCTGCACAAAGGTCACCCCAGTATAGTGAGGATGAAGGGTTTGGCCAGGGATTACGTATGGTGGCCAACCTTAGATAAGGAGGTGGAGCAGCGTGTGGCTGACTGTGCTGTATGCCAGGAGAGCAGGTCCATGCCCCCCCGTGCTGAACCTTTGACTTGGGAGCCACCTGCCGGCCCCTGGACATGCTTGCACATAGATTTGGCCGGTCCCTTCATGGGGCAAACTTTCTTAATCACTGTAGATGCATATTCCAAATGGGTGGAGGTGGCCCAGTTACAGTCCACTCAGTCACAGGCCATTATTGAGACTCTGATGACCCTATTTGCCACACATGGATTTCCGGACCTATTAGTTTCGGATAATGGCCCGCAGTTCACATCTGTCCTGTTTGAGTCATTTTTAGCAACTGCAGGTATTAGACATGCCTTAACCTCGCCTTGGCATCCGGCCAGTAATGGCCAGGCGGAACGGGCAGTTCGGACAGTTAAAGAGTCCCTCAAAAGGTTGCCCCAGAATTCTTGGAAAGCCAGGTTGGCTGGTGTGCTCCTAGCCCAACATACTACCCCATGTGTAACCACGGGAAGGACACCAGCGGAGCTTTTGATGGGTCGCAAGTTGAGGATTATACTTGACAGGCTGCACCCAGGGTACACGGCAGCAGTGCAATGGCCTGAAGCAGCCGGACGAGAGGTGTCAGTGGGAGACGCGGTATTTGCCCGTGCCTATTCGGGCCAGAAGAATTGGGAGAAAGGTACGGTATGCAGGGAACTGGGGCCTCGTTCGTTCGAGATAGAGTTGAGGGACGGGCGAATTTGGAGAAGACACCTGGATCAGGTCAGACTTAATAGAGAAGGAATGTGTGGAGACCGGGAAACCGATGAGTTTCAGGGGGAGTGTTTTCAGGAACCGCCCACGGCAGAAGAGAGTTCAGGAAATTCATCCTCGGCAAATAGCAGGGAGGCGGAGGCGGTTCAGGCTCCCCAAGCTATCCACCCGGCTGAGATCGCCGGTTCGGGACATTCCGCAGAGCCCCGGCGCTCCGAGAGAATCTGTCGCAGACCGTCATATTTAAAAGATTATGTCTGTGTCAGCCGAAGGGGCAGGAGTGCTGTGTCCGCATAGTAACAGACTGTCAGAATCTAGCTCGCGTATCCCTCTCCAGGGTGCTGATTGGGCGCGTTAGCCCAGTTACTCGTAAGCGGGAAGTTTTCTCTGTATTCATTGGTAGCTGCCTCAGAAGGCTTGCTGTATATAAGCCGGTGTATTCATGTTTGTGCTGCAAGCCTGTACCTGCCCTGTTGGCACGACCTGTCATTAAACTGTCATGTTTGATTAAAGGCCTCAGTTATTAAAGAGGGTATTGCCAAACTAAAAACAATTTTCATTTTTCTTAGCTATTCAAAGCAAATGGCCAATTAAACTGTACATTGCTATATGGGACAGGGCAGTTAGTAAAGGATTCTTTAAAGTGTAACAACTTGCCTTGAGAAGTTGTGAATGCTCCAACACTGGAAGTTTTTATGAAGATGTTGGATAACCATTTGTCTGAAGTGGTATATGGTTTCCTGCCTAAGCAGGGGGTTGGACTAGAAGACCTCCAAAGTCCCTTCCATGGAATAGAATGCATGGAAACCTGAATGGGAGAGAGTGAAAACATGACATTAAAAAAGAAGGATAATTTTTATAGAACAAAACAATCTGTTGGGACATGATGGTCCCAGGTTATAGACACTCTCATTGTTCAATCCTATGCACATAAGCTCAGTAAGATACTTAACTGATTACCTTCTTAAATTTCAAATCTAGTAATTTAAATTTAATTTGTAAACTAACTGGAAGCTGGGAAAAGGTTTTTTTTTTTAATATCAGAAAAACATATTGAACTGAATGATGGTTATGTGGTTTGTAAGTTTTATCTAAAGACAAATCAAAAGGTGGATATTACAGCAACAAGTAATCAGTACTACTAAACATAAGTAGCATTGTGAAATAATGTTGTTTAATGTACTTAATGTGAAAATACTCTGGTTGTGGATCCAACTTTAAAACACAGTAAAATAGAAAACAGTATTTGTAAAACAGGGTAAATAAAGTCTAGAATTCTTTTAATTAATGCTGCAACTGAATATGCTGAAATCTGGGATAATATAAATACATTAAAACTATTATTTTGCCATGTTACGGTCTGTGGATTTGGTAATCAGGGGGTTAAAATGGCAGTAGAAGCCTGACACGGATGGGGGAGAAATGCAGTGAGGTAGTGAAAATGGAGCTCCATCCCATAGCATCCAATTTGCACTGAAAGATGTTGAAAGAAAATGCAGGGCGTCCTGCATAAGCCACACCCACAGTGTGCTAGTAAAAATTTTGGTAGCCCTTCACTGCTCCCAAACCAGAGGTGGGTTCCTCCCGATTCAGACCAGTTCACCCAAACTGGTAGCAACCAGCTGGTGATGTCACAGTGTCACGGAACCAGTTTGATCGGTGACAGTCCGTGGATCCCGCCATCTTTTTTTGGGGGGGGGGATTTTAATTTTTCTTTTAAATCCCAGATTTCTTTCTTCTATGCATGTGCAGAAACCTAGTTTCCGGCACTGCGCATGCATCACCATCTTGTTTTCAGCTTTTTAAAAAATATATATATCTTTTTTCAGCACTGTGTATGTATCAGAACTAGATCAGTCGCTGTTTTGTGATACCTGGATTTTATAAGCCTGATTGCTTGATTGCTTGATTGATTGCTTGATTGCTTGATTGCTTGATTGATTGGTTGATTTATTGATTTATTGATTTATTTATTGGTTGGTTGGTTGGTTGGTTGGTTGGTTGGTTGGTTGGTTGGTTGGTTGGTTGGTTGATTGATTGATTGATTGATTGATTGATTGATTGATTGATTGGATTGGATTTGTATGCCGCCCCTCTCCGGAGACTCGGGGCGGCTAACAGCAATAATAATGCTAAGATTATTTCTATTTATCACAAAAAAACCTTGGTTTTTTAAAATAAAGTTATCAGTTTTCTGAAGGACTTTAAAAAAATCATTAGCTTTTTAAAAAAATCATCCCAAAATGAGCTTTAAAAATTGATAGCTGTTCTTCAAACAAGTGAGCTGATCAAGTGCAGGAAGCAGGTGGCTGAGACATAGCTAATTTTTTTTACTGTTCCGTAAATGCATTCATTTCCCCTCTTCCGCTAAGGAACTGTTTCAAAAATATTTCATTTTATCACTTGCATTTCTTCTGAGTCATTGCATAATCAGATAGCTTTTTTTTTGTTTTGGGGGGTTTGGGGTACACTGTTCCACTTTAGAAAAATATCTGCCTGAAACCCCCCCCCCCCCCCCAGAATTAACAGGGTTGCACAGGAGCAATTAATGGTCAGTTCTTTATTCAGTTCTTTGTTATTGGTTGCCTGCTTTATGAGAAAGAAGGACATCAAATAATAGAAAGACAGAGATTATTATAAGCCTGGCGGTGACAGCTGGGAAATCTAAGCAATCTGATTCATGAACAAGTTTTGGGGGGATAAGATAAGTGTTAAACAAAAGGAAAAAAAATACTGTATTGTAAATCAAAAGGCATGCTTTTGCAACAAGAAGGTGGATTTAAGGGCACCATTGTTAAGGAGGATGGAATGGCGAGATAACCAGGTGTGGAAGCTTGATTAGAGTAGAATGCCTGCAGTTTCTCACCAGCTTCCAAACTGAGGTTGCCTCCTGGACAAATCTTTTGTGGGCTTCCTCATTGTTTTTGCTGTGTTCAGATTAAAAGCACTCCTTTGGAAGCAGAGACATGATTGTTCTTGGGTCACACAGCAGAGCTGCTCCAATTTACATAGGTGGGAGTAGGACATAGCGGAGGAGAGGGGGGTTGCATCAGTGTGGGAGAAGGTTAACAGCAAGGTGGAGGGAGAGACAATTTGCAGCTTTATTTCATTATTTTTCCATTACAGCTGATCCTTTTTCCCCACAACATTCTTCTTTTCTTGATCCCCTCCACATCTTCTTACAACTCTCGGGCATCTTTCAGATGGCAAATCAAATACTGCAGGAACATTGGAAGTTTTTAAGAAGATGTTGGATAACCATTTGCCTAAAGTGGTGTAGGATTTTCTACCTAAGCAGGGGGTTGGACTAGAAGATCTTCAAGGTCCCTTCCAACTATTCTATTCTATTCTATTCTATTCTATTCTATTCTAGTCTAGTCTAGTCTAGTCTAGTCTAGTCTAGTCTAGTCTAGTCTAGTCTAGTCTATGAGTATATTTGTCGGGACCTGAAGCCTAAGTTAATTAACTATAGCAAAACTATGAAGACATAGGAAACAATTCCAGCAATTGATGTTTATTAAACATGGGTTTTGTTTTTTCTGTAATCAGCATTCAATTTATTGTGATTCTTTTTTCCAATTACTCTACATAAGGGAGCTAAAATAGCTCCCTTTTTTTTGGATAGGAGACACAGTTTCCATCTGTTTGATGTTTTAATAATGCCCTAATTTATAACAGTTTCTTTACTTTTGACTATGCAGAAACCAACTTTTATATCAATACATCACATTTCTCAACCTAGCTTTTGGTATTCTTGACGACAATGGGAACTGAAATCCTAAACGGGTCGAGATCAAACACCGTCAGGAAACTCATATAAATGTTCTCAGTGTTATCCATTGTCACTTGTTTTCATTATGGTAGCCTTAGAATAAAAATAAAAATATCATTTCAATCATAGATTCATGTCAGGCTGAGATAATTTGTGCAGGTAGTTCATTAGAGAGAAAAAGAAGAATGAAGGCAAAGAGGAGGAAGAATAGCAGTATTTTAACATTTAATTTGTCTACATTAAGTAACAAATCTAAACTACAACTAATATTTGCAAAAGATTGGGATTTCATTTAACCAAAATAATATAGTAATAGTCAATTTAATTTCTAGCTAAATTCACCAATTAAAAAAGATATATCTTGACTTGTGAGTACAAATTTATAAGGAACACTGCTGGAATGGAAGCAGAGATTTCAGGGAATTGGAGAACACATGTACATGTACAATACGATAACTATTTTTATTTTCCATCCCTATAACATATTGTACATATGTCTCTGGGTTAAACATGCTATATATGGATTGCAAAAATATTCAGACCATTATTGGAGAATAAAAAATATATATACTGTATTCTGCATTTTTTTCATTTATATAGGATGGTTGTCCAGGTATATTTTATGCCATATGCTCATTTTCTCTCTTTAATTGCTATTTTCTATCTTTTTGTGGGTGAGATCATCCAAGGGTATCATCAATATGCGGATGATACCCAGTTGTACATCTCCACCCCATGTCCAGTCAACGAAGCAGTGGAAGTGGTGTGCCAGTGCCTGGAGGCTGTTGGGGTCTGGATGGGTGTCAACAAGCTCAAACTCAATCCAGACAAGATGGAGCGGCTGTGGGTTTTGCCTCCCAAGGACAATTCCATCTATCCGTCCATTACCCTGGGGGGGAATTAAGAAAAGGGAAAGAGGGAGTGGGCACAGAATCTTAAGACTCAGGATATGCACAGGTTGTCTTCCTTAGTCTCATCTCAAAATATTTTGTATGGAGGAGAGAGAGAGAGAAAATGAAAATGTGCTGATCATTCAGAAAGCATGAAATGTCCTTGTGTGTGTGGAATGAATTGGAAATGCCTTTCAGATTTGATGTTAAAATGCAGCACAAATGTGAGCAAGAGAAGAAAAGACATTTTCTCCTTTATGGGTTACTTACAGGTCAGTTGTCAGATAGTCATGAATACGATCAACCTCTAAATTTGCTAGTCCTGACCAGGATACCATTAGATTTTTCTTTGTAAAAAAAAAAAATCTTTCTGAAAGGAAATAATGTCTTTTAATATGAATGAGCTAATCAGAAAGCTCTTAATTAGACGTGGAGAAATATTAAATAGAAACATAATTAAAGAAGTAATTACTGTTCATATTACTCTGGCTCATGAAAATCTATGATGAAGTATTGTGCTGACTGGCTGGGGAATTCTGAGAGTTGAAGTCCACAGATATTAAAGTTGCTAAGGTTGGAAGAACACAGCCATATATGGTAGTGGTACAATAATGCTCAATACTCAAATTTATGTTAACATGCTGTTCTGTTTGGCTCAGGAGCAATAGATTTCACTAAGCCATCTGGATACAACAAATCATTATGTATGGTACTTTACTTAGTTAAGTTGTATGTGGTAAATTGGAACTTTAGAAAATTCAAATAAATACAGGGGCAGCGCAAATATTAGTACTAAGTAGTAAATTATATTCCTGTAAGCAAAGACCTGTTGTGGTTCATCCTGAGTCAGATGAAAGACCAGCTGCGTCTCTGCTGGCTCCATGCCCGGGGGACGATGAGAGCGAAGAGGACAGTTCTGGGCAGTCGGACAGGGGAGATTACAGTCAGGAATGTGACGAGGAAGAACAGCCTGGGAGCCCTGGGGAGGGGCTCTCTCAAGCCAGTAGCTTGGAGTCTCTGGAGTCATTAGGTGATGAAGCACAAGCTGTCATTAGTCTGCAACAGAGACGTATAGATCAAAGGAGGGATCAATTGAAGAAATATTATCACCGGTGAATGAGGAACACCAGAGGGGGGGGGGTCCTCATTAGCAGGGAAGGGTTTATAAGGTAGGCAAACTCTTTCTACAGTGCGGAATGTTATCAGAGTGGAGTTGCTGTAATCTGCATTGTCTCTCAGCATTTCTGTTCCTGGCTTGTGGCCCAGCAGTCTTTAAGACCCGTGGGAGGTGTATGTCTGTTATCTACAGCCTCGTCTTGGTATCAAGTATCCTGTGTTTCTATATGAACAATTGCCTTCATGTATCCATTTGGAGTTCCAGTGTTTTCCTGATTTGTAAGGACATTTTCTGTTGGCTTCTTTTCTCTTTACCATTATAAAACTGTGTTTGGATTCTACCGGTGTGTCTGGCTTATCTTTTTGGGTTGGTCATAGCTTCCGGAGTGACCCAGACAGAACAAGACTGTACCAAAATTCAAAGATATAAAACCAAAACCAGAGCAGTTTAAATGCATTGATGATCTAAGAACATGAAACAAACCAAAGATCTACAATATTCAGTATTCCTTCATTGTAATTAACTCCAAAGCCTGATACGTGGATAAGAATTGTCTTATTCTTAGAACTGAGCAGGAAAAACTGTGGGTTTTGTGGCTTATGTCTATTCGTATTTACACACTCATTTGAAACAGTTAATTACTTGGTAGAGATCTCTACCTGATTCCCAACTTAAACAATCTAAGGCAGAAATTTGAATTGAAGCTTTCTGATTAAATAAAAAGAGTAAATAATACTATATAGGAACACTTAGTTACCCTTTGATATATAACTGTAATTACCAAGTTTCCATAGCAATAATTACCAAGGGCCAATAACTATGAAAAATAAGTTTGGTGCTGAATTATGACAATTGTATCATCAGCATATGTGTAGTAATAAACATATTCTTTCACACATTGTAACTAGCAAGAAGGAGTCTCTTTACCTTTCTGAAGCAATATCATTTACAAATGGAGCTAGCTAATTTATTTCTATCAACAGATTATATGTAGCACAAAAGTCAGTGGTTTATGTTTATTAAACAGCTGAACCAATCAGAAACAATGAGCTAATGTTTAATATACAATACAGAATTAGCTTATTCTTAAGGGAATACAATTTTTGGTTACATTGAATGATAAATACTCCTGTATTCATATTGGCACCATATTATAGCTAAAGTCGGTACTGTATTACTGAAGAGTACTGAACTTTTATCTATGAAGAAGAAATTGTTGGTTTCTTTTGCATAATGGTAACCAGTGGTTCTCAACGTTTCTAATGCCATGACCCCTTAATACAGTTCCTCATGTTGTGGTGACCCCCAACCAGGGGTGGACAGCAGGCAGGACGCGATGCGTGCGCAGCTCCAGCTGATCGCCGGCTGTCACTTCTTGGATTACTGGTCTCAGATCAGCTTTCCTTTTTTCCCTCTGCTGCTGCATCTGAGCTCCTTGCTTTTTTCCTCTTTCCTCCTTCCTGGCCTCAGACGAGCTTCCCTCTCTCCTCACACGGCCACCTCCCGCCCGAGGTGCAAGCAGAAGGCATGGGTGGAAGCAGCACTGGCAGCATTTATGCTTCTGGTAGCATCCATTCGCCTAGTTACCCAGCCAACCAGGAAGGAGAGCACAGGAAACGTGAAGCAAATTGTCACCCCAATGAGCAACACTGATAAGGTTGTAAGTCATGGACTTAACAGTTCACTTGAACAATGATGATCATTCAAGCCACTTCCACTGGGTCACGTGGATGGCAAACCACTCCTCCACAGTCACATTAAACCACACCCACAAAATAAGCCACACCCACAGTGTGGCAGTAAAAATTTTGGTTGCCCATTACTGCCCCCAACCATAAGTCTAGCACCAATTCTCCCAACAGAGCTTTAAGCTGGTTGGCAGGAAGGTCAGAGGGACACCCCCATTGTAAATGCTTGATTGATCGATTGCAAAAAAATGTTGCAATAGAAGCTTTAGAATAGTTTCTAACACCTTGGGAAATTTGTCTTAGGCGACCCCTGTGAAATGATCATTCGTCCCCAAAGCGGTCCCGACCCCCAGGTTGAGAACCACTGGTTTAAACAGTTCAAAGAAGTCGGCTTTTTTGAGATACTGCTTTAGAAGTTATTATTATTTCTGATTTTATGGCATAACTACTGAAATAAAAAAAATAGGATACGACATTATTGGCCAAATATAGGTTCTTCAGAAATATCTCACTATAATGTTCTGGACCACTGATCAGAAAGTGAAAGCCATTGCCTTCAGGACATTCTAGTAATGCTGCATTGAAGTAGAAACATTACTGTCTGCATCTGACTGATCATTTATTTATTTCATTTGCAGTTCTGCATGTTTAATTATTGCCTTCCCTTGCTTTCAGATTTGACCTTCAGCAAGGGAAAGGAAATTTATCATTAAGTTCTTCCAAATGTGCAGCATTCATTGTAATTAAGCAGTTCCCTATATTGTTAATATGTTTCACAAGCTCTTATTTTCCATGGTTCTCAGCTGCAGGGCAAGAAAATATAAAGTGGCTTCCGTTTTGTAGAATTGAAAACAAGGCCTTTGTCAGAAAAGGTTGTTTTTCTCAGCCTTTATCCTTCTGGATATATTTTTTCTAGGATTCTTATGGTCTCCATCTATTACGAACAATTGTCCTACTAAGCAGGAAATGATGGGAATTATTATCTAACAGTTATGGAAGGCATCAGGTTCATCTGTCAATCATTACTTTTCTTTTTGGTGACAGAGAATTCTGGTAAAGGAAAAGACTACTTTAAACATACCCAGTCTCTCTAGAAATGCATGAACTTCGATAACTAATTTTATACAGAAGAATTTTGTTCTCTTCAAGTAGTTATTAACTCTTTCTCATAAAAGGTTAATTTACAAATAAGCAAATAAGCAAATACAAAAATAATATTGTGTTGGCAGATGAAACATCCTGCCAACTATACAATCGCTATAGCAACCATGCACTCTATTGACACCAGAAATATTTGACATCTTTGAGATATTATATTTATTTTAAATATACATACACATAAAAACAAATAGGGTTCTCTATTGTAGAAAATGTGGCCTTGTAGAGGAGGCTCTATAAATAATAAGGCTTAGTTTTAAATGATCAAACCTGATTTTTCAAAATTGTTTTTCACAACTCTGAATTATTCCATATGATTCAATTACCTTAAAAAAGCCTTTGGTATGCTTATATTATATTAATTATCTTAAGACTTATATCCTAGGCATGTCAGTGTTGTGGCTACATCTGGGGTAGACTTAATTTTTTTTTGCAAGGGATTCTCTACCCGGTTGCTAGCTGGTTGTGACCATGGTGGGTGCCTCCTGTTGTTTTTGCCCTTCCTGGGACATTTAAAATATATTCTTTTCTCATTCATTTGTAATATTGTTTATTGACAATGGTTTTTGTATTCTGTTCACTCATGTTTGATTTTAATTTCAATTTTGAATTGCAATTCAGCAAAAATATGTTACCTATGAAAAGACAAGAGCCATTGCAAAGTTAGCTGTATACGGACATTGTTTGGCAGGATAGATACCCACATGGCACGTGGGAGGCCAAACAACAAGAGCGTGCATACCTTTACCAAATTTGCACACACAATGGCTACTTGAGGGACTTTATCCAATCATGTATTACACCCAGGGCGCGGCAACCTGCTGAAGAAGCAAATGGCATATCAACATGGAGGGTGCTCCCATACATACATGAGGTATCCAAAACATCCAAAACATTTCAAGATTGGCCATTTTTCCCTGCCTTATCTCTTCTAATCAGCTTGGTTGAAGAAAAAATTTAAATCATGCAGGACTGCTTGAATGTAGGATTATTTTCCTGCATCTTTTAACAATATTTCAAAAGAATTTACAAAAATGAATAGAAAATTATATTTTAGTAAATATATATATAAAATTTATGAGAAAGATTAAAATATGATGCATTTTTTAAAATAAAAAATTGTTGTGAAATGATACAGAAATTATAGAAACAGAAGCATATTTAAGCTGATAAAGACAAGAAAGAGGCAGGCTCCCCCAAATGATTTGGGCTGGATTAGTGATTGAGCAAAGAATCATGTCTCTAGGGAAAACTTCTGATTTTAAACTCTGTCTCTATCTTCTTCCCTGTGCTTTGTCATCTAATTTAAAATGCCCAGTATCAAAATTGGCTACCATTTGCCAACCTTGAAGAGTTGATCTACTCTTTGTCTTTAAGTCCTTTTTTTTTTTTAAATCCCTTTTATGAAAGGAATATTGGCGATTTAACAATGGGTTAATTTACAACATTCTTCTCTTATACAGAACAGCTAAAATGTTCTTGCAGGCAGTGTATCTCTGGGACTCTCCAAATCATTGCTAGTATAATTTGGGAGGATGCAAAGAAAATAATGCTGTCAGATGTGATCCCCAGAGCAGTGGCATTCAAGGCTTCCTTAGTACCAAGGAGACTCTCTTAAAATACACAGGTTTGTGCACCTAGAAATCATATTGTTTTCAAAGCAACAAGGTAAAATACTTCAGAAAAGTGATTTAAACATTTATGGAGGGGGGACAATGATGTGAGCAGCTTCTTTTTCTTGTTCTATATTAAAAATAAAACCAGTTTTGTTCAACTGAGCCCTTTTCCATACTAGTGATTTATACGTCTGAAACATCACCAGCTACTGCTGTGGCAATATATCAGTCAAGAAAGAAAGCTTCGGTCCCTAACACAAGAGGTCTGGTGCTGGGGTGAATTCTAATTTATCTCGCTACTGATTTGCTTCCACCTTTGTGTGTGCAAAGCACGCATCCACCTGCCCAGTGCCAATTTTAAAAGTAAAAAACAAGATGGTGACACATGCACAGTGCCAGAAATTCGGCTTCTGTGCATGCTCAGAAGAAAAAAAACCCAGAATATTTTAAAAATCCAAAACAATTCTAAAAAGATGGTGGCATCCAGGGACTGGCACTGACCGAACCAGTTCTGTGGCATCGTCATGACATCACCAGTGGGTTTATTTATTTATTTATTTATTTATTTATTTATTTATTAGATTTGTATGCCGCCCCTCTCCGAAGACTCGGAGTGGCTCACAACAATAAAGCATAATACAAGTCCAATTATTAAAACAGTTTAAACCCCTTAATGTAAAAACAATCAAACATCCCAAACATACCATACATAAAACGGACCGGCCCAGGGGAATCAATTTCTCCATGCCTGATGGCAGAAGTGGGTTTTAAGGAGTTTGCGAAAGGCAAGGAGGGTGGGGGCAGTCCTGATCTCCGGGGAGAGTTGATTCCAGAGGGTCGGGGCCACCACAGGGAAGGCTCTTCACCTGGGTCCCGCAGACGACATTGTTTAGTAGATGGGACCCAGAGAAGACCAACTCTGTGGGACCTAACTGGTCACTGGGATTCATGCGGCAGATATTCTGGTCCGATGCCATGAAAGGCTTTATAGGTCATAACCAACATTTTGAATTGTGACTGGAAACTGATCGGCAACCAATGCAGACTGCGAAGTGTTGGTGTGACATGGGCATATCTGGGAAAGCCCATGATTGCTCTCGCAACTGCATTCTGCACGATCTGAAGTTTCCAAACACTCTTCAAAGGTAGCCCCAGGTAGAGAGCATTACAGTAGTCGAACCTTGAGGTGATGAGGGCATGAGTGACTGTGAGCAGTGACTCCCGGTCCAGGTAGGGCCGCAACTGGTGCATCTGGCGAACCTGGGCAAACTTGCAAACAGTTGGGATGAACCGGTCTGAACCAGGAGGAAATCGCCTCTGACTTAGTAAGGCTACAAGACACTATATATCTATATACGAGGACAATGACTCGTATTTCAACAATATGGTTTCAATTTAATCCTACCAATACAAGTATATTTATACCCAGTAGCACAATCATGTCCCAAATATTGGAAATTTAAATCTGTACAGGTAAGGTGACCAATCATCCTCCTTTAGGGAGGACAGTCCTTCTTTTGTAGGTTCTGTCCTTCCTCGAAAGATGTTCTCCTACCTGTCCTCCTTTCTGATATTTTAAAACTAATATGTTAATCTCTGTATTCATAAATGCCATGCCAAACTGTTACACGTCATGTGACTGTACAGTTTGGAAAGATGTGATTGTGAAACGCATGCGCAGGGCACAGGAGAACTTCACATCTGTCGCACTTGTCTTCCACCATTGCCTCTTATTAAACTTCGTGTTTACCTCTAATGGAAATACAAAATTATTTCTTTCTCAGTGAATATTATACTCAGGTAAGTACAACCACATTTTATTAATTCAATTTTATACAACCCTGTTTTCAACACAAGTGTAAAATAATTTAAATATAGATTTAGTAAAGTTTTATCACTTTTGTTATTAAAGGTTTAGTTTTATTTATTAATTTTATTTATTCATAATGACATGACTGTTTTATTTATTTACATTGTACTTTTTTCTTAAACTTTTTCGTCCTCTTTTTCATTGTAAAAAAATTCATCACCTTAGTACAGGTGAAACATAAGTATATTAATGTATCTGAAATACTAGGAATTGTAAGCAGAATTGATTTCCTGAGTATCTTGAAACCAAAGACTTGTATTTTACTTAAAAGTTTAGAAGTACATGGTATAGCTGGTAAAAAAAAAGTAGAATAGATAGAGAGAGGGGGGGAGTGTGTGTATATAGAAAGAGAGAGAAAGGTTGAGGTGAAGTCTCCTTTCTGATGAGCTGTGAAGCAGATGTGAAGCAGCTTCAGAGATATATATGTGCTTTCAGGATTTAGTATATAACAGCAATGCAAGCGGAGGCACCTACATGTGGTTCTAGCTTACAGCTTTGATATTTTCTGTGAATCTCCATCAAATGCGAGTGAGGCCTAATTTATCATTGCCATTTCTGCCCCCTGGAGTATAATTCATCCAGAGGTCCATTTGGCCCAATCCTGATTCTGCTTTAGAAAATCTGCTGTTTTAACAGACGGCTATTGTTATCAACACAAAGCCTTAGTCACCTCAAAGGCAACTGGGAGGACCAAGTGCTGAAATATGTATTGCAGTTAACAGTGATGCAAAGCAGGCAATATAGAGCAGAGCTTGCACTGTAGTAGCACACAGGTGTTTCATTCCCACTGTGGCATCACTGGGTTTAGGAATAGATATCAGTGTAGGCAGGCAATATTTTTTTTCTTTATGCAAGACTATACTGGAACTGGATGTGAAATTTTCTAGTACACAAATGCTAGACTGGGGGGAAAAGTGAATCGAGAACAAAGACCACACAAGCATAGGACAGAAGCATTTAAAACAATGATATTGGTGAGGGGGGCGTTTGCCCAGGTTCGTCTGGTGCACCAGTTGCAGCCCTATTTGGACCGGGAGTCACTGCTCACGGTCACTCATGCACTCATCACCTCGAGGCTCGACTACTGTAATGCTCTCTACATGGGGCTACCTTTGAAAAGTGTTCGGAAACTTCAGATCGTGCAGAATGCAGCTGCGAGAGCTATCATGGGCTTTCCTAAATATGCCCATGTCACACCAACACTCCGCAGTCTGCATTGGTTGACGATCAGTTTCCGGTCACAATTCAAAGTGTTGGTTATGACCTATAAAGCCCTTCATGGCACCGGACCAGAATATCTCTGGAACCGCCTTCTGCCGCACGAATCCCAGCGACCAGTTAGGTCCCACAGAGTTGGCCTTCTCCGGGTCCCGTCAACTAAACAATGTCGTTTGGCAGGACCCAGGGGAAGAGCCTTCTCTGTGGCGGCCCCGACCCTTTGGAACCAACTCCCCCCAGATATCAGAGTTGCCCCCACCCTCCTAGCCTTTCGTAAGTTCCTTAAAACCCACCTCTGTCATCAGGCATGGGGGAATTGATACTTTCCCTCCCCCTAGGCTTATAAAATTTATGCATGGTATGCTAGTATGTATGATTGGTTTTTAAATTGGGGTTTTAAATTAACTTAAACTTAAATATTAGATTTGTTTACATTGTACTATTATTGCTATGAGCCGCCCCGAGTCTGCGGAGAGGGGCGGCATACAAATCTGATTAATAAAATAAATAAATAAATAAATTGCCCTAAGACAAGGGTAGATAAAGTTGGCTCTTCCATGACATGTGGACTTCAGCTCCCAGAATTCCTGAGCTAGGATTGATTGGCTCAGGCTCAGGAATTCTAGGAGTTGAAGTCCACAAGTCATAGAAGAGCCAACTCTGCCTACCCCCTCCTCTAAGAGAACAAAGTAGCACAAACATTAGAATCAAATTGTAGCGAGGTTCAGATTCTCAGATCATTAATGTCTTCTCTGAATACAGTCCAGTTTCTAACATATGGTAACTGTTGGCCTTTTGAAAACAGCAACCTTTGTCAGGTTTATTTTGTTTTTGCCAATGTTTTAGGAACTATATGTGTATTGCTAGAGGAAAATTGGAGCAAGAAACAGTGTGAATCAATTTAAAATGCATAAGGACACTGGGGCACTAATTATAATTTTGCTAAAAGCAATTGTCAAAATTGTAAAACTCCCTGTCAGCCTGATAGTGGGCAGCATTCTGTCATGAAGGCAGCTGGCAAAATCAGCAGATGATTGTTGCCCTGTTATATTTCTGTGTGCGACAACTAAGTAAAATAAGCTAAAATAAATCAGAGTTCAGAGCCCGCAGTTATAATGGTGTGTCTAAAAACTGCCAAAAGAGATATCAGTTGGTCATAAACAAATCTGTGGTTGTTTTTGGAAATTCTTAAGCTTTCCCTCCCGATTTAGAAATTTGTATCAGTTAAATTAGAGCCAATATATACATCCATAACATGCCTTTGAACCAGTTATATTTTCATTTCATAGAAACATAGAAACATAGAAGTCTGACGGCAGAAAAAGACCTCATGGTCCATCTAGTCTGCCCTTATACTATTTCCTGTGTTTTATCTTAGGATGGATATATGTTTATCCCAGGCATGTTTAAATTCGGTTACTGTGGATTTACCAACCACGTCTGCTGGAAGTTTGTTCCAAGGATCTACTACTCTTTCAGTAAAATAATATTTTCTCATGTTGCCTTTGATCTTTCCCCCAACTAACTTCAGATTGTGTCCCCTTGTTCTTGTGTTCACTTTCCTATTAAAAACACTTCCCTCCTGAACCCTATTTAACCCTTTAACATATTTAAATGTTTCGATCATGTCCCCCCTTTTCCTTCTGTCCTCCAGACTATACAGATTGAGTTCATTAAGTCTTTCCTGATACGTTTTATACTTAAGACCTTCCACCATTCTTGTAGCCTGTCTTTGAACCCATTCAATTTTGTCAATATCTTTTTGTAGGTGAGGTCTCCAGAACTGAACACAGTACTGTACTCCAAATGTGGTCTCACCAGCGCTCTATATAAGGGGATCACAATCTCCCTCTTCCTGCTTGTTATACCTCTAGCTATGCAGCCAAGCATCCTACTTGCTTTTCCTACCGCCCAACTACACTGCTCACCCATTTTGAGACTGTCAGAAATCACTATCCCTAAACCCTTCTCTTCTGAAGTTTTTCCTAACACAGAACTGCCAATGCAATACTCAGATTGAGGATTCCTTTTCCCCAAGTGCATTATTTTACATTTGGAAACATTAAACTGCAGTTTCCATTGCTTTGACCATTTATCTAGTAAAGCTAAATCATTTACCATATTACAGACCCCTCCAGGAATATCAACCCTATTGCACACTTTAGAGTCATCGGCAAATAGGCAAACCTTCCCTACCAAACCTTCCCCTATGTCACTCACAAACATATTAAAAAGAATAGGACCCAGAACAGAAATCAATGAGATTAGTCTGACATGATTTGCCTTCAGTAAATTATATATGGCCTTTCAGTCCTTATATATTGAGCACAATAAATATGGTGGGCATTATGTTGATTACTGTATATTGATGGATGATATCAGGTTTTAATGATGCTTACAGAACTATAGAAGATATACTAGGGTATTTAGCCTTACGTTTGTGGTAGCCTATTCAATTCTACTATGCTGAGAAACATGATTTGAACATAATTCAGAGTGAAGTGATGGACTTGGAAGTACTGATAGCATAACAGGAGTAGAAAAAGAAATGAACAGTCTATTGATTTGATCCTACTAATCATTTTTGCCAGACTTTGTAGAACACTTGGTATTTTCTTCCAAAATGGTTCATTAAAGCATGAAGAAAATACCTGCCTATCACTCTTTAAAATAACTTTTTCTTGGATTGTATGGTTCCTAGAAAAAAAAAGATGCGGTTCTTTGAAAGAAAAACTTTATATTTACAACACTGTGTCCACTGAAACCTATTTTAAAAAACATGGCCAAAGCATTGCATATACCTTGTAGTTTCTCTTTAAACTTTATGTTGAGAATGATACTGTTTGTGATATATAGGCCAGCAGAGGTTGCCTAACTACAAATGATGTTGACCAATGGGACAACAGCTATCAAATTGAGATATGCATAGAGAATCTTATAATGTATAATTCTTCTCAAATTCCATTTTCTGTCTTTCTTCTGGGAGATTGAATATACAGTATATTCATAAAGTCTGTTCGTATGGACAGATGGAGGGGGTTAATATGTCTGTATTCTACTAATATAGCACTCACTTGCTTAAAAGTAAATAAAATTGGGTACAATTGTAAGAAATTAAAAAATTGATTTGCAAATTTTCCGTGCAGTTCTCTTTTGAAACACATTTATCATATAAATCCCAGATATTTGGATCCTCTGAAAATTAGTGACATCTTGCATTTTTTTTATTTTGGCCTATTGGAATTCAGGAGAATTTGACAGCGAGCAGTGGATTTTGCAAAAACCCAAAATGACTATGTTCTGCCGGACTCTCTGGTAGGAGCCTCCCAAAAATTCAAAGGTACAAATTTCAGAAACACACATGTTTGAAAATTCAAAACAATGTTCTTTATCACAAAATTCAAAATAAACTAAGCACTCTTTTTCTATTGCAAAGAACACTCATCCCAAAACAACCTGGTAGTTTGTACAAGTCCCTTATCAGTTCATAAGTACTTAGATTGCAGCTGTGAAGAAAGTCACAGCCCTTCTTCTTCCAAGAAGTGAAACCCACTTTCATTTATTGGATTTATATGCCGCCCCTCTCCGAAAACTCGGGGCGGCTAACAACAGTCATGAACAATGTACAGTAAAAATCCAATACTAAAAAACTAACTTAAAACCCCTTAATATATAAAACCAGCATACGTACAAACATACCATACATACAGTTGTATCAGCCTAGGGGGAGAAGAAGTCTTAATTCCCCCATGCCTGGCGGCAGAGGTGGGTTTTGAGTAGCTTACGAAAGGCAAGGAGGGTAGGGGCAGTTCTAATCTCTGGGGGGAGTTGGTTCCAGAGGGCCGGGGCCGCCACAGAGAAGGCTCTTCTCCTGGGTCCCGCCAAGTGGCATTGTTTCATTGACGGGACCCGGAGAAGACCCACTCTGTGGGACCTAACTGGCCGCTGGGATTCGTGCGGCAGAAGGTGGTTCCTGAGATAATCTGGTCCGGTGCCATGAAGGGCTTTATAGGTCATAACCAACACTTTGAATTGTGACCGGAAACTGATCGGCAACCAATGCAGACTGCGGAGTGTTGGTGTGACATGGGCATATTTGGGAAAGCCCATGATTGCTCTCGCAGCTGCATTCTGCACGATCTTTGCTCTGCTTTGGTTTCAAAGTGGTGAAAAGTCAACAAACAAAGGCTGGAGTCAGCAAGACATTCATGAAACTCAACAATCAGATATTTCTCCACAATGGCCAAACCCACACGCTGCTATTTATAGCAGCAGCACTAATTACAGCAGCCCCACCCAACCACAAGTGGCCACATTTTCTCTTGTAATAATCTTTATTTGTTGCTTCCTATGCATCACTCTACGCATGCGTGGATGTGTCATTAATTCTTGTTCAGAATCCAGAGATGATACAGATGATTGATCTCCTCCTGGGCTGTCTGCCAAACTCTCCTCCTCCCTGTCACTCATGCCTCCTTGGTCAGAGGAGACTTCGTCGGCAGATTCCACTGGGATCAAAACAGGCCTGCAGAATGTGGATGTCTCCCCCACATCCACCTGCACATTCCTTGGGGCAGGAGCTGGGCCAGAGCTAACCACAACAGACTATGATCTTTATATATACATAAAGTACAAGGCACTTCCTGGAATTGAAAAAGAAATTAAATCCCTTTATCTGGTGGGAAATGGATTGTATGAATAGTAGGGTTTGTTCTCTCTCTTAGCTGGCTGGCCAGAGAGCTTGAGTAATAAAATTAATTTTTATCCTTATCTTTATGCATATCTTCATTTCCAACAGGATTTTGTTTCCATTTAAGAGAACTTCAGACATATGTATTTACATATGAACTTGCACTTTTTTTTCTCTTTCTGCTGATATATGGAATACATGCTGACGTATGGGATGAATTTTATGAATACATTTCTTCACCTATTATTTGTAAACGCCTTTTCTAATAGGCACTTTTCTTTTCAAACAACCAGCATTTCATTCATTGTGTACCTCGGTTATTATTTAATGAATGGCTCCTGCAGAACGATGGCTAATTCTTTCAAGAGTATTTTCCCTTCCGCCTAAAATCAATATATTATACCTGTTAGCTAAAATGAAAAATTAACAATCCAGGCAGATTAGTAAGTATCTTTGTAATTTTGTTACAGCTTTAATTTTGTTTGTAGCATAGATATAGTGCTCAGCATCAGAACTAATTGCTTCACTTAACAGGCGGAGGAAAAGAATAGAGGCTTTCGATAGGAGATAGTGAGGTTCTTTCCTCCCCACTTATTTTTGGTTCTCCCTGGGGGTGACCTACAAAGCACAGGATGTGATAGCATTTCAAAACGGCTGATAGCTGTGCATTTTAAAGCGATCACATCTTAGGCAGAGTGTTAAAAATTGCTGACAACATTAGAAGCTCAAGGTTTTTTTCCTCTTTGTCCTTTTCTCTTTCTCAAATTATTCATGTAAGGATTGTAGCAAAAGAAACATATCTTTTAGTGGGTTATTTTTTATTTTTTGCTGGAACACATGGAGGAAATACATAGGGCTGTTTGGCAGGCAATCTTGTGTGCAATATTTAAAAATCCATGTCAGCTGTCTCTCCTTTTATTGCCGCTAGAATAGTCAAAATTTCTCAAAGCAAACTTTACATTCCTGTCTGTCTAAGATGTCAAAAATACAATGTTTTATTTCACTGCTGCTGCATTGCCAACCCTTTTGTGCACAACGATTAAGAGAATCAAATGATGTCATGACATATAAAGAAGAAACAGGAATGAACAAAGTTAATTCTGAAAATCTGGGAAGGAAATAGGCAGTAAAGGAATGGAAGCTGCACTAGAGATGAAAGGGCCTATGTAATCAGGGTTTTTAATGTTTCAATAGTGGATCAAGAGCTTAGAAATAATTATCTCTGCCTATGATGACATCCTTGAAATTTTGCACATAGTGATGACTGCTCAAATATTATTTGAAGAAATAAAGAGCCACAGCTGTAAAATTATACTATTGGCCTTTTGGTTTAACATTGACGCAGATTCAGGATAGTCATTGCAAAACCAGATGTTAGGCAAAGATGCCATACCCTTAATACGTACCTTATTTAAATCATATATAAATAAACTCAAACATTGGCATGGCAAGAGTGGAGTAGCACCAGTCTCCCATGTTACCTTAGGCAGGGAAAACTGAGAAGCAGTTTTACAAAATATAGGTAATTGTGGTTCAAAATGGTGTGTTAATGGTAGTAGTGATGCAGTGGTTAGAATGCAGTATTGCAGGCTTATTCTACCAATTGCCAGCAGTTCAATTCTCACCAGCTCAAGGTTGACTCAGCCTCCCATCCTTCTGAGGACAGTACAGTACTCTAAAATGGGGACAATATTCTGACTTGGTAAACTGCCTGTAGGGGGCAGTAAAACACTGTGAAGCAGTATATAAGTTAAAGTAGCTATTGCTATTAAGCAGTATATAAGTTTAAACATCTATTGCTAATAAGTCTGCCCAGCAAAAAAATAACAAAGCTGTCTGGGACAAAGTGGAGGGCGTTCTCAGTGCTGGAACTCATGCAATCAGTATCCTGGAGTCCAGAGAGAGTTGTAGAAACAAGGGGTGAAGTTTTGCTGTAGAATCACGTGTTTTGAGTAGCTTTGTATCCATGCAATATTTTTGTTTTAATTTTTTTAAAGAGGCAGATGAGGGAGGCATTATTTGGTATCATTGGCTGCTAGATTCCAAATACATTTATTTTAAACTAGTTCTCTTTCATTTAAATCAAATATATTTTCAAATAAATAGCTATCATGAATTTATTAACCTGGAAAGGAATACCTGGACTGAAGCATGGGCAGATTTGTTTGTGATATTACAGTAAGGAAAGGAAGAAAGAAAATAAGAAAAGAAAATTAAAGGCCTTTGCATAAAGGTTCTCTTTCACCATTTTGAAATTGTGCATTTCAGTCAAATTGAAAATTACAATTTGTTGGGAAATCTTAAAGGAGTTTGGGGAGTGAAACCATAATTTCAAATTCCAGAATTTGAATGCCTGCATCCAACTCCAATAAATGCCAAGATCAAGCTATTTTATAAGATTATTGTGCAACTTAAAATCCATTCCGAGCTCTTGAATAATGGAAAAGTGTCAACGATAATAAATAAATAAACACTCTTTCTGGTAAAATGAAACTAGAGAGAATTCTACATAAATATCCAGAGCAGTTGAGCAGAAAAAATGAAAGGAATCTATGTAAAAAGCAAGACATGAAGAAAGCAAAATTATTAATGAATGCTCTGCATCTCTGATTAAAAAAAGATGAAAGATTGAACTGTATATATAGCAAACCTATGTTTCCCATCAAAGTTTTTCATTCAATATATGTCTTCTCTATTTTAAAAATTGAGAAACTGTTAAAATCTCTCTTCCCCCCCCCCCCCGGGTTGGTAAGCTTTTAGCCATTGGGATTATTCATTCTTTAAACATCTCCAGCATGACAAAGAAAATTCATAAGCAAGATAGCTTCCAAATTGTTCTATGAATAGAAAAGTACAATACAATAACCTCTTGTATATGTCTATTATTTCCTGCTCTAAACTGGGGCACATGTATTTAAGATTTCCTAACAAAGCATTCTCATAGTAATAATAACAGTCTATGCCATATCTGTGTTAAGCAGGAATATATTTAAAATTTTAAAGTTACATCTGTCTTCAGAGCAAAAGCTTTCAAGGCAACTAACAATAAAAATCAAATTTCAATTAACATGAAATTTGGCAGTAAGCTACAAGGAATCAGAGGTACAATTATTTTTTTATTTAACAGAAAAGAAAAAGAATAGAAATTAAACAGGTATGTATATGGAATATGGCTGCCAGAATTGTGACTTTGCGATTTCTCTCTAGCAGCAGACCCAGAAGATCTCCTTGGTTTACTGAGGAACTCAGGGTGCCAGAAGTCTAGAGGGATAGTGGAGGGATAGTAAATCTGGATCCAATCGAACACTTCTAAGTTCTTATATTAAGACTTACTTAGTGGTGATCAAGGCAGCAAGGTCTGCATATCTTTCTGCCTTGATTGCATCAGTGGAATCTCGCTTAGGGTGACTCGCTCCCTCCATAATTGTGGGGAGTGGAGGATCCCTTACAGGGTAGTGCTGAGGACTTTAATATATTTTTGCTGATAAAGTCACTCAGATCCGAACGGACCTGGACCTATTGGAATGCAGATTTGACTGACAATGAGTGAGTGGAGGTGACAGGGACCTTTCTTAGTCCAGTGAAGTTGGAAGAGTTTGACCTGGTGACGCCTGATGAAGTGGACAAGGCTGTTTGTTGGACCCGTGTCCCTCCTGGCTGGTCTCAGCCAGTAGGAAGGTGACTCAAGGCTGGATCTAGGTGGTTATCACTGCTTCATTGGTGGAGGGGTATGTCCCATCTCTGTTAAGAGGCAGTGGTGCGTCCTCTCCTCACAAAGGCAAACCAGTCAGAAGTTTCAGTCATATCTACTTTAATGGCTGACTGCCTCATAATCTTGCTTCTTACTACAGTCCTTGACTATCCAAGGTTTTTTTAAAAAAAAAGACAAAACATTCATATACTGGCTGCCAAAAGGATGATCTTGAGGAGTAGGCAGGTTGACAGCTAGTTCCACATGATATAATCAAATAGGAATATCATTTCTTTAATATTGACAAGTTGTGCTCCTGGACATCAGTAATGATCAAAAACATGGCAGCCATACTCTGCAGCACTAAGATTTTTCTGTTTCCAAAGGCAGTCATCTATTTCATGTTACTTACAATGTGCTTAGCTATGACAAGCTATCTCCATAGGCAAAGAGAAACACAGCTAGTGAATTAACTTAAACTGATAACCAGTTGTAAAGCTATTCTTTCTGAATCTGAATTTTCTTTTGCTACTTCATGTACATCAAAACAGTTTTGATCAACGTTTTATATAAAATCTAAGTAACCTTGCGGTTCTTGCTATTTGCTGAGATGCAAGACATTAGTGATCCATTGTACCTAATAACTTTGGACTAATCAAATTATGATTTTGACTCTCTTCACTTGTTGATGATATGTTATTTTTTCCACAACACTCAAGATGCTACTTAGGTAGCCAATGTAATGGCTAAATCGAATTGCATTCCGTGTGTTCTGTCGGGCTCTCTGGTAGAATCCTCCCAAAAATTCACAGGTACAAATTTCAGACACACACACACGTTTGAAAATTCAAAACGATGTTCTTTATAATGAAAATTCACTTAAACTAAGCCCTCTTTTGGTATAGCAAAGAGCACTCGTCTCCAAACAAACTGGTAATTTATATAAGTCCCTTATCAGTCCTCTGATACTTAGCTTGCAGCTGTGAGGCAATTCAAAGTCCTTCTTTCACAAAGTGAAACACACTTTGCTCTGGTTTAGTTTCAAAGCAGGGAAAAATCAGCACACAAAAAGTCAGTCAGTAACGCAGTCATGAAACACTACCATCAGATAATCCTCCACAATGGCCAAACCCACAGGCTGCTCTTTATAGCAGCCTCACTAATTACCACAGCCCCACCCAACCACAGGTGGCCTCATTTTCTTTGATAATAATCTCTCAGTTGTTGTTGCCTACGCATCGCTCTCCGCATGCGTGGCCATATCATTAACTCTTGTTCTGAATCCAAGGAGGAGCTAGATAATTGATCTCCTTCTGAGATGTCTGCCACACTCTCCTCCTCCCTGTCACTCATGTCTTCTTGGTCAGAGGAGCCTTCATATTCAGATTCCACCGGGGGCAAAACAGGCCTGCAGCATGTGGATGTCTCCCCCATATCCACAGTCCTTGGGGCAGGAGCTGGGCCAGAGCTAACCACAACACCCTGAAATCCTTAATGTCTAACACAATCCTTAAATCTTTAAATATTTTAAATTGTCAGATTATTTATGATTTGTTTCCACGTGTTGTGAGCCGCCCCGAGTCTTCGGAGAGGGGCGGCATACAAATCTAAGTAATAAATAAATAATAATAAATAAATCCTAACCCAATCTTACTTTGAATTTTGTATAATTTCATATAACTCCAATTGTTACATATTGTGATGGCTCTGCTTGTATGGTGAATTCATTTAATTGGCATTTTCATGCCTTTCCCCAATCTAAAACTGAGGAAAAGTTTGGGTTTGGGGCCAAAGATATTTTTAAAAATGGTTCTACAAAAAGCTGTCAACAGTTCTACAGCTGCAGGCTGTAAATTGGCAGACTGTGCTTTTCATGGCATAGAGCATTTATTCCCATGCATAGAAGCTGAAAGTGATTCATCAAAGATTTAATTGTCTTTGCCACTTTATAGAATTAATATAAACTGAAAATGTATATGAAATCTTTAGAAGGCAAAACAAAACTTTTTAGGAAAGAATGATTAGTGTTTCAAAGAAGAAGCAAATAAATGATATGCTATTGTAATTGCAAAGGTAAATAGATGTAAATAGACGTAACACAGAATAGTAGAACAATTATAGCAGGAATTTTTTTTGGTGTGGGGAGCACCAAAGTTTAATTTCTTTACAATAAGCATACCAAATTTATATTATAAACCGCCCTGAATCTACAAACAAACAAACAAACGAATAGTATAGAATTATAAGAACCTTATACTGAGCTTAGACATAATATCGTACCAAATAAATTCCTTCCTTTGCCATTTTGAATTTTGGTGGGGGACACAACTCCCAAAAATATGAGTAGAAGATGGCCCATCAAACAAATCTACGTGTTACTCAAAGCAGAAATGACCGCTCAAATCTAGTAGTGATGCATACACTATTATTAGGCTGGGGCTAAGATTATCATGGACAAAATTTATCTATCTAGTTATTAGAGTCAATGCCAACTTAATGATATATTATAAGTCATTCAATGAATCAAATTTATTCCTGACGAATCCAGAAGCACCATTATTTTATAATTTTCCAAACAACATTTTTAAAAAATGGATAAATAAAATGTCATTATTTTGGTAAAACATGGAGATGGTTTCTTTCTTCTATACTAACCATCAAGTAGAACAATGTCATCAATATTTGATGTACAAAAAGGTGCAGAGAAAATATACTGTTATACTATGACCAAAAACCTAATGGCTTAGGACAATTTTTTGAAAGAAGGCATGCACAAATATAACTGGATACCATTTATTCAGAAAGAAGAAATCTTTACTTTTATCCTTCAATGTTCATTAGAACCGTTTCTCTAGTAATATACAACATGGGACCAGGTCTCCATGTGTATACTATAATTCTCTAAACAGAGATCTCTAAATAGCTAGATATTATAGTTCCTGCCTATCTTTATTTTCATGAACTAGATAACAAATCTTGGAATTAAGGTTTGAGGTTACCTTGTCGCCTGGTTTGGTGATATCCCAGTTCCCTGCATAGTAGCCAGACTTTATATATCTCTTAAGATATTTAGGAACAAAGGCACTTTGATCAAAATTCCCAGTAGTTTTATATTTGCGCAATTAGCAAACCAGACCTTTTAAGTATAAGTTTCCTGGAACACTTTTTATTGCACCCACAGGTTTTTAGAAGGAGGAGAGGAAATAAACTGTTTCTATTATTGATATAATGTAAAATATTTTAAATCTCTTTTTTGCATTTAGTTTTACACTGAAGAACATTCTAATTAACTCTAAGAGCCAATCTGTTTGGAAAGGGAAGGGAAAAGAAGAGCCATTGTTGATAGAACCGCAGAAAAATTCACGTGTCCATAATCATATATAAACAATATTTCACATTTTGTATTTTATACATCCAGGTGGAAATGAACATCTCACTATGCTTTCAATGCTTCTGAATTGAAAAGATTAGCCAGCTATAAACTATTGCCAAGGAGACATTTGAATATGTTAACAGCACAAGTTTGGGAGGGAGGCTGCTTTCATATACCTCATATCATCTACATATTTTAATCTTGTACTTTATACTGTAAAGTTTATCTTGTATGTTGTATAGTACATGCTTCTGACACTAATAAACATTATATACATATATACATATGTCACACACACGTATGTGTGTATGTATGTATATATGTATATACGCACAGTTCTTGCTTTGTTGTTTTTCTTATATCTATTTTTTAATTTAACTTTTTTTTAAATCAGAAAATATTGGAAAAATTATGAAAAAATGAAATCAATGACTGAATATATTTAGATTTTAAATCGCCAGTCATTTAAATATATAGCATGATCATTCTTCATTTTCCTTTCTTTGCAGGACAGACCTAGCACAGAAAAACACAGTCAATTTTTAAGCAATCTCTTCCAACTAAAATAATTTGATGTACAGTGAACCCTCGATCATCGCGAGGGTTCCGTTCCAGGACCCCAAGCGATGATCGATTTTTCGCGAAGTAGCGGTGCGGAAGTAAAAACACCATCTGCGCGTGCGCAGATGGTGTTTTTACTTCCACTGCCGCCCGCCCTTCGCCCGCCCACCCCGTTGCTCGCGCCTGGGGTGCGCGCGCGCTTGGGGAAACCCTAGCTCCGCTTCCCAGATGGGAAGCGGAGCTAGGCTGCCCCAAGCTCGCGCGTGCCACCCGCCCGCCCACGCTGTTGCCGGCTCCGCTTCCCAGCTGGGAAGCGGAGCTAGGCTGCCCCAAGCTCACGCGCGCCGCGCGCCCCGCCCACGCTGTTGCCGGCTCCGCTTCCCAGCTGGGAAGCGGAGCTAGGCTGCCCCAAGCTCGCGCGCGCCGCCTGCCCGCCCACGCTGTTGCTGGCTCCGCTTCCCAGCTGGGAAGCGGAGCTAGGCTGCCCCAAGCTCGCGCGCGCCGCCCGCCCGCCCACGCTGTTGCCGGCTCCGCTTCCCAGCTGGGAAGCGGAGCTAGGCTGCCCCAAGCTCGCGCGCGCCGCCCGCCCGCCCACGCTGTTGCCGGCTCCGCTTCCCAGCTGGGAAGCGGAGCTAGGGTGCCCCAAGCTCGCGCTCCAGCCCACCGCCGCTGGGGTCTTACCGGGGCAAGAGGGGGAAGACCCAGGGAAGCCTCTGCCCGGCGGGGAAACTCCACCATCTACGCATGCGTGGAAGGGCACGCATGCGCAGATGGTGGAGTTTACTTCCGGGTTGAAAACTAGCGAAATAGCCCTTTCGCGATCCTTGAGGACGCGAAACTCGAGGGTTCACTGTATTTGATGTAAATTGGAAGATTACGTAGATGTTAATAAATCCATTTGAAGTTTAGGTCTAAATTATTAGCATATTTGCTTATTGATTTCCAAGAAAACATGTGCAAACTGGCAACACATACAATATCAGCTCTGGAGCAATCTGGAACAGTGACATACAACTTATGGCTTGCATATCTGTCATTGGTACCAGATAGAAGAATACTTTTATGATTTGTGATTCATTCTGAAAAACTGTGATAAATCAGTATTCATGTAAAGTACACTTTCTTTATAAGTTATGTGCCTAAGAATGTTACATTTTATTGACAAGCGAACTATCGCTTACAGCTTTTACAGATTTCCTGTAAAAAGAAATTGCATCCTTTGTCTTGCAGCCATTCAATAATTTCAGTGTAATTATTAGAGAACTGTTTTATAAAAGATAATTCTTTTCATTTTTGAAACGGAAACTTGTACACATAGAACGTACTGTTTGGTAGTATTTCTATTATCTTAACCACTTATGTTTAAGCTTTATGCACTAATTTGAATGATATTTCTAATATTTAAAAAAAGTTCAGGTAATCTTGCCTGACATAAATTATATTATTTTCCCAACAAGACTAGCAATGCTTCAGCAAATTGTTTGACAAAACAACAATATTTTTTTAAAAAAAGAAGTATTAGAGGGAGAGAATTTTGGTAATAATTTTTTGTTTTACTTTTAATGAAATTAGTCATTTCCAGTTGCCTTTATTGTAGCTTCAAGATATTTTGTATTGCTGAGATTATTTTCTAATTACTCTGCCTGCTAAATTATGTTTGAATGATAAAAACAAAGGCAAATGCTATTTTCAAAGATAAGCAGAATCCATTAGTGTGTGATCAGTTCATAGACATCTCAGAGATGTAGATTAATTACACAACTATGCAGTTCAAAGGAAATGCCTTTCACTTCAGTTTAATTAAATAGAGTATGGTTTAATACTTGCAAAAGCTAGACAAGGTCTGACTTTCTATTGCCTTGTACCTCATTGAATTTACCTCTTTAAAAAGTGATATCTGAACTAATAAAATAATAATTGTAATTTTTACCCGATTCTAACTGAGGTAAGTAAATTGTATGGCCAGAAGCTAATGGTAATTAAAATGAAATGACCTTCAATAAATCTGTCTAAGCAACTGTGTTTGGAGAAGCAAGTTACCTAAAAGCTTGTTTCAAAAACTTAGGCAGTGTTTAAATCAAATATATGCCTCCGTACACCATTTACCTCTATAATAATGATCATTATGGTTTTAATTTTTTATTGCCAACATTTTTTCCTACAGAATTCTAATCCATATTTGAATATTCTAGAAGCTGCATAGCCCCAGATTAATTAATGCATTGAGAAAACATGGTTAATTTAATTATTCTATAGGAGTGGTCCCCAATCTTTGTGGCTTGGCACCCTGGCTGGGGCAGAGAGAGAGAGGAACAAGGCTGGATGAGCAGCAAGCATTGCACAAGTTGAGCTGCATACATGTGCATGTTTGTGCCGGCTTAATGCTCATGGCCCCCAGTTGCAAATAGACCACAGCCTGGTAGTGGGCCACAGCCCAGAGGTTGGGGACCTCTGCTCTACAGTACCTGGAATGTTGTGGTATTCTAACTATCATCTCAAACATAACGAATGCACAAATTTAACTATTCTAAGAATTCATAGTACAATCTTACTTATTTCCTGTATTTTATATACAGTATTCCCTCGATTTTTGCAGGGGATGCGTTCCGAGACCGCCCGCGAAAGTCGAATTTCCGCAAAGTAGAGATGCGGAAGTAAATACATCATTTTTGGCTATGAACAGTATCACGAGCCATCCCTTAACACTTTAAACCACTGAATTATCATTTCCCATTCCCTTAACAGCCATTTACTCACTATTATTACTGGTACTCACCATTGAATAAGACACTTAGTGATACTGATATTTATAAACATAATTATTTATTAACAATAATTATTATTTTTGCGATAACAACGCTGATTGGCCGAGATTTCTGCCAATCAGCAATGGCAGATGAAAGTTTGGCAATGACATATGACGTCATCGGGCGGGAAAAACCGTGGTATAGAAAAAAATGGGAGGTATTTTTTAATTAATATTTTTTGAAAAACCATGCTATAGGCTATTTGCGAAGTTCGAACCCGCGAAAATCGAGGGAACACTGTATTTGTACTATATTCAATGATGTTTAGTTTCTAGAAAGTGATTTTAAGACTGCAGTAAAAATGACCTGCCAGTCTGAGTGATCTTACCATACAGAACAAGAGATTCTTGAAGTGAATAGCTAGTGGGTCTTAGCTGTCGGATTCAGATAGCTTTTTACAGAGAAAGAATACACACAAAGACTAAACTTAACAATATCATCATTATAAGATCGTATTCCTGAGGCTGTTGCTTTCATGAAAGAAAAATAAAGATACAGCTTACAAGAAATAAAATGGTGATAGGAAACCTGTGCTATTAAATCTATCTACAGCTAACTGCACATTTTGTGGACTTCTTATAATTCCCATATTTTAAAGAGTATAAGATGTACCTTTCCTCCCCAAAAAAAGAGGGCAAAAATCTAGGTGCGTCAGATACTCTGTATCCAGTGTAGTTCTGCCCACTCATTCCAGGTATTGAATTTTTGGGTGGTTCCAGGCTGTGGGGATCCATTTTGGGGGAGAGGGATCTGCCACCTGAAAACTCTTTCCTCCATGATCCCCGCATTTCATGATAAAACGGAAAGTCTGATTAAAGATTTGAAGAATATGTACTTTAAACAAATCTCATTATTCTTCTAAGTTTTCCTAGTATAACCTGAGGAAGTTTTTCTTGGGAAATTTAGTTAGTCACCTAATACAAGTAAACTGACCAATTCCATAGCAGAAATCTGAGATTTGCCTTATGCAACAAAAGTGGATTCTGTAAAATCAAGGAATATTTGCTACTGTTGTGTATAATAATACAAAAACACAGAACATTATACAATCATATATGACTATTTGTAATTTCTTATACACATTTCTGTAATCTTAGAAAGCAAAATTCATTTTTGTTGTTAGAACAGATTAAAAAATCTGTGCTGCTCGTTATCAAAATCCAAATGGAAGTGAGAACGCCTTTAATCTTGATGTTGGTAGGCAGAATTCTTTTTTTTCTTGTTTTCCGCTCCCAAAATTAAGGTGCATCTTATATTCAGGTGCATTTTATACTCTGAAAAAAAAACAGTAAGTGCCTGAGCTGTATTGTCAAAATCAGAAGAAAAAGAATATTGAAATGAGACAGAAGAGGAAAGTGATTAAAACATTGACAATATCAGTATCAATTATAAAAAACATGCAAAGTCTCAGACAAGAAAGGAGATCAGTGGTCAACAGGTTTATAGCTGCCAAAAGCTCGTGGAATTCCAACATGTATTGATATTATTTTCCTGTCTTAACAAAAGATTTCCTATTCTATTTACACTTTGTAGCATTCTTGTAATATCTTGTGGATTCCACATGAAGTCTTTCAATGCCATTCAGCTGGTAAATAGTTATTGGTGTTCCATCATTGACTTCAACACAGTCATCTATGACTTTACCTAGCATTTTGATCCTGTAGTACAGTCAAGTTCAATTTCTTTGAGGGCGGCATCAGGGTTGTGTTTGACCTCAGGGGCTGGGAGTAGGTGTGGCAGGGTGGGAACGGCCATCTCAACATCACTTGAGTCTGGGTCACCTGTGGTGGCCCTCACACTCTTCCAGAGAAAACAGAGGGCTTCTCACCTCCGTTTCCGGCTGCAATGGCTTCCTGCAATCCCCTGCCAGAGAAAACAGAGCTCAGAAGGGCTGCTTGCCATTCCTTTGTTGTTTCCAGGGTGGACTTATAGGCTAGATCTAAGCACCCTATGGACCGCATCTGGCCCCCAAGCCTTGAGTTTGACACCCCTGCTGTAGTATGATTGAAAAACCTTGTATACAATACTGTTGTACCTGACTTTAAAAGGATCTTTAGCATATTTGTCATGGTTACTGAAGAATAGTTTATGTTGAGAGACTACATTTAAGAATTATATCATAAAGATCATTTCACTTAATAGAAGGAAAATTCACATTTTTTCCTCACCCTGTTTTCTCCCATATCTGCTCTTGTTTTTTGAAAGGAAGAGAAGGCTAGATTTTCTAACAGATATATTCTTCCAGTAAGAATGGCTCATCAGAAATAATTATAGCGTAAACAGGTGTAATGTCTAGACAAATTTCACTTTGTGAATTTTTGTGAAATATCAATTGCATTCATGCAAATTATCTAGATTTAGGCCTCTGGTATCTCCAAAAACAACCAAGAAAATCTATTGCCTGAAATCCTAGACAGCCACTGATAATGTCAATATCAAGATTATTTAAAAACATATAAAGCCAACCATTTAATTATTGATTTGTCTATTTGGATTTATATAGCCATCAATCCTACAACTTAATTCCAAGCAGGGAAATGAGATAAAAACAAAAAAATAAAAAATAAAAACTGTCAGTAATTAATAATAACATAATAATAACAACATTGTGGCATATTAGGACAATGTGACTCTCACCATAGAACCGTGATGACGAACCTGGCTACTGGGCTTCATGCACTTGGGAGTGCTGGAAACTGGGTGGCTACTCTTCTGGTTTCTAGCATGCACAGGTGCACTGGCCACCTGGTCTTCCAGTTTGTGGCATGCATGCGCATAAAAAACAGCTGGCCAGTGCGCATGCATATGCCAGAAGCTAGAATATTATCTTTCCTGTGCATGCATGCACACCAGCCAGCTGATATTTCTGCGTACATATGTGCCAGAAACTGGAAGACCTGGTGGCTGGTGTCCATGCATATGCACACACCTGAAACTGGAAGAGCAGCCATCCAGCAAGCACTTGTGAATGGGCCAGCTGGTTTTCACGCACACATTCATACCAGAAACCAGAAGACGAGGCTGTTGTGTATGCTAAACTCCTCCATTTGCATGCCGCCCACGGATTGGCTAAGATACAGCCTGCAAAATTCTAGTCTCTATCAAGCCACGCCTCC
The DNA here is from genome assembly GCF_031021105.1 of Erythrolamprus reginae. Lineage (NCBI taxonomy): Eukaryota > Metazoa > Chordata > Lepidosauria > Squamata > Dipsadidae > Erythrolamprus > Erythrolamprus reginae. The sequence continues at coordinate 199,552,354 of NC_091952.1, forward strand.
GCAGGAAAAAAGTTTTAAAAGGACTGCAAGTGGCTCCACCTTGGTTCTTGTTCTTGTTACTGTTCCAATAGCCTAATCTTTTGGTTGAGCTATGTTCCAGCTTAACCCAATAAACAGAGTTAAAGCTACAATGTGGTCCTCCATTATTTCAAGCTAAAACAGAGATGGCTGGTTTACATGTGTCTGCTGGAAACTGGAAAAGCAGCCACACAGCATGTCGGAAACCAGAAGACCAGGTGGCTGGTGTCCATGTGCCCTCTGGAAATTGAAAGAGCAACCACTCGGCCCACACATGCTCACCGGGCGGCTGGTCTTCCATTTTTTTTCATGCTTGCGCGCATGTGCATTCCTATTACAGTATGCGGTGCTGAAAAGGTTCACCAACACTGCCATAGAAGCTCACAGCCCTGACAACCCTGTCTGCTTCTGGAAGGAATAGCGGCGCCGGACTTACCCGGCAGCAGGTTTTGCTGGAGGGACCGGGAGACACCGGACCCTCATGGCGGCCGCCATTTTGGATCCCGAGCGAAGTCTCGCGAGGCGAGACTTCGCTCGGGAGTTCAGGCCTGACAGGCCTGGCTGCTGATTGGTCCGGGCGGGGCCTGCTCGCACTATATAAGGGCGAGCAGGCCGAGGCTCAGCCTTTTCGCCTCGGACATCAGCCACGAGCAGACACTTGTCAGTCTGCTCGCGGCAGCCATTTTGTGAGCGGCCTCATGTGCGGCCGCCATTTTGGCGCTGGTAGTCGGGCGAGAAGGCCTCCTGGGCTGTGTGGCTCAGGCCTGGACGTTTTTGGATTCTCTTCAAAGCGGAGCCAGCATCGGCTGGGCTCCGCTCTGGTTTGAGGCCCCAGTTGCCCCGGTGGTCGGGTGGCGTTTCCCCTCGGCGGAGGGGGGGTCCCTGGGGGGTGTGGCCCTATAATAAAGGGCCTAGGCATAAAGCGGTAGGCAGTTTAGCTGCTACCACTAGGGAAAGGGACGGATTGGCCTTCTAAGGGGGGTGGCACTCGTGAGGCCGGCTGTGTGGAGTAGGCCTTGCCTCCTGGGTGTAGGCCCCTCGGGGGTGGTTTCTCCCCCTTTTCTCTTCTCTGTGTAAAATTAGAACAATTAACCGGGCCCATGGCCCCTAAGAAGAAGCAGGCTTGGGCACCCCCGGCCCAACCGGTGGTGCGGCCTAGGAGGGTTGCCAGGCCTTCTGCCCGGGCTCGGGCTGCCACAGAGGGGCCCATGGGGGTAGACCTGTCTGAAGGGGTGGTGGGGTTCGTGCCTGCGCCTCCTCACCCCGCGGTTTCTCCTTCTCTCTCCTGGGCCAGGGTCTTGGAGAGGCTCGACGAGCTGGAGCGGTGGCGGTCAGGAGCAGGCCCGGAGGGGCTTCCTATGACTGCCTCCGCAGCATGGGGTAACGACCCCAAAGAGGAACCAGCCCAGGATGGGCAGGTGGCCCACACCGCGCAGCTGGCCCAGACCGGGCAGAGGGCCCATACCGGGCAGACGGCCCAGACCGGGCAGATGGCCCAGTCGGGGCAGTGGTCATCATTCCAGGGCCCAACCAGGATGGGCCCCCCGTGGATGGCTTCCACCCCTTATGGGGCAGGTGAGGTTGCACCACACTCTGGCACTACACCGCTCCTCCCCGTGCAGGGTCCAGGGTTTATCCCGCCTGCATTGGGGAGTGGCACTAGCTTTCTGGGAGCCACTGCGGGCAAATGTGGGCAGGTTTGGTCCCCGCCGGCCCCGCCGGGTGTGGCACCAGGGGTATCTTTCCCACCTGGGGCAGGGGTGGGGGGTTGGATCCCTCCTCCGCCGGCCATTATGCCACCGCCCCCTTTGGTGTACCCACCGGGGCTTGGAGTGCTGGGGACGGGGGCCACCATGGTGTGGGACCCGTTCGCCAGTATCAAGCCTGGGGCCATCCCTTGTGGGTTGCCCGCGACACCATTGGGCTATCATCTCCATCCATCGGTGAAGGAAGCAATCTGGCGGGGGGAATATGTCGACCTTTTCTCCCTTTTAAATAGGGAGGTCCCCAAGCAGGACAAGGAGGTGGTGCCTGGGGAGAAGGTAAAAAAAACGAAGGTCACAAAGTGTTTCAGCTCTTGGCTGTACGTTTTTTTGACCTTCGCTTCGGTAGTGATTCAGAGGCAGCCGGGTAGGGCCGCTGCCTTGCTGAAATATATAGATCTAATAGCGAGAGCCCACTTTGAGTACGCAGGTACGATCTGGAGGCACTACGATAAGGGGTTTAGGATGCGTATCGCCCATGACCCCTACTTGCCCTGGGATATGGTGGTCCCGGACCTTTGGTTCCAGGCCACTCATATGTCCGGTAAGGAAGGATGTGATAGGACCGACAGTGGTCATTTTATGGAAGAGGAGCCCGCAACGCCCGGGCCGGCCAAGGCCGCGGCGGGTGGAGCAGGAAAGGGGGCCTCCCCGGTGTGCCACGAGTTCGCCGCAAAAGGGGCGTGTTTTCGTCCCTTTTGCAGGTTTCGTCACGCATGCGGGAATTGTGGGGGGAACCATTCCTCAGCCGTGTGTCCCTGCCCCAAGAAGGGGGCGGAAAAGAAGGGTGGGGGTTCCCCAAAGCCTCCCCCACCTGTTGGGGGTAAAGGGGCCCAGTCCAATCAATTTACAAGTGCTTGAGGGTTGGTTGGGTGACTACCACCCTCGCTCGAGAGCGGCCGCTCTCTTGCTAGGATTCTCGAAGGGATTTAGGATCCCATATATGGGTTTTCGGAGGGCCTTCATGTCTGACAACCTTAGGTCGGTTGTTGGTCATGAAGACATTGTTAGGGAGAAGATTCGGAAGGAGGTGGCCGAGGGTAGGGTCCTTGGGCCCTTCCCGGAGCCGCCCTTCCCGAATCTTCGTGTGTCTCCCTTAGGTGTGGTCCCCAAAAAGGCGAGTGGTGAATTTAGGTTGATTCACCATTTGTCTTTTCCAAAAGGGGAGTCAGTGAATGACTTCATTCCTGACAAGCTTTGTTCAGTCCGGTATGCATCCTTTGATGCGGCCGTGACTATGGTTAGGAAGTGTGGGACAGGAGCCCTTATGGGTAAATGCGACATTAAGTCGGCATTTCGGCTCCTCCCCATACACCCCGACGACTTTGAGCTGTTGGGCTTCCATTTCGAGGGTGGCTATTACGTGGACAGAGCCTTGCCTATGGGTTGCTCTGTCTCGTGCTCTCTGTTCGAGAGTTTTAGCACCTTTTTGGAGTGGGCGCTCAGGAGGCAAAGTGGTCTGGGTACTGTCGTTCACTACCTTGATGATTTCTTGTTGGCGGGGCCTGCGCATTCGGAGCAATGTTTTGCTCTAATGCGGGACTTCGAAGCCCTTTGTGCTCACTTAGGGGTGCCTTTAGCCTCTGAGAAGACCGAAGGCCCCGCCACCAGGATTGCCTTTCTGGGTATTGAATTGGACTCGGAGGAGCAATCTTCCAGATTGCCCCTAGAGAAGTTGCTCAAGATCAGAAAGAAGCTCGATGAGGTGCTGGGCTGCCGGAAGGTTACCCTACGGCAGCTTCAGGAATTGGCAGGCATTCTTAATTTTGCCTGTCGGGTAGTTGTTCCTGGTAGGGCTTTTTCCAGGAGGTTATACGACATGATGAAGGGGCTCCGTTTGCCCCATCATCGTACTCGCCTCTGCGCTGGGGTCAGGGCTGACCTCGGCATGTGGCGGGATTTCTTGGTCAGGTTTAATGGTTTGTCTTTCTGGAGGCACGAGCTTCTTTTGGAAGCTGAGTTGCAGCTCTGCTCTGATGCCGCGGGGACTTGTGGTTTCGGGGTAGTGTTAGGTGACCAGTGGTGCTGGTCGGCATGGCCTCCGGAATGGAGTGCCTCTTCGTTGATTAAGGACCTTACGTTCTTAGAGCTCTTCCCCTTAATAGTGGCCTTAGAGCTTTGGGGGGAGCAGTTTAGGAACAAGACCATGCACTTTTGGTGTGACAACGTAGCGGTTGTCCATGTGGTGAATGCCCTGTCCTCTAAGAGCGACAGGGTCATGCGGCTTGTCCGCCATTTTGTGCACAGGTCCTTGTCCCTAAATGCATTGCTTTTGGCTAGGCATGTCCCCAGGTTGGATAACGGGGTCGCTGATGCCTTGTCCCATGGTCAGTTGTCCAGGTTTCGGACCCTGGCCCCGTGGGCCCGAGAGTTGCCAGAAGCGTTCCCCGGCCACCTCTGGAGTCTGGGGGGGGATCCAGAGTGGTGGAGAGACGAGGCATCCAGGGCAATCTCCTTGTCTGTAGCGCCCGGCACCCTCAGGGCATACCAGCGTGCAGGTAAGGAGTTTGGGGATTTCAGGCAGGGCAGGGGTTACCAGCTTTGTTGGCCTGTCCCTGTAGAGCACCTGGCCGAGTTTTGCGTCCAGCTTAGGCAGCGTGGCCTGTCAGTTAGGACGATCCGGTCCAGGTTAGCCGGCCTCGCCTTTCTGTCCAAGGCGGGGGGGTTTGCGGATTTTTCGGGTGACTTCCGCATCCGGAAGATGCTGGAAGGCTGGCTGAGGGAGCAAGCGGGGGCCCCTGGTGACACTCGTCGGGCTCTGATGGTGGAGCAGCTGTCTTTAATTAACGGGGTTTTTGACAGTCTGTGTGCCTCATTGTACGAGGCCCGTCTTTTTAGGGCAGCGACTTGTGTCATGTTTTTTGGGGCCCTCGGGGTCAGCGAGGCCATGGCTTCGTCTCAGGCTGACACTTCGCTCCGTGCCTTCCAGTATGCTGATCTGGCCTTTAGACAAGGGGGGGTGTCCCTTGTAGTAAGGCAGTCTAAGACAGATCAGCTACACAGAGGGGTTAGCATCCAGCTTAGTGCGGCCGCCGACCAGTCGGTGTGTCCGGTGGCCGCCCTACAGCTTTATTGTAGCTTGCGGGGTTCGGGGCAAGGGTACCTGTTTAGGCATTGGGACGGTACCCCTCTGACCCGTTACCAATTTTGGGTGTTAGTGTCCAGGGCAATGGCCCGGGTAGGCATGGATCCCGCCAGTTATGGAACGCATTCGTTCCGCATCGGCGGCGCCACTAGCGCGGCACTTTCTGGTTTCCCGGCCCATCGGATTCGGGAGATCGGCCGCTGGTGGTCAGCGGCATATTTGGGTTATGTTAGGCCCGCTGAGGATCCTAGGCAGGGCTTAGGCTAGGTAACCTCTCTGTGTGTGTCCTCTTGCAGGTCCCCAGGCTAACGCGAAACCGACGGCGCTGCTGTGTGGCCACAGCATGATATTTTGGGCCGGCCGCTCAGCAGCCAGGAGCGCCATCGGGACCCAGCTGTCCTTAGGGCGGTGGGTCAAGGTTGCCTGGATGGGCCGGAGAGGTATGCGGTGGGAGGGTCTCCTACCGGCGTTGCTGGGCGGTCAGCATTCTGTGGCTGCGCCCGGCAGTATGGTGGGGGTGGCTCCTCGGGGTCGTGCCCAGGTAGGTTTGGGTGGGCAGCGTCCCGTGGCCGCACCCAGGTGGCTGGTATTGCACTTAGGAGGCAATGACCTGTGCATGCTGGGAGGCCTGGCGCTGATCATCCAGGCACGCGAAGACCTGCGAAGGCTTCGTGAGGTGTGGCCCACCACGCAAGTGGTGTGGTCAGAGATCCTACCTAGGATCATGTGGAGGGATGCCTCTTCCCTTAGGGCCATTCACCGGGCGAGACGTAGAGTGAATAGGGCCCTGGGCAAAACAGTTAGGGAACTAGGTGGGGTTGTAGTGGCCCATCCCCTCATCACAATAGACCGGCCATGGCTTTACCGGGCCGATGGCGTTCACCTGTCAGAACAGGGGAACGCCATTTTCTTACAGGACCTGCAGCGGTCTCTGCGTGAGCTGGCGCAGCTAGAGGGGGGAGTCGGGGGGCCAAGATAGAGATCTGACCCCCGCTCCGTGGCAGGTTAGGGGCGGAAAACTGGGGTGGTTTAGCAACCGCGCGTTCTCCCTTGGGCATCTTTGGGGATGATTGACAGGTTCTCCGCAAGCTCATGGAGGGAGCGTCTGCCTGAGCAGCTGGGGGGAACCTGTCTTTGGGTCCTGCACCTTTAATTCCCGGATTCGGGTTAGCCGGTGGGACCCCCCTCATGCAAAGCATGGCAGGGTCGCAGGTGGTGGACTGGTCCCTCACCTGGACTTGCATCGAGATACGCCCATGAGTTGCCCAGGAAGTTTTTTGTCATAACGTCATTTCCGCCCCGGAAGTATTTGTTTGACCCTGCAGGTCCATTTCCGGGTCATAGTTGATTATGCTAATATATGCAAATTTAATGAATAAATTATGCAAATTTATGATAATAAAAACGACCCAGTTTAAATCCAGCTCTTGTGTCCGTGTCGTTACTCCGTCTCTCCAGCAATAACCAAATCAAATTCATACCTGGCATAGTTGGATGGGAACTGAAATACTATTTTTTACTGCATGTTTATTCATTCATTCATTCATTCATTTATTTATTTATTTATTTATTTATTTATTTATATGCCGCCCCTCTCCAAAAACTCGGGGCGGCTAACAGCAATCATAAACAGTGTACAATAATAATCCAATACTAAAAGCGAATTAAAAACCCCTTAATATAAAAACCAAACATACCATGCATACAATTGTAAAGGCCTAGGGGGAAAAGGAATCTTAGTTCCCCCATGCCTGGCGGCAGAGGTGGGTTTTAAGTAGCTTACGAAAGGCAAGGAGGGTGGGGGCAATTCTAATCTCTGGGGGGAGTTGGTTCCAGAGGGCCGGGGCCGCCACAGAGAAGGCTTTTCCCCTGGGTCCCGCCAAACAGCATTGTTTAGTTGACGGGACCCGGAGAAGACCCACTCTGTGGGACCTAACTGGTCACTGGGATTCGTGCTGCAGAAGGCGGTCCCTGAGATAATCTGGTCCGGTGCCATGAAGGGCTTTATAGGTCATAACCAACACTTTGAATTGTGACCGGAAACTGATCGGCAACCAATGCAGACTGCGGAGTGTTTGTGTAACATGGGCATATTTGGGAAAGCCCATGATTGCTCTCGCAGCTGCATTCTGCACGATCGAACTCTGCAGAAACCATGCTACATTATCTGAAATACATTTAAGCTCCTCTAATTTCTAAATTGCTTTGTTCGTTTGCTTTCATATTTTTGGGTTTTGTACAATGGTTCTTCTTGTGCAGCCACCATTAAAACTTCTTTCAATAATCTTCTCACTTAATAGCCCATAGCTTTCAGAATGTCTTCCTATAATACTTATTGTATTATTCTTTTATAGCATTCCAAAAATGTTTCAATATTTACATTTTTCTTCTTAGTGCTGTCTTACATTATTATTTATTCATTGTTGTATCCTTTTTCTGTCATAATCTCTGTTCTTGGAAGCTGTTCGCATCTGATGAAAGATCCTGACAAAGGTCTTCAAGAGGAAGTCAGTCAATCCAGAAATAATATAGATCTTATTCAGCTGTATAACAATACCATACAAATCATCCTTGATTTGTAACCATAACTGAGAAAGGAATTTTGGTCAGAAGTCATTCTGGACATTAGTTAAAGCACAATAGTATCAAATCTGATATTTTAAAAGCCATTTTTACGGTGACTGTTAAATGGAACATCATTATTAAGGGGTAGTGATTTCAGTCAGGTGGTAGGGAAAGCAAGTAGAATGCTTGGCTGCATAGCTAGAGGTATAACAAGCAGGAAGGGGGAGATTGTGAACCCGCTGTATATTGTGTTCAGTTCTGGAGACCTCACCTACAAAAAGATATTGATAAAATTGAACGGATCCAAAGACGAGCTACAAGAATGGTGGAAGGTCTTAAGCATAACACTTATCAGGAAAGACTTAATGAACTCAATCTGTATACTCTGGAGGACAGAAGGAAAAGGAGGGACATGATCAAAACATTTAAATATGTTAAAGGGTTAAACAAGGTTAAGGAGAGAAGTGTTTTTAATAGGAAAGTGAACACAAGAACAAGGGGGCAAAATCTGAGGTTATTTGGGGAAAAGATCAGAAGCAATGTGAGAAAATATTATTTTACTGAAAAGTAGTAGATGCTTGGAACAAACTTCCAGCAGACATGGTTGGTAAATCCACAGTAACTGAATTTAAACATGCCTGAAATAAACATATATCCATCCTAAGATAAAATACATAAGGGCAGGAAATAGTATAAGGGCAGACTAGATGGACCATGAGGTCTTTTTCTGCCGTCAATCTTCTGTTTCTAAGTGAATCCATGCTCTTGAATACTGAAACTGGCAAAAAATAGCAAATTGTGGTCACATGACTATGAGATGCTATAACCAGTTGTAATTGTGAGCTGGTAGTATCAACAGTTATGTGCTACCGTGTTTCCCCGATAGTAAGACCCCCCCGATTGTAAGACATATGGGGGGTTTCAGGGGGGTCGGCTAATATAAGCCATACCCCGAAAGTAAGACATATGTCTTACTTTCGGGGAAACACGGTATGAAGAAACAGTAGAACCTCGACATACGTCCCCCCCGCCGCCGTTCCCCCCCCGCGCCGCCGCCTGCAAGCGCTCTGCCAGGCGGCTCTCCCCGCTCCGCTCTTCGATATGCCGGAGAGCCGGAGAAGGGGGCGTCCGGACCCCCACCCCACCCCCAGCAGAAGCCAAGGGGGGGTCCTTTCAAGCGGCGCTGGGCGAAAGAGGGCGGGCGGCCAGCAGCAGAAGGCGAGAGGTGCCTCCTCCGGCTCTCCGGCAGATCGAGCGCGCGAAGAGGCACCTCTCACCTTCCGCCGCTGCTGGCCACCCTCTTTTGCCCAGCGTCGCTTCGGAAGCCGCCAAACGCCGTCAGGGGGGCGCTTGGCGACCGCCACTTGGTGAGCGGAGAGGCGGTCACCAAGCGCCCCCCTGACGGCGTTCGGCAGCTTCCGAAGCGACGCTGGGCGAAAGAGGGCGGCCAGCAGCGGCGGAAGGTGAGAGGTGCCTCTTCGCGTGCTCAATCTGCCGGAGAGTCGGAGAAGGAGGCACCTCTCGCCTTCTGCTGCTGGCCGCCCGCCCTCTTTCGCCCAGCGCCGCTTGAAAGGACCCCCCCCCTTTCCACCCCTTGTCGCCCGACAAAGGAGAAACTTCTGCAAATCGTGCGCCGTCTCCAGCGCTCTCTCCGGGTCGGGTTGTGTGAAAGAGGCCGGGGTTGGGGGAAGGGGAGAGGTAAGATGTGTTTGGGTTTTTTGCAACGCCGCTCCGTTGGGGAAAGAGGGAAGGTGGTTCGCTCGGAGTTGGGGCTGAACAGAAGCGCATGGAGAAGCCCAACCTTGGGGTGGGGGAGAAGGGAGAGCAAGGAGGGCCATTGTGCATTGCCAGGTGGTGGGGGTCTCCCCCAGTTCAAAAGGTGCCTTGGCTGGAAGAGTAGCTGGTTTCCAGGGCATAAACTGGCTCGCTTCTGGGGATGGTGCACATCCGCTCACTTGCAGGGAAACAGCTTTGGGGCTAAAGAGGCGCTCCGGGCGCAAGATTGTATCCCGAGTAGTAATTCCATTTACTGCTCCGATGTGCCTCGCTGCAGGCTTTCTGTCAACGAAATAACAGCAACATGTTCTCGGAAGCCACCGCCTCTTCCCCTGCCTCGCTGCCCCTTGTCTCGGGCGACAAGGGGTGGAAAGGGGGGGGTCCGGAGCTGCGCCCTCCTTCGCCCGCCTCCTTTCCAATGTAAGACATACCCCGAAAGTAAGACATAGTGGGGCTTTTGGGGGTAAAAAGAAAGTAAGACACTGCCTTACTATCGGGGAAACACGGTAGATCTTCACATAACGTGTCCAAGTAGGATAATTTGAGCGTTGTCATTCATACCTTGAGTTAGTGTGCTTTCTTGGCTGTCCACAATATTCTCAGGAATCTTCTCCATCTCCAACATCAAAATTCAAAACTGATAGTATTGTTACTATTCTGCTTCTTCAAAGTCCAACTTTCACATCTATAAAAATCACAGTGGGTACCATAGCTTTCCTTGTTCTTATCTTTGTAGATATTGACATACCACAGCATTTGAAAATCTCTTCCAGGGTGTTCCTAGCTGCCCTATTAAGTGCTAGTCTGCTGTGCATTCCTTGACTGCTTATTCCTTTATTGTTGATGATTGATTCTAAAAGATAGAAGCATCTTTATTGTCATCTTTATTGTCAGTGATAAGGCTAATGGTTTTGGTCTTCTTTATATTTAATTGTGGCTCCATTTTTTTCTCTTTGCTCTTTGAAATTGAACCTGTCTATCTTGTTTTGCATTTTCTGCTATCAGATACCCGAATTAGAATAAAGCAGGTAGTTGATTTTCTTCTTCCAGTTTTAAAATCACGCTCTTCTTCTTCGAGTCCAACTTTGCCTAATACATATTTACAATATTCATATATCCCTTGGCTTCAATGAAGGGCCACCAAAAATTTTACTACCACACTGTGGGCATGGCTTATGCAGGTCGCCCTGCATTTTCTTTCAACATCTTTCAGTGCAAATTGGGTGCTCTGGGGTGGAGCTCCATTTTTGCTACCCCCACTGCGCCCCCCCCCATCCAAGCAGAAGCCCACCCCTGCTTGGCTTATTAATTATGCTTTGAAAAAAATCAAATAATGTAGTTGAAGTTTACTGTGCCATTTAAATACTAGAGGAGGGGGGAGTTGCTTCATCTTCAACTATTCTGTTATGCATTTTCTTGTGTCCGTTTTATCTTTTATTCTTAATTTTTCAATAAAAGTGAGCATAAACTTTAGCAATGTGCAAAAATACAACTTCCATGGAGGTTTATAATGTTGATATACAACATGTCTATGGACTGATTAATATAGCTAAGCATTCCCCTTGGTTCTTTGACCATTCTGCTTATCACCATCACCAAGGTTGAGATCTGAATCCAAATTTGTTTATTGTTACCAGTTCAATCAGAAAACACATCAAAGTAATTTGGACAGCTGGAAAGAGAATCATACTGAGTCTTACACAGAACCATTCAAGTTGAAGCCAGGATGCCAGTGGCAGAATGACTAGGCATAGTTTCAGTCAGAAACCTGCTTTGGTAGATAAAATATTTTCCATCAATGATCCACCCATGAATGACTTCTGATATACAAAACAATTCTCACCACTGTAACAACTGGCAAACTTCTGTTTCCAAGTGGAAACAGTGATTGAAAAAATTCTGTCAACATCTATAGAAGACCTTGGCTGCATCTTTTTGAAGCTGGTCTTTTTAATTGGGGAAGATGTTGAATATCTGGTCCAGTTTTTATGTCGCTCTGCAATACTCTTGAGCAGGTCTGCAGTTTGTGCAGTTTGTAGTAAAGAATTGGTGTTTAATAAATGATGAATTGTATACAAAAGTCAAGAGAATTTGCAGAGTTTATTTGCTAGAAAAGGATATTTTTTAAAAGATAAAAATGCAATAGTTGAGAATTTAAAAATATATTTTGCTTTGTATGTGTAACTGAAAACATTTGTGCTAGATTGACTGATATCAAAACTCAACATTATAAAAAAGCACTTGCCTCTTGTTGGCTTTAAAATCACCAAAAGAGTTGTATATGTTTAGATATTCCTGCTCTACACATATTTTACAATAATTTTGGTTCCATAAATTGAACAGATTTAAGTGCAATTATTTTCCAGTTATAGTTATTACACACAGACACGCATCATTTATTAGCAAATGGCTTATGATATTAAATTATATCTTCATCATGATATAGTGCTTGCCTCCTTATATCTGAGGTTTGCAGGGATAACATGAGAATCAAACATACAGTCAGGGATGGGTTGTAACTCACCTCGCTGCCAGTTTGCTTTCTCCTATAGCATGTGGGCGTGCACGCACTTTGCATGCGCACCCATGCACAATGCCAAAAAATAACACCCCCAAAAGCAAAAAACAAGGTAGTCATGCATGTGCAGTGCCAGAAACCTGACTTGTGCCCATGTGCAGAAAAAACCCTGGAAAAAATCCCCCCCCAAAAAATTCAAAAAAAAATTCCCCCAAAAAAGTTTTTAAAAAAAAGATAGCAGCATCCACAGATTGGCACTGATCGAACCAGTTCTGTGATGTTATTGTGACATCACCAATGGGTTGCTACCAGTTCAGGCAAACTGGTCTGAACTGGGAGGAATCCACCTCTGCATACAGTGAACTAAGTCTAGCATTGCACAGAATTACAAAAAACGACATGGAAATTAGATGTTGTTTTGATTTCAGTGTGAAGTTCAGAGCCAGTTTTAGTACTTAAAAAAAAACACCTACTTGAACTCAAAAACCAATCTGAGATAAGATTCATGATGCCATTAACTAGCACATTAAGTTGTTTTTTCTGATTCTTTATCTGGATGAGTTGACATTTGTATAAACATGTGGGAATAGATGTTTAATTTTAGAATAATAGGTGTGGTGTCTAGAAGAAGCTATTTAAAATTCTCATGGCATTTTCAAGAAAAAGGTTTTTCTGTATTGTGACAGAAATAGATTAAATTTATAGTGTAGAGGGTAAAAACTCTACTATATCATAGAAATCAGAAAACTAGAGGATTTTTACTTAGTCAAAAAGACGTGCATTTTCTGACCAAATATTATAGACAGTAGGAAACCTTTTCTCATAATTCTGCTTGGTATTTTTGAAACTGACTGCAAAAGTAATTTTTAGACCAACTTTCTGAAAATAACATATACTGTACATTTATTTTTTACAATCAATGCTGGAACATACATTCTTACCAAATTCCACTTTGATATGTAGCAACTACATCAAATCAACAGCACTTATAATGTTTCTTGCAACAATCAACCATCAACCATAATAAGCATCAACAATCTTATAAAAGATCAGGCCATTGATATACTTTTCTTCTTTTCCATAGTTATAAAAATATATACTCTGAAAAAAGCAACGAACATGTAAGTTGTTTGGCTAAGAGAAGATTAATATGCGTGTCCCACTGAGCTGCCTTAGGTGTTTCTGCAAAGTGCCACATTAATGTTTCACAATTTTCTTCCACTTTAATGCAAATTCTAATTATATTCTGCAAGCCTAGTTTATAAACATTCATTTGGGTATTTTTGTGATTAAAATACAAGCATAATGACTTAAACCCACAAAGTAACTAAATATTATTCATACCTGGTCTTAAATATTATTCATACCTGGTCTTCTTGCATGGCAAGAATAATTTCATATCTCCCTATTAGTTCTACTATGCTACGTCATCAGGGTGGACAAAATTCCTGAGACTAATGTATACAAATTCCCAGTGGTGTATTTGAAGATTTAAAGAAAACGAAGCATAAGAAGTGAAGCAAAAAATAATTTATCCAATCCAATTATTTTTCTATTGCAAATAACCAAAACAAAGTCTATTTATATCATCAGATGGAGTGCCTTGAAATCAAGATGAATATATTGGAACAAGGAAGTAGAAGAGCTCTGTTATACAGCGATGACATGACTGAGGACTAACAGTCAAAGATCGTAAACTATTCAGGGGCAAGTTCCAATTTTAACTAGCACAGAAGAAGAAAACCAACCATTTTTCAATATTATGATTTTGAGCGTATCTTAATATTTTCAAAGCGAACATCAGGAATTTCTCTGAAGTCCTGAATCACATTGAATGAGAATCAGAAGAACTGTAAATGAAATCAAATAAATTTTTGACTGTAAGAAACAAACTGCTAGACCAAGAGCAGGAGGAAGCAAACTGAATCTCAGAACAGATTATAGACATCAATTCAAAATCGTATTAATCATCCTATTGATTTCAACTCCAAATGTGACAATGATAGAGCAAGTTCAAACCATTGATTTAATATCCCATCCCTGACTTTTATTTCCAACAATAAAGGAACTGGAATCAAGATTATTAAACTTTGTCTGAAGGAACCTATTGTATTTTTCTTCAAACTTGATGGGGACACTCATTTTTACGATACTTTATCCTGGATTTGAGCCATGTTGTATTTCGGACAGGATGATTTAGTATAAGCATTCAAGAGACAGTAACTTAAGTTTGTACTATTAATGCATGCCACAGAAAACAGTTAGCCTTCTATATATCTTCTTGTTCTACCTTATTCACTGATCAATGAGACGTCTCTAAGAACATGCATGAAAATTAGTTCTGATTAATGTTTATTGCGTATCCAGCACATTCTTAATTTTGTACTCTAATTGCTTTTGTTGTGATAGGGTGGTTCCTCCCGCCCAAATAGCTCACTCTGCAATTGAGCAACCAAAAAACCCATAGTTCTATTATTTGAAATCCCTCTAGTTTATGAATAGGAATTCTTTAACCATTTTGTTTAAATCCATTCCTACTTAAAATTCAATTGAAGATATGATGAAATACAGTTTAAAAATAGACAGACAATTAACAAACATGCATTTTAATGTAGCAAACTCTTCTGTACTAATATTCATGTATAATTTATAAATTTGTCAACCTACTCTGGAGACAAAGAAATGCAAGATTATTTATTTAATTTATTAACTTTATATGACCATCCATCTCAAATATATAATTCTGGGTGACTGCAAAATAAAACCAGTAAGCAAATCTAATAAATAAAATAAAAATGCAGAGAATCAACCACACCTAATAAGCATCCCCAATCAATAAAGCTAAGAAATGAATTCACTCCCATTACTAGGGTCTTAGACTTCATGGCAAAATCAAGGCTTCAAGGCTTCACAGAAAGTCAGAAGTTTAGGAGTGTGTCTGATTTCTGGGAGAATGATGCATCAAAATCAAAGATCATAGTTGGGTGCTATGACAGAGAAGTCTGTCTTCTTGGATCCTGCTGTATGGCACTCCTTTAAGAAGCAATCTGAGCATGCCTCGACACCTGAAAAACCACAGGGGAGAGGTGATCCCATAAATAATCAAACTTCAAATCATGAAAGGCTTAAAGAGAATCATCAGCATTCTGAATTGAACTATGGAAATGACACTGGAAATGAAAAATAGAAAACAGGAAAGGAAAGAGGTAAAGCACGTTTGCACTTTCCATGTCTTTTGGTTTTCATAAAGCTTGCACCATGTCTACTATTGCATACATTGTTATTAGTTCTTAATTTTCTCACTTCACTCTTTGAAAACCACAGCAATATAATTCAACAATGGTTCTCTTGACCAACTTTTTCTTCCTGAACCTATTTTGATACTAAATCACTTTTCTTTCATGTATTTGCAATGCAATTCAATTCTCATTCATTTTTATGGTCAGTCTCAATGTCCTCCTTTCCTAAAGAGGAGTCACTTCATATTCAATATCTATTCATTATAGACTCTATATC
The DNA here is from genome assembly GCF_031021105.1 of Erythrolamprus reginae. Lineage (NCBI taxonomy): Eukaryota > Metazoa > Chordata > Lepidosauria > Squamata > Dipsadidae > Erythrolamprus > Erythrolamprus reginae. The sequence continues at coordinate 199,567,595 of NC_091952.1, forward strand.
TCCACATCCTCTTTCCTTATGTCTACTGCCTATTAATTTTGTTGGAAGAATAATCTACTTTCTAATACTTTTGATACAGGACTCATACTATCATGGACTTTCATTCTTATTTCTTTTATTTCTTCTTGGCCCATCTCTTTCCATAAGACCCAGTTCTGAACACCAACAACATTAATATGTCCCTCGTTCAGAACTCTTTGGTACTCTTGTATTCTTCCTCAATTGTAGTTTTAGAGTGATATTCATCCCTTTGTCGTGTTCATATTTGAGTAGGTTTATGCTTAAACTACATATTTGAAGGAACATTTTTTTTCCTAAGGTAATGTTTGTCAATCATGATTCCCATTCATTTTTACTTCTTCAGCAGACCCAATAACCCTTTTATACTCAGTTGGAGGAATGTCAAGCTTGATTTCATTTAGGGCCACATCAGGCTTTTGTTTGACATCAGGGGGCTGGGGTGGGGTTTGCTGAGGTGGACATGGCCAACTTGACATTGCTCATGTAGCCACACGCAGCCCTCCTGAGCTCTGTTTTCACTGGCAGAGGGTTGCAAGAAGCCATAGCAGCCAAAAACGGAGCTCTGTAGCCCATTTTTACTGGCAGAAGCACTACAGGCTGAACCTTTACTGTTTATAGGTCAGCTCTGCATGCCAGATCTAAGCACCTCATTGGCCAGATCAGGCCCCTGGGCCTTGAGTTTCACACCCCTGCTCTATTGTCTTATTTCATCATCTATTATTCCTCTTACTTTCCAAACTGTAATCTGCCATACGCCATGGTTGTCATTAGGTTGGCCTGTAGATATTTTTGGGCACTAACCATTATTGTTTTAAACAATTTAGAATTTCACATATTGCTTTTTAGAAAAAATAGAGAAAATATAAATTAGACTATCAGCCTTAGATTTACCAATGTCACATGAAGCATTATCTGCTACAATTAGGCACAAATGCAGTTAAATCCAGCTTTACCTCACCTACAAAAAGATATTGACAAAATTGAACGGGTCCAAAGACGGGCTACAAGAATGGTGGAAGGTCTTAAGCGTAAAACGTATCAGGAAACACTTCATGAACTCAATCTGTATAGTCTGGAGGACAGAAGTAAAAGGGGGGACATGATCGAAACATTTAAATATATTAAAGGATTAAATAAGGTCCAGGAGGGAAGTGTTTTTAATAGGAAAGTGAACACAAGAACAAGGGGACACAATCTGAAGTTAGTTGGGGGAAAGATCAAAAGCAACATGAGAAAATATTATTTTACTGAAAGAGTAGTAGATCCTTGGAACAAACTTCCAGCAGACGTGGTAGATAAATCCACAGTAACTGAATTTAAACATGCCTGGGATAAACATATATCCATCCTAAGATAAAATACAGAAAATAGTATAAGGGCAGACTAGATGGACCATGAGGTCTTTTCCTGCCGTCAGACTTCTATGTTTCTATGTCTATGTTTCTATGTTTACTTTAAATTACGTTAAGAGCAGTCTATACAAGTTAGGATTTATAATCTAGAAACTACAGGTAGTCCTCAACTTACAACCAGTGATTTAGTGACCATTCAGAGTTACGACAGATCTTCCCATGGCAACTTACGACTCAAATTCAAAGTTCTGATGGCTGCCCTCCCGCTCCCCATCATTTGACTGTATTTTAGGTGCTTGGCAACTAGCCTATATTTATGGCTGTTTGTGCCATTCACTAGAGGTCAATATTTACTTCAAATTTCTGGCAAAAACACCCATAGTGAATTTACTTAACAACCCCATCAAAAAAGATCATCAAATCAGACAAACTCAAGTGAAGATTTGCTTAATGACTGGCATAACTAGTGACTATAATTGCACCCATAATTACTTATATACTACCTGTACATTGCAAGCCAATTGTTCCCTTATTTATTTATTTATTGATTGATTGATTGATTGATTGATTGGATTTGTATACTGCCCCTCTCCATAGACTCGGCGCAGCTAACAACAGTGGTAAAAACAACATGCGACAATCCAATACTAAAACAACTAAAAACCCTTATTTTAAAACCAATCATACATACAAACATACCATACATAAATTGTAGAAGCCTAGGGGGAAAGAATATCTCAATTCCCCCATGCCTGACGACAGATGTGGGTTTTAAGAAGCTTACGAAAGGCAAGAAGGGTGGGGGCTATTATCTCTGGGGAGAGTTGGTTCCAGAGGGCCGGGGCCGCCACAGAGAAGGCTCTTCCCCTGGGTCCCGCTAAACCAGTGTTTCCCAACCAGTGTGCCGCGGCACACTAGTGTGCCGCGGGACATGGTCAGGTGTGCCGTGAGCCCGGCCTGGCTGGAGCTTCCCTGGCAGTGACGGGAAGTGAACTTTTGGGGCCCGGTGGGAGGGCGCCGGCCACTGTTGTTTCTAAGCTGCGTGGGCATGCGCCCGCGCAGCCATTAGGAACCCCCCGCCCCCGCAGAAATTTTTGAAGTGGCGCAAAGCCACGCAGTCCTGAATCGCTTCCTTCTCCGGCCAGCAAAGTCGGCTGCCCAAGAAAGCGCCGCGTTTCAAAAGCGCGCATTTCAAAAGCGAGCCGCTTTCCCAGGCAGCCGGCTTGCTAGCCGGAGAAGCGAGCAATCCGGGACTGCGTGGCTTTGCGCCGTGATGACAATGGTGCCGTGGTGGCCTCCAAGCGCCGCCCTTCGTGGCGCCCCACCACCTGTTCCTGCAGGTAGGAGTCGGGCGGGGTACCGGGAGGCGGAGGCGGCACGTGGCTGGGCGCTGAGCGCCATGGACACCTGGGAGGGCGAAGGGTTGAATGTGGCTGCTGCCTCTTAGGCGGAGGCGAAGGTGATGGCGGAGTCCGCGCTGGGACCATGCGGGGCCGCTGATCCAGGGGGCCGCGGACCGGCAAGCCGCCCTCCACTCTCTCTCTCCGCTCTCTCTCTCTCTCTTTCTCCCTCTGTTGCCGCCGTGGTGCACGAGAGAGAAAGAGAGAGAGAGAGAGAAAGGAGGGGAGAGAGAAAGCAAGAGAAAAAGAGAGAGAAGGAAAGCAAGAGAGAAAGAGAAAGAGAAGGAAACAAGAGAGAGAAAGAGAGAGAGAGAAAGCAAGGGAGAGAGAAAGAAAGCAAGAAATAGAGAAAGAGAGGAAGAGAGAGAGAAAGAGAGAGAGAGAGAAAGCTATGGAGACAGAAAGAGAGAGAAAGAGTGTGTGTGAGAGAGAAAGCAAGAGAGAGAGAGAAAGAGAGAGAGGAAGAGAGAGAAAGAGAGAGAGAGGAAGAGAGAAGGAAAGCAAGAGAGAGAGAGAGAAAGCAAGGGAGAGAAAGAGAGAATAAAAGAGAGATAGAAAGAGAGAAAGAGAGAGAGAGAAAGAATGCAAGAGAGGGAGAGAAAGTAAGAAAGAGAGAAAGAGGGAGGGAAGGAGGGCGAGAGAAAGAGCAAAAAAGAAAGGAATGAAGAAAGAAAGAGGGATGAAGAGACAGGGAAAGAAAGAGGGAGAGAGAAATAGGGCGAAAGGGAGGAAGAGAGGGTTTTTTTGTCCAAACTTTTTTAGCCCCCTCGCTCCTCCCCCCCGCTTCCCCCCCCCCACTCAATGTTCCCCAGGATTTTGTAAGTGTGAATAATGTGCCGCGGCTCAAAAAAGGTTGGGAAACACTGCGCTAAACGACATTGTTTAGTTGACGGGACCCGGAGAAGGCCCACTCTGTGGGACCTAATTGGTCGCTGGGATTCGTGCGGCAGAAGGTGGTCCCCTTATCTCTTTTAACTAGGAATATATGCAATGAAAAGTGGTGGTAGCAAAATTTAAACCAATGACAACAGGTAGAATAACTGGCCTGAGAGCCATGGTGGCGCAGTGGTTAGAATGCAGTATTGCAGTATTGCAGATAAATTCTGTTGACTGCTAGCAATTCGAGTCTCATAGGCTTAGGGTTGACTCAGCCTTCCAACCTTCTGAGGTGGGTAAAATGAGGATCCAGGGGACAATATGCTGACTCTGTAAACCACTTAGAGAAGGCTGTAAAGGACTATGAAGTGGCATATAAATCTAAGTGGAACTGCTGTTGCTATTGCTTAGCATTGACAGTGAAGATATTGAAGTGATGGATGGCTTCTGTCTTTGCTGTTCAAACATCAACAGTCAAGAAATATGAGCAGAGTTAGAGAAGTGGAAAAAAGAAACAAAGATGATGAGCAGTAAGGTATATAGACTCTGTTAAATTGGCAATGATCACACTTGAAGATTTAAAAACAGACTAAGGACAAATCATCATGGAAGAAAAATGTAAGAGTTTACATTTAACTGATGATATATTTACAAACTAACAAATTATGCATATTTAGGATTTTAATTGCACTGAAATAAAAATCATGAATTGTAATTGTATTGTTTAACTAGGATAATCAGATTTTCATTGTTAATAACAGCCTGTTCCAGGAAAAAAAGAATATCAAAGCATTACTACTAAGAATATGACTGTATATTCAAACATTGTTTCACAGTTCCACATGATGATAGTGTCCCTTTACTATTCATTCATTTTTTTTCCTTCTACTTTTATCGATCATGCCTTGATTACTTTACATAACCAGTTCCTCACATATTTAAAGGACAGTTGGATGTCCACCACTGAAGGATCTGGACCTGGAGTGTGTTAAGAGTTTGTTTCCTGATTTAATTAACTTCTATAGATTATAATTGTTCTTGGCTTCTGTAGATATTTATTGTATTCAGTTCACAATTGGTTTTAGCTGATTTTATGATTGTTCACCTTCCAGAGCGTAGTCCTCAAACTACGACCTGAGGGCTGGATACAGCCTGCTGAAGCCATTAATCCGGCCTGCGCAGGATCACGAGACTGCTCCACCCACTCTAGCTTCCGGGTTCAATTGCTAGCTTTCTTTAGTTCAGAAGCAGCCACCTTCAGCCAATTCAATGCAGCAACTCAATAATAAGTTTCTCAATTAGGAAGTCCAAATCCACCTCTTTTTCTATTGTCCTGTAATAATTTAGTTTTGATTTGCGCCTTCTTTTTTGACCATATACATTTTAATAGTATTTTTTTCAATTCTCTTAATTTTATTGGAGCAACCTGGAATAAAAACAGTATCTTGGGTAGAATATTCATTTTGATTACAGCATTTTGCTCATTAATGATAATTGTAATTTTGACCAGGTATCCAAATCTTTGTGTATTTTCTGTGTCAGTTTAGTATAGTTATTTTCTTTTATCAAACTATATTTTGCCATTAACCAAAGACCTAGATATTTCACTATTTTTTACAGTTTTCCCCATGCATATAAGCCAGTATTCTATAATGATGATTAGTACAACATATTACTATGTATACTATGTATAATCCACATTGGTGATTTGCCCCACGTATATAAGCCAGTATCCTATAATAATGGTTACTAAGACATTCCGGTTCAACCAGCACACCTACCTACCCTTTTTTTACAGTTTTGATACAAGTTTATTTTGTTTTTCTGTTAAATTTTTTGTTATTATTTTTGTTTTTTCTTTATTTATCTTTAGTCCTCTCGATTTAATTAAAATTGGTGCTGTCTCCCATGGGTCTTCCATAATATATGCCATGTCATCGGCAAAAGCCTGCATTTTATATTCCTCCTTCCTTATTTTTAGTCCTTTTATTTCTTGATTATTTATTATTGATCTTAACATTGTTTCTAATGCTAATATGAATAATAGTGGAGATAGAGGACAGCCCTGACGTACACCTTTCATTATGTTTTATTTTTCTGTTACTTCATTATTTACTAATATTTTTGCAGATTGTTTTGTGTATATAGCTTTAATTAATCTAGAAAATGTTCCACCAAATTCCATCTTTTCCAATTGCATTATAAGAAATTGCCAGTCCAAGTTATTGAAAGATTTTAGTGCTTTTAGTGGTACTTGTTTTTCTATGTGTAAGTCATAATATTCCAGGGTGTTTAATATGATTCTAATGTTATTTCTTATCTGTCTATTTGCAAGAATCCATTCTGATCTGAATGAATGAATTGATTAAATATTTTTTTTAAACCTTTCAGCAATAATTGTTACAAATATCTTGTAGTCAATATTTAATAAAGATATTGGTCTAAAATTCTTAATTAATAGTTTATCTGTATCTTCTTTTTATATTAATGTTATATATGCTTCCTTCCAAGATTCTGTATTCTTCCCTTTTTTATTGCCTCGTAATACATGTCTAGCATTGTCATTTCTAGTGACTCCTGAAGTTTCTTATAAATATCTTATCAATATACAGTATTCCTATAAATATTCCCTGGTCTTAGGTTTGTTTGTTTTTTAATTGATGGCATTTATAATGTCTGTTATTGTTATTTTATTATTTAACATGGTCTTACTTAGATTTAGAAAAAAGACTTTGTTAATTTTCTATGAAATTAACAAAGCCTCTGGGATTAGCCATCTGAATGTTATTTTTTGTCTTATCAATTGTGAAGATAGAAAATTATATGCTCTTCTTTTGTCTCTTATTCTCTTATTTTCTTCTATGTTCGCCGACTCCTTCTTTTCTTTCCTTCTTTTCTGTCTCAGCTGACAGGCAAGCTGACAGGCAAGTGAGACTCTAAACTGGGAGAAGTGGTGATTTTGCGGTAGGAGCGTGAGACGCTCCTACCGCAAAATCACCACTTCTCCCAGTTTAGAGTCTCACTTGCCTGTCAGCTTTCAGTTTTGTCAATTTAATGATGCAACTCAGATAGTCATTCATTCTCACTTTCTTCCGATTTTCATTGCTGCTTCACACTTTCTCCCCTTCCTTTATAGATCAGGTTGCTGCGCCTCTACACCTGGCCATGACAACCGGTTTCCTCTATGCCGGAATTGAGGGGCTCCTCTTATTGCAATGGGGGATCGCGCTTCTCCCTGCCAGCCCTGGTGTATCCCCTCTACACTGGATGTCCCCCCCCCCAGGGCTTCGCTTCACCTCATCGGCTTCCAAACATAGAAAATTGGGCAACGAGAACAGATCTCTATTCTCCCCACTCCGTGCTGCCACGCCAACCTGGAAGTTCTCCTTCTTGTTTTATTTTCAATTTCAATTTTGCATGGTTGATTTATTCTACTGTGTTTTGCTCTTAGGGGAAATACATTTAAAAGATATATGTTTTGTAGTTGAAAAACAAAGAAATGTGAAATACTAGGTTATAAAGCTCGTTATTTTCACAGATAATTATTTTTACATTATTTTACTGCTAAATAGATTTACCTTCTCATCTAAAAAGGATGCTCATTTTGGCCACCAGATAAAAATTGAAATAGCAATAATCAATAATAACCAAGAACACAAAGTCATAAAGAAAATATAAATTTAAGACAATAAAACCCATAATAATTATTTTTTTAAATAACAAAAGCAATGAGATACATATTTTCATCCTTTCACAAATGTTAGGACACATTCCCTCTGCTTTTAATATTTAGGAACTGTGGCACAAACTGCCTTGATAACTTTTTAATGCCATACCCCCCTCTTCTTCATCTCATTCCCAATCTACAATCATGGATGGAACATGCCCAACTCATATTAGCTACTCTGGTTCGATGTAGACATGTTTCTGCCTTCTGATTTTTGGAATTCTAGTTTAATGATGATGATATTTATCTCTTGCAGAAGGTGTGCCTATGACATGGTGCCCCCTATTTTTCAAAGCATTCATCATGTCTTACATGAGCATCTTGTAATGTTCTATTTAAAACTATTATAAAATAACAATGTACACCATTAATTATAGCTATTGAGAAACATTGTACAACATACTTTCTTGAACACGCATGATTAAATAATATGCCAAAATTACCTGAGACTTTCAAGTGAAGAAACAGAAAAGACATGCAAATCCATAATGGGACTAGGGTTTTTACTTGCAAGCCAAGTATGTAAGATATCCAATTATTCCTTATTTAACCAATCACAATTAAACAAACTATTATAATATAATTTGCAAGCACTACACTCCAGTGACCTCAATACAATTTTAGAGGTAGCCAATGGAAGAGCTATTGTTTAGTCACTGTAATCCTTATAAATATGGAGCATGAGAGGTTCATTTCTGTAATATGGGTTAGGTAGCAAATCTCACAGCTGAAACAGTGCTGAGGACATAATTTAACAAGAACTTGGAAGACAATTACACTTGAAAAAGAGATATGATAATTAACTTACACCACAAAGAGTGTCAGTCAAGGATGTGAAAAATGTTATCTAAAGGTGGACCTACTTCTTTTTAAAAAAAAGTTAGCAAGGGTAACTTTTTACATGATATTTAGGCATCTCTAGGAAAATTGCAACAATGAATTCACAAATGTTTTGAAGATGTTCCTTATCATAGAACTTCCTCGAAACTGTTCCAATGAGCACTGATTCCAACCAAATACAACCAGGAACAAGAAAGAATTTATTCATAGTGGATAATTGTCACACTTTTACAAGAAGGTACAGAATTGCTTTGACTGTTAGAATATTGAGAATGAAAAGAGGAAACTCATAAAAGAAGCACAAAACAGCTGGTTCTATAATACATTTTCAAGTTCATTATTTGAAAAACTGAATTCTAAATTTTACAGATAATGTAGACACATCAGTTTTATGCAACAGGTTGTACTGATGGTAATCTTTATTTTCTAGTTCAACAAAAATCACAGAAATTAAATATCTCAATTACATAGGTATACCTCCATTTGAGTATGCGTGTGCATATGAATGCATGTACAAAACATACATGAAGAAAGAGAGAGTTGAACATTCTTTTTTTCTTTTTATTCCAATGTATTCAACACAATTTTTATAATAATAAAAATTGTTTAGCCTATCATGAACAGTTGAATTTTAATAACTGCCAATATATTTACATTTTGTGAACTTAATGTGATAAGTGTTTATTAATCTTGTTCTAGTGCTGCAAAAATTGATTTAATAGTGAACTTACAAGCTCTGAAAATATCTATAAATGGTGTGTGTGTGCATCTGTGTGTATATGTGTTTATCTATCCCGAGCATGAGAAGACAGATTCCGGCGGACTGAGTGGATGATATCTAGTAAATTAGAACAACAGCCATGAAGGACGTCTCTGCAAATGATGTACACTAAGAGCATGGCAAGACACGAAAGATGCCTTAGTCAAACACTGCAGCCAGACCATCTCCAACTGTCTTGATTCTTGTCTTGCTATTGGAGTAAGATGGATTATGGGAAGAGAGAGTGAGGCTGACTATGCGCATGTCTCCCCCTCTTTAATCAAGTCATACGCAAGTCTTAGCATCCCTCCTAAGATGTCAAGATCCTCTTCGAAAACGATGGATGAACATCATGCTCATGTCTTTGTATCCATTAAACAGAGGCATGTTGTGTAGAATAGAGCAATGAAAAGTATTTTACGTAACACAACAAAACTTAGTGGACAAAGTGATATTGTACTAATTTATGATGGAAATGTTAACTATTGAATTCAGAAACCTATTTAAATCAATGTGTATCAATGTGTATAAGGTGGAAAGGAAGAAGGAAAAGTCAATAGTAGTTTTTTTTAGAAGCCCTACACTGAGAATCAGAATCATGCAAGGTTTGAAGCTACAATGGCTAGAGTTGTGATGTTCCCTGTAGACTGCAGAAATATTAGGCTTGCCATTGTGAGAGTCCTTAAACCTGCAAAGTGATAGATGACTGTGGTCAATATGTAAGTTTGCTTGCTTAAAAGAAGATTGAACTCTGAGTAGGAAAGTGAATGGACTTCAGCTGGAGAAAGGGGTCTACTGCATCTGACCAGGGTGGCTGCTTTGCTTATGACTTAACAGTTCAGTTTAGGCAACAAAGGCAGTGTTGTATCCTGAAATGGCTACCTTGTAACTCTGTAAATAGTTTGTTCCTCTTTCCAGCGCTGTCTGAGCCCAAGCAGGAAGTCGCTCCTGATTGGCTCAGACGCGGCCGGCTCTAGCTTTGGCGGGAACCGCAAAAGTATAAAAGAAGCGGTTTCTCCAGGCAGAGTCAGTCGGTACTCGCTGAATTGTCACTTTACCTTGCTGAGCTGTCACTGGTTCTCTGAGCTGAATAAAAGTACCGATTGCTCAAAACCCTGTCTCTGGGTCTACTTCACTGGCGACGAACGAACGGAAGAAACTTCGCGTGCATCATGGACAAAATCCAGATCGGCCAGGCTCCGGAACTCTTCGATCCCGAGAAAATGACATGGGACGAGTACATGGCCACCTTCGAGATATTCCTCGAGGCGGCGGGAATGCAGGACGCCGGAGCCGATCGCAGACGGGCTATTTTTCTTAACTACTGCGGCGCAGAGATCCGTAGACTTGCCCAAACTCTCACCGAACCAGAACAAGCAAGAACCACAGCGTGGGACGTCCTTCAACAGAAACTAGCGAGCCATTTCAAACCAACCAGACCAGCCATGGTTTACCGGCATCAATTTCACATGATGGCTCAGAGAGAAACCGAATCGATCAGCCAATTTACAACGCGGCTTCGAACGGTACTTGCTCAATGCAAGTTTAAAGACCCGGAAGCTCGCCTCACCGACGCCTTGGTTTTCGGCATGAAGAGCAACACAGTGAGAAATAAACTCCTCACCGAAGAAGAGCCGACTCTACAAACCGTGATTAAATTAGCGCAAACCGCGGAAGCAGCCGACGCAGCGGCAAGAGAATTAAAAGAGCACGGAAGGCGAGAAATCATTGCCAAAATCGACGCCGAGTCTCCCAGCGCCATGGGAACAGACGACCTCAGCCAGCCAACTAGCAACGGGGACAACTGCCTCCTCCTGCAAGACCAGCCGAGACACCCTAGAGCTACTCACCCAGCCCCCTGCGCGGGCTGCCGGGGAAATCACCAGCGCCATCGATGCCCTTTCCGAGACGCTACTTGCCGCCGTTGCAACCGGAGAGGCCACATCGCCATCGCATGCAGGGCAACGGCACCAGAAGAAACTTTTACCACACAACAATACCAGCGACCTCAAAACCAGCCCCCCCAATCGCGAGAAAGGAGACCGTTCCGCAACTCGGGTCAAAGGAACTACTCCACCGCTAACCGCGACTACAATAGAGGTAACTCTCAATTTTCCGTGAATAACACGGCAACCAAAAAAGGGGCTAAAATTGTTATCTCATTGTTACTAAATAACCAGCCTTGCTCAATGGAGCTGGATACGGGCTCGAGATATACCATCATGCCCTGGGAAAAATTTAAGCTATATATGCCTAATGTGTCTAAGGCTGACCTAATTCAAACCTCTTTGGTGATCAGAGACTTCCAAGGGGGGGTAATCTCGGTCCTGGGAACAGCAAATGTACCTATTGCATTTAAGAATGTTAAATGTACCCTTCCCATGCTTATTGTGACGGGGGCCAAACACTCCCTGCTAGGTCTAGCGTGGATGGAACCGTTGGGGATCGAAATTTCGGGTGTGTGTAATGTAAACTGTGATAATATGCCTAACTTTGTGAAAGAGTTCCCTGAAGTGTTCAGCCCCACCTTGGGATTGTATAAGGGACCCCCTATATCTTTCTCTATTGACCCCAAGGTCCCACCGGTTAGACTGAAACCTCGCAGGGTCCCCCTTCCGCTTCTCCCCAAGCTAGACATACAGCTGGACAAACTCATTAGTCAAGGTATCTTGGTCCCTGTGGAACAGGGGCCATGGGAAACTCCCATAGTGACACCCCTGAAGCCAGATGGCTCTTTAAGAGTTTGCGCTGATTACAAATCAACCCTGAACAAGGCACTCCAACACCACCCCTACCCCATCCCGGTTGTGCAACAACTATTACACTCCCTGGGGGAGGGGAAAAGGTTCGCAAAGATCGACCTGGCGCAGGCTTACCAGCAACTTCCGGTCGATGAACAAACAGCAAACGCTCAAACGATTGTAACACACAGGGGGGCTTTCAAATGCACGAGGTTACAGTTTGGGGTAAGCATAGCCCCAGGAATATTCCAGAGCATCATGGAACGCCTATTGTCAGGGGTAAATGGGGCAATTCCATATTTTGATGACATCTTAATTGCAGGGGAAAACCAGGAACAAGTGAACAAAAGAATAAGGGAAGTACTTAAGAGGCTACAGGACAAAGGGTTACGAATCAAGCCTGATAAATGTGTCTGGGGAACTGACAGTATTGAATTCCTTGGGTATAAAATAGATAAAGAAGGTATCCACCCCACAACAGAGAAGCTGAGAGCAATTAGAGAAGCCCCAGAGCCACGAGATAAGAGTGAGTTGCAGGCATTTTTGGGCCTCCTTAATTTTTATTCCGTTTTTTTAAAGCAGAAGGCAACAGTAGCAGAGCCTCTCCATCGTTTACTCCAGAAGGAAGCCCGCTGGACATGGGGGAAAACTGAACGTGAAGCTTTTTCTCAAATAAAAAATTTATTAACTTCTAAAAGTGTAGTAGTCCAATATAGTGCTTCACTACCCATTAGGCTCACGTGCGACGCTTCGCCGTACGGCATAGGAGGAGTCTTAGCTCACGTTCTACCTAATAAGACAGAGGCCCCAATAGCATTTTTTTCAAGAACCATGACCAGCACAGAGAGGAATTATAGCCAGTTAGACAAGGAGGCTCTAGCATTAGTGGCAGGGGTGAAGAAGTTTCACAATTACATTTTTGGAAGAAGCTTTGAGCTAGTCACTGACCACAAACCCCTACTAGGCCTGCTAGCCCCCAACAAGCCCACTCCACCTTTTATGTCTCCAAGACTAATCAGATGGGCTCTTTTCCTCTCAGGGTATCAGTATGAGCTCACCCACAAGGGGGGGAAGGAAATCAATCATGCAGACGGCCTCAGCAGATGCCCCATAGCAGACTTAGTAGAAGACCCTGTTCCTTCCACAGATGTGCTAATGATAGAACTCGAGGAAAACCCACTAACCACAGCAAAAGAGGTAGCTGCACACACGCAGCAAGATCAAATCCTTAAACAAGTGGTGAACTGTGTTCTAAAGGGATGGCAAAATGATATTGTTAAACCTGAATTGTGTGATTTTAAAAACAAAAGGCTTGAATTATCATATGTAAAAGGTTGTTTGCTGTGGGGGGATAGAGTAATCATCCCCAAACGCCTAAGGGAAAAGGTACTCAAAATGTTACACGTGGGCCATCCTGGGATTGTCAGGATGAAGAGCCTAGCAAGGGGGCATTTATGGTGGCCAGGGCTAGATGCTGATATTGAAAGTTGGGTTTCAAAGTGTGACCCGTGCCAAGAGTCAAGGCCCAGTCCCCCCAAAACAACTCCGGCTGAGTGGGAACAGCCTGCTGGTCCTTGGTCTAGGATCCACATTGATTTTGCTGGCCCAGTGGGGTCTCAGTACTTTTTAATAGTGGTTGATGCCTTCTCCAAATGGTTGGAAATAATAGCAATGAACAACATAACCACAAGTGCCACTATCAAGGTATTGAGCAGACTGTTTGCATCCCATGGTTGCCCCGATCTCTTAGTGTCTGACAATGGGCCACAGCTAACAGCCAGGCAATTCGAATTATTCCTAGATGGCCTAGGGGTCAGGCATGCCCTCATCTCGCCTTACTCGCCCTGGGCTAACGGGTTGGCAGAACGTTACGTACGGGTGGCAAAGGAAGCATTGCACAGGTCAGGCCCTGGGGATGTGCAACAAAACTTGGACCAATTCTTGTTAACCCAGCACATTACCCCTAACTCGCACACACATGTAAGCCCTGCAGAGTTATTGATGGGAAGAAAGTTGAGGTCACCATTAGACAGGTTAAATCCAAGGTTCTGTGTTAATAATAACCAAATGTGTATGAAACCAGAGAGAGAAATGTATTTGGGACAAAATGTATATGTAAAATGTTTTGATGGAAATGTAAACTGGATGAAGGGAATTATTGTTAAGCAAAACGCACCCAAGACTTATGTTGTTAAACTAGAGGATGGTCGTTTGTGGAAACGACACATAGACCACATTCAGAAACGAACTGAAAATCAATTGCCACAAACCGCTGACATGGACTCTCCCCCTTCAACAGACTTTAGTACATTGCCCGAACTAAGAAACACGCAAAGAGACTTATCGGGCCAGGGGGAACCATCCAGCGACGCCGAGCCATCCTCGTCCTCCGAAGCCTTCGTTGGGCCCGCCAGGCCAAGTCCGCCGCACCGGGAGAGCGGCGGCGAGCCATCCTCCACAGTCAGTGGCGAAGGAGAAATTGAACTGCGCAAGTCAGCGCGAGAGCCTCGGAGGCCTCACCGATTGGACAACTTCGTCACATGGCTTTCTTGATGGATGAGTCCAACTATGAGGGGAGGGGTGTTGTATCCTGAAATGGCTACCTTGTAACTCTGTAAATAGTTTGTTCCTCTTTCCAGCGCTGTCTGAGCCCAAGCAGGAAGTCGCTCCTGATTGGCTCAGACGCGGCCGGCTCTAGCTTTGGCGGGAACCGCAAAAGTATAAAAGAAGCGGTTTCTCCAGGCAGAGTCAGTCGGTACTCGCTGAATTGTCACTTTACCTTGCTGAGCTGTCACTTGTTCTCTGAGCTGAATAAAAGTACCGATTGCTCAAAACCCTGTCTCTGGGTCTACTTCAGGCAGGGTTGTGCTTTCCATGTTTCCAAAGCCCTGCAGCACCCATGACAAAATACACACACCAATGCAATATGAACTGCCAGCATTTTTTTGACAGTCTGCCTTTATATAAATCACTGCTGCATGAACTGTTTCCTTGTAACATCAAGCAGGACTCTGCTTAGAAAAATATGTAAGACCCAGATTGCCTGCTCCTGTAAAATTTGTTCTTTATAAAAAAATGTTGAGAATTAGTGACAGAGAAGACAAAAAGTCCTATTGGAATGGGCAGCATATAAATATTAAAAAATTAAAATAAAATAAATAATAAATAATGTTCTTATTATTGTGGATTTGGAAAAAGCTCTAGGGTCCACACCACTAGATAGTGTGATTTTACCAAACCATCACAGTCCAGGCTCAAGAGAACATCTCAACACTGGACTTGGTTTTTGTCTCAGAACAGATGGAATATGATTTGAGAATGGAGAACATTAACATCTGTTCTTTCTCCAAGTTAGATCACTCTCTATACAGCTGACCAGTGCTAACAATCCTGCAGGGGTGAGGGACTTATTCATTTCTTCGTAATATATCTTCTTGGTTTCCTGAATTTACTGGTGTACGGCTAAGGTACAAGTATGATCACAATTTCTGGCAAGTAAAGCAAGCCTCCAGGAAAATGATTTTTCAAAACAAAACAAAAAACCCACATCTGATGTGCTGAAAAATGGCCTACTCGCTCTTCACTTGGTTATAATGGCTGCCCAATATTGTCAGACATTGCTCATTTTATTTATTTATTTATTTATTTATTGGATTTGTATGCCGCCCCTGTGTATGTGGCTAACAACAGTAACAAAACAGTATAATCCAATAGTAAAAACAGTTAAAACCCATTATATAAAAACCAATCATACATACAGACATACCATGCATAAAATTTTAAAGACCTAGGAGAAAAGTGTATCTCAGTTCCCCCATGCCTGGCAGCAGAGGTGGGTTTTAAGCAGCTTACGAAAGGCAAGGAGGGTGGGGACAATTCTAATCTCTGGGGGGAGTTGGTTCCAGAGGGCCGGGGCCGCCACATAGAAGGCTCTTCCCCTGGGTCCCGCCAAGCGACATTGCTTGCAGGTCTCTTTCTGATAGATATATAGATAGATAATCCAAGGGCCATATACATTTTTCTACTGAAGACTGACAAGACCACTACAGGATATACAAACATTGATGATGATGATGGTGGTACATCTTCTCCTAAACATTCCACAATAAAATAGCAGTGCAATGGCCACTTTTGGGCCACACTTGTGTTATCCTCACCTAGTTGTTCAACTGCCTCACATGGGGCCCATAGCATAAAGCATATCAGTAAGGGAAAGCCACAGTTCCTAGACCACAGAACAGCAGTGGGCAATAAGTAGCCAGCTTCAATGAATGGAAATAAAAGGGGCTGTGCAACTGCCTCAAGCTAGTATCAGGATGCTGTGGCAAGGGAGTCAGATGCAAAGCCCAGTTTTGAGGCACCATCCAATTCCATCACACAAAGCAATTTGCCCAATGCAGTCCTGTTCTAGTATAAGGTACACATCCCAACGTTTTTTTAAAAAAAAAAAAATTAAGATTTTTGTTGTTGCTTTTTAAAGAAATTTTAAAAAAAAGATAAGGGTACAAATCTGTGAGCTGCCAAGAAGTTATCCGTGAGATCCATTGGACTGTCATTTGTCCAAAGTGGTCTAAGGTCTTCTGCTTGGGCAGGGCATTGGACTAGATCAGTGTTTCCCAACCTTGGCTACTTGAAGATATCTGGACTTCAACTCCCAGAACTCCCAGAATTCTGGGAGTTGAAGTCCAAATATCTTCAAGTGGCCAAGGTTGGGAAACACTGGGCTAGATGACCTGCAAGGTCCCTTCCAACTCTAATTAAATAAATAAGAAGATCCCTCAAAAAACTCTGGCAGCTTTCCTACAGTACTGTACTCCAGAATCTCCCACCACCAAAGGTCCATGTTAAAATACGGATGGGTCGGTGGGTGGCTGAGCTTGTGGCTATATCATTTGGGACCAGTTGCTGGTTATGTCCCTGCTCTGGTGAGAAGCCTTTGAGTAAAGACAACCATCCCTTTGGAAAGGGCAACGTCCAAAAAAACATCCATAAAAGCCATCGCGGTGTCTGCGTCGTTTGAGGGGGGTTCCTGTCTTTGCTCCGCCTCTCCTCCTTCGGTATTAACGCGTCGCGCGGAGGGTTAGGAAGCTGGCTGGCTGACAACCTTTCCTTCTGCGCTTGCACACACGTGCCTACAAAGGCACGCGCGTCAAGAGGAGGCTCCGCTGGTACTCCGGGGCACGCATTCCGGGGCCGCACGCGCTGCCGCTGTGGCGATCGTAGCGGGTTTCCACATGGATGCGGATTAAAAGCATCCTCCTCCGCCGACGCCTCTTCTGCTGCTTCTCTCTTGCATCTCTAACCCCCTCCACCCACCGCGCCTTTGGGCTTCTGCCTTGCGTGCTGCTCAGCTCCGCTTGACCGATCGCCCCGGGTGCTTCTCCCAGGGTGAGGGGTAAGGTTTGGGGGACGGACGGACGGACATGGGCCGCTCGGCTGACTCCACTCCGAGGAGGAGAAGGCGAAGCTGCCGAGCGGCACGTCGCGCGCAGCAGCCCCCCTCGGTACAAAGGGCTGCCGCCTGCTTTCCTTCGGCTTTCTGAGGCGGAGGCGGCCGCTCGTTCTCACCGCACCGCTGCGGTATTTGGCCGGTTCTAGATTTGCTGAGGGTGAAGAAGATAGGCTTTGCTCCCCCCTCACACACACTCCGGTTCTTCAGCCCTTCGGTTCCTTTCCACGTTCCCTGATGGTATCCAATTGGCGCCGGGTGGAAGAAAGAAGAAAAAAAAGCCCAGAGCGCCTGGAAGGTGAATATTTTTTCTTCCTTTCTTTACCTTTTTAAATGAGGCTGGGGGCTTTGGGGGGGGGGCGTGAGGGGTGTGTGTGTATGGAAAGACCGAACGAGGAACGCACGGAGAGAGACCCGGCGCGCGCTCTTTCGGGCCAGGGAAAAAAGGCGCGCGCAAAAGCTTTCTTGCGAGCCTTTTTTCTTTATAATGCGCTAATTTCGGCGGCGTCCTTCCAAAGGTGCCTTTTCGCGGGCGTCGTTGTGGAGAGTATAGTAATGGGAGTTCTTAACAAGTGTCTGCGCTAACAAAATATTGCGCGGCCGAAGGCGGCGGAGCAGCAGCAACAACCAGCGTTTCCCAATTCCCCTCGCTGGTTCTTGCTCCCTGTGGTTGGCTAATGGCTTATATTTCCTCTCAGAAACGTAACGGGTGTCTCAGGGTAAACGGCATCCCCTCTCTTAGTCGCTGGCTGGCTGGCTGATTCTGCGCGCGCTTGCGCCAGGCGGATTCAAACCTCCCGGAAACCCCGGACCTCGGTTAAGGGAGTCCGTAAACTCGGGCGCCCGTTCCGAGGGTGGGGAGGTATGGGGAGGCTATTGGCCTGTCATTAGGACGCTCTGTTGGTATCCTGGTAGCAGTTCCCCTTTGTGGCGGCGTGCGTTCTTTACCCCCACCCCCTCGCCATTCATTAGAAATTTATTTATTTTATTTATGTATTTGTCGAACAATTATAGGATAGTAATTTGTACAAATAAAACATTAGATAAGTAATGATAAAAAGTAATGATAGAAGACAACACAACAGTAGGACAGGGATAGTAGGCACAGTGGTGCGCTTATGCACACCCCTTACAGACCTCTTAGAAAGGGGGAGAGGTCAATTGTAGATAGTAAGGTTAAAGGTTTTGGGGTTAGGAGTAGAAACCACAGAATCAGGTAGTGCATTCCAGACATTGATTACTCTGTTGCGGAAGTATTTTTTGCAGTCTAGTTTGGAGTGGTTGACATTTGATTTAAATCTATTTGGTGCCTGACAGCATTCATCACGTGTTAAATGAATAGCGTTAAATAAGTAGCTTGAATGCAAGCGGTGACCCCTGAGCAGGATTTGTGGGGCGAGGACAGTTGTACATTCCAAAGAGTAGAAATGCAGCCGCTGGAGAACCTTTGAAGAGGCAGAAATGAGAGCCAAAGCTACTGGCCCCAGGGGCAGCTGCACTGCTCTTGGACAGTGATGATGATGATGAGGGTTCTGGTTTTGAGTAAGGATGCTCAAGAGAATTGGGCAGGAGGCTTCCCTATTTCTCATTCTTCTCTCCTTTTGGTTCTCATTCTACTCACCCTATTTCAGAACAGTAGTGTTGTTTAAGCAAATATTGAAGTTTCTTAAAGTTATATTTAAAATGTAAAAATTATACAAAACAGGATAGGATTGAATGTGCATATCAACGTGTCATTGTCACCAACACCAACAGATAACAGTATGCGATAGGGATATCTTTTGTGGGGTCAAGTCAGATATTAAGTTGCCCAAGAGGTTCGCTCTTGGAAATAAAGTACAATGCTGTCAACATACACAGAGGAGGGAAGAAGATAATGGATATGGTTTGGTGCTCTCTGTGAGCGCAATTATAAAAATAATACTTATAATATTGAGGATTTGAAGGTAGGCTAGAACAATCTACAAGTTTGTCAATAGAACAAATTCAACTTTTGCTAATATGAGCTAATATTAACTTACTGGTGATTTCAATTTTTTTATCAGAAACTATATACATATATATATATACTGTACCGTAGTACCAGTGAGGCTATGGCTACCTATTGAGGCCAGAACAAGGCTGAAATAGTTCTATCCTAGTTTCCCTTAATTTTCAAAATTCAGCAAAACATGACACACACACACACACACACACACAGAGAGAGAGAGAGAGAGCGCATTGGCATCCTTCAGTCTCGAAAGACCATGTTATCATGCTCTGGACTCCCCAAAGCATTAAGCCTAGGTAGGTTAGTATGGAAGATAGACTGTTATCCAAGCAGAAGATTCCCCATTTCCACGTCTCTGAAATAATCCAATGGAATAGCAAAGGTTCCAATATCATTGGTTCCAGCTACGTTGCAGGAGTTATCAGAATGTGGCTGTACACAGTCATGAACTGCTTCCGGGACTCTGGCTCCGGATTTTGCCTCAAGGTTTACTCCTGAAGCCATTTCCAATTATGGATATAGCCACAAGGCAGTGGAGGTTTGCAGTCAGAGTTTCCCTTCTCCTAATGGTTGACCAGGACATCTTTCATGTCTTTCCCTGCTCTTAGCATTGCTTGCAGAGACCACCTTCATGATCTCCGCAAGCTGACCTATTCTAGTAGTGTCA
The DNA here is from genome assembly GCF_031021105.1 of Erythrolamprus reginae. NCBI lineage: Eukaryota > Metazoa > Chordata > Lepidosauria > Squamata > Dipsadidae > Erythrolamprus > Erythrolamprus reginae. The sequence goes on from NC_091952.1 coordinate 199,587,418, forward strand.
TCCACTCAGTGTGCTGGGATCTGTCTTCACATGCTCGGGAAAGACAAGTCCCTATCTCGCCGAAGGTCAATGACCCATCGGCTATTCTCAGCCTGGTTTGGCCAACCTTTTGCTCAGGGTGTGGCCGCTGCACATGCTGCAGCTACTGGGAGCCACAGTTGAGAGCTGAGTGACAGGTAAGGACCAAAGATGAATGAGCTGCCCTGAAAGCTGCCCTAAACGAGCTGCCGTAAAAGGACGCAACATGCCCCTACACCAGAGGTGCTATCTCTCCCTAAACACCCCATACACCCCCAGAAACAATATGCAGAGAATCAAAATATGCCCTTTAGTATATTTTTATGTGAAAACAGCTAATATACAACTTATATTTCATTTATTTATAGATGAATACAATTAGAATGTTAGAGGTGCATATTTTAGCATTAGAAAAAGATATGAGCAATAATTCTCATGTCTAAGTAAAATAAATAATTTACTGGTCTGGAAAGATATAAAATTCTATATGGTGATATATGCCACTATGAGTGAGGAGTTCAGCTAAGGAGAGACAACTGGAAATATTTTATCACATTATTATTCAGATAAGGATGATATGTACTACCGATGAACAGTAAACAAATATTACTATATTATTTCCTTAGAATAATTGTTATCTTTATTAAACTTTATCACAGAATTAAATCAATGTTATTTACACTTAGATATTAATGAGAATTTAGGAATAGCCGATCAACCTTGGAAATGGCATATTTATTAAAGGGTACAGGTATTAATGACAATTAATTAAAATAAAGGTTTTCTATGGTAAAACATGTTTTTATGCTAAAATGTTAAAATCTATGATTAAAACCCCAGTCATATCAAAAAGTATTTATTGAATACTTAGTAGTTTCTTTATTGTCCTTCCTTCTCTAGTACCTTAATTACTTTAAAATAGGAAATAATTAAATAGTATGTTTTTACCCATAAACACTTTATTTTATTCATTTTAATCATTATCTAGAACTGAACTTTTATAGCAATTAAAGAAAATTGAGCTACTTGCCTAATCTGTTACCATATTGAACCTTGTGTGACATCTATGCATATGAATTATGAGTAGTACTTTATCAAATCTTTTAAAAAATAGTATGGAGATAAACTGGACTGAATTCATTGTGACACATAGGATTTCAAGAAATAATTGTAAAGTATAACCATCTCGAAGTTGGTAACCTCTAGCTATAGTGAGCCTCATTCTGAAAGACATCATTCTGGGAAAGACTGCTATAGAGATTTTATATTTTTTAATTTATTTTTAATAAGATATTGTAATATAAATATTTGCTCTATATGCCTGTATTAGATAGATCGGATAATAGAGGCTGGCCACAGTGTTATTTTAAACATTGTAAAGGTATCATAAAAGATTTAGGCACTCTTTATGATATTGAAATATGTTAACTTCAGCAATGTATGCTTTGGTTAATGATTATTGAGCAATCATCATTATTACATTATGTATTAATATCATTATTTGATAGAAAAATATCAAACACATTAAATATTTTCAAAAAGTTCTACATTTGATTTAAAAAGTTGAATGTTAATATATTGAAGATTATATTTGCAATTAAAAGGCAAAATAAAATATATTAGATTTACCTGAAAGAGCATAGTATTCTGCCTATGAAATTCTTAACCAAGGCATATATTGCTGAAGTTAACAAAACCTTATCCATAATTCTGCTTTTTCTAAAAACCCCCGGCTTCTGTCAATCTTGGCAGTAAGTTCAGGTATAACTTAGATTTTAAAAACATTCTTTCAGAAGAGCCAATTCCATAGAGAGAACAGATAATAAGACAATCTTGATTGCACATTGCACTAATTCTTTTTAATAACAGTGGCTTGGAGAAAGCATTTTTTTATCGTAGTTTAAGTATAGAAATTTAAATCAAGATGCAAACAAGATGTAAAACAGAAAACCCAAGTTATTGTTTGGAGCTACTTAGGTATCTTTAAATAGAAAGACTTATAAAAGAGCATACCCCTAGTCATAATAAATAGGCTGTTATCTCTTGTTTATTAGTTGGGTTCAGAGATAGTGTTAAGATATGAATAGGGTTATTCTAACTGTCATTTGTTGAATGGATCACAATGATCTGGTTAACTAAGATATATGCTACATGATTTATAAGCCATACTATTTATGTATCTGCCAAGCCATTTTGACATGGGATATAAATAAACTATTGTTTTATGGCATCTGGAACAAGAAACTTGGAAGTTGTCTAGTAACTGTAGTTCATAAATTACTCTTGCTTTCTTTAGTAACCTGTTCAGAATAGTAGGATGTGCGAGAGAATGTGGTAATTGCAATAAATAGCATTATCTCAAGAGGAAGATGATAAGTATTGGGTGAGTTGTATTTTCAGTGTACAATTTTTAAGTGGTCAACAGATTTCTGGATTATTCTAAGCATCATACAATACAATTCCTATATTTTAACTAGCTATGTTTAACTTTCCTTCCATTTGGAATTTCAAAAAAAGTTCTCTACATTGTAGAAAGTGAAGTGGAGTTGGAAAAACTGTAGATATAACAAAATATTTTATTTGTGAGACTTTGGGGTTATAATTCATATAAATCCCAGTGAAACAAGGATGAAGTAGGTTTAGTGTGGGAGGCTATCATATACTCTATTCTTGGTATATGAAATGTGCAGTTTATTATATACTTCTCCAATGCTTAACTGGATATCTTAAACCACTTTTTCCAGACTTGATATACAATAATTTGTAATAAGATGCAATATTGTAGATACAACTGACTTGATATACAATAATTTGTAATAAGATACAATATTTTAAGTTTTAATCATATACAGAATGAATGCCATTCAACATAATAGAATAGATTTTATGAATAAAAATTAATACTTGAAATCCTATTCATGTTCATATAGAAACAACCCTTTTCATATATGTAGGGAAACTTAATGGCAGTGGATTGGGCCCATGACACTCCTACCTAAGTGATACAGCCCTTGAGCACTCCTTAAAGCAGTGTTTCCCAACCTTGGTCACTTGAAGATATCTGGACTTCAACTCCCAGAATTCCCCAGCCAGCATTCGCTGGCTGGGGAATTCTGGGAGTTGAAGTCCAAATATCTTCAAGTGGCCAAGGTTGGGAAACCCTGACTTAAGGAACATAGTAATACTGTACAGGGAAACCAAATTATTTTGGCAAGATATATTCTCACATATATATTTAGTACTGAGGTGGGTTTTAGCAGGTTCTGAGCAGTTCTGGAGAACTATTAGTGGAAATTTTGAGTGGTTCGGAGAACTGATAAATACAACCTCTGACTGGCCCCACCTCATCTATTCTCTGTCTCCCGAGTCCCAGCTGATTGTGAGGAAATGGGGATTTTGCAGTAACCTTCTCCTGGAGTGGGGTGGGAATGGAGATTTTACAGTATCCTTCTCATGTCACACCCACCAAGCCACACCCACCAAGCCATGCCATCCCCACCAAGCCACGCCATGGAACTGGTAGTAAAATTGTTTGCTCTTCAGAACATTCAACCCCCACCCTCCCAACAGCAATAGGAATCAGTAACATCTAAAAGTTAGGGATTGTTCCTTTTTTATAATGATATGTCTCTGTAATATGATTTATAAAGGGGAATGTCAACAATGAACTTTCAAATGTTTGTTTCCCACTGCAGTTAGTCATTTTGTTACGCATATGTAACAATGCACACACACACAAACACACACAGACACACACATACACACTTTCTATTGCAGTTCTGGCTCAGGATGAAGGGAATTGAATTAAAGTATAATACATATTGAGCAATCTTCCTTCCGTGTATATAAATTATAAGCAGAATCACATTTAAACCAATTGGAACAAGTATTTCCCAATTGTAAAACCCAGTCACATTGTTTAGTGCTGGCAATCTCCGCAGTTCCAAGTTGCTGAATTCGACAGTCATTTGGCAAGGTAAATTTTTGCTGTTTTGTATAACTACAGTCAGTGTGGAAGCCAGCAGGGAGTTGCAAGTCCCAGCCTGGCAGGTAGATAATTGGATGCTCTTGGCTTGGGAAAAGAGAGTGGATGCATTGGGGTGCAAGGGAAGGTGTTCAAGGATGAAGGGATATGTGGGAAAGAGGGCTATAAGCTCTAAAGATATGCAGTAGTATAGTGAATGTTGGGAAAAGGTGTGGAAAGGTACAGTGTGGGTGTGGAAGGGATGTGGGTATGTAGGAAGTACTGTGCATATTGGAAAGGGGGCATGGGTGTTCACAAGTGGCTAGCGCAATATGTCTGTATAATAGAGTGGGAGGGTGATTGGGTGAATAAAATTTATCAAGCAACTTGCAGCCTTTCCTGCCAGCTTTCCCGTTGACTTTTCAAAGAAACTGTCAATGAACGTTGCAAACGACAATCATGTGATTGTAGGGTGCTCGGAAAGTGGTTGTACAGTGTTCCCTTGATTTTTGCGGGTTTGAACTTCGCGAAAAGTCTATACCACGGTTTTTCAAAAATATTAATTAAAAAATACTTTGCGGGTTTTTTCCCTATACTGTACCACGGTTTTTCCTGCCCGATGACATCATATGTCATCGCCAAACTTTCATCCGACTTTAATAAATATTTTTTTTAATAAACTTTAATAAATAAACATGGTGAGTAATGATCTAAATGGTTGCTAAGGGAATGGGAAATTGCACTTTATGGGTTTAAAGTGTTATGGGAAGGCTTGTGATACTGTTCATAGCCAAAAATAGTGTATTTACTTCCGCATCTCTACTTCGCGGAAATTCGACTTTCTCAGGCAGTCTCGGAACACATCCCCCGCGAAAATTGAGGGAACACTGTAAATGCAAATAGGTTGCCAAGCTCCCAGATCACGATCATGTTACCTTGAGATACTGCAGTGGTTGTAACTTTGGGGATTGGTCATAAAAGTCCTTTGCATCACTTTCAATAATCACTGAATAGAAGGCTTTAACTTGAGGACTAATAATAAAAAGTCTTTGAAGAGAAAATAGTCCCAGAATTTTTTATACCCTACACTTTATTTATTTATTTATTTATTTATTTATTTATTTATTTATTTATTTATTAGATTTGTATGCCGCCCCTCTCCATAGACTCGGAGCGGCTCACAACCACAATAAAACAATTCAAGACAAATCTAATAATTTAAAAACATTTTAAAAAACCGTTATTAAAGCAGACATATACACAAACATATCATACATGGATTGTATAGGCCCGGGGGAGATGTCTCAGTTCCCCCATGCCGGACGGCAGAGGTGGGTTTTAAGGAGTTTACGAAAGGCAAGGAGGGTGGGGGCAGTTCTAATCTCAGGGGGGAGCTGGTTCCAGAGGGTTGGGGCCGCCACAGAGAAGGCTCTTCACCTGAGACCCACCAAATGACATTGTTTAGTCGATGGGACCCGTAGAACTCTGTGGGACTTAATCGGTCACTGGGATTCGTGCGGCAGAAGGCGGTCCCGGAGATATTCTTGTCCAATGCCATGAAGGGCTTTGTAGGTCATAACCAACACTTTGAATTGTGACCAGAAATTGATCGGCAACCAATGCAGACTGCGGAGTGTTGGTGTAACATGGGCATACCTTGGGAAGCCCATGATTGCTCTCGCAGCTGCATTCTGCACGATCTGAAGTTATATACAAAATTGTGTATCAACAAACACATATTATCCACATAATACTCTGAGACTAAAAGAACTGCAAAGCACTGTTCCTATATATATATTTTTTAAAAAAGAGGTAATGATATCTACTATTGTTAGGTGTAAGGTTCCCAAGACTTATGGATTTTCTATGTCTGTGAGCAATATTAGAAAATATGGTGAATACATGGTTATTAGAAATTGTTAAATGATACAAAATGGGAAATTGGCAAAACGTTGATAAGTGGGCCAAATAATAATAATGGAAATTAATTAATTTAATGTAGAGGGGTTATGAGAAGCAAAATGTAATTTTTGCATATCTCAAATTGTTAAGGGCAGATATTGCTGATCTGCAGGAAGGTCATGTGATAAAACAGAGTAAATCTGTATTAATGAAGGATTAGGTAGGACAGATAGAATTGAATAGAATAGAATGCTTTACTGCCCAATTCCACACAAGGAATTTATCTTTGGTGCATATGCTCTCTATGTACATAAAAAAAGATACATTTGTCAGAGTCTTCGGAGAGGGGCGGCATACAAATCTAAATAATAAATAAATAAATAAATCATGAGGTACAACACTTAATGATTGTCATAGGAGTCAAATAAGCAATGAGGAAACAATATTAATAAAAATCTTAAGGATACAAGCAACAAGTTACCGTCATATAGTCATAAGTGGGAGGAAATGGGTGATAGGAATAAATGGGAAAAAACTAGTAGCAATAGTAGTGCAGGCTTAGTAAATAGTTTGACAGTGTTGAGGGAAATATTTGGTTAGCAAAGTGATGGTGTTTGAGGAAAAACTGTTCTTGTGTCTAGTTGTTTTGATGTGTAGTGCTGTGTAGTGACGTTTTAACAACTATACCTTAACAACATATACCTCAAGTTTCAAGTTTAATCAGATTTGTATGCCGCCCCTCTCCGCAGACTCGGGGCGGCTCACAGCAATAACAACACAATGTAAAAACAAATCTAATCTAATATTTAAGTTAATTTAAAAAACGCCGCAAATTAAACCAATCATACATACTAGCGTACCATGCATAAATTTTATAAGCCTCGGGGGAGGGAACATGTCAATTCCCCCATGCCTGACGACAGAGGTGGGTTTTAAGGAGCTTACGAAAGGCTAGGAGGGTGGGGGCAACTCTGATATCTGGGGGGAGTTGGTTCCAAAGGGTCGGGGCCGCCACAGAGAAGGCTCTTCCCCTGGGTCCCGTCAACCGACATTGTTTAGTTGACAGGACCCGGAGAAGGCCAACTCTGTGGGACCTAACTGGTCGCTGGGATTCCTGCGGCAGAAGGCGGTCCCGGAGATATTCTGGTCCAGTGCCATGAAGGGCTTTATAGGTCATAACCAACACTTTGAATTGTGACCAGAAACTGATCGGCAACCAATGCAGACTGCGGAGTGTTGGTGTGACATGGGCATATTTAGGAAAGCCCATGATGGCTCTCGCAGCTGCATTCTGCACAATCTGAAGTTTCCGAACACTTTTCAAAGGTAGCCCCATGTAGAGAGCATTACAGTAGTCGAGCCTCGAGGTGATGAGGGCATGAGTGACTGTGAGCAGTGACTCCCGGTCCAAATAGGGCCGCAAGTGGTGCACCAGGCGAACCTGGGCAAACGCCCCCCTCGCCACAGCTGAAAGATGTTTCTCTAATGTGAGCTGTGGATCGAGGAAGACGCCCAAGTTGCGAACCCTCTCTGAGGGGGTTAGTGACTCCCCCCCCCCAGGCTGATGGATGGACAGATGGAATTGTCCTTGGGAGGCAAAACCCACAGCCACTCCGTCTTATCCGGGTTGAGCTTGAGTCTGTTGACACCCATCCAGACGCCAACAGCCTCCAGGCACCGGCACATCACTTCCACTGCTTCGCTGACTGGACAAGGGGTGGAGATGTAAAGCTGGGTATCATCTGCATACTGATGATACCTCACCCCATGCCCTTGGATGATCTCACCCAGCGGTTTCATGTAGATATTAAATAGTAGGGGGGAGAGGACCGACCCCTGAGGCACCCCACAAGGGAGCAACCTCTGACCCCCCACTAACACCGACTGCGACCGACCAGAGAGGTGGGGACCTCTGACCCCCCACTAACACCGACTGCGACCGACCAGAGAGGTAGGAAGAGAACCACTGAAGGACAGTGCCTCGCACTACCAACCCCTCCAGCCGGCGCAGAAGGATACCATGGTCGATGGTATCGAAAGCCGTTGAGAGGTCAAGAAGCACCAGGACAGAGGATAAACCCCTGTCCCGGGCCCGCCAGAGATCATCCATCAGCGCGACCAAAGCAGTTTCCGTGCTGTAGCCGGGCCTGAATCCTGACTACTGAGGACCTAGATAATCGGCTTCTTCCAAGGACCGTTGGAGCTGGAGCGCCACCACCTTCTCAACAACCTTCCCCATAAAGGGAAGGTTGGAGACTGGTCGATAGTTATTGAGAATGGCTGGGTCCAGGGAAGGCTTCTTGAGGAGGGGGCGCACAAGTGCCTCCTTGTAGGGATCTGGGAAGGACCCCCTCCCCAAAGAAGCGTTGACAATCTCCTGGACCCAGCTCCGTGTCACCTCCCTGCTGGCCGAAACCAGCCAGGAGGGACACGGATCCAGTAAACAGGTGGCGGAACTCACAGCTCCAATGGCCTTGTCCACTTCATCAGGTGTCACCAGATCAAACTCTTCCCAGACAGGTGGACAAGTACGTGCCCCAGTCACCTCGACTGACTCGTTGTCAGTCGACTCTGTATTCCAATTAGAGTCGAGGTCCGCTCGGATCCGAGCGATTTTATCAGCGAAAAACGTGTTAAAATCCTCGGCACTACTCTGCAAGGGCTCCCCAACTCCCCCCTGATTAAGAAGGGAGCGGGTCACCCTAAACAGAGCGGCCGGGCGGGATTCCGCTGATGCAATCAAGGCGGAATGATACGCGCATCTTGCCGCCTTGAGCGCCACTTTGTAAGTCTTAACATGTGCTCTTACAAGTGTTCGATCAGATTCGGACTTACTCTTCCTCCATCGCTTCTCTAGATGTCTCTTCTGGCGTTTCAACTCCCGGAGCTCCTCGTTGAACCATGGAGCTCTACGGGGTCTAGTGCCGCGGAGAGGTCGCAACGGCGCAATTCGGTCAAGAGCCTCCACTGCAGCCTTGTTCCAGGCCTCAACCAGAGACTCTGCCGAACTGTGTACGAGTGTATCTGGAATAACCCCAAGCGCCTTCTGAAAGCCCTCTGGATCCATCAGGTGTCTGGGGCGGAACAGCTTAATCGGTTCCGCCTCCCTGCGGGGAAGGATTGGAGCCAGGAAGTCAAGCTGCAGTAGAAAATGGTCCGACCATGACAAAGGCAACACTTCTAAGCCCCTTAGTCTCAGACCATTACTCAGTTGCTCAGAGAGGAATACCATGTCGGGTGCATGCCCCCCCTCGTGAGTCGGACCCTGTACTACTTGGGTCAGGTCCATGGCTGTCATGGTGGCCACGAACTCCTGTGCCAGTCCAGAGGTTTCACCGAGCGACGGCAGGTTAAAGTCCCCCAAGACAATAAGTCTGGGGAACCCCACCGCCAACCCGGCTACCTCCTCGAGTAGCACAGGCAGGGCTTGTGACACGCAGCTGGGAGGCAGGTACGTGAGAAACAGGCCCACCTGGACCCCTAAGTCCAACTTCACCAGGAGGGACTCGCAACCCGCAATCTCTGGAGCAACGAGTCTACGCAAGCCAAGGCTCTCCCTGGCTATAATAGCCACTCCTCCCCCCCTTCCCTGGGGTCGAGGCTGATGCCATATCTGAAACCTGGCTGGGCAAATTTCAGAGAGAGGGACTCCTCCCTCTGGGCCCAGCCAGGTTTCAGTAACACATGCCAGGTCGGCCTCCTCATCCAGGATCAGATCCCGGATGAGAAGAGCTTTATTTACCACCGACCTGGCATTGAGTAGCAGCAGCTTGAGCCCAGGGCCAGAATTACACTCATCACCAGCACCCAGGATTGGGTTCACAGAGCCGGAACAAGGGATCGTTATTAAGCAACGATCTCTCGTTCCCCTGGAACGGCTAGCTCTGTGGCCCCCACCATATCTGCCTCTACCTCAACAACAACTACCGGTAATTTTGTTTTAAAAAAGATTTCTAGTTGATGAACAGCAGGTTAATACTGATGGAAATAGGTATTACTAATGTTTGTGCTAAAATAGTTGGAACTATGACTAATGTTTATGGACCAAAATTAAATTTTCCTTTTAAGTTTTAGCAATTTTTTTCACATTTGAATGAATGGATTTATGATAAAGTGGTAATAAGGGATATTTTAATGAAATATTACATTCTGAGCTTGATAGAAATACACTGATATGAAAAAAAATGAGCAAAATAAATAAACTACAGTGATCCCTCGATTAGTGCGGGGGTTACGTTCCAAGACCTCCTACACTAATCGATTTTCCGCGGTATAGCGGCGCGGAAGTAAACATGCCATCTGCGCATGCGCGCCCTTTTTCCATGGTCGCGCAAGGGCTTGCAGGTGGAGGCGGGGAGCAATGAAAGTGCGGAAGCTGACAAAGATTGCTTTGAATGTCGGCAGCCCCCGCCCCCCAGCACCCGGCCGCCCGCCGTTCGCCCGTTCACCCACCCGCCTGCCGTTCGCCCGTTCACCCGCCCGCCTGCCGTTCGCCCGTTCACCCGCCCGCCCGGCTGCTCGCTTGTCGCTCGCCCGTTCACCCGCCCGCCCGGCTGCTTGCTTCTCGCTCGCCCGTTCACCCACCCGCCCAGCTGCTTGCTTCTCGCTCGCCCGTTCACCTGCCCACCCGGCTGCTTGCTTCTCGCTCGCCCGTTCACCCGCCCACCCGGCTGCTTGCTTCTCGCTCGCCTGTTCACCCGCCCGCCCGGCTGCTCGTTCGCCGCTCGAGAGCAAGAGGGGGAGAGATAGAGAAAGAGAGAGAAGGAAAGAAAGAGATGAGAGAGGAAGAAAGAGAGAGAGAGAAGAGTGGAAGGAAGAGAGAGAGAAATGGTAGAAAAAAGGGGAGAAAAAAAGAGAAATGAGAAAATGATTGAAGCAGAGAATGACAGGAAAGAAAGAGAAAGAGACAGAGAAGTGACTCTTGGTGATGACGTATGACGTCATCGGGTGGGAAAAACTGTGGTATAGCAAAAAAAAACCGTGGAGTATTTTTTAATTAATATTTTTTGAAAAACCGTGGTATAGCGTTTCGCACTAATCGAGACCGCACTAATCGAGGGATCACTGTATATGAAAAAATTGAGTTATTAGATCCTTGGTGTTGTGTTTGGACCTGGGCCAGCCGTTGGCCCAGGGAGAGACGTGGCACAAAGTGAATGTGAAAGCCTGGCTGACAGCCAGGAAGATGTGGCAGACAGCCAGGAAGATGTGGCAGACAGCCAGGAGGACGAGGCCACTGGGATGCAGGATTCAGCAGACAGCCCAGGGGATTTGGCCTGCAGTCCCTCAGACAGTCTTTCCTCCCTGAGTTCTTCTGCAAATCAATATATTGATCTACGTAGCCAAAGAGCTATGCAAAGAAGGAATCGTTTTACGGAGTATTACAAATCATTATAGGAGCACCTGGGTTGGGTGTGGTTCTTATACTGAGGGCTGGGTGTGGTTCCCTTAATGAGGGCTAAAGGGATAAAAGGGGAACAAAGGCCAAGGCAAACTGTGGCTGTTTATCTGTGGTGTTTTGTGGTTCCTGCTTCGAAGTTTCTGTGCCGTTGGAGTTTTCAACCCAGCTTTTTCAGACAAGTGGGAGGTGAAAACTCTGGGACTTGCTGTTTGCTTCAAAGATTCAAAAGGACTCCTGAAACGTCGTTGCTCATTCTTTGTTTTTCCCTGTGTTTTTGTATATGGCTGAAGTAAGCCTTGCACTGTTTTTGAGTAAGCCATTTTTGTTTATCTAATACAAATTTGCTGATTAGCAAAGTACATGTGTGTTTGATTTCTTTTCCTTGGACTATTACGCATTGCTGAGCCAGTCAGGCAGAACACTTGGGGTTTGATGTATCCAGTTAAAATAGAATACATATTCCATTCAAATGTGCATCAGAATTTTTTTAGGCTAGCTTATTTTTTACTACTATTGACTATATTATCAAATTGAAACGTGCAATATTAATGTTTTTTTATATTTTACAAAATAGTAGAATTATTTTGAATTGAGAAATTGTTATTTCAGTCTTTTCTTATAGAATAATAAATAATAATAATTATTTATTATTAATAATAATTTAATAATAAATAAATAAATAAATGTGTCCAACAAATGTGGGTAGAGACTTTGCAATAATTTATTTCAATTTAAAACATTAAATTAAATCCACCTTTTTAAATGGGAAGTATATAAATATTATATTTAAGGTTGAATTGCTGCTTATGTATCATACAAAAGTAAGATTAAAATTAGATATCCATCTAACTATATCTAACCACTTTAAACACAGAAATACAGAAGAGGAAAAATGAACTAATTATTATAATATCACAGAAGACAGAATTCATGTTAACATGTTTGTGACATAAATATTGGGAAACAGTGAAAGATCTTTCTAGTTTTCTATATAATTCTGAATGGAATTACAGTATTTAAAAAGGAACTATTTACAGCCTTTACATTTGTATATATTTAATCCTTTTCACTTCTGAAAGAGATTTCACTACAATTGCAGTGAAATCTCTTTCAGAAAAGAAATAGATTAAATATATACTTTCGTTTGCTCCACTTCCTCAAATAAAAATTAAATTATTTTAAAAATAGTAAGTGGTAAAACATCAGAATTGGATGGATTTCCTAGTGTGGTATAAAAAATTTATAGATCTTTTGGTGCTAAAACTTTGTCAGTTGTATGATGAGATACTTGTTAAGGGAATATTATCACAGGCATGTAATCATGCTTATATTGCACTTATATAAAATGCCGCCCCTCTTTGGAGAGGGGCAGCATACAAATCTAATAAATAATAATAATAATAATAATAATAATAATTATTATTATTATTATTATTATTATTATTATTCCAAAATCAAGTAACTATCACATTCAATGTGCCAATTATTATCCAATCTCATTTATTAGTTTGATAAAAAAAAATTAACAGCAGTGCTAGAAAATAGATTATAACAAGTGATATAATTTGTTACTAAGAATAGTCAAATAGGGTTTATAATTTTTTTTGGCAAACATCAGGGATTGTAGATTTAATAGACTTGAATAAAATGAATAAAAATAAAGATCAATTTTTATGAAATACTGAAAAAGCTTTTGACACTATATGCAGGCAGTATATATTTGTTTTATTCAATAGGTTTGGATTTCCTTTGAAATTCATAAAATGGATTAAGACACTTAATCCATTTTATGAATTAATTCTTAATTAAGATTTTCCTGCTTCTAAAGCAAAGGTTAATGATATATATTCTGCTACATTCCCACTATTGAGAAGCATTAGAAAAGCACTTGGCTTGTTCTATTACAAATTAATTGTTTATTTTTTAATCACTTCTATATTTTTTGATAATTTTTCTCTGGTTTTTTGTGTACTCATTTTAAAAGTAATAATAATATATATATTAAAAATATAATGATGTCTAACTTGATTCTTATTCCACAGATGGGTCTACTAGCTTCCTTGGAAATAATAATGGGAGTGATTTGCTGCTTTATGTGATTGGGATACTACTTTGATTTTTCAGTTTGACATTTTCTGCTTAATTTTTAAAATTAAATTTTTAATTTTGATTTAATTTTAAATTTAATTTTTAAAATTAAATTGATGTGAAATTTTGTACTTAATAATATTTATACTTTTAGATTATTAATGCAAGTGTCTATATTGAATTCCCATTTTTCATTTTCAGGGAGGCCTTAACAGATTTGACTCACAATCTTTTAAAGAAATCTTGGGCATTAGGCAGTATTAATGATGATAATTTAATCCAGACAATTAATTTACAAGATTAATCTATGAAAGTGTGAATGTATCTGTTGGTCTTTCAGTATGTTAAAAAGTAAAGCTATAAAATAGAAACAAAAATATAAAACTACAATTTTATTTTATTTTTATATGTTCTGAAAATGACATTCCATTCCCCTTTTGCAGTTTATCCCACTTGCTCTTCTCTGAGCTATTTAAATCTTAAACCAATAAATCCATTGATAAGAAATGCCTACTGAACATGATATGTGGTCCCAGAAGTTTGCATTAAAACTATTATAATGCTTTTGAGTAATAGCATTCACATTGAAACTTTAGTTGATATACTACCATACTATCTATAGAAATATGATATAAAAAGAATTACCGGTATACTGTATGTGATTCATTAACTTTTTCCCTAATCAGAGCTACGTTAATCAAATTAAATGCCTGATTTTCTAGAGAAGAAAAACTGCTGCAGTATAATAGACACCATACAATGGAAGTCTGACAAATGTAAATGAAGACATGTGCAGAATATATACCTACAATTATAATAAAAGTTAGAATTAATTCATATTGATCTGCTTAAACAGGGGAATAATAAAAGTGATTGGAGCAATTTATTATGTTCAACTTGTAGACAAAGAAAGAATTGAAATAAATAGTTGGAAGATCTTGATTACACCTATTATTTTGGTTAAAACTTATGTGATGAACTCTAGAGTACAGTACTTTAGATCTGTCATTGTAGCTTTTTAGTCTCCTTAAAAAAGGAATAACTGTTCAACAGAGCTAGAATTTTTAGTATAACTAGAACTGTTGTCAAGGGTTGAACAATATTGATTTTTAAAAAATGTATAGATGTATTTTTCACTGTTAGTAACATTTTATTATTTCTCAGGATATACTATCTGTACAGTTTTAACAAGGTTTTGTACTATAAATTATTGAAGCCAAACAAAACAAATCCTACTCTATGAGAAAGAGAGAGAGAGAGAGAGAGAGACAGAGACAGAGACAGAGAGAGAGAGAGAGAGAGAGAGAGAGAGAGAGAGAGAGAGAGAGAGAGAGAGAGAGAGAGAGAGAGATAATTGAAAAATAAAATTCAGAATGAATGTTGATGGGATTCATTGTTTCTTTCAAGAGGCAGATTGGCTGCTATTTGTAGGCAAAATTACTATGCAGTAACATGCCTGGATGTATAATTTCCTTTAATACCAACATATTTATTGAATAGACAGATGAAATGTATTTTTAGGCAGCAAGATAATGTGGATAGTTCAAAGTTTCAGCATTTAATTCAGAATGTATTCTGAATTACTGTAATACATGCTGTTATACAACTAATCAAGCACACCTAACAGAGGTGTTTTCATTGCTTTTTTCAAAAATATTATTAATACTTTTCTGCCGTGGGAGTAAAAATACATTTATAGAGAGGATGTTGAATACTGGATAAACCCTTTTGTAAAACTGAATTGAGCATTTGAACATGATGCATTTTGAGCTTCTGTTTATGCTGTTTTATATTGTAATGATGTTCTTTTACACTTATCATTTATACTGATTTATTTTTAATTTTCTGTCGGCCATACAAAATCATATTTTGAACTTTGGAAGCCATTTAAATAAATTAAATTTGTAAGAAAATGGCAACAATTTTAAAATGACCAGGCAAATGCGAGTTTTTAAGTATACAGTAGTCCCTCACCTATCGCTGGTGTTACGTTCCAGACCTGGCCGCGATAGGTGAAATCCGCGATGGGGAATTTATCGACTGATAGTACTTATTTAAGTATTTATATTGTAATTGTTTGGTAAGTTTTCATTGTTTTAAGTGTTTATAAACCCTTCCCACACAGTATTTATTTTAGATACAGTATTTAAATACAGTATTTACAATTTTAGATTTTTTTTTTTTAAACCTGCCGATCGAGTTCGGCGGGCTGTTTAAATCTGCCGATCGACTTCCTCAGAAACCTGCGATGAAGTGAAGCCGCAGTAGGTGAAGCGCAGTATAGCGAGGGACTACTGTATACATAGAGTAGAATAGAATAACAAATTTGGAAGGGACCTTGAAAGTTTTCTAGTCCAACCTCCTGCTTAGGCAGGAAACCTTACACCACTTCAGACAAATGGTTATCCAACATCTTCTTAAAAGCTTCCAGTGTTGGAGCATTCACAGCTTCTGGATGTAAGTTGCTCCACTGAGGAAGTGTTCTAAATGTCAGGAAATTTCTCCTTAGTTCTAAGTTGCTTTTCTCCTTGATTACTTTCCATCCCTTGCTTCTTGTCCTGGTCCCAGGTGCTTTGTGGCACCTTCTACTTTGTGGCAGCCCCTGAGATACTGGAGCACTGCTACCATGTCATCCCTGGTCCTTCTTTTCATTAAACTAGACATACCCAGTTCCTGCAATCGTTCTTCACATGTTTTAGCCTCTAGTCCCCTAATCATTTTTGTTGCTGTTCTCTGCATTGTTTCTAGTGTCTCCACATCTTTTTTACATCGTGATGACCAGAACTGGATGCAGTATTCCAAGTTTGGCCTTACCAAGGCATTATAAAGTGGTATTAACACTTCACATGATCTTGATTCTATCCCTCTGTTTATGCAGCAGAATTTTGTTTTCTGCACACTGCAGGCTCATATTTAAATGACCACTAGGAGTCCAAGTTCCCTCTCACAAGGGTCTATGACTGTTCGCCTCCTCTGTTTGGTCCTGCCTGGGTGGTCCCCAGTATTTCGTCCCCAGACATTGGGCGCCACAGCCCTTCTGTCACAGCCGTTCGTCACAGCCCCTTCACCGAATGGGCCCAAAAGCCCACTCACCCTGGGATTTTGGATGCACAAGACACTTTGCGGCCAGTCAATCAGAGGAGCAAGAATCCCGCCCACTTCTCCTTCATTCCTTATTTTCCATTCCCCTCCACTCTGCCTGCATGCAGGTGTGTTTGCATGAGGGGACCAGCTTTCCTCATTGCTCCTTCTTTTTCCTACACTATGACGCTGGTTTATTTGCTTGTTTATTAAAGTTATTAGCGTGATTATTATTCATCCACAGGGAAAGGAGATGAGAGAGAGAGAGGCCCACATAAATACATACACGCAACCACTACATCTTCAAAATGACTAATGACCTATAGGGGAATGCACTCGAGGTTAATTTCTCTTGTTCGCTTGCGCTCTTTCACCTGCCTGATGACCCCCCCACCCAACAAACAGAAAGATAGTTTGACTGGAATGGTCCCACATGCTCTTCTCTCCCCACTGGTTTTCTCTCACTTTTAAAGTCATCCCGATCATGTATCCAGCGCAGGATCTCTCGGTCTCTTTCTCCCCACAATCTCCACAACCCCGCTACCCTTGGTTTTTTTCCGGAAAAAACCTTAGAATGGGGGAAGGAGAAGAGAGGAGGAGGAGGAGCGATCAGAGAGTCCATCTCTTCTGCCGGCACCACGTGCATGCATTCGAGCTTCTCAGAACTGGGGAAGACCGTCATGGCTAGGGCTTGAGAGGCTAGGCTGTAGCTTTAGCACATGTGCACTCACACTGAGACATATATACACACACACACACACGCACACCCTCACCTCATCTTTTGTCTGCCCTTCCCACATTTACAGGGCTCTTTAGTGCAAGGCTCAAGATGGGCGAGAAAAGCAAGTCCAGGGCGCTGGGCTGAGTTCTCCTGAGCTTCCAAATTGTTATTTTTTTCTTTATTTGTATTGTGCTAGACTGAACTTTTATAATTTCACTTTTCAAAATTTCCCAAGCTTCCTGAGTTGTTTTCCCCTTGAGGATTCTCCTCCATGGAATCTTTCCCAAGCTCTTTCTAAGTTTATTGAAATTAGCACTCTTAAAAGCCAAGACACCAACATTACATGTTGACTTGCCTCCAAGATTCCTGTGGCTTGAACACCTTCTATCATTTCATCTCTGTTAGTGAGAATTAAGTCCAATATGGCTGGTCCCCTTGTGTCCTTCTCTACTTTTTGGGTAAGAAAATTGTCTGCTAGGTTTATTAGGAACCTGTTGGATCTTCCGCTTGGTGCAGAGTTTGTCTCCCAGTTGATGTCAGGGTAGTTAAAATCCTCCATTACTATTGTGATGTGCTTCCTTAGTAATATTTTATAATAACTTATTTATTTATTTATTTATTTATTTGTTGGTTGGTTGGTTGGTTTATTGATTGATTGATTGATTGATTGATTGGATTTATATGCCGCCCCTCTCCGAACGCCAAACGTGGAAGTTCGGGTTTGGCGTTCGGCTTCGGGAGGCTGCCGGGCTGGGGGGCTTCCCAGCAACCTCCCGAACCCCGGACCCGGAAATTCGGCAAAAGTTCGGGGTTCAGGAGGCTGCTGGGAAGCCCCCCAGCCCGGCTGTGACCTTTTAAAACAGCCGGGGGGCTTCCCAGCAGCTTCCCGAAGCCAAACGCCAAACCCGAACTTCCGCGTTCGGCGTTCGGAGGCTGCTGGGAAGCCGCGCGGCTGTTTTAAAAGGTGACAACTAGGCTGGGGGGCTTCCCAGCAACCTCCAGAACCCGGAAGTTCGGCAAAAGTTTGAGGTTCAGGAGGCTGCTGGGAAGCCCCCCAGCCTGGCTGTGACCTTTTAAAACAGCCAGGTGGCTTCCCAGCAGCCTCCCGAAGCCGAACGCCAAACCCGAACTTCCGCGTTCGGCGTTCGGAGGCTGCTGGGAAGCCCCGCAACCCGGCTGTCACCTTTTAAAACAGCCGGGCTCGGGGCTTCCCGGACGTTCAGGTTTGGTGTTCGGCGTTCGGGAGGTCGCTGAGAAGCCCCCAGGCTGTTTTAAAAGGTGACAGCCGGGCGGCAGCGGTTTTTTTGCGGGTTTTTTTTTTGGTTGCACGGATTAATTGACTTTACATTGTTTCCTATGGGAAACAATGTTTCGTCTTACGAACCTTTCGTCTTACGAACATCCCCCTGGAACCAATTAGGTTCGTAAGACGAGGTATGACTGTATATCAAGTGTGACGGTGTAAAAGGATATCATAAATATATTATCATTTATCTATCCACTCACTCTAATAGTTCATTTAAATACCGTATAGGGTCACTTCTTAGAATCAGAATTGTATTATATCTTTTTCTTCTTCCTCTGTTACAATGGGCTGTCATGGTACTAACGTTGCCATGTTGATAGACAACTCTCCTGCAACGGAGTTTGCAAAGTTTTCCTTTCTTCATGTGGGTGATTGCCTTTCACCACAAAGCTAGAAGGTTTCCTCGCTCCTTCACCCACTCCTCCGGTGTGGATGTGCCAAAAATCTGGCCTCCGATTACAAAGATCCAGGTCTAGGAGAGCGGAGCTTTGCTCTCCTGTGCCTGCTCGCCATGCCCCCCCCCCGGAAGTCCCCATCTCTGTTTAATTTTTTAATGATGTATCAAATCAATGTTTATAAAGGTCATAGAGCAGCATATTAATGAAATATTGATTCTTCGTGACATTGCTTATTGTGCTGGTATAACATATATTTTGCTTAAAATAACTTATTTAAAGGAACTTTTAAGAAACAATAATTGTTTTCTTTTCTAGACTTATGAACCTTTTACAAAATTTGGCTTTTAGGCTTATATTGGTTTATCTAGTCAACAATATACAGTTCAATGGCAAGAAACATGAGGTTCTGCATTTAGGTAGGAAAAACCAGATTCATAGGAAAAATGTAAATCAGTGATGGCGAACCCATGGCACGGGCACCATAGGTGGCGCGTGGGGCCATATCTGCTGGCATGCAAGTTGTTACCCTAGCTCAGTTCCAACTTGCATGTCTGTGCCAGCCAGCTGATTTTTGGCTCGCACAGAGGCTCTGGGAGGGCATTTTTGGCTTCTAGGGAGCCTCCAGGGGGATGGGGGAGGGCATTTTTATCCTCCCCTGGTTCCAGGGAAGCCTTTGGAGTCTGCAGAGGGCAAAACATGAGCCTACTGGGCCCACCAGAAGTTGGAAAACAGGACGTTTCCAGCCTCCAGAGCGTCTCCGGGGGGGGAGCTGTTTGTGCCCTCCTCAGGCATTGAATTATGGGTGTGGGCACTCGTACAAGCATGATAGCGTGTGTCCATGCTCTTTCGGCACCCAAGGAAAAAAAGTTTTGGTATCACTGATGTAGCTGATATATGAGAGAAGGACTAATGCATTATTAGAGACCACAGATAATCATGAATCAGCAGTATGCAATATTGGGTGACATCAGCAGAGATATCGTATTGAGTTCATGAGAAATGTTAGTTCTGCTCTTTGCTGCAGTGGTCAGATTATACCTGGAACAGTTATGGTTATGGTTGCCATATTTTAAAAAAAGATGCTGACACAGTGGAAACAGTTCAGAAACAGTTCAAAAAGGAGAGATTAAGATGTTAAGAGGATAAATCTATGAAGGATAGATAAAAGGACTAGGTATGTTCAGCAAAAAGAAGATAAGATTAAAGAGACTCAAAATTGCAGAGGATGAGGATTTATTCTCTACAGCACTGAAGGATAGGACAAGAAAAGAGGGTCATCCATATTTGAACCAAGTACAAATTTCCTGACTCCAAGAGTTTTTAAGGGGTAGAACAGCCTACACTTTACAGTTATGAAATGACCCGTGATGTTAAAGATTTGATGGCCATTTGGGATGATAAGAGATTTCCTGTTCAGGGCAGAAAAATAGAATAGTATGTCTCCAAAGCTTTTAACTTCTATTGTTTTTAAATTTTGAGAAAGCTAACAATTCTCTGTTAAGTGGTTTAGAAGTTCATTTATGTCATTTTAATTACAAGGGGGCTGCACAATTAAAGCAATGTCTTTTTAAAAAATGTGTTGTACATGTGTGCATACATGTGCAACACTTTAAAAAGAAAAATTTCAGTCAAATTGTTTTTTATGGTGGTTGTATATTGGCATTTGTTATATTGTTATATGTTAGCAGGTCCATCTGCTAAAATAGTAAAGGATGTAAAGCAATCAAGAAAATTGACAAGAAAAGAAAGAAATGAAATGCACTTTTCATCTTATGAAGATTTTTTTCCATATCAATTATAGTATGCATAGTATTGTTAGCATGCCTGAAAATTATACTTATTTTAGACAGGACAGATAATTCAACCTTTTAGTGAATTAGAAATTCACTAAATTCACAGGGAAGAGGAGAGAAGAGGGGGGGGGAGAGAGAGAGAGCTTACAAATGCACATTCCTTAGTCGAGTTCTATGTATTTTTATAAGCATCCTCTTTTGAATAGTGTTTCAGGAAATGTTCATTTATCACAATTTCATTATGCTCTTGACAGAAATCTTTCTTTTGAAGACAGCTGCATCTAATTCTGATACTCAACATCTTTTGTAGCAAAATGTAAAATTCTGTAAAAGCCAAAGATTTATGAGATCCGAAGAAAATGTACATATGGTGGTTGGATATGGTGATTAAAGATAAATACATACATACTGTACATACATACATACATACATACATACATACATACATACATACATACATACATACATACAGTGGTCCCTGTACTTAAGAACTTAATTCGTTCAGTGACCAGGTTCTTAAGTAGAAATGTTTGTAAGTAGAAGCATTTTTTCCCACAGGAATCAATGTAAAAGCAAATAATGTGTGCAAAAACTTGGAATTTGGGTGGGAAGATGAGGAGGAAGAAGAGGAGGAGGACAGTCATTGACGAAGGAAGAAGGTGAGGTGAGGGGAATCAAAAAATTTCAAAACTTTAAGGCTTAATGCGCCAGAATGAGGCGTAGGCGGGCGAGAGGGGGGAACTTCCCACTCCGTTGACCAAAAGATGGCTGCTGCTGCTACTGCTATCTGCTTCCTCTTCCTTTCCATGCTGAAGGGCTCCCCTCTCCTCTCGCTCGGTCGCTTTGTAGCTGGCACCTTTCCTTCACTGTGGTGACTCCTTGGTTTGGCTGAAGCTGACTTGATCCAGCTGGGGTGAAGCGCTCCCTTTTGCCTTTCCACGCCCAGACTCTCCGAAAGGCAACCTCACGCCAGGTGTATGGGAGGCAGCGCAAGTGAGTCACCACAGCAAAGTGGTTTATTCCCTTTCCAAGCACCCAGAGAAAGGAAAATGCTCCGTTCGCTCTGGACTGCCGAGAATGAAGGGAGCGTTTCTTTTCTCGCGGCACTTGGAAAGTTTTATTCCCTCTCCAAGCACCCAGAGAAAGGAAAATGCTTCATTCGTCTGGAATGCCAAAGCCTCCTTAAGCACCACCAAAAGGCTCCTCTGGCATCCCAGAAAAGCCTGAGATTAAAGGGGGAATGGCAGGAAACTGGCCGGGCCTTCATGCCTCTCTAAAATTTCCTGGGAAATTTTTCTGGACTCGGGTTTTTAAATAGAAAATGGTTCTTAAGAAGAGGCAAAAATATCTTGAACACCCGGTTATTATCTAGAAAAGTTCTTAAGTAGAGGCGTTCTTAGGTAGAGGTACCACTATATATATCTTTGTTGCCTATCCTCTAGAAATGGTGCAAAATAAATATAACTGGAGAAATAAAAATCAGTGAAATTAAATCCATCTTAGTTTTTATTAATTATGTGTCAAATAGCATAAACATTCTGAGCAGTTAAAGTAGGCATTTGTGTAAGATATGACTTAATTTGGTAAAATTATTGCAGACCTCGATATTGTTGATCTCTTGAACATATCTTGCTTCCAGCTGTACGGATTCAGCTCCAGTGATCTTAGAAGCCGATGTCTTAGAAGAACTTGAACGATTAAAGATAAATAAGGCAATGGGTCCAGATGGCATCCACCCCAGAGTTCTTAAAGAACTCAGATCTGTCCTTGCTACCCTCCTGACTGATTTGTTTAACCAATCCCTGTTAACAGGAGAAGTTCCTGAGGATTGGAGAATGGCCAGTGTTGTGCCTATCCACAAGAAGGGCAGTAGAGAAGAAGCTGGTAACTACAGGCCAGTTAGCTTGATATCAGTTGTAGTTAAAATGATGGCGACTCTACTCAAAAAGAGGATAAATCAGCACCTAAAAAACAATAACTGATTGGACCCAAATCAGCATGGCTTTACTGAAGGCAAATCATGCCAGACTAATCTCATTGATTTCTTTGACTATGTCACAAAGGTGTTGGATCAAGGTGGTGCCGTGGATATTGCCTACCTGGACTTCAGCAAAGCCTCTGATACAGTGCCACATAAAGAGCTGATAGATAAATTAGTGAAGATTGGACTTAATCCCTGGATAGTTCAATGGATTTGCAGCTGGCTGAAGCGTAGACATCAGAGAGTTATTGTTAACGGCGAGTATTCTGAGCAGGGTCAGGTTACAAGCGGTGTGCCACAAGGGTCTGTTCTGGGTCCTATTCTTTTTAATATGTTTGTGAGTGACATAGGGGAAGGTTTGGTAGGGAAGGTTTGCCTATTTGCCGATGACTCTAAAGTGTGCAATAGGGTTGATATTCCTGGAGGCGTCTGTAATATGGTAAATGATTTAGCTTTACTAGATAAATGGTCAAAGCAATGGAAACTGCAGTTTAATGTTTCCAAATGTAAAATAATGCACTTGGGGAAAAGGAATCCTCAATCTGAGTATTGTATTGGCAGTTCTGTGTTAGCAAATACTTCAGAAGAAAAGGATTTAGGGGTAGTGATTTCTGACAGTCTCAAAATGGGTGAACAGTGCAGTCAGGCGGTAGGGAAAGCAAGTAGGATGCTTGGCTGCATAGCTAGAGTTATAACAAGCAGGAAGAGGGAGATTGTGATCCCGCTTTATAGAGCACTGGTGAGACCCCATTTGGAATACTGTGTTCAGTTCTGGAGACCTCACCTACAAAAAGATATTGACAAAATTGAACGGGTCCAAAGACGGGCTACAAGAATGGTGGAAGGTCTTAAGCATAAAACGTATCAGGAAAGACTTAATGAACTCAATCTGTATAGTCTGGAGGAGAGAAGGAAAAGGGGGGACATGATCGAAACATTTAAATATATTAAAGGGTTAAATAAGGTTCAGGAGGGAAGTGTTTTTAATAGGAAAGTGAACACAAGAACAAGGGGACACAATCTGAAGTTAGTTGGGGGAAAGATCAAAAGCAACATGAGAAAATATTATTTTACTGAAAGAGTAGTAGATCCTTGGAACAAACTTCCAGCAGACGTGGTAGATAAATCCACAGTAACTGAATTTAAACATGCCTGGGATAAACATATATCCATCCTAAGATAAAATACAGAAAATAGTATAAGGGCAGACTAGATGGACCATGAGGTCTTTTTCTGCCGTCAGACTTCTATGTTTCTATGTTTCTATCTATGGTATAAAACAACTTTCCTATAGTTCTACTCGATAGGTTTTAATTTTTCTCTTTCTATTTCCACAGTAGCACTCAGCCTGCACTTCAATTGAAAGAAAAGTGTGTTCATCTATTGTGAATTCACACAATATGTTATAAGGACATCAAATACTTATGTAGGAGGCTTTCAAGTGAACTAAATATATTGGGGGGAAAGAAGGGGAAAAGGTCAAGCTGATGGTTTAAATTCTTAAAATATTGTCCCATTTGTGTCAAATGACTAATGTTTTCCATTGCTACATTTTTTCATAGCCCTTTCCCACAGACTCTACTTAGCTCTCATTCTAAGAGCATATTACCTTGTCTGAAAAGTCATTGTATCTGTGGGTGGAAGAAAAAAGTACAAGTTATTCTTACAACAGTGGAATTTGTATTTTAATACCTATCTTGTCTTAAGGAATTGTTTTCTAAGCGCACAATATTGAGTTTGATCTCAGATTCCAATATAAAAACATTTTATCCTTCTAAATTCACAACATGTAAATATAGTGTCTGAATAGTATAGTTTAAAAAATGTAAAGTCTTAAATTATTGCCTGTCCAATGCTTTTGATTAAAAACACTTCCATACCTTATTTGAATTCAGATTGTTGCCAGGGAAAGTTGATGAAATGCTACATTTGAGATCAGATGATTTGGATGGAATGGGAACTTGAGGTTTGCAACAAAGTACAAGAATTTTCTTATTGTTTTCCTTTATTGGTGAAGTAGTATAGATCCACAAGATAGAACATATGCCTAAAGATTTGTATTTCTTCATTTCCACAGTGATGGCCATATCTCAAAGGTGCTTTTCAAATGATAACTGAACTTTCAAAAATCCATTTAGCTTTTGAATAGCACATTTTAGACAACCCTGACCTGGATGATTGAGAATATCCATAGACAATGATAGCTATGATTAGTTAGATTGTATCTAAATCTGATCAGTGGCTTGCAACATATATTGTTAAATGTGTATATTTTATATTCAAATCCAGAGTGCAAATGTTTATAGTCTATAGTGCAAACTTCCTGTTTTTCCATGGATAATTGATTTTTTTAGTAATTGATATTTTGCACGTTCCTGCAGAAAAGTGAACTCTTGTATTTCAATTGTATGCAACAAACAGCTCTCCTTCATCAGTTTCCATCCATTTTCTCACTCCTTCCATCACACAAATGTGGAGCTCAATAAGGGTTATTTTCAAAGAAGCATTAAAAATGAATTATAATTTCTATATAATTAGAAATGTTATAAATAGCAAATATAACACTCTCTCCTCCAAAAGTTAAACATACAATTTTTCTATTAAAATTAAAATTTTATATTTATGGTCAGTCTATTTTTTCCATTTACCAAGTACAGTGATACCTCGTCTTACAAACGCCTCGTCATACAAACTTTTTGAGATACAAACCCGGGGTTTAAGATTTTTTTGCCTCTTCTTACAAACTATTTTCACCTTACAAACCCACCACCGCCTCTGGGATGCCCCGCCTCCGGACTTCCGTTGCCAGCGAAGGACCCGTTTTTATGCTGCTGGGATTCCCCTGAGGCTCCTCTCCATGGGAAACTCCACCTCTGGACTTGTTTTTGTGATGTTGCAGGGGAATCCCAGAAGTGCAAAACGGGCACTTTGCTGGCAACAGAAGTCCGGAGGTGGGATTTCCCAGCGAGAGGAGCCTCAGTGAAATGCCAGCATCGCAAAAACACAGAGGTCTGCAGGTGGGGTTTCGAGGACTTTGGTGTTTTTGCGATGCTGCGATTTCACTGATGTTCCCTTCGCTGGGAAACCCCACCTCCGGACTTCCATTGCTAGCGAAGTGCTCATTTTTGCGATGCTGGGATTCCCCTGCAGCATTGCAAAAACACAGAAGTCTGGAGGTGGGGTTTTCCATGGAGGGGAGCCTCAGGGGAATCCCAGCAGCGCAAAAACGGGCACTTTGGCTGGCAAAAGTGGTGAATTTTATTCTTGCACGCATTAATTGCTTTTCCATTCATTCCTATGGGAAACATTGTTTCATCTTACAAACTTTGCACCTTAAGAACCTCGTCCCGGAACCAATTCAGTTTGTAAGACAAGGTATCACTGTATTATAAACCACTGGCATTCATTCACACCCTTTCAAGACACTAAGCATATTCTGTAATTTCATAGCAGTAGTGAACAGGACAGGTCATTGTGTGAGGAAGAGAGTAAAACATTTAAAAAAAAAAAAAGACACCTGTGATTTTCAGTCTATTGTTTTTGATTGATCGGCTTTCTTTCCCAGTGGAATTACAGATTGGCAATTTCTTATCTGAACTGCTTTACTGTGTGCCTGTTCTACTTAGATGAAAGGTACTAAATAAAAATGAAAAGCACTAGGATTAATCAAAGTGATGTTTTAATTAAGGTATACATCTTTGAGAAGCTGTGAGATGATTTTTAAAATAGTCACATAGCCTAGGGTGCCTTGGCCCCGAGCCTTTTTTCCCCAGTTTACAAGTCTCTCCCCAAAATCTTACTGTCAAATTCAGTTAATCAAAGCAAAGCAGCAAGCAAGCAAACACCATAGTAAGGCTCCTTAAATAGATCTTCCAATCTGCAGCTGCCCTAGGTTAAAATAAAAGTTCCCATCCATTTGTATGATATAATCATGACATCACTCTGCAATAATACTCCTCTGTAACTGACTTAATACAGGTAGTCATTGACTTACAATAGTTCATTTAGTGGCCTTTCAAAGTTACAATGGCACTGAAAAAAGATATTTATGATCATTTTTCACAGTTACAGCCTTTGCAGTATCCCTGTAATCATGTGATAGAAATTTTGGTTCAAAGTTACTACCGTTGTTGTATCCTAAGGTCATGTGATCGCCTTTTGCAACCTTCTGACAAGCAAAGTCAATGGGGAAACTGGATTTATTTAACAACTAGGTTACTAATTTATCAACACCAGTTATTCACTTTACAACTGAGGCAAGGAAGGTCATACAATGGGGCAAAGCTCACTTAACAAATGTTTCATCTAACAACATAAATTGTGGGCTCAATTACAATTATAACTTATAATGAGCCGAGGTGGCACAGTGGGTAGAGTATAGTACTGCTAATGCTGACTGCTAGGTTAGCACTAATTACCACTAATGCTGACTGCTAGGTTAGCAGTTCAAATCTCATTACTGGCTCAAGGTTCACTCATCTTCCATCCTTCCGAGGTGGGTAAAATGAGGACCCAGATTGTTGGGGTAATATGCTGTTAAAAAGTGCTATTGCTAACATGTTGTAAGCTGCCCTGAGTCTAAGGAGAAGGGCAGCATAAAAAAATTGAATAAATAAGTAAGTAAGTAAGTAAGTAAGTAAGTAAGTAAGTAAGTAAGTAAGTAAGTAAGTAAGTAAGTAAGTAAGTTGAGGATTACTTGTATGACATAGACCTCTTTGTGCCTGTATGCTGTGAGTGTGTGTTCCACTGTTGCATATTCTTCTCACCCCACCACTTTAATTCTTAGAGACTAAAATGTTTAACAACTTACTCCTTTTTGAGATTTATATATTATATTTTCAGGGTTATCTTACTGAGCAAATGTGATAATAAGCTATCTCATTCGTTTTTATTCTCTATTTTTTATTGGCATTATATTATAGTTCTTCTAAGCCAAATAAGAATACTGTTATGGGTTTCCCTTATTTCATACTAATTATAGAGCTTTTTATTTTTTTACAACGTGGATGCTAAAAATTTAACAGCTTTAACCAATATATTTGAGCAGGTACTTCCAATATTGAGCATCCAGCCCTGTCTAAATTTATACAAGCTTCTAACAGTTCTAATTAAACTACATAGTCTTCAATTTATGACCATTCTTTCAAATTAACAGCCATTCAAAGTAACAGCGGCACTGAATGAAGTGGCTTATAACTGTTCTGTTCTGGGCCTACACAGATGGAAAACCAAGGAAGAATCCCACTCGATGCTATTTTAAATCAAACTCTTTTATATTAGAAGCAGCCTTTTACAAGCATTATAGTTCATCTTGGCCGCTTTCCCAGTAAAAGCGCAGAAGAGTCCCGGCTGATCAAAGCCAATTAACATTCCAGAAGCGAGATAAATGTTTTCTGAGTCACACAGACACACAGTCTCTCTAGATGTCCAGCAGACAGGGGCATTTCTACTCCATGGATTTTAGCAGAGAAATAACAGTGTGCTAGAGCCTGGAAACTCCAAACCTCGAACTGACTCCATTACAAATGTTGGAACTCCACCCCAATTTTCTCATGAGACCATCCTTAAATACCTATTGGGAGTGGTCAACAATTCCCTAGAGTTACAAACTATAGATTACTTCCTTTTCCCATACAAGTGTTCTTGTCCTTTTTTTAGCCTTCTAATGCAGGCATTTGACAGAGGCTCGTGGTTTACCTCCTCCTCTAAGTCAGACATCACCATCCTTGGAATATCTGCCCCCTCGGTGGTCCTCAGGTTCATCCAGGTCTATCTCTCCCTCACTCTCACTCTCTGCGTCATCTGGCAAAACCACTGGCCCAGGGTACCAAGATGGGCCTGGCTCATCCTCCTCAGAATCTATCATTACCAGAGTTGGTCGAGGACCATTCACAACAATAACATCCTGAAAATTACAGTTTTGTAGCCCCATGTGATCAAAATTCAGGTACTTGGCAGCCGGCCTGCAGGTTCAATTTCAGGGGCAAATATAGTTGGCACCGGTCAGGGCACTCTCTGGGATACTGTGGCTGTCAGGCTGGCATGGGGGGAGTTGATTCCAGAGGGGCGGGGCCACCACAGAGAAGGCTCTTCACCGGGGTCCCACCAGACGACATTGTTTACTCGACGGGACCCAGAGAAAGCCAACTCTGTAGGACCTTATCGGTCGCTGGGATTCGTGCGGCAGTCATGCCGACTGCTTCAGTGACTTCATCCAGCCACCTAATTCTCTGTTGTCCCCTTCTTCCACATTGCGTAGGGACAGAAATTCTGGTCTCAGTTATGGTTGTAAGTCAACTACATGTAATTGTAGAGCTGTGCAACAGTTTGGACAGATCTGTGAGAAAATTTCACCCAAAAATCACTTCCTTGAACTCGCATGGCTGAATGTAGACTTGAATCTGAATCTTCCTGACACTAGCCCTATACATTAACTAGGAAAATTAATTGTAATTTCTTTAGTATGTACAGTGATCCCCCGATTATCGCGAGGGTTCCGTTCCAAGACCCCTTGCGATAATCGTAAACTCGCGATGTAGCGGCACGGAAGTAAAAACACCATCTGCGCATGCACGTCCTGTTTTCCATGGCCGCACATGCGCAGATGGTGGAGTTTGCGTGTGGGCGGAGGGGAAGACCCCTTCGGCCGCCCAACAGCTGATCTGCTCCGCAGCGCGGCAGCAGCGAGGAGCCGAAGATGGGGTTTCCCCATCGCTGGAGAGCAAGAGGGGGAGAGATAGAGAAAGAGAGAGAAGGAAAGAAAGATGAGAGAGAGAGGAAGAGAGTGTGAGAGAAGAAGAAGCAAGATAGAGAAAGAGAGAGAGAAAGAAAGATGAGAAAGGAAGGGAGTGACGTCATCGGGTGGAAAAATCGCGATATAGCGATTAGCAATGATCGAGAGCGCGAAACTCGGGGGATCACTGTAATTCAAATTTTCCATTCTTACATGGTATTTTCACAAATAATTATTTTATATTTTTCATAACTAATTATTTGACATAATTACCGTGACAGATAAATAGGGATTTATCAGAATAGATTGCCATACTTTCCAGTGATAACTTTTGAAGAGGAGACACTCTTCCTAAATATTAATAGAAGATTATTTAAATATTTAGTAGCTGTCTCCCACTCTCAGGTCAGGGCCAAGAAAAAATATAGCAAAACTGTCCAGTGATCAGAAGAGATCAGAGGAAAAGACCTTTAATTGTGAAGCAAATAGAAAAGTACAGCTAATGATACAGTTTGATTTCTGAACTCACTAGTAAACAGCTCATATGCATATTTGGTTTTTATCTTATATGCAAGAAGGGAATTTATCTAGCTGTGTTATATCTATAAGAAGGTACTGCAATATGGGTTCAACATCTGGATATTTCAGATTATTGCCATGTCTGGCATTTTATGATAAACTAGAGTCCTTTCCTAAGGACTTTATCTCATTTGTTATCAGAACATTTTAGCAACAAACAGGTCTAGAAATAAACAATTAAGGAAACAATGTGAGCAATGATTAATAAGATTGATAATTTATATTTACAATGATATTATTACTAAAAAGCTAAGAAGAATTCTACAAAGAATTTTAAGAATTACAAGAATTCTAACAAGTCTTTTTTTTCCCAGTGGGGCCTTCCATATATTTCATCCAACTGCTAGTTGTTGGTTTTTTTAATCTCTCCTCAATACTTGCCTTGAAGGGGAAATGAAGCTTCTGCAAATGAGTGTTTTGCCCTGTGCCTAGACAGAATTTATAGGACCACGGCAAACCATATTAGTGTGGGAATCTATTCTCCCTCTGCTCCCTCTAATTTGTTTTACTCTTAAAGAATGTCTCAGTTTCTGGTGTATGAAGAAATATCTGCAGAGCGTTTCTTTATGAGATTTCATTATTTATGGTCCCAGACATATACATTGCATGACCAAATGTTGACATGACAGTTCTAAAAATACCTGTCATTTTAAAATCTTCAACTGATGCCCCACCTCCTGCTGCTCAATGCCTTGGGTCAGAATGGGACTACCCAAGGGCCAGCATGACCCACAGGCTGTAAAATGCCTAGGTCTGCATTAAGTTGCTATTTATGAGGAAAGTTCTAGTCTTAACCTCCCTGTTGTGGTCAAATATCCCATTGCAGCCAAACAGGGACTTCTTCACTCTGTTCCAAAGCTTTCCATGGGAACCCAGCTATCCAGGTGGTCAAAGGGGTTGATTCTGAAAAATTCTCCTTTGCCAGGAAAGTTTCTTCAAACTTAAAAACCAGCTCTAAGTATGAAAACCGTGAAGGATCTGCTCTCCCCAAATAGATGGAGACGCCCTCTTGTTGCCATGTCCTACTAGAAGTCCATTGCGTCTTATTTCAACATTTGCTTTCCTTCAGCTGGCAACATCATAAGCATCATAACCATTTTCTGGCAACATCATAAGCATCATAACCATTGAAGCTTCCATTTCCAACTTCCATTCCCTAGATTTATCATCTACCTCTTAGGTGGCAATTTTCAGCATTTCCCACAGAAAACATGCTTTTTCTCATCTAGATGCTTGTATTAAGTCCATTCCCAGTTGTCTGGAGATAACATAATGGCTCAGCTCCTAATGATTAGTTCCTTTCCAGAGTGTCAATTATCACCCAGTCAATAGTTGTATAAATTACTTTCAGATTCATGAAGGGATCAGTTTTGACCAAATTACTTTTATCATTGCTCCCTGATACATATAGTCTTAGAATGTAAAAAGCTGGCACACTAAAGAGACTGATTATTATTTATTTTCATATTTGGATCCGTTTGAAATTCTTTTTCTTGAGGAAGCTTGAGATGAAATTAGATAATTACAATGTCCATTGTATTTGACTTCAATAACTAGCTGGGAAGATGGTGGGCTCAGTACCAAATTTTCTTCCATATGTTAGCACCCATGGCTTTTCACCTATTTGTGACTCTTTAACATTGGTTATTTTTTTTAAAATGTACTCTATAAGTTTTTATTAATCAGTGTATATTTACCCTTGTATATAGAGGTTTCTTAGAGTATCTGTACCTGAAATTGTTTCAGGAACTGGCTGTTTGTCTTGATAATTCAGTTCCTGAATTTACAAGTTGGATTTACTGGATTGATTCTCAATGATGAATTCCAGGAACCTACTTTTCTTTTAGACTATCCCTCTGTTTTGCTACCTTGCTTTAGAAACAAAGCTGTGCATACAGGGGTTGAAGATTAGTCTATTTGACTATGAAATTTAGGCAGATATATGGCTCATTCCCAGAGATATTCAGGAAGAATTCACTTTCTGGGTAGACAAAGAGGCAACAACCCTCAATCATATGTTAATTTCACATAACTTTCTAACTGATGTTTTTGCCCTAGTTCCTCATCTAGATTATGATTAGTTTATCATAATCCTTCAACTTTATCCCTGAAAATGAAAATCAGCTCAGCAAATCCATTCTGACATTTCAATTGAGAGATATATTTGACCTTCAGTATATGGTAAACAAATCTGCAAGTACTGCCATTTAAATTTTAAATTTCTTTACAAACCTTTACCTCAATATTGGCTGCTTATATAGCATGTGGAACGTTGGCATGTATAATTTAAGAGCAAATGACATTGGTCACATTATTCTTTTTCTTCTGTATTAATCTGAATGCACAACCATCAAACACAACTACATTCCTGGTAACCATTAGCAGTGCCTGCTTCAGATACCTTTTTATTTATGAAGATAATTGCAGGTTCAGATTTTCATATTTGAGTGATAGCTCTTTTCAACATTTTTTATGAGTCTACTCTAGTGAGGCTATTCAAGTCATTATGCTGTATTCCCGTCAGGGGACTGCAGAAACTATTGAAGAGGTTGAAGGGGAGGACCATGAAGGAGAAGAGGCAGAAGCTGAACTCATAGAGCAGTGTTTCCCAACCTTGGCAACTTGAAGATATTTGGACTTCAACTCCCAGAATTCCCCAGCCAGCGAATGCTGGCTGGGGAATTCTGGGAGTTGAAGTCCAAATATCTTCAAGTTGCCAAGGTTGGGAAACACTGCCATAGAGGAACATGAAATGAAAGATTATTGTATGGATTCTGAAGGAGCTGCATATATATCTGATTCAGATAGGCCATCCTATTCTGCTTTGGATGGCATTGCAGAACCTTCTCCATCATATAGCAAAGCTGTGAGCCTGGAACCTTTCCCGTTTAGATAGTTCCCCTGATGGTTCATCTAGCAGAAACCAAATGTTAGTGAGCCCTGATGAAAATCAGTCTGAAAAACCAGAAGGTTCTATTCTGCCTCCTTTGACACATGATACCTTTTTCTTTATGAAGATAATTGCAGGTCCAGACTTTCATATTTGAGTGATAGCTCTTTTCAACATTTTTAAGGAGTCAGTATAAGAGTTTGGGTCTGTTACTTTGACTTCAGTTTTCTGGAGAAAATGTTCTGTCTTGATTCTGAATCAAATTTTGCAGTTCAACTACAAAACTTTTAAATTTAAGTTCCCCAGATATTTTAAATTTTTGAGGAAAACATAGAATAGAATAGAATAGAATAGAATAGAAATTTTATTGGCCAAGTGTGATTGGACACACAAGGAATTTGTCTTGGTGCATATGCTTTCAGCGTACATAAAATAAAATATACATTTGTCAAGAATCATGTGGTACAACACTTAATGATTGTCATAGGGGTCAAATAAGCAATGAAGAAGCAATATTAATAAAAATCTTAGGATATAAGTAACAAGTTACAGTCATACAGTTAACATGGGAGGAAATGGGTGAAAGGAATGATGAGAAAAACTAGTAGAATAGAAGTGCAGATTTAGTAGAAATTCTGACAGTGTTGAGGGAATTATTTGTTTAGTAGAGTGATGGCGTTCGGAAAAAAACTGTTCTTGTGTCTAGTTGTCTTGGTGTGCAGTGCTCTGTAGCGACGTTTTGAGGGTAGGAGTTGAAACAATTTGTGTCCAGGATGTGAGGGGTCAGTAAATATTTTCCCCGTCCTCTTTTTGACTCGTGCAAAGTGATACATAGTGAAGCATAGTCTGTCAGCACACAGCTTGGGAACCCTGGGGAACTGTGAAAGGATTACACAGATACTAAGGAGGCCAGGAACCAGGAACATTTAGGAACCAATCGCTTACTCTCTTGTCTGGATGTTCAAGTTCCATGAGAGAGATAGTTTTGTTTCTTCCTCAGGTATTGGCGTCAAATGATGTAGAATTCACTAAGTCTTTCCATACAGATAATAGTATACTTATAGTACTGTACCTTTACTGGCACAGAATATGCAAAATTTAAGTTGAGGATAAACTCATATTTACTGAATCTAAATTGCACAGGTATATGCAAAATAGAGGTTGTTACCTTGCCAAAAGACTTTTTTAAATCTCATAAGCACTTTCAATCTTATTTTTTGTTATCAGAATTTTTATCTTTCATTCTAATTTAAGGCATTTATGATAAAAGATACAAAGTCTAAAAGACACACTATATTAACTAATCATATAAAGCTCACATTTGCAATATTTAAGGCCAGACCATTTCAGGAATGATAGTGAAACCAAAGAATTGAAAAGCATCATTTCTCTCTCTCTGTTTCTTATGGCAAAACATGCCAATCTGATTTGCTGTGGATCTTTTAATTAAGGGTAAGGGATGGAACTCTCTCTCTCTCTCTCTCTCTCTCTCTCTCTCTCTCTCTCTCTCTCTCTCTCTCTCTTGTTGTTCTGATACAGAGCTCAAGTAATAGCTTATACAGGATATAAAATTGGCAGGCAATACAATTGTTGAACATGGTTTTGGGGTCTGAAACCTATCCTGAGGGAATATGCAAATTTGTTGAAGGTGATGATAGCACAGGGGACATGTATGACAGAAGAGAGCCAGCATCTAAAGCAAGATGGCAAAATATATGTCTAGTTGATAGGAGGCAATAAGGTGAGGATGGGAGAAGTACAAGACATTTGCTAATTGGATCCTACCTGTATCCACAAGGTGACATATAGCTTGTCAAAATAACTTTGGCTAGAATATATGAGAGCTAATGAGTTAGTGTCATGGCTCCACTTGGTTTGACTACCTTTTATTTATTTTATTTATTGATTTTGTCCAATACATAATGAGGGTTTTAGTGGGTATACACATAGTAAAATACATGATGAAGGTTATAGAGAATATACTCATAGTAAAATATATCTAAGAAAGAATAGAGAAGTTATAGGAATAGAACATATCGATGAAAGAATAGAAGAAGATATATAGGTATAGGAGAATAAAAATGTCAATCTAAATAATGTTTTTCATCTCTGCTTTAATTTTAAATTTCTAGTTGCATTTGCATCAGAAAGCAACTATCCAAATATATTTAGCAAAAATTATTTTTAAGCTTTACATGATTTTTCACAAACAGGTAACAGTGCTGTTATAATGACATGAATTGGCTGCCGATCAATTTCCGGTCACAATTCAAAGTGTTGGTTATGACCTTTAAAGTCCTTCATGGCACTGGACCAGAATATCTCCGAGACCGCCTCCTGCTGCACGAATCCCAGCGACCGATTAGGTCCCACAGAGTGGGCCTTCTCCGGGTACCGTCAACTAAACAATGTCGGTTGGCGGGCCCCAGGGGAAGAGCCTTCTCTGTGGCGGCACCGGCTCTCTGGAACCAACTCCCCCTAGAGATTAGAACTGCCCCTACTTTTCCTGCCTTCCGTAAACTCCTTAAAACCCACCTTTGCCGTCAGGCATGGGGGAATTGAAACACCTCCCCCGGGCATGTTCAATTTATACATGGTATGCTTGTGTGTGTGTCTGTTAGTATATGGGGTTCTTTTAAATCTTTAAATATTTTAAAGTTATTTGGATTATTTATGATTTGTTCTATCTTGTTGTGAGCCGCCCCGAGTCTTCGGAGAGGGGCGGCATACAAATCTAAATAATAAAATAAATAAATATCCCACAAAAAATGCAAGCCATTCTGAACCTGCATGTGAATCTTATCTTCTCTATCTCTCACAAAGTTCTGGTTCTTTCTTCTACCACTTCCTTATTTTTTAAGGTAAATCAAATTAATTAACTAATACCAGATATTTAAACAGACATATTGTTCTCACAAGAGTTTTTTTAAAAAATGAAATAGACTTCAGGAGACTAATCTGTTTCCCCGAAAATAAGATCCTTACATTGGTTTTTTCCTACAAAAGATGCATTTAGGGCTTATTTTCAGGGAAACACAGTAATATAATTATTAAAAATACAGGTGAGTACCCCATATTGTCATTTTCCGAACTTTCATTTTTACATTAGAGATTTTATTTTGGATTTGTTTAAGACTGTCAGTGTAGTCTTTCTATTTAACTATTTCTTTAAAAAAAGAGATGAACTCTTGGAATGGTTTCAAAATCTTTAATTGGCCAATAATTTATTTTAATAAGTTGCCCAGAAGATCGTTTTCTCTTACACTTAGAAGCACAGATGGAGATGGCAAACTAAAGACAGCAAACTAAAGCGGCAGAGGGAGGTTTCTTGGCTTTAATTTACATGTTTACAACAAAATAACCAGCTACATTGATAAATCACAATGTAAATACTCTTAATTTACCATTTTGATAACCCATTATCAAATCCTGAGGACAAGATTTCATGTACTTCAAGGAGAAAATAACTAGAAAAAAAGAGGAAACATCAAATCATATGACCATTACCAGTAAGATGTTTGAGGTAAAAACCATTTAAATAGAAAACAGTTAAAATTAAAACTGTAGACTAGTATCATGAATCATTTAGCATTTTATGAATTTGATGTGTGTGAATATTAATACATTACTCTGTGTTGCTAAAAGTCTATTCTTGTAGGAAAAAGGCCTTGCAGAAAATAGCGGCATATTTTCCATCTTGGCAGTCAGATGAACCAGAAGTTGGCCTAAATCTAACTATTACTGGCACATAAATCTTTGATCATTTTAGTTTTTGCACTGTTTTCTAGCATACAATTTGTGTAGCTCTGAAATTTGTCTTATGGTATTTATCTTTTTGGGTGAGTCTTCTACAAATCCCACCTTTGCTTCTAATCTTTTAACCATGCTTCTCCAAGAATAAACTTTTAGCAGTCCAAAAAACTCCTGTCCAGTCTATTTTAGAAACACTAGCTACCTTTTTTTCTGAATTAAAACAAACAGTCCATCTCGCAGCCACTGGAGGTGAATAATTCCATGCCAGCCATGTTTAACTGCTTGCCACTCATTTCAATATAAATAGGAATTTTTTTTGGCATAAAATCAAAAGCCAAATAAAATGTTGAGGTTATATAACAGTCGTACAGAGAAATAGTCAAGCACTTTGTTTCTTTTCTCAGAGTGCAAAATGCAAACTCTAAATAAATCTTAAAAACAAATTAGTTAATAACCACAGAAAAGGAATAGAAAGTGACAGCCTCATTTAGATTACACTATAATGAGCATGCTGGAGTGTAATCCATCATGAATATATTCAGATGAAAGAATTTAATTAATGTGAATCTTTAAGAAATGGTATATGTGATATGTCTGGGAAGACATACAAACTGAGGCAGACATGTTCAAAAAGCTATCAAGTTTATTCAGCTCAAAATGTAAATGCTAACAGCGAAAATGCTAGCCTGCCAGCTAAGCACCGCACACTCTGGCTAACAGAGAGCGGCAAAATCAGCACCTCTGACAGCGCTTTATGTAGTCATGCCAGAACGGCTGTGACCAATCAGCTTTCAGCAACACCTCTTAGCTGCAGACTTGAGTGAAGCCTGGACACAGGAATATGGTTAAACTAAGACTATATTTCAAGGTTATTGACAGTACACTGAAAGTTCTGTCTAATGCTTAGGAAAATATGTGCGTAAACTCATATTAACTACATATATTTAAGCAGAAGATAGATACGTAACGATCAATCAGGAAGTTGTGAATTAGATTCCTGCTTTAAGCAGAGTTTTGATGGTATAAGTGGCATATACCAGCTCTTTTATTCTTTACCTTAATAATGGCAAGAATGAAAAGAACCATTGGTCCAATGCACCTATTCCTTTTCTGGAATAATGATTTTAATAGTAGTGAATAAGCAAATGTTAACTTGTGAAACATTTAACAACTAAATAAGTTAACTTTTTAGCCATGCAACCAAAAATCAAAAGAATACTACTATTGATTAAATTTTATATGTGATCAACACAACCAATTTACAATTCTTGAAAAGTGGTTAACTTATTGAGAGATTAGTGATGCGACTATATCACTATGCTGCCTATCCTGGCCTGGTAAGTAAAGGGAATCTTACATTCTTTTTGTAAACTATTGAGTTTAGCCTTTACACTAGCTAAAGGTTTACTGGGGACAACTGGGCTTGTAGGGCTTGGAGCAAATTCATCTCTGGGGGTTCTCCCACTTTGGAGAGGATGAGTGATGCCATTTTCATTCTGTCTGTTCTTCTCTAGGTTTTTTCCCCTTCTTTTTCTTTTGCATTGTGCTGCTTTTATTTTGTTTTTACATCCTTTGTTTTTAAATGTTTTAACAGTGTTGCTAAGAGTTGAGCAGCATATAAATTTTTTAAAATATTATGGTCGGGTACACAGGCAGGTAAATATTTAGACTGAAGTTACATTTTTATCCATCTATTAAGTCCTCCTCAAGAATCTGGGATAGACAGATGTTGTTTAATAATATTAGTATTAAATATTACACTATTAAATTAAATATTAAATTATACATTAAATATTAATATATAATATTAAAGGTCTAACACATGGCAACTGCAAATCTCAACCAGCAAATGTTCTGTCCTGCACATTGGCAAAAATAATCAGAACTCCAAATACAAACTGAATAATCAAATTTTCACAGATAACCCCCACTCAGTTAAGGACCTTGGAGTACTAATTTCAAAAGACCTAAGTGCCAAAGCCCACTCCAACAACATCGCCAAGAAGGCTTCAAGAGTTTTAATCTAATCCTACGTAGTTTCTGCTCTGGTAGAAGTATCTCACACTACTTACCAGAGCTTACAAAACTTTTGCCAGACACATCCTAGAATTCAGCTCATATGTTTGGAACACATACCGCATCCCAGACATTAACACCCTTGAAAATGTCCAGAGATACTTCACCAGAAGAGCCCTGCATTCCTCCTCCGTAACAGAATACCACACGAAACTAGACTTACAATCCTGGGCCTAGAAAGCTTAGAACTACGCCACCTTAAACATGATCTAAGTATTGCATACAAGATCATATGCTGCAATGTCCTGCCTGTCAATGACTATTTCAGTTTCAACCACAACAACACAAGAGCGCACAACAGATTCAAGCTCAATATTAACCGTTCCAAACTTGACTGTAAAAAATACGACTTTAGTAATAGAGTTGTTGAAGCGTGGAACTCATTACCGGTCTCCGTGGTATCATCCCCTAACCCCCAACATTTTACCCTTAGACTGTCCATGGTTGACCTCTCCAGATTCCTAAGAGGTCAGTAAGGGGCGTGCATAAGTGCACTAGAGTGCCTTCCGACCCCTGTCCTATTGTCTCTCCTATATCCCATATATCTTCTCTTCTATCCCTTTATCTTTCTTCTATTCTCTCATTGATTTATTTTATCCTATACTCTCTATTCTATTCTTTCCCTAATTTTATTTCCTTGAAGGTGTCCTTTACCAGTTTCATTGTGTATTATTGTGTATTGGACAAAAATAAATGAATGGATGAATGAATGAATTAATGTATTGTCACAGCTATACCAAGAACAGTTGCTTTTTGCAATTGACCAGTGGTATTTTTGTCAATACCAATGCTGTTCAGGACTGCTTTAGTGCTTCAATTTTTTGTCCAAGGTAGATCTTAGCACTTTTTCCAGATCTATTTCTAGTTTATTTCTATTATAAATCAACACTGATCTGCTAGCCTCTATCCTATTATTTCTGAAAAAAATAGAAGTTGTGTTGTATATTCTCAATTGTATTATTATTGTTATCTATCCACAACAATGTGAACTCACAGTTCCCACTTCTTTAGTTGGTGTTGGCCTTCATACCAGGTGTGGGTACTGGTGTTATTGTTGGTTTGCTCAAGGATGTGTTTGCATACACACTGTGCATCTGCAGTACTAAAAAAGATTTCTGTGCATACACAGAAGCAAAAAACAAGATGGTGGTGCCTATGCTGCAGCCGAGAAAACCAGCTCAAATTTGTGTGCACGAAGGAGGCAGACAAGCAGCAAAAAGCATTGCAAAGCCAAAAACAGCCCAACAGAAGGGAAGAGTCCAGCTAGATTAGGGCCTAGTGCAGCACTCCCATGCTAGAGAGGCTTCCAAACAAGACTTTGGGCTTGTGGGCTGGGTTTCTGCCCTGTCAGCCACCTCTAAACATCTCCTATCTTTTGCTAGCTTTGAGGAAATCAGCCACCTGCTTACAAATGTGGCAGCTGCAGGACGAGCTTCCCCAAACCTTCTCCTTGCTTAATCCGTAATAACATTTAGACTTACAGACTGCTTCATGGTACTTTTTACAGCCCTCTTTGAGTGGTTTACAGCAGTGTTTCCCAACCTTGGCAACTTGAAGATATTTGGACTGCAACTCCCAGAATTCTCCAGCCAGCATTCGCTGGCTGGGGAATTCTGGGAATTGAAGTCCAAATATCTTCAAGTTGCCAAGGTTGGGAAACACTGGTTTACTGAGTCAACATATTGCCCCCAACAATCTGGATTCTCACTTTACCGACCTCAGAAGAATGGAAAGCCTGAGTCAACCTTGAGAATCGAACTGCAGCAGACAGTCAGCAGAAGTACCCTGCAATACTGCATCCTAATTACTGCACCACCAACAATTCATCAAAAATACAGGCTGCTGGATCCAAACATCCACCTTTACCTGCAGTAGCTGCTTGCTTTTTATTGCTGGACTTCTTTGGAGGGTCACTGCTGTGTATATTTTTTGCTATATCTCACTGGGTCTCTTCAGTAGCTTTTCCCACCAGTGCTTTTCTGGTACATCCAAAGGGTGGCTTGTTCAGACCTTCCTTT
Organism: Erythrolamprus reginae; assembly: GCF_031021105.1. NCBI lineage: Eukaryota > Metazoa > Chordata > Lepidosauria > Squamata > Dipsadidae > Erythrolamprus > Erythrolamprus reginae. Next base: position 199,628,120 of record NC_091952.1, read on the forward strand.
TTAGGCTTTTGTATTCCACCGCTACTGAATCTCCTTCTGACCTTGACACAGTCTTTCCTCCATAGTTTCAGCTGCTGTAACTTCAAACAAATTTGGTCCATTATTTTAATTTCCCTCTCCTCTCCAAAGCAACTCAGCTTTCAGTTTAATTCAGCTTCAGCTGTGCTCAGCTCAAAGAAAGACTTTCAGCTCTCTTCTCCAACAGCATCTCATTCATTTCAGTTGCAGCTGCGGGAAAAAATTCTCTGCCCTATTTCTCTTTGAAATTCCTCTAAGCTGGAGGTTTCAAAACCTGGATGCAGATCCATCTCTACACAAGTACTATACGCTTCAGAAATTACTGGATACAATTTATTCCCTTTTGCCATTCCCTATTAATAATTGTCCCCACTAACGTGGTCTGTTTAATTAAAGTGTGGGGCCTTGGAATTTAATTTTTAAAAGCCATTAGAAACAAAATGGACACGAATTAGGGAAACTAACGATTTAAAAAATAGATTTATAATGGCATTTTTAAGGCAAATGCTAACTTTTTCTACAATATTCCTACAATAATTAATTACTGTTATTTCTAAAATAAACTAGGGCCACAGTCTTTAACCCAGTGGTTCTCAACCTTTCTAATGTCATGACCCCTTAATAAAGCTCCTCATGTTGAGGTGAACCCCAATCATAAGCCTAGCGCAAATTCTCCCAACAGAGCTTTAAGCTGACTGGCAGGAAGGTCAGAGGGACACTCCCACTGTAAACGCCTGATTGGTCGGATTGTAAAAATATGTTCCAAAGTGCCAGAATAGAAGCTATAGTTCCTAACACTATGGGAAATTTGTCTTTTCTCATGGTCTTAGGTGACCCCTGCCAAACGGTCATTCGACCCCCAAAGGGGTCCTGACCCATGGGTTGAGAACCACTGCTTTAACCAGTAAATCTAATAAATATAAATATAAATATACAGTATATAAATCTGTACACACTTAACTCATAATTCATTTTCTCCACGAATAAGTGATTAATTTTATGTATGACTATATTCATTCAGTAGAAGAATTTGTGTCAAAAACTGATTTCCCATATTCACCTTTGCTATTGGAATAAATTACAAATACACTTTCCAGCTTCCTATATATCTTAAAGTTTACATTTAAGTAATTATATAATAGCCTTTTCTAATGACAGATTAAATATAATCAAATATGCTACAAAATAGATTTTGAAATATCCCCATTTTTCAAAGGTTTTGTCCCTATAATGAATGATATTGAGCTTTAAATGGTATATCATATTTTACTATAAACTTTGAATTTTACAATAGTTTTTGGCTCAATATTATTGACCTTTTTTTTCAAAGACCAGGAAGACATATTTTTTGAATTTTGAAAAATTTTGCTAAGAAATAAAAATTGTAAAATTACAAGTGGTAAAAACTAAATTTTTAACTATGCATATAAAAATGAAATCTTCAGCATCACATCAATAACTATGAGTTGTAAATGTTGTATGTAATACTGATCAATTATTTTGTTAAACTTTTAAATCTTTTGTTAAATTTTAAATTATATTTTGTACTTTGCTATCTGGGTCTTTTAGCCATAAATAAGAGCATTGTCTAGTGGTAGGCTTTTGAGTCAAATTCGAGATACAGTTTATTTATTTATTTTATTTATTTATTTATTGGATTTGTATGCCGCCCCTCTCCGCAGACTCGGGGCAGCTAACAACAGTGATAAAAAACAGCATGTAACAATCCAATACTAAACAACTAAAAAAAACCTTATTATAAAACCAAACATTCATACAAACATACCATGCGTAAATTGTAAGGCCTAGGGGGAAAGAATATCTCAGTGGGTTTTAAGAAGCTTACAAAAGGCAAGGAGGGTGGGGGCAATTCTAATCTCTGGGGGGAGTTGGTTCCAAAGGGCCGGGGCCGCCACAGAGAAGGCTCTTCCCCTGGGTCCCGCCAAACGACATTATTACACATACAGCCCTTTATAATTCAAATTATTGATACCCTTGGGAATATCTGCTGCAGATGGAATCAGTTTGGGCAATATTGATGGGCCAATAGGCCATGCTGGAAGCCCCATTCCAGGGATTGTTAAAGTGGGTGGATTATGAAAGAGTTCCTTGTCTGAACGTCCTTTCTTACTGCAAAGTAGACCGGTTTTGCTGATACATGAGAGGACGAAGAAAATAGCTCCCTTGCCTCTTTATAGGGTATGTACCTTTAATTTCAAGTTTGGATTCCAATACCCCTGGTTGACATTCTGTAGAAAGGATTTGTTTGCTCTTTATCCAAACCTGCATTTGAGATAGATAGATAGATAGATAGATAGATAGATAGATAGATAGATAGATAGATAGAGAGAATGCTGTTCATTAATATAGATTTATAGGCTTAAAATTCTATACTAAATTATAGAAAAATATGTGGTGATGTACTTGGATGACATACAGATTTTTTTTTCAGAAGATCCCTTTTTACATGAGACTTATGTCATTATGAGAAGGATTTAGGGGTAGTGATTTCTGACAGTCTCAAAATGGGTGAACAGTGTGGTCGGGCGGTAGGAAAGGCAAGTAGGATGCTTGGCTGCATAGCTAGGGGTATAACAAGCAGGAAGAGGGAGATTGTGATCCCCTTATATAGAGCGCTGGTGAGACCACATTTGGAGTACTGTGTTCAGTTCTGGAGACCTCACCTACAAAAAGATATTGACAAAATTGAACGGGTCCAAAGACGGGCTACAAGAATGGTGGAAGGTCTTAAGTATAAAACGTATCAGGAAAGACTGAATGAACTCAATCTGTATAGTCTGGAAGACAGAAGGAAAAGGGGGGACATGATCGAAACATTTAAATATGTTAAAGGGTTAAATAGGGTTCAGGAGGGAAGTGTTTTTAACAGGAAAGTGAGCACAAGAACAAGGGGACACAATCTGAAGTTAGTTGGGGGAAAGATCAAAAGCAACATGAGAAAATATTATTTTACTGAAAGAGTTGTAGATCCTTGGAACAAACTTCCAGCAGACGTGGTTGGGAAATCCACAGTAACTGAATTCAAACATGCCTGGGATAAACATATATTCATCCTAAGATAAAATACAGGAAATAGTAAAAGGGCAGACTAGATGGACCAAGAGGTCTTTTTCTGCCGTCAGTCTTCTATGTTTCTATGTTTCTATGTACTAGAACAACTTTGAAAACATCAGCTTTTTGCCAAGTTGGAAAAAGATACATGCCCTTCCTCAAGTGGATTATTTGAATTATTGTTTATTTGGAGAAACAGTACAGAAACAACAGTTAAAATACAATCAGTTCTCATATGGCAACAGTCTAGAAGTGTGGTGCCATCAGTTTTGGTTTTGCCAATGTTTATAAAATATTTATCTCTAATTTTGCAGAAGACACAAAACTGCGGGTTCTACTTCTGGCAAAAAAGGACATAGGTTTCAATGGTCTACTTAAGAACAAGCCACTTTCCAGCAGTTGAAAAATCTCTTTTCATTCCAGCCACTATTCAGCATCCAGATTCTGGTTACCCCTTTTTGTGCAAAACGATGCATTGATTCTGTTTTGTTTGTTTTTGTTCTTCAGAGGAAAGAAGGATTTTTTGCTTTGTGGCCTTTTACTCAAGTTTCTTTCCCTAACTGAAAGGAGCTGTGATATTTTCAAGAAAGGTCATCAGCCAAAAACGCAACGTTCAACAATGAAAGCATTTCTTGGAGGGAGAAACCCACCCAATAAATCAGAATAATTTTTTAATGTATCTCATGTTCTTATTTAATAGAATATATTGTCACACGCTCTGTTAAGCAGATCTGAATATGATTTTCCTTGTTCAACAATGAAACAAAACAATTGTTTTCCCCCTTCTCCAGATTTGTCCAAGGCTGTGTACAAAAGATGTAAAAGTCTTTCTACAGTACTAAGATTTTACCATTACAGCAAACATATGAAAATTACAATAAAAGACACAAGGAATTTATTAGATGTGATTCCGTTATCATAGTAGGAAATTTGTATAAAATCTAGTAAAGCAAAAGACTCCTACAATTTTATTAAGAGGGATTCCCTGACATTTATACAATACTGCCAGCTTTTTAATGTTAATGGCAGTCACGGCAAATCCACTAACAATGGATCAGCAGAATTGGGTATATAATTTCTCCTTGAATATTGCCGTAAAGTATGTTATGGAGATATTGTTGAGAACCTACAAAATCTATTTGATCCCATGTTGATATTATTTCTAACTTGGTGGCTAAGGTAGGTCATATTTAAAAATACAAAAAAACCAAATGTTGTTTTATTTTGAACCTTGAACAAATAATCACATACTAATGTTCTGCTGTGTCTGACATTCAGTGGTTTGAGAGAACTAAAACCCAGAATTATTTGGTCCTGTGCAAACTGGAATATGCAAAATCTGAAGGAGCAAACAGGGCAGGGTTTCACTTTTCTCAGTTGCTTTCAGAGCAGCATAACTACCCATCTCCTATTTCCTGATCTTCCTAGCGCAGTGATGGTGAACCTGTGGCACGGGTGCCACAGGTGGTACGCGGAGCCATATCTGCTGGCACACGAGCTGTTACCCTAGCTCAGCTCCAATGTGCATGTGTATACCGGCCAGCTGTTTTTTGTCTCGGCCAGAGGCTCTGGGAGGGGAGGGCATTTCCGGCTTCTGGAGAGTCTCTGGAGGGATTGGGTAGGGTATTTTGATTGTGAGCCGGCCTGAGTCCTTTGGGATTGGGTGGCATAGAAGTCAAATTAAATAAATCTTTGCCTCTGGAGTCTGGGGAGGGTGGAAAACTGTACTGGTCCACCAGAGTTTGGGAAATAGGCTGTTTCTGGTCTCCAGAGGACCTCTGGGGGAGTGAGGGAGGCCATTTTTGCGATCCCCAGGCAGTGAATTATGGGTGTGGGCACTCACGCATGCACAATAGCACACGCACACTCGCTTTCGGCACCCGAGGAAACAAAGGTTCACCATCACTGTCCTAGTGCCTTCTCTCACTTCTTTCGACTGCTAATATATTCTGCCAACCTCTTTCCATTGCCTTACCTTTTTCTCCCTTGGATGGGTAGGTAGGATAATGATTGAGTTAAAGAATACAGTCTTGAAGTCCATTCACTTCATATACAGTGATCCCCCGATTATCGCGAGGGTTCCGTTCCAAGACCCCTCGCGATAATCGATTTTTCGGGATGTAGTGGTGCGGAAGTAAAAACACCATCTGCGCATGCGCGCCCCTTTTTCCATGGCCACACATGCGCAGATGGTGGAGTTTGCATGTGGGCGGTGGGGAAGACCCAGGGAAAGTTCCTTCGGCCGCCCAACAGCTGATCTGCTCCGCAGCGCGGCAGCAGCGAGGAGCCGAAGATGGGGTTTCCCCGTTGCCCAGGCAACGGGGAAACCCCATCTTCGGCTCCTCGCTGCTGCCGCACTGCGGAGCAGATCAGCTGTTGGGCGGCCGAAGGAACCTTCCCTGGGTCTTCCTGCCGCCCAGGCAAAGGGGAAACCCCAAGATCGCTTGCCGCTTGCCCGTTCACCCGCCCGCCCGGCTGCTCGCTTGCCCGTTCGCCCGGCCGGCCGGCCGCTCCGCTTGCCTGTTCACCCGCCCACCCGGCTGCTCGCTTGCCCGTTCACCCGCCCGCCCGGCCGCTCCGCTTGCCCGTTCACCCGCCCGCCCGGCTGCTCCGCTTGCCCGTTCACCCGCCCACCCGGCTGCTCGCTTGCCCGTTCACCCGCCCGCCCGGCCGCTTGCTTGCCCGTTCACCCGCCCGCCCGGCCGCTCGCTTGCCCGTTCACCCGCCCGCCCGGCTGCTCGCTTGCCGCTCGAGAGCAAGAGGGGGAGAGATAGAGAAAGAGAGAGAAGGAAAGAAAGAGATGAGAGAGGGAGGAAGAGAGTGTGAGAGAGGAAGAAGCAAGATAGAGAAAGAGAGAAAAGAAAGATGAGAAAGGAAGGGAGTGACGTCATCGGGTGGAAAAATCGCGATATAGCGTTTCGCAAAGATCGAGATCGCGAAACTCGGGGGATCACTGTATCTCACTAAGTTGAAAGCATATTCTAGAGCAGCCATCTACAACCTAGTGCATTTTAGAGCTGTTGCACATAATCTGTAGTGAGCAATTCCATGCTTTTGTATTTATACTGAAATAAACTTGAAAAACTGCCTGTTGGGGGAATAGCATTGTAAAAAAAAAAGTGACGGTGAAGTTTCCTTTTCCGCGCTTGTGGGTTGGTTTCTGAGCAATAGATAAATTAGTGAAAATTGGACTTAATCCCTGGATAGTTCAATGGATTTGCAGCTGGCTGAAGCGTAGACATCAGAGAGTTATTGTTAACGGCGAGTATTCTGAGAAGAGTCAGGTTACAAGCGGTGTGTCACAAGGGTCTGTTCTGGGTCCTATTCTTTTTAATATGTTTGTGAGTGACATAGGGGAAGGTTTGGTAGGGAAGGTTTGCCTATTTGCCGATGACTCTAAAGCAGCGTTTCCCAACCGGTGTGCCGCGGCGAGAGGCGGCGGAGGAGAGTGGGCGGATCGGGCGGGCAATGGGGCAGGGGGGAGAAGCCAGGGGCGCGTTTGGCCGGAGGCACTGTGGGGAGGCAGGGGCAGCCGCGGCTCCCTTTACTCCTACTGCCGCACCTCCCTGCCCCTGCCTCCCCACGGTGCCTCCGGCCAAACACACCCCTGGCTTCTCCGCCCTGCCCCATTGCCCGCCCACTCTCCTCCGCCGCCGCCTCCTGCCTTGGGGCGAGCAATCCGGGAGTCCGGGACTGTGTGGCTTTGCGCCATGAAGAGAAAATGGCCGACTTTTCCCTGCTGCCGTTTTCTCTTCATGGCGCAAAGCCACACAGTCCCGGACTCCCGGATTGCTCGCCCCAAGGCAGGAGGCGGCAGCGGAGGAGAGTGGGCGGGCAATGGGGCAGGGCGGAGAAGCCAGGGGCGCGTTTGGCCGGAGGCACCGTGGGGAGGCAGGGGCAGGGAGGTGCGGCAGTAGGAGTAAAGGGAGCCGCGGCTGCCCCTGCCTCCCCACAGTGGCAATAGCAGCGGCTGAGGCTTTCACTTGTGGCATCGGGAGTGCTAATAGCGGCGGCGGCGGGAATAGCGGGGGGGCTCCTGCAAGTGGAAGCCTCAGCCCTGGAGCCCCCTCGCGCCCATGGCTTCTCGTCGATGCCTCTGCCTGCCCGATCCGCGGGAGTGCTAATAGCGGTGGTGGCGGCGGGAATAGCGGGGGGGGCTCCTGCCCGCCGCTGCTATTAGCACTCCAGCGGATCGGGCAGGCAGAGACATCGATGAGAAGCCATGGGCGCGAGGGGGCTCCAGGGCTGAGGCTTCCACTTGTGGCTGTCCCCGCCCGCCCGATCCTTCCTTCTCTCCGGATTTTTTGGGGTGCGGCTTCTTCCACAGTGGTGGCTGCAGCGGCGCTGGCGATCCGGCCGCTAGCCGCTCCAAGCGCTGTGGGAACGCCCACCCCTCTCACAGTCCCGTCCCGGGCTGTCAGTAAAGGGGCTGCTTGCTTGGAACATTCAAACTAAGGGAAACCTTCGCTGGCCTCCACATAGAAGAAAGGAAGAAAGAGAACGAGAGAGAGCAACAGAGAGAGAGAGAGAGTGAGAAAGAACAAGAGAGAGAAAGCATGAAAGAGAGAAAGAAAATAAGAGAGAACAAGAGAGAGAGAGACTAAGAGAGAGAGAAAAAAAAGAGAGAGAGAGAGAAAATAAGAGAATGAGAGAGAGCAACAGAGAGAGAGAAAGAACAAGAAAAAGCACGAGAGAAGAAAAGCAAGAGAGAAAAAGAGAGATTGCAAGAGATACTGAAAGAAAGCAAGAGAGAGAGAGAAAAAAAGAAAGCAAGAGAGACAGGAAGAGGAAAGGAGAGAGAGAGAGAAATGAGAACAAAAGGGGGAGGAGAAATGAGAAAATGATTGAGGCAGAGAATGAGAGGAGAGAGAAACAAGAGAGAGAGAGAGAGGTGATTCTTGAAGCATATGGTAAAAAGCACCCAAATAATAAGAAAAAAACCCCAGCCCTCATCTGTTTTTGAAAAGAATAAAAGAGAATTAAACCCCAGCCCTCACCTGGTTTTGGAAATGGTTGGAGTGTGTATACATACACACACATAAGGGGGGGGAGAGAGACAGGGATGGAAAAAGAGGAGAAGTGAAAGGGAGAAGGAATGAGGGAAAAAGGGAGGAAGAGAGAGAAATGAGAAACATGAAAGAGAAAAGGGGGAAAGACAGGAGAAGTACCCATAAATGAGACAGTGGTATAAATTTCAGGAGGGATGATTGATGATTGACTGTATTTATAAGGGGATGTTACATGGGATTATATATATGAGGGGGTTATTTATGTATGTATGTATGTATGTATGTATGTATGTGTGTGTGTATTTATTTATTTATTTATTTATTTATTTATTTGATTTGATTTGATTTGATTTGATTTGATTTGATTTGTGTCATTTTGGTTGGTGGTGTGCCCCAGGATTTTGTAAATGTAAAAAGTGTGCCGCGGCTCAAAAAAGGTTGAAAATCACTGCTCTAAAGTGTGCAATAGGGTTGATATTCCTGGAGGCGTCTGTAATATGGTAAATGATTTAGCTTTACTAGATAAATGGTCAAAGCAATGGAAACTGCAGTTTAATGTTTCCAAATGTAAAATAATGCACTTGGGGAAAAGGAATCCTCAATCTGAGTATTGTATTGGCAGTTCTGTGTTAGCAAATACTTCAGAAGAAAAGGATTTAGGGGTAGTGATTTCTGACAGTCTCAAAATGGGTGAACAGTGCAGTCAGGCGGTAGGGAAAGCAAGTAGGATGCGTGGCTGCATAGCTAGAGGTATAACAAGCAGGAAGAGGGAGATTATGATCCCGCTATATAGAATGCTGGTGAGACCACATTTGGAATACTGTGTTCAGTTCTGGAGACCTCACCTACAAAAAGATATTGACAAAATTGAACGGGTCCAAAGACGGGCTACAAGAATGGTGGAAGGTCTTAAGCATAAAACGTATAAGGAAAGACTTAATGAACTCAATGTGTATAGTCTGGAGGACAGAAGGAAAAGGGGGGACATGATCGAAACATTTAAATATATTAAAGGGTTAAATAAGGTCCAGGAGGGAAGTGTTTTTAATAGGAAAGTGAACACAAGAACAAGGGGACACAATCTGAAGTTAGTTGGGGGAAAGATCAAAAGCAACATGAGAAAATATTATTTTACTGAAAGAGTAGTAGATCCTTGGAACAAACTTCCAGCAGACGTGGTAGATAAATCCACAGTAACTGAATTTAAACATGCCTGGGATAAACATATATCCATCCTAAGATAAAATACAGAAAATAGTATAAGGGCAGACTAGATGGACCAGGAGGTCTTTTTCTGCCGTCAGACTTCTATGTTTCTAACAATCCATTACCAGGCTAGGAATCTTCTTTAGTGGTGTTTAGGATATCAGTGTTCTTCTGTTTATAACGGTTTTATGTGGTCAGAAGGTCTTGTGATGGGTCAGGTGTGAGTCATCAGTCTTGTGATTGATTTTGTGATAGGCAGGTTACTCCAGGTGAGGGATGTTGGCAGATGAAGTGCTGGGGATGATTGGTTGGATTCGTTTAGGCTCAGTGCTGTCGTTGGTTAGCTGTGATTTGGATTCTGAGGGGTTCATAAGATGATTATAGGTCAATGTGTCTGTTTATAGAATTGCTTGTGGACTGCCAGGCTTCAATGATCGCAATGTGGCGGGTGGTAGTGTGGTCAATGTTTTTTGTGTTGTTCCAATTGAATTGGTGCTGTTTGGTATCGGTATCAGTAGAGATTAAGGATTTGGTATCATGGTGTTGACTGCCAGTGTTCATAGATCTTGTTTTTAATTGATGTGATGTTTTTCCCATGTAGAATTGGTTGCAATTGTTACAGTTACAATGCTGATATAAATTATGTACGGAATAGGGCAGACATATAATTCAATCAATTAAATAAATACACAGTTAAGGAAGATAATAACATCTAAATTGGAAGCAATTTTGTTGACTTTAAATACATGGATCAAGTATTTGCTTGTTTCTTTGTTCTTATGTATTTTCCATTTTCAATTTTCATATAAGGCCAAAATGTAAGCATTAAATTGCATTATATAATAGGAGAATGACGTATTACACTGTATGGAAACATTTTACTGACCAAGGTTTGTTTTAAAACCATAGTGATTTGTTTAAAAAAAATCAAGTAAACCAACAAAAATTATAACCATAGTAATTGAGTACTGCCTCTAAGATACTCTTCATAAATACAATATATATGTTCAATATCTTCATACAATAAAATATCGTACTACCTTTTGATAAGCTAAAATAAAATATGTTATTCATCTGATCCATTTCAGTTAGTTAATTAGTTAGATTTATTTATAATTTATTTATCGATTTCTTGATTTATATTAAGCATGTGTTTGTTTGTTTGTTTGTTTGTTTGTTTGTTTGTTTGTATGTATGTATGTATGTATGTATGTATGTATGTATGTATGTATACACACACACACACACGTTCATAAGAGTAAATGCTAGTTTATTGATCCATACAAGATAGATGGATATAGGGTCAGGGTTGAATACATGCCATTTCTCTTAAACAGATAATATAATTAGGTAGTTTATTGTATTTATTAGTCAGAGGGGATGACTAATAGCACGTCACAGTACAATCTGGTATTAATTTGTTCTCATTGCACCCTTGTTGATAGCTTCATAAACCTAATTTAGTAGCACAGTGATAAAAAATATAAAAGTAACAAACAAATCAAACAAATAAATATTCAGATGACATTGTTATTTTTTCACAGTATTGACTTTCCTATTTGCATGCAATATGATTCTAAAATCCAATTTCTCTTAAGATATATTAACATATTTACAGATCTTAAATTCTGAATTAATTTTTTAAAGAAAAACAATTCATAACAATAGCTTTATAAATTATGACTTATTATGTTCTGTATTTAATATTTCAGGAACTGAATAATAAAATTCAATAATTAAACTTGATAATACTTTCATGGTGTTGCATATGCTATAATAATAGTTTATCTTTCATATAACTATAATTTTAACGCCACAGTAATATATGCAGTATTAATTGGTAAAAATATTTCTTATGTCAGTAGAGGTCTATTTACTCTGCAGTCCAGAAAATATAAATGTTCCTGTGCCACAAAATATTGAGTAGACAAAATCTCAAATAAATGAATCACAGGTTGCACTGTACAGATTGCATTCATGATTGTCATGGATCATTTCATGTCATTTCAGCAGCATTTGTAACTTTGAATGGTCACTGAATGAGTGATTGCCAATCACTTAAATTAATGGCAATCACTCATTCAGTGACCATTCAAAGTTACAATAGGGCTGAAACCCCCCCCCCCTTATGATTGGTCCTCAAAACTGATTACCTATACATTTATCCCAAGGGATCTGTCACATTCTCATAGTTTTATCTGCTTAGCGTTGCATTATTCACACATGGCTGCATGCTTTACTCAGCCATAACTTTAACTCAATATTCATTTCATATAAAATATTCCATATTTCAAGCCTGTAATGTATGATTAAATGAAACAGGCTCTGTTCCCAGATATATATTTAAAGGGCTTGGTTGTGGACCATGTGATCACCATTTGTAAACTTTCTGGTTGGCTTCCAACAAGCAAAGTTGATAGGAGAAGCCATTTGTTTAGTGACTTCATGGTTCACTTAACAACTACCATATTTTCCGGAATATAAGACACACCAGAGTATAAGACACACCTTAATTTTGGGGTAGGAAAATAGGGACAATAATCTGTTTACCAGGTATTCATCTGGCTAGCGTCCTTAGTCTGGTCACCTTCAGCACATTATGTTCTCCCCCGGTTAGAGCTTTAAAAAAATCTTTATTCTGAGACAGTAAGAGCTGGGAACATCATTAGCACCTGGAAAGAAACAGTTGGAGCAAGTAGAGCAATGGAAAAAACCCTGCAAAGACTTAGGGCTTGAAAAACATTATTCTTCGCAGAGAGTAACGATGAAAGAGCTTGCAAGCCTGTAAGAGATGGGAACATTGTTAGCACCTGGTTACAGCTGGAGCAAGTAAAGCAATGAAAAAAAAACCCATCTACCAAGACAGGGTTTGGAAAACATTCCTCACAGAGGAATGAAAGAGCTTGCAAGCAGGTAAGAGCTGGGAAGATCATTAGCACCTGGTTAAGGCTGGAAAGGAACTTCTTAGGAGCAAGTTAGAACAATGGAAATAACGCTGCAAAGACTTAGGGCTTGGAAAACATTCTTCACAGAGAGTAACAATGAAAGAGTTTGGGAACTTTAATAGCACCTGGTTAGGGCTGGAAAGAAACACCTGAAGCAAGTAAAGTAATGAAAACAACTCTACAAAGACAGGGTTTGGAAAACATTCTTCTTTGCAGAAAGTAACAATGAAAGAGCTTGCAAGCCAGTAAAAATTAGGAACATTGTTAGCACCTGGTTAGGGCTGGAAAGAAACTTCATAGGAGCAAGTTAGACCAGTGGAAAAAACTCTGAAAAGACTTAGGGCTTGGAAAACATTCTTCACAGAGAATAATAATGAAAGAGCTTGGGGACATTAATAGCACCTGGTTAGGACTAAAAAGAAACATCTGAAGCAAGTAAAGCAATGAAAAGACAACCCTACAAAGACAGGGCTTGGAAAACATTCTTCTTAGCAGAGAGCAACAATGAAAGAGCCTGCAAGGTAAGATCTGGGAAGATCATTAGCAGTTAGTTAGGGCTGGGGAATAAAAAAAGCTACATTCAGAGTATAAAATGCACCCTAATTATCAGCCTCTTTTAGGGAGGAAAAAGGTGCATCTTATACACTGAAAAATACTGTAGTTATTCACCTAACGCTGACAAAACTTGTACATTGGGGAAAAACTCACCTAGTATCTGCCAGTTAACAACAGACATTTTGAGCTCAAAATGGCTGTAAGTCTAGGATTGCCTGTATGATATTTTCTACAGTTTGTGGCTGCCCAGGCTTTTTGCAAAGCACCAGAAAGCAAGACAAGGAACAATGGATGGAAGCTGGACAAAAAGAGATAGAACCTGGAAGTAAGGAGGAACGTTCTAACGGTGAGAGTGATCAACCAGTGGAACGGCTTGCCTGTGGAGGTTGTAAACGCTCCAACACTTGAGACTTTCAAGAAGAGATTGGACTGTCATTTGTCTGGGGTGGTGTACGCTTCCTGCTTGAGCAGGGGGTTGATGACCTACAAGGTCCCTTCCAACTCTAGTAAATTAAAAAAAAGTCTTGAAGAAATCTTTGAAATGGAGAAAAGAACAATGGAAGAGAGATGAAATCCTACATCAGAATCTGAATGAAATAAAGATTAAAATTTTTAGATGCAAAAGGAAAGAATTTATTTGTTGATCAAGGCTAAGTATATGTTTGTATAAATCTGAGGTTCTTTTACATACTGTTTGCTGACATTGAGACTTAAATGTTAATGATTAACAAATTTGTTAATCTAATTTGTTAATTCAATTACTTTAAAATAATTAAATGCCTTTTTTCTCGTATAATTTTATAATTTTTCCAGTTCTTGAATTAATAAGAAAATGAAATAAATATTAACATTCATATGGAAATAGTATTTAATAAACTGGTGATTTCAGTAAAAGTGATTTTTCATTTCTACATAAATATCAACATTTTCCCCAACAATACCGTAGAAGAAAATATTTACAGCTCAGGATTGAACTGTAGGGCCTTGGTGCTCTTTGATCTTAGTTGTTTTCTTTCACTACCAAACTAGGTAACATCATCAGTGCTAGTAAGGAGTGTGGTTGGTTCTCATTTTATATATTAGCAAGTCAATTGAATACTGTATATAAATAGGTATGGAAAGATAGTAAGACACGAAGAGCAATCTATAATGATTCTGCAATTATTTTGCAGATTTTCAAGAACTCTTTGTGGATGACATTTTAAATATTAGCTATTTTTGTAGATAGCTGAATAATATTATACTGTATATGAACCATGATGGATGATTTAGCATAAAGAACATGAAGTTTTTAATTTCCCTGCAGAATCATTAGCAAGTTCATCACTTCTTATTCATGAGAGATATTACTGTTTTATTACTATGTATTGAAGCAAGGGAAAAATCAGAGCCAAAACAGCACGGTTGGCTAAAGCTTTCAAAAGTGCAAATTCACAGAAGTCAAATTATTGAAGCTCTCCATGTTTGCACCTTTGAGTGTTAAAACCCATTGTGAAGGCAGGTAACAAAATGCATATTAAATTGTTTTTAATCGACAAATCCATTTCATATTTTGCTCTGATTTGCATGAGGTTTTTTAATAGTAAAAACAGCACAAGTGCAATCTCCCTCATTTTTTATTGTAGGCAGCTAGTATGACCCAACCCCCATTCAATCCTTTACAATGTGTTTTCATGTTTTTGTCTGATGGCTATTTCTAGTTGTTTCAATCCAAGTGCTAGAAAATAACTATGACACTATGTAATTTTTGCTTTTTCACTCATTAATTTACATTTTGATGACTCTTTAGGGAAAGAAATTGACTTCTGAAATTTTGAAAAATGTATTTGCTCACAGGTAGAATTGTCTTTTCTATTCCCTCATTTTAATGAGATTTTATAGATAACAGCATAAGTGTGCCACTGCTCAAAAAAATAAAGGGAACACTCAAATAACACATCCTAGATCTGAATGAATGAAATATTCTCATTGAATACTTTGTTCTGTACAGAGTTGATTGTGCAAAACAACAAGTGAAATTAATTGTCAATCAGTGTTGCTTGCTAAGTGGACAGTTTGATTTCACAGAAGTTTGATTTACTTGGAGTTATATTGTGTTGTTTACGTGTTCCCTTTATTTTTTTTGAGCAGAGCAGATCCTAAAACTAAAATAATTTATCTAATTTTTAACCAGGTGACTGAAAGTAAATTTATAAAATACTAATTTATGAAGTGACATAAAAATCTTTCTTATAAGCTATATCACATAAATTCATAATGAAGTCAATATTATTTCTTATTTTTTTATTTTGCAAACAGCTGTTGTACAGAAAATAAGAGTCACACTTAGAGGCTTTTAGAAGAGTTAAAATTATCTTCAGAGATGCAAGCAAGCAAGCAATGACAATGAAATTATCAGCTGATGCTTCAAAAATGTGTTTTCTGTTTTGCAGTTAAAAAAACTTCTGCACTGGAAACAACATGAAAACGAATGTGTTTGAGCAGATGGCACAGTTTTTAAAATCTTTAATATTCAAGTCTTGCTCTGCCTTATGAACATTATCGTACATTGTCAGTATTTATGTTTTCAAAAGCAGAGAGAATAGCTAATCTCAAAATGGTAACTTTCTATAGAAAATATTACTTTGAGTTATAATAAAAGTGCAGTGTTTGTAATGGTTCACACAGAAGCTGTTTTTTGTTTACTCATTTGCAAGAAGATAAACAAGAGCGTTTATTTGGATTTGGGATAATGCAGAATTTTCAGAGATTGTTCTGAAACAGAGCTCCAGTTTTGATGAACATGGCAATGTCTAAGGATCGTTTTGTTTGGAGATCTTCTGGGCACAATATTGCTGTGCTCATTTTTCACAGCGGTTGATCACACACTGCCATTTTGTGATATACACGACTGCTCTGGGATACTGAATATGTATAAGATACCACTTTCAATTATATATCTGTTTTTATTAACTGTTTATTAAAACCTTTTCACTGTGGAAACTATTATTTATAATTCTGTCAACGTTCTTATTCAACAGATATATTTAGTGGGCAGAAGCAATGTTATCTACTTTCTTTTCAGGTCTACTGCATGCAAATATCTGCTTTAGTTATTTTGGAAATTATGTGACTTATACGTCACAGATCTACAAGATTCCTAATTGTTATCTATGTATGTCCCCCTAACTCATTACATATCTCTCCAACACTCTGCAGCATGCATTGGCTGCCAATTGGTTTCCGGACTCAATTCAAAGTGTTGGTTATGACCTATAAAGCCCTACATGGCATGGGACCAGAATACCTGTGAGAGCACCTTCTGCTGCATGAATCCCAGCAACTGGTCAGGTCCCTCAGAGTCAGCCTTCTCCAGGTTCCGTCAACTAGACAATGTCGTTTGGCAGGACCTAGGGAGAGAGCTTTCTCCGTGGGGGCCTGGCTCTGTGGAACCAGCTCCAGCAGAGATTCATACTGCCTCTACCTTCCTTGCCTTCCATAAGAGTCTGAAGACTCATGCCACCAAACCTGGGGCCATTAGATCCTTGCCCCCTGGCCAATGCAGGTGTTGAGAGAATGGAATGGAATTATTGTTTTTTATGGTTTTGGGGTTTTTAGATTTTTAATTAATTAATTGGATCCAAAATATTGTATTTTGTTCATTATATGTTGTGAGCAGCCCCAAATCCCTGGAGAGGGGCAGCATAGAAATCCAATCAATCAATCAATCAATCAATCAATCGATCAGTCAAACTGCATATTAGACGTGCATTTTAATAACATTGTTACATTAATATATGTAACAATTTATTTAATGAATCTATTTCTTTTTTTTCATTGTGGTTACTAAGAGGTGCATTAGTTCAGTGGCTTAATAACCCTGGAGATAGTTTCAGCTCTAGCAGTTCAAGGCATAGCTCTGCATGGCAAGGCTCTTGACACTCATTTCAGCTTCTGTCCATCTAACTGTTTGAAGCATGTTTTATGCAAGTAGATAGATAGGTACCACTTTAGTGGGGAGACAGACTGGTGCTCTTTATAGCCAGTTATATTCCTGATGGCTCTGAATCTTCCAAGTTAGAGCACCTGCTTACGAGCCATCTCTGGAAAGGGAATGGGTCTTGGGTGATGTTGCAAGAGGAGCCACTCATCTTTTTCTCTGGTGCAAAGCCTACTTCCCTCCTCTGGTTTGAAAAGTGTGCAAAGGTATTTTATAACAGGACTGGTACTTTTGCAAGCCAAACTACTACTCTGCAACAGCATTGTGGGCTCCTGTCTACTGAAAAAAATGCCATATATTACACATACCAACAATAAGTGTAGATACTTACTTTAAAAACTTCCATCACTAGGCAATAAACAGTATTCAAACATTTTGCATATTTGGTCTGATTTAGTTATAAAAGTGTTTTTTTGAATTCAACAAATAGTCCTTATACATATTATCTTGTTTTAGATATATCAGCTGAAATAACACTTTATCTAATGTATCTATGGGAATTCAGTCATTCGGGTTCGTAAACCATATTTATATTGTACTGTTATCCACTAATCCGGCCTTTTCAACATTATTATTATTTTCTTCACAAAGAAAAGTGCTTTACAGTTTCAACAAAAAATATGTTTGTGCCTGCTGGTCAGATTATGATGGTCTGCATTTCATATATTTATTTTATTTATTTATTTATTCGACTTCTTTGCAGCACAATCCCGAAGGACTCAGGGTGGCTTACAACAATAGTATGAATACAATAAATAGACACAAAACAGTAAAAGAAATCGAACATTATCTAAGGCAGGGGTCGACAAAGTTGTTCAGAATCTAGGAGCCAGCCAAAAAATTTAGGAGCCAGAATTTTTTTTAAGCAAACTTGGTTTTTAATTTAACAAAAAAAACATTACAAACGTTATAAACCAGTGTTTCCCAACCTTTTTTGAGCCGCGGCACATTATTCGTATTTTCAAAATCCTGGGGAACACTGAAAGGGGGGGGGGCGGGCTAAAGAAAAGTTTGGACAAAAAAACCCTCTCTCTTTCTCCCTTTCGCTCTATTTCTCCCTCTTTCTCTCTTTTCCTTCCTTCCCTTCATTCTCTCTCTCCATCCCTCTTTCTTTCTTCCTCTCTTTTTTGCTCTCTTTCTCTCTCCCTCCTTCCCTTCCTCTATGTCTTTCTCTCTCCCTTGCTCTCTCTCTGTCTCTCTTGCTATCTCTTTCTTGCTTTTTTCTCTTTCTCTTGCTCTCTCTCTCTCTTTCACTGTCTTGCTATATGTCTCTTTCTTTCTCTTTGCCTCTCTTGCTATCTCTCTTTCTCTCTCTGTCTCTCTTGCTATGTCTCTCTTTCTTTCTCTTTCTCTCTCTCTCTGTGCCTCTCTTGCTAAGTCTCTCTTTTTCTCTTGCTATGTCTCTCTTTCTTTTTCTCTCTCTGCCTCTCTTGCTATGTCTCTCTTTCTATTTCTTTCTCTATCTCTCTTTCTCTGCCTCTCTTGCTGTCTCTCTTTCTTGCTCTGTCTCTCTTTCTCTGCCTCTCTTGCTATGTCTCTCTTTCTCTCTTTCTCTGCCTCTTATATGTCTCTCTTTCTCTCTCTCTCTCAGCTGACTGCAAGCGGGAGCCCTGACGGCGGCAGCTGGACGTGGTGCTGGACACCGTATATGCCAGGCACGCAGCGCCAGCATGTACGACGTCCAGCAGAACGTCCAACCGCCACCGTCAGGGCTCCCACTTGCAGTCAGCTGAGAGAGAGCGAGCGAGCGATCCCTCTCGCCGCCGCCATCTCCCCCGACGGCCCCCCCCCCCCGCTCCCATCGGACACTTGCCGTCGACGAAAGAGGAGCTCCAGCTGGGCGGGGCGCTGCCGGTACTTCCGTCCTGGGGCTTCCGCTCGCAGCTGTCCCCCGCCTCCTGCTCGATGCCGCGGTTTTCGGCGCTCTCCTGCTGGGCCCCAAAGAAAGAAGGCGGGAAAAAGGTGCGAAGAATGGAGCTCTCCTTCTTCCTGCCTTCTTTCTTTGGGGCTCAGCAGGAGAGCGCCGAAAAGCGCGGCATCAAGCAGGAGACAGCTGCGAGCGGGAGTACCGGCAGCGCCCCGCCCAGCTGAAGAACACCGCCGCGGAACACCGGTTGGGAAACGCTGAGGCGCCAGACAACATTTTCTAGGCGCCACTGGCGACCAGGCGCCTGGGTTTGTCGAGCCTTGATCTAAGGCTAAAACATTAACAAACTAAAACCGCTTTAAAAGGTGATTATAAGAAATGGTGGTCATATACACACCATTTATACAATTGGCCATCGAAGATATAAATTTATGGGCCCCGGGCCTGCCTGCAAAGCCAGGTCTTCGTGGCCTTGCGAAAGAGTGGGAACAGTACAGATATCAGGGAGAAGTTGGTTCCATAGAGCAGGGACAGATAAATACTTTGTAAAACTACAAAAGGGTGTTAGATTCAGTATATAAAATATGGCATAGAGTACAGTGGAACCCCGACATAAGAGCTGCTCTACTTAAGAGCAACTCGAGATAAGAGCTGGGAGGGGAGAGATATTTTTGTTCTACTTACAAGCCCAAATTCGAGATACAAGCGCCAAGGAGCTGTCTCCTGAAGCCAAACGCTAACTTCCGCGTTCGGCTTCAGGAGACAGCTGCGAAGCGGCGCGCGTGTTTTAAAAGGTTGCAGCCGGCCTGGGGGGCTCGGGGGGGGGGGGGGGTGCTTGCAGCTTTCTTTCTTGCTCTTTTTCTTTCTCTCTTTTACCTTCAATTCCTCTATTTCTTCTTTTCTTTCTCCTTTCCACCTTCTTCCCTCCCTCCCTCCCTTCACTCATTCCTCTCTTACTCTCCCCTTTCATAAGTTTCCTTGCTTCCTTCCTCTGTTCCTGTCCCTTCCCTCTTTCCTTCCTTCCTTCCCACCCTCCGTCCATTCATTCACCCATTCCTCTCTTGATCGCTTAAAGCCGGTCCCTGGTGCAAAAAGGGTTGGGGACCTCTGTCCTACAGGATTGGGTGGCAGAGAAGTTGAACATATGTAAATTTAAAAGTTTAAGAAAGTTTACAAGTTAAGTGAAAGAAACTTCATTATTCATTTATATGTACATGTACATTTCTTCATTAAAAACATGTCTTTCTGCATAATTTAGACTAACTTTGTGAGTTTTTTGAGGGCTGGAACCAATTAAAATTATTTACATTAATTCCTATGGGGAAAAGTCGTTCGAGATAAGAGCTGCTCGACTTAAGAGCCCAGGTCCGGAACGAATTAAACTCGTATCTCGAGGTACCACTGTATTCTGAAAGAAATATTTCCCCAGCTCTTTTTATTAATGTATATATATTTATTAATGTATATATGTATCACATGTTTTTTGCTGAATTTTTTTTAAATTAAGGGAGACTAGGATGGCCTTGTTCTGGCCTCGTCAGCTAGCCACACCCTTACTGGGATGTATATATGTATACATACATACATACATATATATACAGTATATATATATGGCATATAATTTTGATTTTCAAATTTCAATAACATTCCTTCAAGAAAATCAATAATATAAACTAAACATATTCAATGTTGCTGCATTGCATTCAACATATCTAAAGCACAGTATCCATGCAGTTAGAAATCAGCAAGCATAAACAAAATGCAAAATGCTATAATCCCCTAGGCCAGAAATATGCAATCATTTTAGCCTAGGGACAGTGTGATATTTTTTGAAAACTGCTGGAATTAGGCTGGAGATACATTGTATTGTGACGTATTTTGCTGATTCAAAACAAGAAGATGTAACTTACACACTGGGTGCCTTAAGACACTCCAGCTCTTAACAATATCATTTTGTCCCTTAAGAATTTTCCAGTAATAAAAACAAAAACTAAATAAATAAATAAATAAACCCCCCACAATCTCTACACTTTTCAGGTCCATCCTCTTAGAGAGCTCTGGGTGCCATAAACAGGGTACCATTGTTCCTTATGTGGCCTTTATGGGAGGTTTATACTTTCACACTACTTTTTGAAATGCCATATTTAGAGTTAGATACAATGTTATTTTCAGTTTAATTCATACACCTGAAGTAGCACTTTTAAAATTTGGAAATGATACAGCAAACTATGTCTTGTCTTTGTACTTGTCTTCATTAAATTAGCAACTAATATTTAATTTTTAAAACACTCATATAGTAGAATACAAATGTATTTTTTTATTACTAAAATCTTTATTTT
Organism: Erythrolamprus reginae; assembly: GCF_031021105.1. Lineage (NCBI taxonomy): Eukaryota > Metazoa > Chordata > Lepidosauria > Squamata > Dipsadidae > Erythrolamprus > Erythrolamprus reginae. The sequence goes on from NC_091952.1 coordinate 199,649,110, forward strand.
CAACTCTATGTTTTAGCAAAATACATATAAAATTCATCATATCAGTTCAGTAAATCCTCTCTAATATTAAAAAATATTTATCAGGGAACACTTTCATATCTTCCTTGTAGCCTTTTCAAACAATGCAAATTATTTCATTACTTATTTGCCTTCACATGGCAGCAAAAATTGATTTTTTTTCTTTTAAACTAGAGTAATTTAATTGGATTAACAAGGGCATGATGAATTTAATTCTGGCTTTGTGATAGTGTTTGCAATGTAATAAGTAATGGGCCAAATATTTCACCTGTAAATTATTACAAATGCATACATTGAATGCAATTGTTATTCCTCTAGGTCTTCCATCCAGATAAACTGTTGGCATTGTTTGGGAAATTAAATTTAATTCTGTAATTATATTATCCCACTATTTGAAGAAAAAATCAGGCATGAAATATTTATACTAAGATTTCATTTGTTACTACAACAGGATAAAATATATTCCTGTGAAGCCTTTGTGCTGGATAATAGTTTATGAGATCTACACATGCTATCTAGTCACAGATAAATGCAAAGTCTTGTTCAGTAACTTCGTATTGTAATACATTACTACTCTACATCAACAGTAATAATGAAATCATTTATCTGAATAAGAACATTAGTTTAAAGAGTATAATAGCTTTAAATGGTGTATCTGAAGGGGCCATTTTTAACAATAGAATGCTTAAATTGTATAGAACAGTGAGGGCGAACTTTTTTTCCTTCGGGTGCCGAAAGAGTGTGCGTGCACTCTATCGCACATGTGCAAATGCCTACACCCATAATTCAATGCCTGGGGAGGGCTGGAAACAGCCTGTTTCCCAACTTCTGGTGGGCCCAGTAGGGTCGTGTTTCACTCTCCCCAGGCTCCAAAGACTTCCCTGGAGCTGGGGAGGTTTAAAAACATCCTCCTCTATTCCTCTGGAGGCTCTCTGGAAGCCAAAAACTCCCCCCCAGAGCCTCTGTGTGAGCCAAAAATCAGCTGGCAGGCACACACATGCACATTGGAGCAGAGCTAAGGCAATGGCTCCCATGCCAGCAGATATGGCTCTGTGTGCCACCTGTGGCACCCGTGCCTTAGGTTTGCCATCACTAGTGTAGTTTCTCCAGAAAGAAAGAAAAGTAGCATTGTGTGGTCCCTTTAAGCATCTGACAGGTCAATTATTTTATTATCCATTAGGTAAAGTTTGACTTCCAAAAGAAGCTATAATTTAATTCAGATATATTAAAATGATGATTTACAATTATGAGAATGATCCAGAGTGATTTCCTTACCTTGGAAGTTGAAAGGAAGGGTTGAGAACAACTCTAACCTTATGATGTTGAAATATATTGAAGAATGGACAATCAAATATAAAAGCTTTGACTGAGGGGATAGAAATGGTATTACATTTACAGTACTTCAAAGCGTTTTAAATTTTAAATTGTGGTTGACTCCCAACTGCTTCTATAACCTCAAATTGATTAAAGCAAATTTATTTATGTTGCATTTATACTGCAATTTGCTGAAGTTGGAAGAAAGCCCGAATCCCTCTCTGCAAATGCACCTAAGAGAGGAATAAAATCTGCAAAATGATGGATATGAAGTCACAATGTGGTGCCACGCTTTTTGAACATTTTGTTTCATATTCATGTATAAATGGGACACAGTTTGCATCACAATTTCACACCACCACCTTACACATTTTGATACTTCAACTCTGCAATACACATGTGTGTTTCCAAAGCTGATTTTCTTTGCTCACAACCTCACAGGAACACAGACAGCTGGGGAAAGCTTTTGAAGCAAATATGCCAAATATAGAAGAACACCAGGTTACTTTATTACGTTTAGAAGCAAGGGAGGGTTCCTCCCAGTTCAGACCAGATCGCCTGAACCGTTAGCGACCTACTGGTGGTGTAATTTTGGCTTCATGGATCCAGTTCTGTCTGTGCTTGCTGCCATCATTTTTTCTGAATTTTCAGCTGATTTTCCTGTATTTGGATGGCTTCTATTCTGTGCTTTGAAAAAAGCCCTCCCGCCCACTCCCGGGTTATTACTGACCTTTATTTCTTCATCTGAAGCACAGTTGTGTTTCAGACAGAATCCACCTTCTGAGCATACATAGAAGTGGAATAGCACAGGTGGATAAGCATGCGCGTGTGAGCAGAGCGAGCTCAAAGTGCATGAAATATTGTGAGGAGAACTGGTGGCAGCCCTGTTTAGAAGGAATTCTTCTCTTATACAGTATGGTTTGCAAAGCAGATCTTTCTTTCTTTCTTGAGCATTAACCTCTTTTCATAAACCAATAGCAGGAAAAACAACTACTTTAGGAGAAGCACAACTGCCTCCAGGAAAAATATAAATGTAGTGCTAGCTACATCAGCTGATGCTGAATGGCACTAATTTGAAGAGACTATTCTACCTTTAGGGATGTAGGATAAAAAATCTTCAGCGCATTACTTTAGCTTCCACTGAAGAACAAAAAAATCCAAAAAGAGAAAGGGTTCAAATTAAAAGTAAAAAGAAACTCCAGAATTGCAGAAACCTTGTTTTTAAAAACCTTAGCTAGGAATGGAATTAAGTTTTCCATTTGCGGGAAGCCTAATCTATATTGTTGTTGTCGTTTTGAAGATATTTCTGCACATATCAAAACTACATTAAATTATATTTTGCAATGCTTTTGTCCTCCATGATGCTAATAAAAATTTACAGAGCACCAAGTCCAAGAATATATTTTGAAAATCTTATATATGGGAAGCAAGCAAAACCGATTTTTCAAAAGCTCTACTCTTAACTTTGGATTCGTTTTTTTGCAAAACACTTTCAGACATAAGTTTCATTTGTATAGAGCTCTTGGTAATTCCTCTTGTTAAAAAAAAGAAGCAAAAATTGTGTATCTTGCATTCTACATTCATCATGCATGGCAATGTACTATGCCATTTTACTCCAACTCAATTCAGTCTTACACAAACTTTTCCCAAAAATCTTTTAAAAAACTGGTTGATTAATGCAAATAATAGACTTCCTTTTGTCATTACTATTGTACTTATCCTATCTTTACAATCTTTCTAAATTCAAGTTTTTTCAGTTTTTTCCCCATCAGATACTTCAGCATTATGTCTTATCATAAACTAAAATTCAGCATTTGCTTTGTTAGTGTTATTGGAATAGATGTTTCCTTCATCATTTCACAGATAGTCTCTTCAGCTTTAATAAACATTCCCATTATTATTTATCATTTTTATTCATTAGTGCAATTTGAAAAAAAGAAAAGTACTGTATAATAATTTTGTCTTGTCTTTCTAATAATGTAGTGTTAGTCTGAAGTTTAAATTTCAAAAAAAAGCGTGAGAACAATTGGAATAATTGTTTTTAAAGTGTTTTAAATGAACAGAATTTATTTCTCCAGAGAGGGCAGAGACAGCAGTCAGTGGGTTGACCCGGTCCGTCAACCAATCAGGTGATTGGTTGGTGGATGGGGTCAACCCACTGACTGCTGTCTCCGCCTTCTGAGAATTACCGTTCAGGTAAGGAGAAAACAATGGTTAATTCCACAGATATTTATAGAATGAGGCACATACATTTAGTGCTAACATTTATTGTTAATCTCAAAGCAAAAATAACTTGGTGAAAGTCTCAACTTTGAGAGGATGGGATATGAATGAATTTTTAGTGAAAATCCAATGAACATTGTATAACACTGTGCTCTTTTATAGCAGGTAAATATTGACACTCTTTGAAGCAGATCTGAATTATAATTGAAGAATGTAATGTAAGGAGAACAACTAAGTTCAGAGAGCACCAAGGACCTCACAATTGAATTCTGAGCTACAAATGTTCTCTTCCATTACAAAACTATATATATATATATATATATATATATATATATATATATATATATATATGGTTATAATATTCATACAATAAATAATTTTATTGCTAACTTTGCAGTTGAATAATAATGTTCATGAAATACGTTATATCTATATATAAATAAATTATATATGTGTGTGTTTTATATATATATATAAATATACATATATAATATTATAATTAATTATAATATTAATTATAATAATAATTTATTAGATTTGTATGCCATCCCTCTCCAGAGACACGGGGCGAGTCACAACAAAAATAACAACAATATGACAATATAACAAATCTAATATTTAAAAAGCATCTAAAACCCCATCATTTAAAAACCATACAACACAAGAATATCATACATAAAACTATATAAGCCTGGGGGAGATGTCTCAATTCCCCCATGCCTGGCGATACAGGTGGATCTTAAGCAATTTACGAAAGACAAGGAGGGTGGGGGCAGTTCTGATCTCTGGGGGTAGTTGATTCCAGATGGCCAGGGCCGCCACAGAGCAGGCTCTTCCTCTGGGGCCCACCAGACGACATTGTTTAGTCGACGGGACCTGGAGAAGGCCAACTCTGTGGGACCTTATCGGCCGCTGGGATTCATGCGGCAGAAGCCAGTTCTGGAGGGACATATTACCAGGGACAATGATATTTTCATTTGATGTAAATTCAAAATTAGAGGATATTCTGTATAAATTATAACTAATAAAAAGCTATGTATGTGACATGCATTTTCCCTGTAATGGTAATGATTTTTGGTATCTTCTAAGCATTAAATTAAATTACATTTAATTTACATGATATAGTGGACAGATGATGTTTTATGAAGAGTTTTGGTATTTCTGACAAAATGCCATGTTCCTTTAGCAGCTAACACACACTTTGAAAAACTGCTTGATTTTAAATTTGCCCCTGTAATGTTTTATATCCTGTCCACTATATCATTTTAATAATAATTCAGCTTGTGTTTGTCATTTTAAGGAACCATTCAAACTTCAGAGTAAGTGTGGAAGTTGCAGTATAGCTGAAGGATTTATGATAATTCTGTAAGTAGAGAAGGGTCTGCAAAAGACAGATAAAAGGCTACTAATCCACCTCCTGTAATTCTGTACTGATAGCCCTATCAATCTCTATTCTAAATTAAAAAGTCTATATTATTAGAAAAACTAGGCTGGCTGAATCTCACAGCATTACTCACAACATTATAATAATATATTAAAATCCATAATATACTAAAAAATGCCTTTTTGTAGCTGATATTTCTCTAGCAGCTAAAACTGAGTAATAGCTAAAATAACATGAATATTTGTTGATTTTTCACAACTTGGTAATTACATTTCATTATAGGAGATACATATTTTGTGTATTTAACGGGACCTAATTTGATTTTTGTTGATACTCCTGCATCTGCCAACTTGTTTCTACAACATAACAAACTGTTTTCTTGAAATCCCAATTCAATTTTCTTTAAAAATATGTATAGTAATATCTATTGTATTGGGTTGGGTTGGATTGAGTTGGATTTAGATTAGATTAGATTAGGATGGATTTTAGTATTTCTGTATACTAAGTTTAATTTATAGTGGTCCAGATAAGATATGGGAGATACTTGTTATAACTCTAATCTAGTGCAATGGTTTTCTATGTTGTCTTGCAATAAAAATTTACTATTTCCGTCTTAATTATTTCATCATCTTTCTGCAAGATATTTATACAGTGATACCTCGTCTTACGAACTTAATTGGTTCTGGGACGAGATTTGTAAGGTGAAAAGTTTGTAAGACGAAACAATGTTTCCCATAGGAATCAATGGAAAAACGATTAATGTGTGCAAGCCCAAAACTCACCTCTTTTGCCAGCCGAAACGTCCGTTTTTGTGCTGCTGGGATTCCCCTGAGGCTTCCTTCCATGGGTAACCCCACCTCCGAACTTCTGTGTTTTTGTGATGCTGCAGGGGAATCCCAGCAGCGCAAAAACGGGTGCTTCGCTGGCAACGGAAGTCTGGAAGTGGGGTTTCCTGGCGAGGGGAGCCTCAGCGAAATTGCAGCATTGCAAAAACATGGAAGTCCTCGAAATCCTACCTCCATACGTATGTGTTTTTGTGATGTTGCGATTTCGCTGAGGCTCCCCTCGCTGGAAAACCCCACCTCCAGACTTCTGTTGCCAGTGAAGCGGCCGTTTTTGTGCTGCTGGGATTCCCCTGCAGCATCGCAAAAACACGGAAGTCCGGAGGTGGGATTTCCCATGGAGGGGAGCCTCAGGGGAATCCCAGCAGCACAAAAACGGGCGCTTCACTGGCAACAGAAGTCCGGAGGCAGGGCATCCCAGTGGCGGCGGCTTGGGTTTGGAAGAAGAGGCAAAAAAATCTTAAACCCCGGGTTTGTATCTCAAAAAGTTTGTATGACGAGGGGTTTGTAAGACGAGGTATCACTGTACTTATTATTAGGCCACTATGACATATAAATTAAAAATGTCAGAAGAATATTAAATTTAAGGGCCATTGCTCAGTAATAATTTGATGTTAAAAATGAGATGGAAAAACAAGAGATTTCTTTATTAGAACCTACAAAACTCTATGTCAGTCTGGATAGCATAGTGCCGTGATGGTGAATCTATGGTACATGTGCCACAGGTGGCATGTGGGGCCCTATTGGAGCAAATGCAAGAGGTTGCCATATGTTAGTACAGTGCATATGCATGCTTGCTAGCTGATTTTCGGCTTCAGGGAAGTCCCGGAGTACAAAAACCTCACTGAATGGACAAACCAGAAGTTCGGAAATGCCAAACAATGACAATTCTGGTTTGCCATTGTAATGTTTTTTGCACTCCCTGAAGCTTCCCTGAACTCTCCGGAGTGCAAAGAACAGCACAATGGCAAAATTGGAAGTGCAGTTTTACAAACGTCCAGTTTGTCCGCTGGGCTGTTTTTAGCACTCCAGGGCTTCAGGAAGCTTCCCTGAATCTTCCAGAGTGCCAAAAACAGCACCACGAGCAAACTGGAAGTCTGTTTTTCTGAACTTGTGGTTTGCTGGTTTGGCCGTTTTTTTATGTCCTGGGCTACAGCTAGGCCTGTGTACGTGTGCGGGGGCAGCGCACAGGAGCTGCACATTCATGGGGAGAGGGAAGGAATGTGGACACGCGCACACATGCTAGCACACCCACACATCCCTCTTTGGCACGCAAATCAAAAAAGGTTCTCCATCACTGGCATAGTGGTTAGAGTGTTATCCTTTGATATGAGAGACCAGGCCTGTATCCCAGGTGGTTCCTAATTTACCATTAGAGGCTCCTGGGTAAAACTCTCTAGCTCTTCACCTTCCTATCTCAAATATGAGAGTAACACAAACTAAGATATTCCAGCAACAGCCTCATGCTACATAACTAAGCTCCATTTCATGCTGAATAAACTAAATTATTGATGTATCTTAAATAGCAAACTATTTTTAGATAGACTTTTACTCGAAAAGCATTTTATTAAAATACATTAACTTTTTTTTAAAAAAATCCAATTTAAATTTTAAAAATCAATCTTTTAATTTTTAAAAAAATCTATTTTTTGTCCACCCTGTAACTTATTTCCTTAGGCATTATTTATAGGGTTTAGAGATCTGATCATCTTTGTTGCATTGCCTGTACTCTTTCTAGAACAGTGATGGAGAATCTTTTTTGGGTTGGGTGCCAAAAGGGTGCGCAAACATGCAATACCACATGCATGTGTGCCCACACCCATAATGCAATGCGCACAACCCCCATGCTGCCCCTACCCCCATGTGACAAGCCCACCACCACTCCCCTTGAGCAAGTGCACAGGCCTTACTGAAGTCTCCAGACTTCCATTAGGCCATCCCCAGGTTTCCAGAAAGCCACCTGAAACATGGGGGCAGCAAAAAATTTATTATTTATTTATTTATTGGATTTGTATGCCGCCCCTCTCCATAGACTCGGGGCGGCTAACAACAGTGGTAAAAACAACATGCGACAATCCAATACTAAAGCAGCTAAAAACGCTTATTTTAAAACCAATCATACATACACACATACCATACATAAATTGTAGAAGCCTAGGGGAAAAGAATATCTCAGTTCCCCCATGCCTGATGACAGAGGTGGGTTTTAAGAAGCTTACGAAAGGCAAGAAGGGTGGGGGCTATTCTAATCTCTGGGGGGAGTTGGTTCCAGAGGGCTGGGGCCGCCACAGAGAATGCTCTTCCCCCGGGTCCCGCCAAACGACATTGTTTAGTTGACGGGACCCGGAGAAGGCCCACTCTGTGGGACCTAATTGGTCGCTGGGATCCGTGCGGCAGAAAGCAGTCCCGGAGATAACCTGGCCCGGTGCCATGAAGGGCTTTATAGGTCATAACCAACACTTTGAATTGTGACCGGAAACTGATCGGCAACCAATGCAGACTGCGGAGTGTTGGTGTGACATGGGCATATTTGGGAAAGCCCATGATTGCTCTCGTAGCTGCATTCTGCACGATCTGAAGTTTCCGAACACTTTTCAAAGGTAGCCCCATGTAGAGAGCGTTACAGTAGTCGAGCCTTGAGGTGATGAGGGCATGAGTGACTGTGAGCAGTGACTCCCGATCCAAATAGGGCTGCAACTGGTGCACCAATGGGTCAACCAGAAGTTCAGAAACATTTCCAGATGGCCTGTTGAGCTATTTTTTGCCGTCCCCAGGCTTTAGGAGACTTTCTTGAAGCCTGGGGAGAGTGGAAATGGCTGAAAAGAAGCCCCAAAATCAGCTGGTCAGTATATGCACTGGAGCTGATATAGGGCAATGCTTCATGTGCCCTCAGATATGAATCTGTGTGCTCCCTGTGACACCCATGTCATAGGTTTGCCATCACACTTCTAGGGTCTTAGCATGGTTGTCATATGATTGCAGGATGCTAATTCTCTACTTGACTGTTTCCCTTGGCTGAGCTGGTCTCTTTGACAGCATTGATTGATCAAGGGCATAATTTTTCATATATTAATAACCCAATCATCTTGTGATTTTCTTAATTTTGAATGAATATGAGTAAAAATAATAATCAAAGCTTCTAGTTTTACTTTTGGTTTTCCTTACTTGGTCAGTGTACTCTGTGTGTGTGTATAATTTCAAATCTACAAGGTTTATAGAACTCTCTTATAAATTACTTCCCATTTTAAAAATAAATTTATCTAGATGATAAGTTAGACACTTTTAACTCATCTGAAATTTGAATATGGTAATAGCATTCACTATAGGGAAAACTAGTTCATTGTCATATTGTATACCTTAGGTCAAAAGACCATAAAGATTATAAAATGACTGATTGTAAATTATAAATTTAAGAGATTTAAGGATATTTCTTATTTGTAAATACTGATACACTTGTATGTTGGATCCTCATCAGTTTTTTCTTAATGCATGATAAGATTAGTTACATTTCTACTCTATTCTTCTCTACTCTTATATTTCTACTCTAATTATTTATGTTGAAAGAAAAATACATTTTCTGAAATCTCAAATTATGTTTCTGTGAGTGTGATATAAACATTTGGATATAATACTTTTAATTTATTTATGAAACAAGAAATCTTCATATTGTTGTTTTGCTAAGTTCTCTGCCACAATAATGCCATGAAATCTTAATTGGTTTGTACTTTAATTTTAAATTCTTGTTCTGCTCTGGTTTTGTCCAATAAACGCAGTCTTCCATAGCTAGTAGTTAACCATTAAAATGTGTATGCAGTTCAGATTTTTGAACAGAAGTATGAGTCTATGAATTAAAATCAATATATGGTTGGATGTTAATGTATGAGAGATTTCAGTAATTTGTAATGGAACTTAACTTCTCCACAGTCTTTTAGGGAGTGGCTTTTCAGAGTGATACTACCTGATGTAAATTTGGCTCTTAGGCCGAAACAGATTCTCCAACCTTATTCCACCGTATATCACCCAGCAATCTAGCAGATCTTCTAATGCTTCTGTCTAATAAACAAACAAAGGTTCCCCTCACATATATGTGCTATTTGTTCCTGACTCTAGGGGGTGGTGCTTATCTCCATTCCAAATCTGAAGAGCCAGTGCTGTCTGAAAACATCTCTGTGGTCATGTGGCTGGCATGACTAAATGCCAAAGGATCATGGAACCCTATTACCTTCCCACCAAATATGGTCCCTATTTTCCTACTTGCATTTTTTACATTTTTTGAACTGCTAGGTTGGCGGAAACTGGGACCAATAATGAGAGCTTACTCTTTTACATAGGTCTAGGGATTTGAACTGCTGAACTGCCTACCTCGATAAGCTCTTAGCCACTGAGCCCCAAAATCATTTGGTATTGAGAGTAAATACTTGCCATCCACCTCAGACTGAATTACTCATACAAGAATTTTTTTTAATTTTCTCTGATTATTGCCACCTCAACACCACAGCTAAGTCACTGTCAAAACATTAAATAGAACTGTAACCATGGAAATATGTAACACTTGGTCAGGTTTCTTGATTTACAGATTCTGCTGTTTCTAAGACTAACTACGAAGATGCTATGTGTATGATTTAAATTTTGAACTTCCCAAAGTATAGCGATCAAATTTGCATTCTTAAATGACTTTCTTCAGCATTAATGATGACATTAAAAAAGATAAGGATTTGGTTTTTTGTGTGACTACATTGCCATGTTCAACAAAGAAAAGAACTGCTTGCTGACTGTGTTGAAATCAGTAATAATCAAATTTTATTTTATCTTTTGTCAACTGTTAGATACTATTTCTTCCTCTGAAGTGGCTACACTAACCAATCTTGCTGTGCAGAAACTAAATACCGCTGGGTCTAGGCAGTACCTGATGGGAGACTTTTGTAGCACATTGGGGCTGTAAACTAGACTGGGAATTAAAAACAATTCTGCAACAAAATAGTGGAAATAATTTCCACATGGCTGCCAAGAAAAGTAAATCAGTGCGTTTGGGAGATAATTAGAGGTTGAATACAACTTGAAAGAGACTTTACTCATTATTCCAGATAATGGACAAGCCTTGATTTGTATATTCATTAGAATACGAGTATAGAATGGGTTATATCACTCTAGATACTGAACTGCTGAGTGATCTATGATGAATGTCATGAATCAATCGTTTCCCAATTAAGAAAGACCTCGATGCTCTAGAAATAGAAAATAAACACAGCAGGCAAAGTGCTGACATAGAGCTTTTATTTGAAAAGTTTTAATTCTCTGATTGCAGCAGGTTATTTTGAAATGATCCTTTCTTCTTTTTCTTTTCTTCTGGCCAGTATTTTCTTCTGTAGTAGTACAGTGTTCCCTCGATTTTCGTGGAGGATGCGTTCCGAGACCACCCGCGAAAGTCAAATTTCCACAAAGTAGAGATGCAGAAGTAAATACACTATTTTTGGCTATGAACAGTATCACAAGCCTTCCCTTCACACTTTAAACCCCTAAATTGCAATTTCCCATTCCCTTAGCAACCATTTAGATTACTACTCACCCTATTTATTTATTAAAGTTTATTTTAAAAAATATTTATTAAAGGCGGACGAAAGTTTGGCGATGACATATGACATCATCGGGCAGGAAAAACCATGGTATAGGGGAAAAAACCATGAAGTATTTTTTAATTAATATTTTTGAAAAACTGGTATAGACTTTTCGCGAAGTTTGAACCCGCGAAAATCGAGGGAACACTGTATATCAATTTATGCAGTGGTGTGGTCTAACTTACCTTGCTGCAGGTTCGTTTCCTCCTGCACTGCGTGGTCACAGCGTATGGGCGTGTGCATGCACAGTGCTGAAAAAATTAAAAAATTCAAAACAGGAAAGCAGATAGTGATGCATGCATAGTGTGGGAAATTTGGCTTTGTGCATGTTCAGAAGAAAAAATTCCCAGGGAAACCCCCCCCCCCCCCCCAAAAATTATTTTTTAAAAGAATGGAGGTGGCCATAGACCGGCACCAACAGAACCGGTTCTGTGATGTCATCAGCAGGTTGCTACTGGTTTGGGTGAACTGGTCCAAACCGGATATATGGCTTGTGCAGAATCATCCAACAATATGTTGCCTATACTGTATTTAGAGTTTATCCAGGGATGAGGGAGTTAATTGACATTCTTCTGCTACTGTTGGTAATAACTCTAATTGCTTTTAAATGTTAATAGTATGAATCTATTGGGCCAGGGTTTGGGTTTTAGATAGGCTCTTATTTCAGCTGCATTGAACTATGTCCTTGCAATTGGTTTTGGAGACTATATATTGATTTGGGGTTAAAAAAATACTGAAAAATGATATACAATCAACTTGTTAGATTAACAGTTCTGAATATTAGATGTGTAAGGAAAATTAGAAAATAAATGCAAAGCTAACATTTAATGGACTTTTTTGAAAAAGTCCACCAAACATGTGAGCATCTTTTGAAATTTAATGTAATGAAACATCTATATTGTATGTCCTGATGTTTTAGCAGCAGGTTTTAAAAATAAAAAAATAAAAACATGTATACTTATATTTATTCCTGATCAGGATAGTTTGCATATTTGTACATATTGTATAACTTCTACTTTCTATTTAAAAAGCAAACCTGGTATTATTTGAGTGTTAGTCCATTTTCCAAGCAAACTAATATTGTACAGGAACTTCTCCGGTACAGAAAAGTGTCCTTATATAGCTCCCAAGAGTGCTTTGCAAAGTTTTCAGTGAACTGTTTTCAAGAATTGCTGAAATATCAGGACAGACAATAATGGTATAATTAAGGTCCATAATTCTCCAGAGTTTGGCCATGGAACATTAGGAGCATTGCAATGTGAGGTAAACCTGTCTGTAATTCAGCAGGCAGGTCTCATTGTTGTATACTAGAGACTTACGTATTTTTCCATCTGTGCTTTATTTAAAGTGACCTGTAAATACAGATAACTTTGTAGCTGAATTTGTAACCAAATCCAATCAGTGAATAACAACAACAACAACAACAACAACAATAATAATAATAATAATAATAATAATAATAATAATAATTTATTAGACTTGTTTGCCACCCCTCTCTGAAGACTAACTAGCCTTCTTTCCTTTAGAAACATAGAAAACTGATGGCAGAAAAAGACCTCATGGTCCATCTAGTCTGCCCTTATACTATTTTTTGTATTTTATCTTAGGATGGATCTATGTTTATCCCAGGCATGTTTAAATTCAGTTACTGTGGATTTACCAACCACGTCTGCTGGAAGTTTCTTCCAAGGATCTACTACTCTTTCAGTAAAATAATATTTTTTCATGTTGCTTTTGATTTCCCCCCCAACTAACTTCAGATTGTGTCCCCTTGTTCTTGTGTTCACTTTCCTATTAAAAACACTTCCCTCCTGAAACTTATTTAACCCTTTGACATATTTAAATGTTTCTATCATGTCCCCCTTTTCCTTCTGTCTTCCAGATTATACAGATTGAGTTCATGAAGTCTTTCCTGATACGTTTTATTCTTAAGACCTTCCATATTCTTGTAGCCCGTCTTTGGACCCGTTCAATTTTGTCAATATCTTTTTGTAGGTGAGGTCTCCAGAACTGAACACAGTATTCCAAATGTGGTTTCACCAGCGCTCTATATAGTGGGATCACAATCTCCCTCTTCCTGCTTGTTATACCTCTAGCTATGCAGCCAAGCATCCTACTTGCTTTACCTACCGCCTGACCACACTGCTCACCCATGTTGAGACTGTCAGAAATCACTACCCCTAAATCCTTTAGTCCCTTTTTAGTGTGTGTGTGTGTGTGTGTGTCTCTCTCTCTGTGTCTGTTTGTGTGTGCAAACTGTTTGTAGCTCATCTTAATCATTGCCACATCCCCCAGTTTGGTACTCTTCAGCTGTGACGGCTTAATGGATGGATTGATCACAACATTCTTCCATATCCTGCCACAATTGAAAGATAGCATTTAAGTCAGTCTTGTGGACTTCCATTAAAGGAGACAGTTGAGTGAGAAACAGCATCCATTATTAATTCTGTTAAGTATAATCATTAGTAGAACTTCATTTGGTTGAGTTGCATGATTGTGCTTGTTTAGATTTGTCTCTTTTGTGGGATAAGGTGCTTTAAGCTTTCCCTGCTTTGTGTTGTTCTTAGTAATCTTAATTTGCTCCCTCCCTAAATTTGTCTTCTATAGCCATGGGCCAGATACTCCAAGTGCCAGTTTTTTGAGCTTCTGTGAGAACTGATAATTTGTCCTTATAGCCATATGCAAATATTTCAGAAATGGTTTTTAAAGGGGCCATCTTATTTATCAAAGTTAAACATGGAAAAACAGATTTTGCTGTTTACGAAGTCAGTAGGCATAATCTTTATCAAGATCTGTCATGAATTCTTTGCTTGTTTTTCACTGAGGACGAATTTGCTGGGGGAACAGTTATTGCTTGGGGGCAGAAAGGAAATCAGGGAATCATTTTGATCGTTTCCTTGTGGGGAGAGGAAGAAAGCTGCCTTCCAACATTTAAAAAAAGTCAATATATTTGTTGCCACTGCCCTAAAGGATATGCTGCTGAGTGCCTTCAGTGCCTCCAGGCTTCACCATTGCTACCAGCTATAGCGTTGATGTTGTGCTGCAAGTTGTCAAACAGCTGATTGGCACTTCAGGTATTCCTTTGCATCCCACAATTATTTTTACTTTATCTATGGGGTCCTTTCTTCTTTATAGATTATGCAGGCCCTATACTAAATATTGCTGATCGACAATTTCTGTTTTTATATTCCAATGCATAGGCTCGTAACTCTATTTGAGAGTTATGTTGTTGTTTTTAATTTATTTTATGATCCAATGTATAATTAATTCTTGGCTGTTTGTTGGTAGTCTATAAATGTGGATTTGTTTTGCTTAATTTCTTTATTTCCATTTGTTATTTGATTGATAGATTAGATTAAATTCCAGGATTGCCAGTTTAGTATGGTTGCCTGATCTTCAAGGGGTAATACGAATACAGTGGTCCCTCTATTTTCACGGGTTCGAACTTCGCGAAATGGCTATACCACGTTTTTTCAAAAATATTAATTAAAAAATACTTTGCTGTTTTTTCCCCTATACCACGGTTTTTCCCGCCTGATGACGTCATACGTCATCGCCAAACTTTCATCCGCTTTTAATAAATATTTTTTTAATAAACTTTAATAAATAAACATGATGAGTAATAATCTAAATGGTTGCTAAGGGAATGAGAAATTGTAGTTTAGGGGTTTAAAGTGTTAAATGAAGGCTTGTGATACTGTTCATAGCCAAAAATAGTGTATTTACTTCCGCATCTCTACTTTGCGGAAATTCGACTTTTGCGGGCGGTCTCGGAACGCATCCCCCGCGAAAATTGAGGGAACACTATAGTTAAAATTGAGTAGGTAAAAGGTAAAATGTAGATTGTCCTGCTAGCTCATCAGCTCCATCTTTTATTTCCCTCTGTATAATGTCGGAACTCAATGTTGTTATCATTTTGGCAAGTTCATAGCCTATACATTCTTCTGTTCTTACATTAGCTGAATTTGCCCAGTTTCTTTCAGATATAATCAGCGTTATTTTGTGTTCTGTTTTAATAGTTTATTGTCATGAAAAATGTTAGCTTTGAAGGAAATGTTCACCTCTGCATTTTGCAATAAAAGAAAACGTTTGAAGAATCAAGGGCAATTTTAAAAACAGTACATGACAGTTTGTCTGCAATAATCTTAAATGATATGCCATGTATCTACTTTGCAATAGGTACTCCAATCATAGTACAGTGATCCCTCGATTATTGCGAGGGTTACGTTCCAAGACCTCTCGCGATAATTGATTTTTCACGATATAGTGGTGCGGAAGTAAAAACACCATCTGCGCATACGCGCCCTTTTTTCAATGGCCGCGCATGCGCAGATGGTGGAGCCGGTGGCTGGGGAGGTGGATTCGCCGCCCCCACCAGCCCTTCCTGCTCTGGGTCAGAGCCGCGGAAACCTTCGGCTGGCCGAGGCTGCGTCTGACCCCTTTGTTTGTATTGCAGCGAAGGAGGCGAAGCAAGGCTCCAAGCTCGCCTGCCGCCGCCCCCGCTACGCCTCTGCCGCCTCAGCCACCCCCTCTGCTCTGCAGGGACTTCGCATGCCACGATCTCCCTCTCTCGCCCTCCCCGCGTTTCTCCTCGGCGGCGGCCAAGCGGCAGGCTTAATGGAAGACCAAAGGCGAAAAAAGAAAAGAAAAAAAAATCCCCAAAAGAGGCAGGCACAAAGCGGGGGCACAAGGGGAGCTGCCCGGCAGAGGTTGCTTTTTTTCTTCTCGTGGGCAAGTGGAGGGGGGGAGAGAGAAGGAAAGAGAGAGAAGGAAAGAAAGAAAGAGATGAGAGAGGGAGGAAGAGAGTGTGAGAGAGGAAGAAAGAGAGAGAGAAATGATAGAAAAAAGGGGAGAAAAAAGAGAAATGAGAAAATGATTGAAGCAGAGAATGACAGGAAAGAAAGAGAAAGAGACAGAGAAGTGACTCTTGGTGATGACGTATGACGTCATTGGGTGGGAAAAACCGTGGTATAGCAAAAAAACCGTGGAGTATTTTTTAATTAATATTTTCTGAAAAATCGTGGTGTAGCGTTTCGCGAAGATCGAGATCGCGAAAATCGAGGGATCACTGTATTAATTAATTCTGTATTAATCAAGTGCTTAAAAATAAACTAATTAAAATATCACCATTTAACATTTTAAATGGTTCAGAGATGGTCCTTTGGTTTCTAAACATGAAAATCAGTGGATGCTGCATTTGCCATCAGTTTGTCTATGAGTCTTTAATCCACAGTATAATAGAGTTTGACAGCTCTCTTTCTATTCACAAAGGTAAGCTTGTTATGTCACAATGATAATTATTTGCAACAAAGTTGCTGATATGGAATGTATTAAGACCATCTTTTTATAAGTTTGTAATTAGCCTCCAATTTTATCTCGCATGCTGCTTCTATAGTTACAGTGATATTGGTTGTTATTCTTGGTTCATTCGAGAAAGGAGAATGATCTCTTTCAAGAACCTTCATTTAATTATTCCTTGATAATATATCTGCAGTTTACTTGGGTTTTTTTCTTTTGCGGAAGTTTTGTACTTGCTGTGTAATTTCTTTTCAACAATCAAAAAGCTTCTGTATCCTTAGCTGACGCTTGGAGAGGTTCTGTTCTAATCAGATGCTATTTAGAAATGAAATTGGTACATTATGACGCTGAAAGATAATGGATGTATGGATGAATGGATGATAACCTTGAATTTACTATTTGTTTTAGTCCTACTGACATTGGCTTTGAAGCTGGAGAAACATAAAATGTGTTTTGTAAGAGTGCTTTTAAAAATGGAATTTATTCGGATTAAATATTATACATTCGTAGTTATTTTACCAAAATCTTGATGTTCAGTTGAAATGGAGCTGACTAACAAGATAAATAAACTATAATATGTGGGCTAAAGTAATACATACATCAAGGAAAAATTGTATGTAACTAGAACATATGCAGGGTCCTTCCTTGGCTGTCTCATTGAAGCTAAATGATAGTGCAGGAGATTTTTTTTCTCAATTGAGTATGTCAGGGGAAAGAAGTATCAACATGTAGTTCAAGATATGAATAATTCAATACACTTTCGGTACCAATCAATTGAAAATAATTTTGTCAGTCAGTGTCTTGAAGGTTAAATATTTGTTCCTTTGTTAGCAATTTCAGTCTCACATTATTTACATTAAAATATATCCAACAATGTACACTTGAATGACATATTTTTTGTGTATCTGAGTTTTTGTTATTGTTCCATCTGCTTAATAAAATATTTATCATGCAAAGAAAGATGCATTCAGAGTCCATGAAAAATATATTCAAATTATTATCAAATAAGTACCCTGTTTTCCTCAAAATAAAACATCCCCTGGAAATAAGCCAAATCAGGCTTTTGAGTGCATGGCAATAAGGCCAAGCACTTATTTTAGAGTTCAGAAAAACACGGGTATGTAAATTTATATGGATACCTACATAGACTAGTATCAATGATAGATGATACAATTTTTTATGTTGTAGAATAAAATTTTAAATTATAATCTAAATGTGGACATTTACCTATTGAAGAATGAAAAATGAATCCATATTTAAATGTATTAATAAAACATCACATATTTCCCAAATTAAATTCACACAAAAAGTCTTTCCAAATATATTCCCCTATAGAACAAGAGTTTCAATTGGTGCTGACCTGGTGGTCCTCAGCTCTCTGAATCCACATTGATGCTGAATTTAGTGCAGATCCTCATCTGGCAGAGTACAGAACTTCTGAGCGCATGCAATCTGCAGTACTCAGCTGCTAAACTAACTGGATTATAGGTTCATATCATCATGCCTGAAACTCTAATCAGGCACTAAAGCATTAAATAAGTTTTCAGCTTCAGTAATACTATGAAAGGCTCTCTAGATACCATCTGATGCTTTAAAAACAAGTCAGCTGGAAAATTTCTAAAATACTTTTTATTCCTTTTAAAATAATAACAGAAAAAAACAAAAAACAAAGGAACAAAGTACATTATAAAAGTACAAAATTAGTTCTTAAAAATAAGCAAAATGCAACAAAAAATAAGCTGTAGTTACAGTTCTGTATATAAATATTTAACACGGCATTATACAGGTATGTTCACATGACTATCATGCTTTTTAACCTACTGTATTTTATATAAATAAGTCTAATGTTTCATTATACTTATCCATACAATATTTCCCCTCCACTGCCAGCCCCTTGCCTAGCACTCCTTTTTACCTGTGCCTTAAACCAGGAGAGAAGGGAAGGAGACGGGTGATGGTGGTGGTGAGAGAGAGGCTTTGGGTACAGCAGCCGAAGCCGGCAGCAGCGCTCTGTCTGCCTCCGTCCTCGCAGCTCCTGTGCCGGGCTTTCCTCCTCTGGAGCGACATTGGATTTTCCACCAGCACTATGTAAATGGCATTGCCGGGCTCAGGTAGTGGGGCGGTGGAAGACGAGGAGAAGGAGGCGGCGGAGGCGAGGGGGTTGCTGTCGGGGCAACAGGGGCCCACTGATGTCAAGCCTGGCAGCAGCGAGCAAAGCTGGCCAAAGCAGCACGTTTGAAAAGCCGTGGCCTTGTTTCTATGCCCGCCCCTGGGGATGAGCAGTGGGGCCACAAGGCCCCTCTGGGGCCTGCAGAAGGGCAAATCAGTGCAGGGTTGGAGCCCCCACATGCTGCCCGCCTGCCTGCCGCAGCCAAGAGGTTCCCTCCAGCCAGCGGTGCTCCCCTGTCCCACCCTCTCGGAGCTGGAGCGAGCGGCAGCGGCAGCTGTTGGGTTGCTACATTAAAAAAAACCCACGATGCACTGAAGCCGTGAAAGGTGAACTGCGAAGTGGCGAGGGATCACTGTATATCCATATCCAAATGGAGCAACAGGGTCAGCTTAAGAAAATGAGAAATATAATGATGAAGGCGAGCAACAATTTGGTATTCTGATCTTTTGCCTACAGTTGTAGCTGGCACCTTTAGAGGAAAAAGAAGTCTCCACAGAAGCTTGGAAGCTCATAGGCAACATAGCCTATAAAAGAACTAATTTCCAATTGAATCATGTCACTGCAGTTCATGAAAACCAGTTTCTGATTGGTACTTCATTAGTGTGAATTTGTAATTATTCTGCCTTGAAGAGATTCTAAAGAAGCTAATTTTTGATTGGTCTATTTCTGAAAGTGAAACTTTTCATAATTTTTCAAGTGGAATTGATGGAGATTCTATAAGGTGTTGGTTTATTAGTGGTGGTTTTATTCTCATGTGATTACAACCAGAAACCAGATTATTAACTTTCAGACTCTCTTCATTTTTGTTAAAGTTATTAAGATATTTATAAATTATGCATGATGATTTGATGTGGTAACAGTACTCTGTGTCATTAAAATGAATTTTGTACTCATTAGGTAGCAGTGCAGGTTCAGCTACCATGGATTTTTCAGGTTGTTTTAGCCAGCAGTATCTTTCATATCTTAGTCCAGTTTTAATATTCTGTTTTGTGGTTCCAATATTTACCTATCCACAGTTACCAGGTATAAGATAAATCCTGAGGATAAAATGAAATTTTCTATCCTTAGGTGATCATTTATTAGATTTTTCTCATGGGTTTATAAATACTTTTTAAGTTGCGTTTTTCCAGTAATGTTCCAATTTGGTCTATAATTTTCTTAATAAGAAGAGAATTTGGATATCTGATACAGGATATATCTGTTGACCATTATTTATTGGCTTCACTAGACATCCGATTCCCTAGAATATGGGTGTCAAACTCAAGGCTTGGGGGCCAGGTCTGGCCTGCAGGGTGCTTAGATCTGGTCCATAAAGCTGCCCTGGAAACAGTGAAGGTACATCTGCCAGTGAAAACAAAGTTTGGGAGGGTTGCACACAGCGTTCCCAAGCTCCGTTTTTACTGACAGAGGGATGCAGGAGGCTGTCACAGCTGAAAACAGTGCTTTTCCCTGGCAGAGTGCCCAGGCTGCTACAAGCAACCCCAAAACAAATGAAATCAAGCTGGCCATGCTCACCCTGACCATGTCCACCCTGGCCCCTTGGGGCCTGATGCACCCCTAAATGGAATTGAGATTGACACCCCTGCCCTAGAATGTATATACTGTATAAATATTATATAAAAATAAACAATTTTCAGTTATTTGAGCAGTACAATGCCCTATAGGTAAAGATGCTTGTTTTCCATTCAGAAAGTTGAGAGTTCAATCCTAGGCAGGTGTTCCTCTGTCGGAGTGCAAACAAAAAATATCTACTGGGACCTCTGCATAGGTGTCAGGAAGGGCGTCCAGCCAATAAACACTCAGCTCCATTCAGTTATCCTGACTCCAACCTGAATAAAGGAATAAAGGAGATATTTTTTAAAAAAAAAATGTTACAAATACTAGCATATTATTATTTACTCTTTCTTATTTATAAACATCAATTATTTTAACAAATTGCTTGGTGTTTTTTTTAATGAAACTCAAACAAACTAATTGACAAAAATAAACTTAATCATAACTATTTCTGTAATTAACATAAAGAACTGAAGTTATCACTTTTAAATCTCCAAGTGACATGCTGTCAGCAGTGGGCTACGAGCCGGAACGCTAAATTGCGCTCGTGGCGGTGGCTCATAAGTTCTTGCGGGGCCAGCATGATTTTGCTGCTGCACCTGTAGAGGTAGCAAAATCATGCACGGAGCTGCAGGTAAAATCTTGCCAAAACACAGGAACAATTTTGCTACCACGACAGGTGCAGCAGCAAAATTGCGCTGGTCGCGCAAGAACGTACGAAACGTGGTGGCGAGCGCAATTTAGCCTTCTGGCTCGTAGCCCACCACTGCATGTTGTGTATAAATATTGTTATGTATTGTAAAAGTGGGCTCACTATATGAAAATTGCCTTGTTTCTTTACTCATTATATACTGTAAATAACTTTCTGACATTATATTAATATATTTAATTGTGTCCTAAACCTACTGCCTGAGAAAATTGCTTCTTAGTTATTTGATTCCCCATGTATGCTAATCACTCATTCTTTTTTGACCCTTCTTGGAACAGAGTTCAGTTAAACTGTAAGACAGTAGTTCTACCTTAAGCACAAAGCTAGTTGGGTGATCTTGGGCCAGTCATTGACTTTCAGCCATAGTAAGAAGATAAGGGCAAACCACTTCTGAAAAACCTTGCCAAAGAAATTGCAAAGTCAGTCAGACACAATTGTCCTTCAGTGGTTCTCCTCCTACCTCTCCAGTCAGTCGCAGTCAGTGTTAGTGGGGAGTCAGAGGTTGACCTCTAGGCTTCTCCCTTGTGGTCCTCTCCCCCCTGCCATTTAATATCTACATGAAACTGCTGGGCGAGATCATCCAGGGGCATGGGGTGAGGTATCATCAGTATGCAACCCAGTTGTACATCTCCATCCCATGTCCAGTCAACGAAGCAGTGGAAGTGATGTGCCAGTGCCAGGAGGCTGTTAGGGTCTGGATGGGTGTCAACAGACTCAAACTCAACCCTGATAAGACGGAGTGGCTGTTGGTTTTGCCTCCCAAGGACAATTCCATCTGTCCATCCATTACCCTGGGGAGGGAATTACTGACCCCCTCCGAGAGGGTCTGCAACTTGGGCGCCCTCCTCGACCCACAGCTTACATTAGAGAACCATCTTTCAGCTGTGGCGAGGAGGCCGTTTGCCCAGGTTCGCCTGGTGCACCAGTTGCGGCCCTACCTGGACCGGGAGTCACTGCTCACAGTCACTCATGCCCTCATCACCTCGAGGTTCGACTACTGTAATGCTCTCTACATGGGGCTACCTTTGAAGAGTGTTCAGAAACTTCAGATCGTGCAGAATGCAGCTGTGAGAGCAATCATGGGCTTCCCTAGGTATGCCCATGTTACACCAACACTCCGTAGCTTGCACTGGCTGCCTATCAGTTTCCAGTCACAATTCAAAGTGTTGGTTATGACCTATAAAGCCCTTCATGGCATCGGACCAGAATATCTCCGGGACCGCCTTCTGCCGCTCAAATCCCAGTGACCAGTTAGGTCTCACAGAGTTGGCCTTCTCCGGGTTCCATCGACTAAACAATGTCGTCTGGCGGGACCCAGGGGAAGAGCCTTCTCTTTGGTGGCCCCAACCCTCTGGAACCAGCTCGCACCGGAGATTAGGATTGCCTCCACCCTCCTCGCCTTTCGTAAACTTCTTAAAACTCACCTCTGCCCACAGGCATGTAGGAATTGAGACATCTTCCCCAGGTCTATATAATTTTAGTATGGTATGTTTGTGTGTATGTCTTCTTTTTAAATAAGGGGGTTTTAGATATTTTTTAAATATATTAGATTTGTTATTGTACATTGCTTTTATTATTGCTGTGAGCCAACCCGAGTCTATAAAGAGGGGTGGCATACAAATCTAATTAATAATAATAATAATAATAATAATAATAATAATAATAATAATAATAATAATAATAGAATGGAAGGGGAAAAATGCCAACACAGAGACTAATAACGGATTGAGTTGGGAAATATTTCAAAAGCAAACAACAAAAACACTTCCATTATTCTTCATTGGAATAAGTTGTGTGAAATATAAGTTGCTGCATATTTTAATTTCACATCCAAGTGAAATTCATTTCAGGTACTTTATAGCTTTAAACCCTTGATCTCTTGGTATTTTCTGAGTGTTGTTTTCTCTCTGCACATGTTTTGTTATCAGGCTAGGTAATATCATCAGTGGAAGTGAAGTTTGTTGGCTGTTTATATATAGCAGCCTGATCTTCCTGCCTTGTAGGGGTTCGAGCAGGATGTGTTGATTGGAAGCATTGTTTCTTCTTTGATTGGCATGCTCTTGGCTAATGCTTATTGTAGTGATTAGGTGTTGATTTCTGCTGATCTTGGTTAATAGATGATAATAAGAGGAAATGTGCTTTGGGCTATTTTTGTCCTTTCTTTGATCTTCAGTCATTCCTTTTCAATGGTTCCTAAATAACTTTTATTTCTGTTGTCTACTCATTGTTAACTCAGCTTATATGAATTATTTTGCATTCTTAGATCTGGGTTGATCTAAAATGCAAGTAGTGAAGTTCTCATGTCTATTTCATGTTACATGACAGTTTTGTCATCATCATCATCACCACCACCAAAGACAAGCTCATTATAAAGTAGAGCATACTAACTGAGCATTCAACTACCATAGAGTCCTTGGAGAGGAGCGGCATACAAATCAAAATAATAATAATAATAATAATAATAATAATAATAATAATAATAATTAAAAAAAAAAAAAACCATTATTAAACAATTATTACAAAAGAAGTGGATTATAAAAGCCCTGTTTAGATGAGCAGAACTCCAGAAAGCAGTAATATTTTATCTACAGAATATTTCCCAAAGCAATAAATGCCAACACAACTTCATAGAGTAGTGTTTATCAATGCGATCATAATCATTACCATCCATAGAAATAATAATTGTTCATAGCTTAAAATATTAAAAATGAGTTAATATTTTTTTAAAAATATTAAAAAGAAAAATAATTTAAAATAAAAATGGAGCCGGGGTGGCGCAGCAGGTAGAGTGCTGTACTGCAGGCCACTGAAGCTGACTGTAGATCTGTAGGTCAGCGGTTCAAATCTCATCACTGGCTCAAGGTTGACTCAGCCTTCCATCCTTCCGTGGTGGGTAAAATGAGGACCAGGATTGTGGGGGCAATATGCTGGCTCTGTTAAAAAGTGCTATTGCTAACATGTTGTAAGCCACCCTGAGTCTAAGGAGAAGGGCAGCATAAAAATCGAATAAATAAATAAATAAATAAATAAATAATTAAAAAGAAGTAAAAGAAGCCAACAATAATCTCTTGGCATTTCGTGACTGCGAAAGAGATCTTGGAGTCTTGGTGGACAATCAACTAAACATGAGTCAGCAATGTGCAGCAGCAGCCAAAAAAGCCAACTCAATCCTAAGCTGCATCAACAGAGGAATACGCTCCAAGACCAGGGAAGTACTAATACCACTCTACTATGCCCTGGTCAGACCCCACCTGGAGTACTGCATCCAATTTTGGTCACCTCACTACAAAAAAGACATCGAAACTCTGGAGAAGGTGCAAAAAAGAGCAACCAAAATGATTAGGGGACTCGAAACCAAGACTTACGAAGAGAGATTGAGAGAACTGGGCATGGACAGCCTAGAAAAAAGAAGGTCTAGAGGGGACATGATAGCAGTTTACAGATACTTGAGGGGTTGCCACGGTGAGGAGGGGGTCTCTTTATTCCCCAGGGCACCAGAGGGCCGGACGAGGAACAATGGTTGGAAGCTGACCAAGGAGAGATTCAACCTGGAAATAAGGAAGAACTTCCTGACGGTCAGAGCGATCAACCAATGGAACTGCCTGCCAGGGGAGGTGGTGAACTCCCCAACTCTGGACACCTTCAAGAGGAGATTGGACTTCCATTTGGCTGGGGTGCTGTAGGGTTTCCTGCTCAGGCAGGGGGTTGGACTCGATGACCTAACGGTCCCTTTCAACTCTATTAATAAAATAAAATAAAATAAAATAAACCATAGATCACAAACCAATAAAATCCCTCCAAAGCACTCTCAAAAATGCCCAGTAGCCAAAGACAAAACATATACAACACATAATATACGGACACATCTACAAACATCAATTTCCAGTTAGAAGATATGAAGAAAACGTATAAGTTTCACAGGCCATGAAGAAGTTCAACCACAGTTTGAACTGAGAAGCTACAGTTATTTTAGGGAAAGGCAGGCAGAAAAACATTCGTAGAAACATGCATTGAATAAGTCAAAGAAAGGATCAGACAGCTTAGAACACATGCTGTACTATTTAATATTAAACAACACTATTATAAATAGCAACTAATCACCACAGTGATTACCAGAGTAAGGATGTCAATCAAAACAGTACCATCAATCAAAACATCCAGTATAGTGCTTGGGAAAAATTAGTAAAATGTTGAGGTTTGCCTGAATGTCACTACAAAGTTCTACATAAAGTAAGTTGTTTTTGTGGATATGACTTATTTATATGCAGTGCATGTGATTATATTTGAAGATGTAATCTTATCCAAATTCATTCTATCACAATTCTCATTTACATCCAGGTTAGATGAAGTAAGCATTTGAAACTAATGCTAAAGACTAACTAAAAGTCTATTCGGGATTGTAAACCTTATATATTACAATATAAGAGTATTCTTCTCTTTTAAAGATTCCTTATTGTTATAAGAATAAGTTAATGTTCAAAATGATATTTTATAGCAGAAGATTTTTATGAAGGTATCTTAAATAAGTGTTTTAAGAGTTACAGATGTACAGTGTTCCTTCAATTTTCACGAGTTCAAACTTCGCAAATAGCCTATACCACGGTTTAAAAAAAAATATTAATTAAAAAAGACTTCACGGTTTTTTTCCTATACCACGGTTTTTCTCACCCAGTGACATCATACATCATCGCCAAACTAATAATTTTTGCAAATAAATAACAAAAAAAATAATTATTGTTAATAAATAATTATGTTTATAAATATCAGGATTACTAAGTGTCTTATTCAATGGTGAGTACCAGTAATAATGGTGAGTAAATGGTTGTTAAAGGAATGGGAAATGGTAATTTAGGGGTTTAAAGTGTTAAGGGAAGGCTTGTGATACTGTCCATAGCCAAAAATGGTGTATTTACTTCCGTATCTCTACTTCGCGGAAATTCGACTTTCGCGGGCGGTCTTGGAACGCATCCCCCGCGAAAATCGAGGGAACACTGTACTTGTATGACATAATTTTCTGGCAACTAATCCTGGTTAACATGCATTGTATCAACAATACTACCATTCTTCCTGGGCTTTTATTTGGCCTCTGTCATATTTTTAAAATGCTATAGTCATTTTTCAAAGAAAATGTATCTTGATAAAGGTTCAGTCTGGATCTTCCACCATCTGGATAAATACAAAGCATAAAACATACATTTAAAGATAGAATATGAGAGTACAATTAACAGAGATATTAAAAATACAAGCTTTTGGACTACAAGATTTTGAGAAATGCTTTAGATATAAGAAGGGACAATATTTAGGTCAGTGGCTTCTAACATACAGAGATTCCAGCAACCCTACACAGCATGAAAACAGACTTCACAATGTGGGATATGTGAGACTAATGTCTAGAGACCAGCAAGAAATAAATGATAATACAACCTGAAAGAACAGATGGGGATTTACTAGAAAGAGTTTTAAATATATAAGAATAATTTAATAGTTATCTCTTGCATGTGTTGATTGGTGATAGAATTCTTGAAAGGAAGTCATTATGTACAAGAAGCTTCAAAATGCCATTTTGAAATGAAAGTGGTGAAAGCTATTTGGCCTTTTTTACTTTATAAACAAAGCCAAAATAACTCATTTAGATATATAATTTATATGAAATAATGAAAGCTGTTGTGGAATTATAGAAAATCTATAAAAATACATAATTCTAAAAGCATTTATATAATTAAACCATACTTGAATAACTTTAATAAAACATGTACATATTTTTCCATGAAACATATTCTATGATACACACTTGTACAGTTATATCACTGTATTGATTTAATTATTTTAATAAAATCTTGTTTTAAAGTACAATGTAAACTTATAATTGAAACATAAATTATCCCTAAGTGTTGAGTCATTCACATATGACAAATGTTCCATGGTATTTTTGTGTCCATGGTACTATAAAATGCAGAATTTCCATAGTAAGATGAAATAAAAATAGATATTTGGAAGCTGTACAAACTATTGCAGTTTTTATTCCTTTCCTTAAAACTTTAAGAAGCTGCATAATATAGAACCTAAATGTTAGGTACTCCAAATGAAATGATGAAAAGTCTTTAATTTCACAACATATAGACATAGTTTCAGTTGGGAAAATGTGACTATTCTTGATCAAGCTAAGTCCAAAAATTCCAGGGAATTTCTAGAAACCTGGCACTCTAAGTAATAGCCATCAATAGAAATATAGATATTAACAACATCTATATACAGTACTATGCAAAACAGAACTGTGCAGCCCAAAAAGAAACAATCCCCTCCCCTAACAAACCAGGCACTCCTCCACCAGCAGTCAGCATCCAGATCAGCGTAGCTTGTTGTGAGCCACACCGAGTTCTCGGAGAGGGGCGGCATACAAATCTAATAAATAATAATAATAATAATAATAATAATAATAATAATAATTATTATTATTATTATTATTATTATTATAGATTAATGCCAAGGTCAACATCAGATTAACAATCCAGTAAACAATACTCCAATGAAAAAAATGCCAAAGAAGCCAATAGCAAACAGCCCAATAAAAAATCTTTAAGACCACCCTCACCAATGTTGACAGGACAACCTAGTAGCATATAAAACACAGTGGCACATGGAGCCATAGCTGCCAGCCCGCGAGCCATTGCCCTAATTAATCTGCAGTGCGCATGTACGGGGTTGGCTGGCAGATTTTTGAATTGCACAGAGGCTCTGGGAAGGCATTTTCAGCCTCTGGAGGGCCTCCAAGGGGAACGGGGAAGCCATTTTTGCCCTCCTCCTTAGGCTCCAAGAATATCTCTGGAGCCTTGGTTGGGTGAAAAATGGGTCTACCAAGCCCACCCAAAGTCAAGAAACATGTGAACTGGTGAACCGTGTGTGCATGCACAGGGGGTAGAACAGCACGGGCACCACACATGCATGTGCAAGAGGCAGGGGGCCATTGAATTATGGTGGTGAGCACTTGCACAGGCACAATCGTGTACGCATGCATTCTTTTGGCACCCAAGGGGAAAAAAGGTTCGCCAACACTGATATAAACTGATAGCATAGCTGGCTGGAGAATTCTGGGAGTCAAAGTCCACAAGTCTTAAATTTGCCGAGGTTGGAAACCCCTATTCTATGCACTGAAAGGCTTCAGGAATCACAGGTATGGTGGACCAACATACCAAGGCTAGATGTTAATAGAGAAAGCAATGGAGCTTCAGATATATTGCCAAATGCAGCAAATTGATATACTAAAAGTATTTTCTACAAATTCCTAATAATGTTATTTTTAATCCATCTTTAATGAAGAGTTGCATACAATTATTTAGATAGTTTTAATGCAATTTCTGATTTTAACTACATTTTGATCTATGAAGGATAACATTATTTTGGGGGAATAAAGTTTTCAGGATTCATTTCGCCTTCTGCAAGATCAAGAGCTGGGGTGGCGCAGCAGGTAGAGTGCTGTACTGCAGGCCAATGAAGCTGACTGTAGATCTGTAGGTCAGCGGTTCAAATCTCATCACCGGCTCAAGGCTGACTCAGTCTTCCATCCTTCCGAGGTGGGTAAAATGAGGACCAGGATTGTTGGGGCAATATGCTGGCTCTGTTAAAAAGTGCTTTTGCTAACATGTTGTAAGCCGCCCTGAGTCTAAGGAGAAGGGTGGCATAAAAATCAAATGAATGAATGAATAAATAAATTGATATGTCTGCCTGTTATTATCTGTAGTAAGAGGTAAACATTAAAACATTTCATTCAATGTGTAAAAGAGACAGGAAATCTTAGGTAAATTATTGATATGCTGTGAGGCTGCAGCTGACCCAGAGTTCTTCATCTGGACATTTTTAGCTGTACCTCAGTACACCTGTGTAACACCTCTGCTGCATGAACTGGGATGGTTAACAGTAAGTTTCAAGGAGTAATAAGGTGCTGGTTGTAAATTGTAAAGGCTTTCTTAATGATACCTAGGGGTGAACAACAGGCAGTATGGAAATGAAGATACGTGTGCAGCTCCAGCTTATCGGGGGCAGTCACTTCCTGTATTACTGGTCTCAGCTCGGCTCTCTCTTTTTTCCTGTGCTGCTGCTGCTGTGTCTGCGCTCCTTGCTTTTTTCCTCTCTCTTCCTTCGTGGCCTCGGACGAACTTCCCTCTCTCTTGCCCGGCTCCCCTCCAGCCTCAAGTGGCCACCTCCTGCCTGAGGTGCAAGCAGAAGGCGTGGGTGGAAGCAGTGCTGGCAGCACCTGTTCACCTAGCTACCCAGCCTGAGGCAGGAGGTGACCCAGGAAGGAGAGTGAGGGAAACGCGAAGCAAATTGTCACCCCAGTGAGCGACATTGGTAAGGTTGTAAGTCGAGGACTTAACAGTTCACTTGAACGATGATGATCATTCAAGCCACTCCCACCTGGTCACATGGCTGGCAAGCCACCCCTACCCAGTCACATGACAATTAAGCCACACCCACAAAATAAGCCACACCCACAGTGTGGCAGTAAAAAAATTGGCTGCCCATTACTGATTATACGGTATGGTTACTCCAATGAATTGCCTTTCTCATATTGTTTTTGACCATCCATTAAAAGAGTGCATGCTCCAAGACCAGGTTCAGAGAAATACCTTCTGATGGGTGCCTGGTGGTCTGCTATCTCTGTTGCAATGCCTCCAGAATAGTATATTTCCAGAAATTCATATTGTTCTGACTCCGTCATCCTTTAAACAGGCCTTGGAGGTCTAGCACTTTTTTTAGAAGTACTGTACATGGCTGGGTTAGGAGCTACATGTTTTGAAGGGATATTTTTTAATGCTGAATGTATTAGTCCCTAACAATAGCTTTCTTTTTTTATTTTATTATATAGGATATGTGTTAACTTGTATATTACTCTAAGTTTTTATGAACTGGGCAGCCTATAAATATAATTTCAATTAAAAAAACAAGTCAGGTGGGTAGCCTTTAGGATACTGTTTCTATAGAAACAGTAATAGAAGCACCGAACCAGATGACTTCCCATTTTGTGTTGGAAAGAACTAAAGCTTAGGGCTAAATCACATGTTTCACATGCAACAGATTCTCGATTCACTTTATCAGTGTTTCCAGAAAAAAGTTGAAAAAATAGTACTTGAAAGCACAAATCATTATATATTTCCTACAGTGTCCATAATTCTTTGGTATTTATATTTCTTTAAATTGTAAAATAATTTAAAAATTGCATTTAATAACTTTTGTATGTTTTGGTTAATTATTCTGTCTCATTTTTTTGCTAAAATCTTTGGTCATGATTTGCATGGATTATCTATATGTCTCATTTTAGGTTGCTATCATATAAAATTTTAATAACTTTGTTGCCTCAAACGTGCTCTGATTTAAAGTTTATTTAGTGGAACAATGACAAGATATAAAAGAATATTAAATATTATGTCACAATTCAAAGTGTTGGTTATCACCTATAAAGCCCTTCATGTCATCGGACCAGAATATCTCCGAGACCGCCTTCTGCTGCACGAATCCCAGCGACCGGTTAGGTCCCACAGAGTCGGCCTTCAGCGGGTCCCATCAACTAAGCAATGTCGGTTGGCGGGCCCCAGGGGAAGAGTCTTCTCTGTGGCGGCTCCGACTCTCTGGAACCAGCTCCCCCCAGAGATTAGAACTGCCCCTACCCTCCTTGCCTTTCGTAAACTCCTCAAAACCCACCTTTATCGTCAGGCATGGGGGAATTGATCTCCCCCGGGCCTATATAATTTATGTATGGTATGTCTGTAGGTATGTCTGCTTAAAAATAGGTTTTTTTAAACTATTTTAAATTTTAAATTGTAAATTATTAGATTTGTCATGAACTGTTTTATTGTGTTGTGAGCTGCCCCGAGTCTACGGAAAGGGGCAGCATACAAATCAAATCAAATCAAATCAAATCAAATCAAATCAAATCAAAAAATAAATAAATAAATAAATAATCCGTCCATCCCCCCAACACACATACTTTCCATTGGCACTTGGGATACCTAAGCTATGTTAATTTCTTTTGTCCAAATGGATTCTTTTTCTTTAATGGTAGGAAAGTTTTAGCTCTGGTTTTAATATTTATTTTTCCTACCTGCATTGGAATAGCTCTGTTATGTGAAACGCTATCAGGTTTAAGATGCATACGCAACCTATAAGAAAAACATTAGGGGAAAGAATTATTATTTTCTGTATAAAAATAGTACCCTAATAATTATGTGAACTGTTCTTTAAGGATATTGAAATAAATGTAAATAAATTATAGCATTAAATAAGGCAAGCATCTGCCATGAGTCATGCTGACCAACAGAGTTGGCTATTGATAAAAAAAAATGGCTTGACTGCAGTTTCTATAGAGCTATTCTAATCCCATTAATTATATAGAAGAACAATCAGATGAATATGTTTAATGTAGAAAATATAGTATGTAAATGTAGAGACATAAATATATGGTATGTGGAAAGCAGAATATAAATAGTGTATTTATTATAACTCTAAAATAGAACTGGACTTCTGCCTTAATCCCAAAGTCTTGGGTGCTTGATTGTTTCTTAAAAAATATGTTTTCCTGTTGATATTTATGTCATTGTGTAAATTTGCTAATAAAACATTTCTTCAACAAGATATGAAGATAAACGATGTGAAGATTTGTAAATTATCACCATACAGTATATCTTTAAATTAGAAGTTTTAAGTTGAAAATGTTCTAGATCCTAAAATTGAAGAAATGGCAAGTTTATGAATGCTGCATGTTAAAATATAAAAGGGATTAGTAACATTGATTAAATATACATTTGATAGTATTAGCTACTTGTATCTGATTTATATTGATGTTGACAAAATATTCACAGAAATTCAGCTAATTGTCACTTGTATTTAGAAGCTCATTCTTTATTACTTTTTTAGTTGGCTGTTAAATTCTATTAGACAGTAATAGCTAACAGTATTTTGGAAACAACCCTAGTGGACAACCATTTAAATATGAGTCAGCAGTGTGCAGTAGCTGCCAAAAAAGCCAACACATTTATAGACTGCATGAATAGAGGGATAGACTCAAGATCACATGAAGCATTAATACCATTTTATAATGCCTTGGTAAGGCCACACTTGGAATGCTGCATCCAGTTTTGATTGCCATGATGTAAAAAAGATGTGTAGACTGTTGAAAAGGGTGCAGAGAACAGCAACAAAGATGATTAGTGGACTGAAGGCCAAAACATAGGAAGAATGGTTGCAGGAACTGAGTATGTCTAATTTGATTTAAAAAAGGACATGATAGCAGTATTCAGATATCTCAAGGGCCGCCACAAAGAAGAGGGAATCAAGCTATTCTCCAAAGCACCTGAGGGTAGAACAAGAAGCAATGGGTGGAAATTAATCAAGGAGAGAAGCAACTTAGAACTAGGGAGAAATTTCCTGACAGTTAGAACAATTAATCAATCCCGAGTCTACAGAGTCTATGGAGTTAGAACAAGTAATCAGCCCTGAGTCTACGGAGAGGGGCGGCATACAAATTTAACAAATAATAATAATCAGGGGAACAACTTGCCTCCAGAAGTTGTGAATGCTCCAACACTGGAAGTTGTTAATAAGATGTTGGATAACTATTTGTCTGAAGTGGTGTAGGGTTTCTTGCCTAAGCAGGGGTTGGACTAGAAGATCTCTAAGGAGCCTTTCAACTCTTCTATTCTATATCCAAAATGTAGATAAATTTACTATATAAATGAAAAATCATCATTCTTGAAGTGCTATTTAAGACTGAATAAGTAACTATTGAAATAGCATATGTAATATTATAACCAACCCAGTTTAACTATTATTTTGTTTGCATTCCAGAACAGACAAGAGTCAAACACTCCAAGTGATAGATTTGCACCTCTCAATGTTCTAGAGTTGACTACAAGAGGTATGGAATATAAATACTTGCTTTAATTATGTAATTGCCTTTCTTTGTTCAGAAATGTAACAGCACTTTCTGCATGGAAACATTCAGAATAAAATTATAATGTAAGCATGTTTTTGATCCAGGAATCTCATTTCATTCAACATTGACTGATACTTCTCTTCTGTATCGAGTATTATTAATTCACCCATCCCAAAATCAAGTAATCTAGTTTCATAACTTCTTAGTTGCCTCAGGTATATTTATGATATAAAAACTAGTTCAATGCAATTGACAGAAAAAGTGATTCCTAACTGTGAGGAAATGTTTTATGTGCCTCTATTTTTTTTAATTGGTTTATTGTGAAGTTGATTCATTGCTGCAGCTTATAACATAGAGTGGCATGGGATTAATTGTACTATATCACCAGTACTTACTTACTAGTAGTGTAACTCATAGGCTTATAAATTCTTCAAATATGATTGTTGGGTTCCTATATAAATAACATCCTTGGAGGGGAAAGCCATTTAATTGTATACACAGTTCACAAATAAAAACATCATTTTAGTTGTGTGTCTTGCTTTATTTTGCATTGGGGATCTTTTTTGAAACTGTTAATCAGAGGTACTATTTGACTATCAAAGAACATTCTTTATGCTTACTGTTTTATATTCCTGTTTAACAATACCCAATACAACAGTGTTATGTAATTGACATCAAAGATATTTTATACTGATAAAGCAACTGGCATGGATTATGGATAGCATTCTTTAGTATAGATTAAAAATTGAGATATTAATAATAAATAGTTTATTTTATTACTGAATCTAATATGAATACTATTGGTCCTAATTCTAAGGAACGAGATCAAGTTGCCTACAGTATCACTAAAATGTATTACTTTGATAATGGATCTTAACATACTTTACAATGCTGGATATCATTCCATATGCAGTTTAGGTACCATGCAGTAAGCCTCTCTCTTCCACTGTCCTGCCATCAAATATACATATTCTCAATATGTGAGCAATGCGATTTTAAATATTACATATCATATAAGATTAGTTGCCATGGAGAGACCATTTTTCAGGAGCTGCTAATTATGGCAACTGCATTTGTATTCTACTGTTTGTTAAACATGTCTTCCTCAAGACTTACACATGCACAAATTAGATGCAGAGTGAAAATTATTTGTTCAAAATGTTAATAAACAGTATTTTTTGCTCCCCCATATACTTTTTAAAGGTTTCTCTCTTGCTAATTTATCTCTTTCTTTCTGCTATTTTTATTATACTTTAATTGCATTTTTCATCTGATTTTGATATAGCTATATTTTAAAATCTGTTATAGTTTTCTGTATCTTTATATAATATACCATATAGTTCACCATCAGTGAACTGTTGGACAATATTACTCGGTTTGTCATGTAGATGGTTGAGTGGTTCAGGGTGGGGAATTTGTAGTGGGTGGGACATTTTAGTCTATTTTTTATTCTATTTTTTATTCTATTTTTAAATTTTATGTATGGTGAGACTGTTCTCTGGGTGTCACACGACTTTCGTTGCCAATGACAATTCATTGTTTTGACAATGACAATAAATTTATTATTATTATTATTATTATTATTATTATTATTATTATTACAAGCAGTTATACAAATTATACAGTTATATAAATTTATTATTATTATCACAAGCAGTTATACAAATTGCTAATAGTTTAAATAATTAAAAACAAAATAAAAATTGCATCAGAAATATTTCATAAGAGAAAATTTTGTCTTAAATTAAATGTGCTTAACAATTCTATTAATTTTTAAGATGTAGCACTTTATTCTTCTGGAATAATAAAGTCTCTCTTGAGACTAGTTGGTGACCATAGATGCCCAGGAAACAATGGGAGGGGGAGGGAAACAAGGGAGAATTGAAAAATGTGCCAGAAGTATTTTAATTCAATTATAAAAAAGTGAATTTTGTGTTGTTTTGTTGCAATGCATATTTGACCATTTTGGCACTGTGACTAATTAATGGATTCTTGCGCTGTTGATAACTGGGTTATATCCATGTTGATTTTTTGGCAACAATATAAAGGAGGTTTGTCACTGTTTTTATCTGGACATTTTTGTTCCTTTATCTGTTTTTGTTTTTTAGTTTAGTTACCATCTTGAGATTTCCTGATAAATTTCTGTCCAAAGCTATGCTTTTAAGCTTGCTTGTTGGTTCCATCTGTTGTAGGAAAGATAAATAATTAATATAAACTGGCATCATTAAAATTTCCAACTGACGTATATAGATATACATGCCGGAAATGATATGAATACTTCAAACCATGATAAGTTTCATGGCAATACACAGCAACTTAGGTTTTTAAGGTGTTGCCAGACTACTCAATGTAACAAAGAATCTTGCGAAGATATTGAAAATTTAAGGAACAGCTTAAAAAACAAGATTACACTTTGTTCTAAATAAGTGACTTATTTTGTCAGAAAAGTTCCATTAACAAAATAGATTTGCTTTTGCCTTCTTTTGAAACCAATATCTGTTCTGGATGCAGCGGTTTGGACAAGATTGCACTAAATACATATTGCTGTAATAATTGGGAGACAATGGGTGCTTTCACTCACTGAAAGTGCTAGCTACTTGGATACAGAAATATCCATGTGTCACTTTTATATGTAAAAGTATGTATAATTAAAAAAAAAGTAGCATCAGCCCTACCTTTTGGGGCTGTACTTTGGGTGATGGGGCTGGACATTGGAGACTGTGTTTCATGTAAGTGCCATGTCAAGTCTGTTTTTTTTGGCTTCATCAAAGCTGGGATTTCTGACAACGGTGAAGCATCTAAAAAAACCTGACAGACTCAGTCTTGAATGCTGAGTGGACATGGTCTACCCATTACTGGATGCCCCTTCATGCAACAAAGATAGGTGGCGGCAACGACCTTCACTGCCTGGAATGGGCCAAAATTGGGGTGAAGGGGGGCTGAAAATGGGATGCAGGGAGGCTGAAAATGGGATGCGAGTGGAAGTGACAATAGGTGCCAGTGGCAATGGGTGGTGGTGATCCCCATAGCCTGGAACAGCTAATAGATGATATTCTGGGAGGCCGATCCAACCGCCAATCAGCTGCTCATGCTAAATCAGGCTGTTTGCTGCAAGGAGGCAGAGTCCGAAGGGTAGGGGTTGGTGGGTGGGCAGGTCTTCAGCGACATTCGCTGTATAAGACCTCAGACATTTCCATCAACTTTTTTGGAGAGAGGTGCGTCTTATATACAGACAAATATAGTACTTACTAATTTATTTATTTATTTATTTTTAGTGGAGAAATCCATGATCAGGCGCATAGCTATTTTTCCTGTTAAGAAAGTATGCACAAATATATATATAAGAAAGCAAATGGGAATTAAATAGGTTGGCCTTTTCTCCACATTTTGGAACATATCTTTTTTTGGAGCCTTCAGAAGGCCGCATGGATTCTGAATTTCCAAGAATAACCAAGTCAGAGTTTATAAATAAATATGACCAAGTGGTTTTAGCATATAGGGATATAATTTTGTCAATTTCATATTTCATGTTAATATTTGTTGATCTCCTGATGGAATCACACACCTGTCTAAAAGTTATAATTCCAAATAGAGAGTTAAAAGCTGAAAAGTTCTATAGGTTCAGATCTTATTTTAAGCAATTACTAAGACAAGCTTGTTATATTGTTCAAAAGCAGCTGTCAGGCCTAAAATTCTTGCAAAGTTTCTTTCAAAAAGTTAGACTGTATAAAATTGCATTGATG
The DNA here is from genome assembly GCF_031021105.1 of Erythrolamprus reginae. NCBI lineage: Eukaryota > Metazoa > Chordata > Lepidosauria > Squamata > Dipsadidae > Erythrolamprus > Erythrolamprus reginae. The sequence goes on from NC_091952.1 coordinate 199,685,906, forward strand.
TGACAGCTGCTAATTTAGTGCTGTGTAGAAAGTCTTTCCAATCTCTTCACTCCTGCAAGTTTTAAAAGGTTTCTTTTTTCTTTGCATGTCATCTCTTTCCCCATTTTGTGCATATTTTCTTTAAATTATTTTTATGCACGTGTTTTGCTTTTTAGGTTTAAATGACAAGTCTTAAATACCGGACTACATTTTATGATTACAATTGTGAATGTGTTTTATTTAAATTAAATAGAATGATTGATTTGAGGATAAAGAGGGGTTTTGGGGAGGGTATAATTTTTTAAAAAATTTCTCCAACATACAGTAAAACATACATAGAATACTAAAAGTAGAGCATCAATGCTTAGAATAACAATATATAGCATTTAGGATAAAGAGTTTGTTGTAGATGCATTGTTTTTGTAAAACTAATTTACTTCGGTGACTTAAATGTGATCCAGAGACACCTTTGAAAATTGTCAAGTCAAAAATTTTAATGTGACTGAAAGAGGAATTGATTACAAATGATTTGGATAATTGTTATATAATGATAGTTATTTTTATTAAAATATGTATGGAAGGAAATTGAATACAACTTTTGAGTGCCCCTGCTCCTATATTATTCAGAGAAGGAAGGTGACCCTGACTTAGAAAACATATTGTGAACAATCTGAACAACCATTTTAAATTATTAATCAATTTATATTTAATGTAAGATATTAGTTTTAGAAAATTGTTTCCATAAAATAATAATTTGAACTTTACTGCCCAAATAAAAAATAAATCATTTTTTCTAAAGTCTGTCCAGACAGCTATCACAATTTATTTATTTTTTATTTTATTTATTCGATTTTTATGCCGCACTTCTCCTTAGACTCAGGGCGGCTTACAACATGTTAGCAATGGCACTTTTTAACAGAGCCAGCATATTGCCCCCACAATCCGGGTCCTCATTTTACCCACCTCGGAAGGATGGAAGGCTGAGTCAACCTTGAGCCGGTGATGAGATTTGAACCGCTGACCTACAGATCTACAGTCAGCTTCAGTGGCCTGCAGTACAGCACTCTACCTGCTGTGCCACCCCAGCTCAATAATTAGTACAATTATATCATTAGTACAATTATATAATTATACCAGTGATACAAATGAGTGTAATAAAGTTAATTATATAACTATGCTAATTATGTAAATTAAGACTTAACACTCATTCTCAGTTACCCAGGTCTGGGTTATTCCATAGGTGCTTTTTCAAGAAGCAACTGGACTTTATGGTTTTTGTTTGAAGACATTTTGCTTCTCACCCAGAGCTGAAGAAGCTTCTTTTATGAGAAGTGAAATGTCTTCAAAGAAAAAAACAAAAAGTCTCTTGAAAAAGCACCTTTGTGACAACAGTCATTCTGATTTAACAGACACCTTTTGTCTCAGATGTCTGCTAAATTAAAATATTATTGCCTATAAAATTTCTCAACAATCTCAATAATTCTCAGTTATCAAAAAGCAAAAAATACAATAAGAAATAATTTCATCTGTCACTAGAAAAGAGGTGTGCAGTGTGGTCGGGTGGTAGGAAAAGCAAGTAGGATGCTTGGCTGCATAGCTAGAGGTATAACAAGCAGGAAAGAGGGAGATTGCGATCTCCTTATATAGAGCGCTGGTGAGACCACATTTGGAATACTGTGTTCAGTTCTGGAGAGTTCACCTACAAAAAGATATTGACAAAATTGAACGGGTCCAAAGACGGGCTACAAGAATGGTGGAAGGTCTTAAGCATAAAACGTATCAGGAAAGACTTAATGAACTCAATCTGTATAGTCTAGAGAACAGAAGGAAAAGGGGGGACATGATCAAAACATTTAAATATGTTAAAGGGTTAAATAAAGTCCAGGAGGGAAGTGTTTTTAATAGGAAAGTGAACACAAGAACAAGGTGACACAATCTGAAGTTAGTTGGAGGAAAGATCAAAAGCAACGTGAGAAAATATTATTTTACTGAAAGAGTAGTAGATCCTTGGAACAAACTTCCAGCAGACCTGGTTGGTAAATCCACAGTAACTGAATTTAAACATGCCTGGGATAAACATATATCCATTGTAAGATAAAATACAGGAAATAGTATAAGGGCAGACTAGATGGACCATGAGGTCTTTTTCTGCCGTCAATCTTCTATGTTTCTGTATTTCTTTGTGTGATGGCTCAGTGACTTAATAACCCTGGAGATGGTTTCTTGTGTTGGGATAAGCTCCCGTCACTTACATCAGCTTCTGTCCACCTAACAATGTAACACTTTGGAGAGGAAATGAGTTGTTGCTCTGTGAAGGCCGTTGGATTCCTGCCCTCTGAACCTAGTGAGGCGGCTCTGGAGAGGGAGGGGGCCTCGGATGACCGTGAAGGAAGAGCTGCTTTTCTTTCTTTCTGGTGTGAAGCCAGCTCAATCTCTTGTGGTGCACCATGGGACGCGCACAAGTGTTTTCTACAACAGAGCTCGCAATTTGGCAGGCAAACTACTGTTCTGCAATTGCATTGTAGTCTCCTGGCTAATGTAAAAATGCAATATGGTTGTCATCATCATCATCATCATCACACCATCAGAAGGAAAGTTTGTTTTGAGAAAGAATTTCAAAGCTGGGTTAATCATGCTGAAAATATTGGTTTCTTGAATATTTGTTTCATGTTAGAATATAAAATAAAATATGCTTCATCTAAAATCACAAATGAATGTTTCCCAAATCCATTTACTTCTGTGCAGTTAAGGTTTTATTATAAGTGAAGAATCTGACTTTTTCCCCCCCATTATAACATATGGAGAAGTTCTTTGGACTGAAAACCTTCAGATGAATATCAAGATATGTACATGGAAAAACAATTCCGTGGAAGCCAATATCTTTATGATACATTAGGAAAAAAAGAGTCTAATTTTTTGAAAGTATTATTTGTGTCTACTAATGCCATGACTGCTCTGTTTTAGATATTTTAGGATTCTGATTGTACATGACATCTGATTGACAAACCAGTAATATTCTTCTATAGATTGTTGAGGCTCATACACTACCAGAGTGGCTATCTGTCATCATAAAAAGCCATATATCACCATCAGAATTAAATTATACTGATGAGATTGCTTCAGTTACAAAGTAGCAATTTTTCACGAGCTATCCGTTTTGGCAAGGAGATAGAGCATCAAGTATTTGAAGCAAATTGCTAGTGATGTATACAGAATATTCCTTATGTGCCTTGGGCCCACAAGCAACCATTAAAAGGTCACTTGATGAATTTAAAATAGGAAAATATTAATATTATGCACTTGTTTTATGAAAAATAACGCCAATATCTGTGCCATGTAACCATAAAAGTCCATAAATGTGCAATCCTAACCTAGATTTATAAAAGTGTGTGGTATGAACTAGTAATATAATTTTAAGGCAATTTCAAAGAAGTCATTTTGCAGATTTTTTCAATGATGTATATACAGTAGTATAATTTTCTCAGCTATTTTATCTAATCATTGCATAAAAGAAGAAGGTGGTGCATAGGAGCAGTTAGGAGTCAGTGGGGAATTCTTTCAGAAATACGTAAATAATGGAGTCCCCCAAGGATTAATACTAGTGCTATGGCCTTTCATCTGATTCATCATTGTTACAGAACTAGCATTGAGCAATGTGCCTACCAGGTTTGTGATTGCATCAAACTGTGGGCTGTAGTTAAAAATAAGTGAGACATGGTAGAATCTCTAAAGGATATATCTAGTCTGCAGAAACAGAAATTCAAAGTGAGTATGAGATTAGAAGTTGAAATTAATTCATCTGGCACCATAATTAACTTTAACTACAAACATCTTCCCCTTTTCATATAACTCTTAAGTTTTAAGAAGAACTACAACAAGCCAAGTTGGAACAGAAAAAGTGAAAAACAAACAAATTTGAAAAAAACTAAAATTGCAATTTAAAAAGAAAAGAGAAGGAAAATCTGTCAATTTCATTAATCATTCTTTCATAGTGGATAGTGCTGAATATTTCCATTTCTTGCAAATATTAATTTTGTAATCATGAAATAATTTAAATTTAATTTAATTTAATTTATTTAATATATAAGCCACCCAACTCCTTCTGGACTCCTTCCATTACTTCTTACTTTGTACCCATCAACCCTAAATGGAATAGTGCTGGTTTCAACTGAATATTAACCTGTAAAATCTATGTATATATTTGAGTCCAATTTTTTTTAGCTGTTTTACATATCAGCAAGCATGATGGAGTCTCCTTTCAGGTTATTCATATTACTACAAATGTATTCTTGTATAAATTGGTATTGATTGAGAAGAAATTTTGAAGTGAAATAATAAGTATTAAATAAGTATTGATCGCTTTGAAAAATGTGAAAAACATGTGTATTACTAGTATAGAACTAAATATGATATTGGCTATTTCCTATATGTTATTTGCTGTCTCATATAAAATGTTAAAACAAGAGTTTGGTTCAATAAAGAATATAGACATGATGATTGATGGTAATCATTTGTTTCTTTGTACCAGTAGAAAATCTAGAATGTTAGGAAATATTTGAGAATTGCTATTAATTGGTGTCACTTATGGAAAGTTTTATAGGATATTTTAAATCACTACATGGTCTAGTCTCATGGTTTACCTGGAAATAATGTAATATGAATTTACATTTTTTTATGAAATTGGTTTGTGGTTGCTTTCTGATAAGTTTCCTTGTTAATGTGAAGGAAGAAAAAAAATGTTTATGTGTGTGGGGGGGTATGTATATATAGTATATATATTTATATGTGTATGCACACACGTCCACATTATGAAACATTATTTGCTTTATTTTATTTTCATTTGCTAGAAATATTCAACATATTTGTAGAGTGGAGGAATGACATATTTTTGTGCATTCATTTGTGACTAGATTATTTTGATTTAGAGACATGTTTTGCTTTTGTTTCAAGAGGAACAGAAGACAAATGAAATGGTAAATTAATTTATCCCTTTAAACTTTAGCCCTGCTGTACAAATAGCAGATTGGACAAATACCTATGACAGGAAACAATCTGGTTTCTTATTAAATGAATTCTTTCTTCTAGCTGTTCTATTTCATCCATTTAGGATGGCGATATTACATATTAAAACAGCACATATTCACTAAATTGTTATATAATTGTTTCTGACTATAAATATTCAGGTTACTTTCCATCCCTTAAATCCTCATCATTAGATTTCAAGAATTCTTAATAAGTGAACTGTATTTTGTGGTTATTATTTGTAATTATTTGTACATTACAGTGATCCCTCGGTTAGCGCGGGGGTTACGTTCCAAGACCTCCCGCGCTAACCGATTTCCGCGTTATACTGGATGCGGAAGTAAAAACACCATCTGCGCATGCGCGCCCTTTGTTCCATGGCCGCACATGCGCAGAAGGTGGAGCGACGCAAGTTCGGAGGCTGGCAATGCAATGGTGATTTTTCCGGGCTCCTCGCCGCTACCCACAGGGCAGCGCTGGCGGCAATGGCAATGGCAACCCTCCCTCCTTCCCTTCTCTCCCTCCCTCCTTCCTTCCCTCCTTCCCTTCTCTGGTCGAGATTTTGGCCAATCAGCAATCAGTATGACGTCATCGGGCGGGAAAAACCGTGGTGTAGGAAAAAAAAACGCGGACTTATTTTTTAATTAATATTTTTTGAAAAACCGCGTTGCAGCGTTTCGCACTAATCGAGAACGCGCAAATCGAGGGATCACTGTAATCCTGATCTTCTAAATTCTGCTTTGTGTTTCTATTGAACAGATGCAATTCTTTCAAATGTATAATTATCAAAAGATAATGAAATTTAAGCAAACCAGTAAGGAAAAAAGATGTTGTAAAATGAAGCCTATACAATTCTATTTTTTAATTTTGGAAAAGCATGAATAGCTTCTGAATATGAATGCAACTTACTATTTTAAATGGAAAGCAGGCATTAAGTAGAGTAACAACCCAACTGCTGATGTTGATCATGGGATGGATGAATATTATAGAATGGAATCTTGCATATATGTGTGAGAGTAGGCCACTGAGCGCATGTTTAGAAACAGAAAATAATTAACAATAATCAGCATCTGGTGCACATAGTCTTTGAATGTGGAGTGTGAAGAAAAGAATAAAAAATTTGGCTGATTGCTTAGAGCTAGTTTCATCAAGATCTAATTGAAAGGATCACCGTTCATCAGAAAAACCCTTCTGCAATGTTGATCAGAAAAGTCCATCTATCTTCTCTCCCAGCAATGTCTTACAGAACCAAATGCTTTAGGATAGTGGGTTGGCCAATATATTTCACCCAAAGAATTCAGAATTTTGTGACTCTTCTCCTTTCTCCTTCCATAGAAGTTTAACGGAATTGTTCCTTAAATTCAAATTTTACCGGTAGACATTTTTGAATAGCAATTCCAATTTAAATTTGCTTTGAGAAGACTTAATTATGCTAGTATTTAAAATGCATATAACAAAACAGCCTGTTTATTCAGTGGACATATTCTGCCAACAAAAATATAAGATGTAACGGCAATTGGAAGAATTTATTCATCAAAACTGGCAATGGAAGGCCACACATTATGTGTATTTTTCCAATTTATCCCAACCCCTATAATTAGTAAAAATAATTTATCTCACTCATTTCAAAACATGACTACTGTCACATTTAATTTGCCACAATAAGAGTAGGATATATAAATAAGCTTGAATCAAGGCAACCAATCACCACAATGAGTGAAACCATTAGTTAGAGGTGTGGATTTATATGTTTCAGGCCTTGTATTATTTTTGTTTACAGTATATATCTGAATTTTTATAATCAATAAACAATGAAGCATATAGTTTATATTATTATTTCAGTTTTAAAGGTATATGAGATTATTTGGCCAAAGTGCCCACAGAAACCTCTTTGGTCATGCTGATGGATGATATCTGGCGGGCCTGGGATAGAGGTCATTTTTGATCTCTCAGCGGCCTTTGATACCATTGACCATGGCATCCTTCTGCAACGGCTGGAGGGGTTGGGAGTGGGAGGCACCGTTTTACGGTGGTTTTCCTCTTACGTATCTGGTCACTCACAGTTGGTGTTAGTGATGTGCTGCAGGGTCAGTCCTCTCCCCTATACTAGTTAACATTTATATGAAGCCACTGGGTAAGATCATCTGACGGCATGGGGTGAGGTATCATACATCTCCACCCCATGCCAATTCAGTGAAGCTCGTTGATGTGATGTGCTGGTGCCTGGAAGCTGTAAAGGTCTGGATGGGAGCCAACAGGCTCAAACTCAACCCAAACAAGACTGAGAAGCTCTGGGCATTTTTCTCTTGGAATATTCATTAGCTTTCATGTCAGAAACACCAAGGGACTTCCGGATTGAAAGGATTGGCTGGTGACATCATCATTGACTGGGGGCATATGCTTGGGGGCTCCTTTTATATTCCCATTAATGTGCCCATCAAAATGGTATTATCTATCTCATTGCAATTGCATAATTTTGAATTTCTAGGTTGCCAGGAGTTGGACTGAATGATGGGAGTTCACCCTGTCACACACCAGCACAGGTCTCAAATGTGAGCTTGCTTATCATCAACCCAGCATCCAACCACATACCTTGCAATATTTAAATATACAGTGATCCCTCGATTTGCGCGTTCTCGATTAGCGCGAAACGCTGCAACGCGGTTTTTCAAAAAATATTAATTAAAAAATAAGTCCGCGTTTTTTTTCCTACACCACGGTTTTTCCCGCCCGATGACGTCATACTGATTGCTGATTGGCCAAAATCTCGACCAGAGAAGGGAAGGAGGGAAGGAAAGAGGGAGGGAGAGAAGGGAAGGAGGGAGGGTTGCCATTGCCATTGCCGCCAGCGCTGCCCTGTGGGTAGCGGCGAGGAGCCCGGAAAAATCACCATTGCATTGCCAGCCTCCGAACTTGCGTCGCTCCACCTTCTGCGCATGTGCGGCCATGGAACAAAGGGCGCGCATGCGCAGATGGTGTTTTTACTTCCGCATCCAGTATAACGCGGAAATCGGTTAGCGCGGGAGGTCTTGGAACGTAACCCCCGCGCTAACCGAGGGATCACTGTATTGATTGATTCCCCAAATGCATTATTTTAATGTTTCCAAATGTAAAATAATGCACTTGGGGAAAAGGAATCCTATTGTATTGGCAGTTCTGTGTTAGCAAAAACTTCAGAAGAAAAGGATTTAGGGGTAGTGATTTCTGACAGTCTCAAAATGGGTGAACAGTGCAGCAAGTAGGATGCTTGGCTGCATGGCTAGAGGTATAACAAGCAGGAAGAGGGAGATTGTGATCCCGCTATATAGAGTGCTGATGAGACCACACTTGGAATACTGTGTTCAGTTCTGGAGACCTCACCTACAAAAAGATATTGACAACATTGAACGGGTCCAAAGACGGGCTACAAGAATGGTGGAAGGTCTTAAGCATAAAACGTATCAGGAAAGACTTAATGAACTAAATCTGTATAGTTTGGAGGACAGAAGAAAAAGGGGGGACTTGATTGAAACATTTAAATATGTTAAAGGGTTAAATAAGGTCCAGGAGGGGACACAATCTGAAGTTAGTTGGGGGAAAGATCAAAAGCAACGTGAGAAAATATTATTTTACTGAAAGAGTAGTAGATCCTTGGAACAAACTTCCAGCAGACGTGGTAGATAAATCCACAGTAACTGAATTTAAACATGCCTGGGATAAACATATATCCATCCTAAGATAAAATACAGGAAATAGTATAAGGGCAGACTAGATGGACCATGAGGCCTTTTTCTGCCGTCAGACTTCTATGTTTCTATGTTTCTATGATTAAGACTGCCTTGAACTTAGATGGAGATAGCAATAACACTTAAAACTGATTTACAGTGCTTTACAGCCCTCTCTAACCAGTTTACAGAGTCAGCATAATGCCCCCAACAATTTGGATCCTCATTTTATGTGCCTCCGAAGGATGGAAGGCTGAGTCAACCTGAAGCCTGGTGAGATTTGAACTGCCAAATTGCAAGCAGCCAGCAGTCAGCAGAAGGAGCCTGCAGTACTGCACTCTAACCTCAGTGCCACCATGGCTCATCCATGGCATGTCACATTAGGTTTCTAGAGAGGTATGAAACACAATCCCAAATCTCCCTGATTGATTGGAGTTATGTAGTCAGATTTCAGTTTGCTTGCATTTACACAAATATAGCTGGATGACGTCATTCCCAGATAGGAGAGAGGAAAGTAATTGCTGGAGGGAAAAATCCAAAGAGAAAAATAGTTTCCATATATTGCTTGAAATAAATATATTTACTGCTGGCTAGGAATATGCATAGCCTCTATTTTTGCATTGTTAGATTATCATGAAGATAAAAAAATTTCCTTCCATTTGACCTATCAGTCGCAGTCATTGATGAACGGTTGCAGTTTAATAGGGCACTTTTTCCTGGCACAGTTGATTCTTTTTGACAGTTGTTAGGATAAATGCCAGATAAACAAGTACAAATGTTTCATCAGCATTATTCAGACACAGAGGAAAAAGCCCCTTGGTAACACAGTGCATTTTAATAACCAGTTGTTAGCTTACAGGCCTGATAAATATGCATTCTTTATTCATTGGAGAAGAGGAGTGGCAGGATGTACAAGTACTGATTAAGAAAAGATGCCCATTTCTCTGTGTTCAGTGGCATTAATTGTAACCTTCCTTTTTAGATCTATCTGAAAGGTATAAGGGCAAATAGATGACTCTTCTGTGAAAACCCTGCAACCATTTTTAAAGTATTTTTCTCGTGCATAATTTTTCTCAGGTATCTCTAGGAAGAGTAAATTTTGGGATATAGTTTTGTACAAAACAAGAGGATTTAATATGAAAGTTTTATTTAAGACTTTAATGGTAATTTTGCTAAAGGAATATTCTGAAGTTCATACAGTTGTTTCTGTGGTTCCACAGATGAATATTATTTATTTATTTATTCATTCATTCATTCATTCATTTGTCCAATACACAAATACATAGGAAGAAAAATAGACATGTAGTAATATATATAAGGGTAAAAGTGAACTTAGAGGAGAGGATATATGAAAGAAAGAGAATATATATGATAAGTGAGAGAAAGGAAAGACAATTGGACAGGGAACAAAAGGCACACCAGTGCACTTATGTACGCCCCTTACTGGCCTCTTAGGAACCTGGAGAGGTCAATCATGGAGAGTCTACAGGGAGAAATGTTGGGGGTTAAGGGTTGACACAATTGAGTCCGGTAATGAGCTCCACACTTCGATAACTCGATTGTTGAAATCATATTTTTTACAGTCAAGTTTGGAGCGGTTCGTATAAAGTTTGAATCTGTTGCGTGCTCTTGTGTTGTTGCGGTTGAAGCTGAAGTAGTCATTGACCGGTAGGACGTTGCAGCATATGATCTTGGGGGCAATACTCAAATCGTGTTTTAGGCGCCGTAGTTCTAGGCTTTCTAGGCCCAGGATTGTTAGTTTGCAGTGATTCCAAACACGCTGTAATAATGAGATTCAGGGACCATTGATACATCACTCTAAAATCTATTGAGTCAGTAGCATTTTTAAGACAGCTATGGAAATCATTAATCAAGTCAACTAGAATTCAGAACTTAGGATATTTTTATAGTCTTTTACATACCTAAACATCACATGAATTTTCCTTATTATAAGTTTAAAGCCATATATTGGCAATTTTCATTAGGTTGGTTGTTTAATCCCAGTGTACTTTTTGTAGCCCAATGTGTGGTTTGGTCTGGGCACATGGATCCCAAAGCAAAAAGGTGTCAAATGACCTTGACCTTGAGATTCTCTCTCAGCCATTTCCAAAATCTTGCCAAGAAAATGGCATGGGTTAATTCAGGCAGTCCCAGGAGTCAACACTGACTCAAACATGCCAAAAGAATCCAAAACCCAACTTTGTAGGAAAAATCTTTCTTTCTCCCTAAGTCATTTCCCTTTATTATACTTGAGCTCTCTTGCAGTCCCAATATAAGCAAAGTGAAGTATAGTTATTAATTGAGGTTACTCTAGTTTTAATAGACAAGAAGCAGTCAATATTTAATATGGCTGGTAATCAGATACTAATCAGTGGAATGAAAACGATAATTTATCTTAGATAATTAATAGAATATGAGAGAATGTCCCCTCATGCAGAAAGTAGATTTTCTTAAGAATGAGACAATACATAAAATCTAAAGCTATGGTATCTTACATTATTAATCTGTAGTTTTATGTGCTATGCTAGAAGCTATCCTATTTGGAAATGTGAAGTTCTAGAAATCCATGTTAAAATTATTTGTAACATAGGAAAAATCATGCTTTTTATTTTTTGATGTACACAATCAGTCTTTTATTTAGATTTGTATTTTGTATGAAATGCTGTTTAAGAACTGCTTTTGTTAGACTCTAATTCAGACGCTGGACCAGAGGTCTTCAAACTTGACAACTTCAAGACTTGTGGACTTCAACTCCCAGAATTCTAAAACCAGCTATGCTGGCTAGAGAATTCTGGCAGTTGAAGTCCACAAGTCTTAAAGTTGCCAAATTTGGGGACCTCTGCTCTGGACAAAAGGTCTTCTCATGTCAATAGCAGTAACTGTGAGAGGGATCTTGGAATCCTAAAAGACAATCACTTAAACATGAGCCAGCAGTGTGTGGTAGCAACCAAAAAAACCCATGCAATCTGAGTTTGCATTAACAGAGGCATAGAATCAAGATCACCAGAGCCTACAAAACTTTTGCCAGACCCATCCTTGAATACAGTTCATCTGTCTGGAACCCATACCACATCTCGGACATCAACACCCTTGAAAATGTCCAAAGATACTTCACCAGAAGAACCATTCACTCCTCCAATCAAAACAGAATACCCTACGAAAACAGACTATCAATCCTAGGTCTTGAAAGCTTAGAACTACGATGCCTAAAACACGATCTAAGTATTGCCCACAAGATCATATGCTGCAACGTTCTACCAGCTTCAACCACAACAACACAAGAGCATGCAACAGATTCAAACTTAATATTAACCGCTCCAAACTTGACTGTAAAAAATATGACTTCAGCGACCGAGATGTCGAAGCATGGAACTCATTACCTGACTCAGTAGTGTCAACCCCTAACCCCCAACATTTTTCCTTTAGACTATCCACGATTGACCTTCCCAGGTTCCTTAGAGGTCAGTAAGGGGCGTGCATAAGTGCACCAGTGTGCCTTCCTTCCCCTGTCCAATTGTGTCTCCTTATCTCATTTATCTTTTCTTCCTTTCAAATAAGTTCACCTATACTTTTATATCTTTTCTTCTATTCTTTTCTTTATTTATATTACTACATATCTATTCTCTTCAATGTGTATTATGTGTTGGACTAAATAAATAAATAAAATAAATAAATAAATCTTTCAATTATGGAAGATTATTGTCTCAAGGTTGACAGATTGCAATCAACCAGTTTATTCAATGTTGAATCTGTGAGCAATTATGGACTTTGGTGCTGAATGCCATTCATTTTATATGAACTAGCTATTAAGTAATGAAGGTACAAATATTGCCAATGGGAAAACTTCTGCCAAAATTGCTTTTTGTCAAAATCATAGTACTGTATTGCCATAATCAGAATAAAACCTGTTTAAATGTTACTTTGTAACCTAGTTATCACCCCAGTTCTTTGAAACTGACACAATGTATCAACTTTTTCATCTGCACTAAATTGGAAAAGCTAGAAAAATTGTATTTAACAAAAGTTTCCCAGTTATTTAGGGGCATAAAACTATTAGTGAACTTCTTTTAAATGAAAATTGGGCCATGCAAAGCTATGGGTAAAGATAAAATAAATATTTTTTTCAAGAAATTATTTTTTTATTTTCATATGTAACAGCTGGAGACCCAAGCAAAATATCTGAGTTCACTATCTGTCAAGCTCTTTTATTTTATTAGGTATGTTGGACTCTTGCGTGTTTTCTGAATGTGGGTATTAGAGGTTGAAATAGCTATTGCAATGGCTTTCAGGTGGCACAGTGATTAGAATCCTGTATTACAGGCAAACTCTGCCCACAGCCTGGAGTTCGATCCTGGCGACCTCAAGATTAACTCAGTCTTCCATCCCTCTGAGATCAGTCAAATGAAGACCCAGATTGTTGGGAGCAAGATGCTGACATTATAAACTGCCCACAGTGTGCTATAAAGCAATATGGGGCAGAATGGAAATCTCAGTGCTATCGCTGTTGCTATTTCTATTGCAGCACCATGGGATAGAATCAGTTTGTGATGGATGAGAGCTTGAATATGTTTATCGAAATTGAATGTGATGGATATGCCTTAATCAGAAGGGCAAAGCATACTGACATGAAGAATTATTTCAGTTTAACTTCTTAATTATAGAAAAATTAAAGGACGAGGGACAGTTAATTACTTTGCATGAACATTATTCATACAAATGCAAATCCTGAGGATGGAAAATTTGGAGAAATAGTTAAAAGCAGTGTGTGTGTGTGAGAGAGAGAGAGAGAGAGAGAGAGATTTCATATTTTAGAGGTTACAGTGTTCCCTCGATTTTCGCGGGTTCGAACTTCGAGAATAGCCTATACCACGGTTTTTCAAAAAATATTAATTAAAAAATACTTCACGGTTCTTTTTCTATACCACAGTTTTTCCCGCCCAATGACATCATACCTCATCGCCAAACTAATAATTTTTGCAAATAAATAACAAAAAAAATAATTATTGTTAATAAATAATTATGTTTATAAATATCAGGATCACTAAGTGTCTTATTCAATGGTGAGTACCAGTAATAATGGTGAGTAAATGGTTGTTAAGGGAATGGGAAATGGTAATTTAGGGGTTCAAAATGTTAAGGGAAGGCTTGTGATACTGTCCATAACCAAAAATGGTGTATTTACTTCTGCATCTCTACTTCGCGGAAATTCAACTTTCGCGGGCAGTCTCGGAACGCATCCCCCGCGAAAATCGAGGGAACACTGTATATAGTTGCATATATCATAGCAGAGAAGTTTTTAAGGTAAGTATTGCATTGATTTTTTAAAAGAAATACTGCACACATTTTAAAAATCATCCAGAGAAGATAATAAAACTTCAGCTCTTTCAACAGACATATTATGTCAATTCCATAAACCAACCACATTTTTTTCAAGATCACACAGAATCTTGAAAAATGTCCAATTGTTTCAATCAATAGCGGGGTGGGTGGGAGAAAATCCTCTGCTTGAAGAAAATACAAAAACATATCTTCCAAATAATTCTCAAAATAGGTATAGCCCCTAATGGATAAATTAAATTATGATATGAAATACCAACAGTTACTTTATTTCTATCAAGCCAATAGCACCCTCTGGGGCAGTGTTTCCCAACCTTTTTTGAGCCGCGGCACATTATTCGTATTTTCAAAATCCTGGGGAACACTGAAAGGGGGGGGGGGCGGGCTAAAGAAAAGTTTGGACAAAAAAACCCCTCTCTCTTCCTCCCTTTCGCTCTATTTCTCCCTCTTTCTCTCTTTTCCTTCCTTCCCTTCATTCTCTCTCTCCATCCCTCTTTCTTTCTTTCTTTCTTCCTCTCTTTTTTGCTCTCTTTCTCTCTCCCTCCTTCCCTTCCTCTATGTCTTTCTCTCTCCCTTGCTCTCTCTCTGTCTCTCTTGCTATCTCTTTCTTGCTTTTTTCTCTCTCTCTTGCTCTCTCTCTCTCTTTCACTGTCTTGCTATATGTCTCTTTCTTTCTCTTTGCCTCTCTTGCTATCTCTCTTTCTCTCTATGTCTCTCTTGCTATGTCTCTCTTTCTTTCTCTTTCTCTCTCTCTCTGTGCCTCTCTTGCTAAGTCTCTCTTTTTCTCTTGCTATGTCTCTCTTTCTATTTCTTTCTCTATCTCTCTTTCTCTGCCTCTCTTGCTGTCTCTCTTTCTTGCTCTGTCTCTCTTTCTCTGCCTCTCTTGCTATGTCTCTCTTTCTCTCTTTCTCTGCCTCTTATATGTCTCTCTTTCTCTCTCTCTCTCAGCTGACTGCAAGCGGGAGCCCTGACGGCGGCAGCTGGACGTGGTGCTGGACACCGTATATGCCAGGCACGCAGCGCCAGCATGTACGACGTCCAGCAGAACGTCCAACCGCCACCGTCAGGGCTCCCACTTGCAGTCAGCTGAGAGAGAGCGAGCGAGCGATCCCTCTCGCCGCCGCCATCTCCCCCGACGGCCCCCCCCCCGCTCCCATCGGACACTTGCCGTCGACGAAAGAGGAGCTCCAGCTGGGCGGGGCGCTGCCGGTACTTCCGTCCTGGGGCTTCCGCTCGCAGCTGTCCCCCGCCTCCTGCTCGATGCCGCGGTTTTCGGCGCTCTCCTGCTGGGCCCCAAAGAAAGAAGGCGGGAAAAAGGTGCGAAGAATGGAGCTCTCCTTCTTCCTGCCTTCTTTCTTTGGGGCTCAGCAGGAGAGCGCCGAAAACCGCGGCATCGAGCAGGAGACAGCTGCGAGCGGGAGTACCGGCAGCGCCCCGCCCAGCTGAAGCTTGGCGGCACACCTGGCCATGTCTCGCGGCACACCAGTGTGCCGCGGAACACCGGTTGGGAAACGCTGCTCTGGGGAATAGAAATTGCTGGAAACAATTAATTTTTGAATAATCTAGATAAACCCACATTACACTATATTAAACTTCAAAGAATATGATTTTAAGAAAGGAGATCAATCAGAAATGTATATGAACAATAAATTTAAATAATCCACACTTTTGGACAAGTCACTTTTGTTTAGATATTAACTATAATCTAAAGTCTAGATTAAATTATGTATTTACTTTGTACAGATCTGGAATCCTGCGTCATTTATACCTTGAATGGATTGGGAATTAGGCTGAACGGTCGCTACTACTGCATACTTTATTTTTTACCAACATCCACCATTGCTATACAAGTAGACTTCAATTTAACAATCACAATTGAGCTCAAACTTTCTGTTGCTAAGTGAGACAGTTACTGAGTGAGTTTTGTCTCATTTAACAACCTTTCTTATACAGTTGTTAAGTGTATCATTGCGACTATTAAGTTCATAAAACATAAAAAATGTTAAGTGAGTGTAGTTTCTCCATTGACTGTGTTTTCCAGAAGGTTGCAAACGGTGATCACTTAACCCCAGGACACTGCAACCATCATAAATATGAACCAGGTGCCAAACATTCAAATTCTGATCATGTGACCATGGGGATGTTGCAACGGTCATGTGAACAATGGTCATAAGTCCTTTATTTGGTGCCGTAACTTCAAATGATCATTAAACCAATGGTTGTAAGTCGAGGACTACCTGTATTCATTGGGGTGGAGGAGGGAGCTGTCTGTATTGTCAGAGCCAAAAATAAGTGAAACCTATTTCACTTAAAGACGAAAATTAGCAAGATGAAAGTTAGAGAAATATTGCCAGAAACATGGGGGGAAGGGTTTTATGCTAATTAATCGTGTTTGTGTTATGCATAGGTGCATGATGCATACTGCTCAAAAAAATAAAGGGAACACTCAAATAACACATCCTAGATCTGAATGAATGAAATATTCTCAATGAATCCTTTGTTCTGTACAAAGTTGAATGTGTACAACAGCATGTGAAATTGATTGTCAATCAGTGTTGCTTCCTAAGTGGACAGTTTGATTTTACAGAAGTTTGATTTACTTGCAGTTATTATTATTATTATCATTTATTGGATTTTTATGCCACCTCTCTCCGAGGACTTACGTTGTGTTGTTTAAGTGTTCTGTTTATTTTTTTGAGCAGTGTATATCACTATCTGTGTTTATGGTTGTAAAATCATATTTAAACGAATTCTAGTGGTAATCCTGATAATGCAGGGGTAGGTTCCACTTATCTGCCCTACTGGTTCTGATCATGATGGAAATGTGTGTTTCACTTGCTTCGCTCACACACAAGCCCCCGTCACATCACACAAAAGCCCCGGAAATGACGCTCTGCACATGTGCAGAAGTCTTTGCGCATGCACAGAAGGGTTTTTTCCAAGCCGCGGTGACTAGAGGACTTGTTCAGGGGCATTGACCACCGATCATTGCTGCTGGTTCAGCAAGTGGGGGTAAATTTCTGCTACTGGTTTTAAAGAACTGGTCTGAATCGGTAGCAACCCACCACTGCTATAATGTCATTTAATGTAACATTCAGCATGAAATTATTATTTCATATGGCATAAGAGAATACTTAATGTTCAAAATGAAATTCCATACCTTCTTACAGAAGTTATTCGTTTTTTTTCTTTCCTCCCAATATCAGTCTTGTATCATTTCTTCCATTTCCTGCTGCGTATTTTATTTCCAATTTAGGTTTTTTGTATCTACAGTAAATATTTCTCTTTTCTTTGAAGTTCTGTTTAAATTCATCTTCTTTGTTATAGTATCACATTAATTTTTGATATTTAGAGATTATTCAGTTTAATTATGGAAGACAAAGTCCTCTCTTTTACAAAGAAGGTACTTCTTTAAGAAAAAGGAAAGAATTTTACAGTACTTTGTGTATGTAGCTTCTGTTTAATTTGCCATAGTCTTGACCCTCAAGGCAAAGTCCTACTTCTGTTTGCTTCAGTAAATTTCTATAAAATTTAGAGAGAGAAAAAACACACACATCAAGTAATTGCAGTCACAGAAGACTTTATGTGCAAACAATTGTTACTCTTTTCACTACCTTTATGTGTACTTTTATTTAAAATCACAGTATATTCTTAATGCAAACAAAGACCCTTATTGTTAACATATAATATGATCTATTGTACTTCTAACCATACAGCCATGAAAATTCATTTCCATCAAAACACATAGCATGCTGGACGAGGATGGCATAGTCTTTTAAAAAAAATTGAAAGTGTTGTGAAAAATAAAGAGATGTTATACAAGTACATCATTTTATTTCATAGCAGTTTGAAGGGGTGAGGATCAAAAAATAAAAATTCCTTTTAAAATGGTTTAAAAAATATAACCAAAGCAACATACTCTCTGCTAATATTTAAAAAATAAATTTTAGCAACCTGGACTTTTTCCAAAAATACAAAGACTATTAATTTTCTTTGAAGTTCAATATATTTTTCCAATAAGCAGTTGCTCTAGGAAACTAAATACTACACACACACACACACACACACACACACACACAAATTCATCCTAATGCTACCATGATACCATGGCATTCATAAAATTTGAAAAAAATATTAGAACAGGCATTATCTAGAGAGAAAAATACTAACCCACTGCAACAATATCGCCAAAAATGCTTCTAGAGTTGTTAACCTGATCCTACGCAGCTTCTGCTCTGGCAATATCACGCTACTCACCAAAGCCTACAAAACTTTTGCCAGACCCATCCTTGAATACAGTTCATCTGTCTGGAACCCATACCACATCTCGGACATAACACCCTTGAAAATGTCCAAAGATACTTCACCAGAAGAGCCCTTCACTCCTCCAGTCAAAACAGAATGCCCTACGAAAGCAGACTATCAATCCTAGGTCTAGAAAGCTTAGAACTACATTGCCTAAAACACGATCTAAGTATTGCCCACAAGATCATATGCTGCAACGTTCTACCTGTCAATGACTATTTCAGCTTCAATCGCAACAACACAAGAGCACGCAACAGATTCAAACTTAATATTAACCGCTCCAAACTTGACTGTAAAAAATATGACTTCAGCAACCGAGTTGTCGAAGCATGGAACTCATTACCTGACTCAGTAGTGTCAACCCCTAACCCCAAACATTTTTCCCTTAGACTATCCACGATTGACCTCTCCAGGCTCCTTAGAGGTCAGTAAGGGGCGTGCATAAGTGCACCAGTGTGCCTTCCGTCCCCTATCCAATTGTCTCTCCTTATCTCTTTATCTTTTCTTCCTTTCAAATATGTTCACCTATACTTTTATATCTTTTCTTCTATTCTTTTCTTTATTTATATTATTACATATCTTTCTCTTCAATGTGTATTATGTATTGGATTAAATAAACAAACAAACAAATAAATAAATAAACTACCTTAATAAGCAAAACCTTTATTTCAAATATTCCCAGTCTATGAACTAGTCTGTCCTGTGCCAATTTGATTTCCTCACCTCCCTCAGTTGTATTACAGACTACTATATTTTTGCCACTACCACTGTTTTTCCTATTTGCCTTGGGCATGTATACAACGCCAACAGACTCAGGATGTAGAACAAATTATTTATAAGTCCAACAATCCTAAACTAGCAGAGAATACCTATTTAGTAGTCTGTTTAAATAATTTAAATAAAGCTTTCTTTGATTTTTATTGGGGGGGAAAGGCAACAAAGGAAATTATTTTGGAACAAATCCAGCTGCAAAAGATGAAGAAACCTAGAATTATCCTCATTTACCTTGATCCTGAAAAGAATATCAGAAAGGAGATAAGCTTCTGTTATAATGACAGAACTTTATTATAATAATGAAATATCTACATTACAAATCATTATCCAGAATTTTTTCACATCAAAATTCAGATGGGAAATAAATTGTATATAAATAAAACACATGTCAAAAAAACTGTTCCTACCTCTTGCTTGGTCAAAACTTTGGAAATAGTGGCTCAACAACCGGTTCTTTTCTTTCTTCCCTTAAACCAGTACTTCTCAAATAGTGTGGGGGGGCATGGAGCAATGCCAGGGGGAAGGGGAGTGTTTTCCCAATTGCACACTGCTCCGAGCCTGGAAGAGAAGGTGGCAGGCACCGCAGTAGCCATGAATGGAGTGGCGAATCTGGTGCTGGACAAGGAGGAGCATCCTCTGTAGCTGGGCAAAAGCTTCAAATGGCACCCTGAATCCTCCTTTCACACCACCTGGCAAAGGCGGTGCTTATGGGCAAGTCCAGCAACCCCAAAACATTGGCTTGATTAAGCTGGCCTGGCCTTGTGTCAAAAGACAGCCCAAACCAAGGTAGCCTATGCTTGCTTATCCAAAAACAGGCACTGCTAAGTTCAGTGTGACTTACTCCCAGGCAAGTGGGTAGAGCAACCTTCCCCAACTAATAGTTTGCTTGCAGCTTATAATAAGTAAAATAATAAATACTAATGCTAAAATTCCATTGGAAAGTTGGGGGCATGCAAAATGTTTACTGGTTCCTTGGGGGTGAGGGGCATAAATAATTGAGAAGCATTGCCATTTCTATCTATTTTGTGACTGGTTCTTAATCTCCATTTTGCACTTATATATATTTAGGTAGGTTTCCGTTATTGTAAGAAAGCATACATATACCTGTGTACACATCAGTAGAGGGTTCTAAACCCAGTTCACAGAACTAGGCTGAACCGGGGGCAACACACCACTGGTACGCACGTATGTATATATTTATGTATATATGTAAGAGCTGCAGTGGTGCAGTGGTTAGAATATAGTATTGCAGTCTGCTGATTACCAGCTGCCAGCAGTTTGGCAGTTCAGGTCTCACCAGCTCAAGGTTGACTCATCCTTCTGAGGTCAGTAAAATGAGATGGCAGATTTTTGGGAGCAATATAACACTGTAAACCACTTGGAGAGAGCTGTAAAGAGGTATATAAATGCTATTGGTATATATTTATTTATTTATTTATTTATTTTATTTATTACTTGGATTTGTATGCCGCCCCTCTCCGAAGACTCGTATATATGTATATGTATATGTGTGTGTGGAGAAATGGAGAACTTGGAGCAAGTGTTTCTTATAAACTGGCATTGAAAGCAAGTAATTTCAAAAACATTCAGCTTTCTAACAGTTCAATCACATAGCATGGCAAAGAAATGACATCTAAGCTATGATTTGTCTTTGCTATTTCTTTACCATCCTGACTCACAACATGTTGACCTTTTAAAGATTTTCTTTATATCTTCTCCATGGTCATATTAAAGCAACATCAAAACACAAAGTCCATGCAAAAAAAAAAATGAAGATGAAAGAAGAGAAGAGTGAGGGATGGAGGAGGAGGCGGAAGAAAAGGAAAAGGGGAAAAATAAAAATGTGTCTCTTAATTTTGTTGGGGTGGCTTCACTGTCATGTGACTGGGTGGTAGTGGTTTGGAAATCATGTGACTAGGTGGGAGTGGCATGGTGATCAGGTGACTGGGTGGGCATGGCCAACTTGACATCACTCACGTCAAGAGTTGGGGTTAAGAAGCTTGACCTCTCCTCGCCTCACATTTTTTTGGTCTCAATACAACATGCAGAAGTTTGGGCAAAGCTGCAATGTTTTTCATCCAATAGAGCAGAGGTCAGCGTAGAAAAAAATCAGCAAAAAAATCCTAGCTATCAGTGCTCATGAACCGGTCCAAACCAGGAGGAACCCATCCCTGAAGACATCTCATATAAAACTAGGGAATTTTCTCTGTGTAAAAATACATTCTCTATCAGCTAGCAAGACAACCCAGTGCCTGTACAATTTTTTAATCCCACAGCTTGATATTTCCTGGCATCGGTTATGCTCTGTCTGAAGTATTGACAGATTAATCGGTCTTCAAAACATACGGGAGAGTTTCAGATGTCATGTAAAGGAAGAGAGGGCAAAAGGTTGTTCTTTAAATGCCTGCACATTAAAGTGCTCTTATAAAGAAGTGAAAAGGCTCTTTACAGATCTCTGGTCTTTGCATATAATAAATACACAGGGGAACAGGTTGATTGCCTGAAGCATCCATGCCATCACCCCCACTTATATAGAAGGAAGAGCTTTCCTCTCAGCACCGTTTTTTTCTCCAGCTTCACCTATCATAATACCAGATGGTGACAACACATGGTACTAACATTCCTTGTAGCAGTCATTCTCCTTGACCATCAAATTTTGTCCTGGCCCTGATTAGTCCCCTAACTGACCTAGTTTGCTTAGCCAAGGCTTCTTTCCGTTGCTTGTTTTATTGGCAGAAGGAATTGAGAAAGTGTACCTATCTAGCTCTAAATGGATGGGTAGGGGAGAGAAGTCTTGGAGGCAAAAGATAAAAATAAAAGTCTCTATTGAATGTCTGTACAAATGTATCTAGCAAAGCAGAAATTCTTTCAGTACCAGAATACACAGACAATGCTAACTGGAGGAATTAATTTTTCCCAAATAAGCAAACTGATCAAGGGATGAACGTTTTTGTAATATCAAAAATGTGGCTGATTCATAAAGTAAAATGATTGTGCAGGACAGGGGTAGGTTCACCTCTGACTTCCTTATCCCTGCCCATCCTTTTGCTCCTGCCCCTACAGCATTTTGGAACCAGGGGTGGCTGTGCATCCCCATTCTCTCCTTGGACTCACTTTGAGAGAATTTGGGAGGCCAGGAAGAGTCGTAGAACTGGAACAGTAAGGGGGGAAGTGTAGTGGAGGAGGGGGGAAGGCACGCCTGAGGAGCCACCATCGCTGTTGCTGCCCAAAGTGTCCTCTGTCCTGGTGCTTCTTGACCTCTCAGTGGCTTTCGATACCATCGACCATAGTATCCTTCTGCGCTGGCTAAAGGGATTGGGAGTGGGAGGCACTGTGCTTCAGTGGATCTCCTCCTACCTCTCCGGTCGGTCGCAGGCCGAGAAGCATTGTGGCACATACTTATGGAACTCCACCGGCCTCAAGGTCCACCGGTCTCCGGCCTGGCAGAAAGTGGAGAGCCAGCAGATGAGCATGCTGGCCGGTCTCTGAGCCTCACCAGGAAGGTAAGCTGAGTGCCAGCCAAAACACTTCCTTCCTTGTCCTGCTGTAAAAGTAAGAAAGATGTTGGGAAAGAAGATGGAAAGGAAAGGAAAGATGGATGGTAGGAAGTAGGAAGGAAGACAGACGAAGGAAGGAAGGAGGGTGGGAGGGAGGGAGGGAATGGTAAGAAGGAAGGAAGGCAGAAAAAGAAAGGAGGGAAGGAAAGAGAAAAGAAAAAGAAAGAAGGAAAGAAAGAAAGAAAGACATTACCACAGTTGAACCCCAAATTTTGGTTGCTAAGCAAGAGCATTATTAAGTGAATTTTACGACATTTACAAATTGGCCACACCCACCTGGTTACCTAACCACCAAACCATACCTACCTGAAGGGGTGGGGGTGGGGAGCAGTGAGAATAAATTTTGTAGCACCAAGACGACAGTGGACTGAAAATGTTTGGGAACCATTGAGCTAGTCCTTTGTGAGATAATAATAAGTTATAATAAGCATGGCTTTGTATGACATGTTAACTCAGCTAGTGCTCCATTTCTTAAAATCTCCATCTGATATTAAAAAAACCTCCGTCTGTAAACAAAAATATTTTCTTATGTCCTCTCTGCCAGTAATTGAAGATACAGTAGATTAAATTAATATGCAAATAATAAAATATTTTGAACTGAATCCCTGTAATTTACCATTTTAAAATACTATTAATATTTACAAGATGTTATAAATTCACAACTAGAACTTATATAGTAAAAGATGAAGTGTAATATGAGAAGATATGTGTCCTCTTGATGTGATTTAGTTCCAGACAATTTAACATAAAGTGAAATAAAAAAGTTAAGGACAATATGTTCTTATGCTTAAGGACAGGTCTCACTGAACATTTCCTGTATATTTCAAAAATTTGACTGCCAAACGTTCACTTGACTTAATTGAAAAAAAATGCATGGTTACAATTTATGTATTTATAAGAGCAACATGCCATCAAAGAGTAGTAGCCTCAAAACCTCAATCTTCTCTATCAAGTGTAACTTTTATACAAAATTAAATTTCTTCTATATTCCTTTAGAAAGAATGAAGATATGGATAAAGAACTATTTGGTGTAATCAGTTCTGGAGGCTGACATTCAGCACTCAAAACCCCAATGAGAATAGAACAATTTTTAAACAAGTCTGTTTCAGATCTGTATGTTCCAGGACAGCTAGCTGAGTGATTCTGGGGTTAATATGATGGTGAGACAGTTTTTACGGGTGATTAGGTTATATTCAATTATTACTTATCAGCCTTTTGGTGTATTTTGAGGCGTATTTATTTTGTTCATGTCATTCCAGCTTTTTCCAGCGGCCAATAAGGTCCCACAGAGTTGGCTTCTCCGGGTCCCGCCGACCAAACAATGTCGTTTGGCGGGCCCCAGAGGAAGAGCCTTCTCTGTGGCGGCCCCGGCCCTCTGGAATCAACTCTCCCCAAAGATTAGAACGGCCCCCACCCTCCTTGTCTTTCGCAAATTACTCAAGACCACCCTATATCGCCAGGCATGGGGGAACTGAGACACCTCCCCAAGGCTTTTATATTTTATGTTTTGGTATGTATGTGTTGCATAGTTTTTAATTGTTGGGGTTTTAAAAATCTTTCTCTTTTAATATTAGATTTGTTGCAATGTTATATTGTCTTTGATTATTGTTGTGAGCCGCCCCGAGTCTTCGGAGAGGGGCGGCATACAAATCTAATATATTATTATTATTATTATTATTATTATTATTATTATTATTATTATTATTATCCCATCACAGTTGTGCAATTCTGGATGTCCATTTTCATGCTCATGTTCTGTAGTCTTGTCCACTGTTCCCTGGTTACTTCTTATCATCTTTCCCTAGTTGAAGACAGAACTGGCTCATTATGAATTTCTGTCTTTTTGTTCTGCTTATGTTGTCCTCCACAACAGGTTATTTTTTGAACAAAGATTTAGCACTCTTTTAAATGTGGATTACATCACTATTCAGAAATAGATTGGCTAACAGAGAGGAGGGGTTGTACCCAGTGTCAGCATTGCTCCTCTTCTACTACATCCTGTACATATAAGACGGAGTGGCTGTGGGTTTTGCCTCCCAAGGACAATCCCATCTGTCCGTCCATTACCCTGGGGGGGGGAATTACTGACCCCCTCAGAGAGGGTCCGCAACTTGGGCGTCCTCCTCGATCCACAGCTCACATTAGAGAACCATCTTTCAGCTGTGGCGAGGGGGGCGTTTGCCCAGGTCCGCCTGGTGCACCAGTTGCGGCCCTATCTGGACCGGGACTCATTGCTCACAGTCACTCATGCCCTCATCACCTCGAGGTTCGACTACTGTAATGCTCTCTACATGGGGCTACCTTTGAAAAGTGTTCGGAAACTTCAGATCGTGCAGAATGCAGCTGCGAGAGCAGTCATGGGCCTACCCAGGTATGCCCATGTTTCACCATCACTCCGCAGTCTGCATTGGCTGCCGATCAGTTTCCGGTCACAATTCAAAGTGTTGGTTATGACCTTTAAAGCCCTTCATGGCACTGGACCAGAATATCTCCGAGACCGCCTTCTGTCGCACGAATCCCAGCGACCGATTAGGTCCCACAGAGTGGGCCTCCTCCGGGTCCCGTCAACTAAACAATGTCGGTTGGCGGGCCCCAGGGGGAGAGCCTTCTCTGTGGCGGCACCGACTCTCTGGAACCAACTCCCCCCGGAGATCAGAACTGCCCCTACTCTTCCTGCCTTCCGTAAACTCCTCAAAACCCACCTTTGCCGTAAGGCATGGGGAAACTAAACATCTTCCCCTGGGCACGTTGAATTTATATATGGTATGCTTGTGTGTGTGTATGTTAGTATAGGGGTTTTTCTTAAATTTATAATATTTTAATTAACTGGATTATGTATTGGATTGTCTTTTCACTTGTTGTGAGCCGCCCCGAGTTTTCGGAGAGGGGCGGCATACAAATCCAAATAATAAATAAAATAAATAAATAAATAAATATGTCCCACACCCTATACCCTGTTATCTATAAGTTGGCAGCTCGGTGGCTCTATAATAGGGGCATCATACTCAAGGCTCGGGGGCTGAATCCGGCCCTCAGGGTGCTTAAATCTGGCCCATTGGGATGACCTGGAAACAGCAAAGGACCAACCTACAGTGCCTCTGTCAGTGAAAATAGAGCTCGGGAGGACTCCCAAGTTCCATTTTGCTGGCAGAGGGTTGCAGGAGGCCATCCCAGCTGAAAATGGAGCTTGCAAGACTGTTTTTGCTGGCAGAGCACTCAAGCTACTACAGGCACCCCCGAACAAGTGACATCATATTGACCCTGCCTACCCTGGCCCCCCAAGGTCAAACACAATCTTGATGCAGTCTTCAATTAACTTTAGTTTGACATCCCTGCTCTGTAATCTACCATTTTAAGTGCTTACGTAAACTTGCCTCATTTCACTGCACAACATCTTATGAAGAATGATAGGACACCACCATTCAGCACCCTTGATTTGTTTGTTCATTTTACTAGCATTTTACTAGAGCCGGGGTGGCGCAGCAGGTAGAGTGCTGTACTTGCAGGCCACTGAAGCTGACTATAGATCTGTAGGTCAGCGGTTCAAATCTCATCACCGGTTCAAGGTTGACTCAGCCTTCCATCCTTCCGAGGTGGGTAAAATGAGGACCCGGATTGTGGGGGCAATATGCAGGCTCTGTTAAAAAGTGCTATTGCTAACAAGGTGTAAGTCACCCTGAATCTAAGGAGAAGGGCAGCATAAAAATCAAATGAATGAATGAATGAATGAATGAATGAATGCTAGATTCCCTTCCCATAATAGGAAACAGATTAAACATTGGCTGTATTGTATATAACAGTGGTTCACAAAATGGTTGGTACCACTCCCTGGGGGGGGATAACTTAGGGGGGCACTATGAGACAAGGAGGGTAGCAGCAGCACAACATACTTGCTTGTGCAACTGATGGACTTCCAGCAGACGTGGTAGATAAATCCACAGTAACTGAATTTAAACATGCCTGGGATAAACATATATCCATCCTAAGATAAAATACAGAAAATAGTATAAGGGCCGACTAGATGGATCATGAGGTCTTTTTCTGCCGTCAGACTTCTATGTTTCTATGGAGCACCATCAATAATTGGTCGCTATTGTGGGTGTGTTGTTTACTTGAAAAAAGCAATGTCTTTACCAGTCACTGTGTCATTCATCTCCAACATCTAGTTGCAAAAAACCTCAATGATTGCTTACACAAGTCATTGCACACTGTTATTACTACAGTGAACAAAATTAAAGTATATGCTGTCAATGATCGACTATTCCAAGAGCTCTGTGTTGAAAACGATGAAGATTTTGATTGTTTGCTGCTTCATACAGAAGTTTGTTGTCTAGCAAAAGGCAACTGTGTGAGATGCTTTTACAATCTTTTTGATGCCGATGTGGAGTTTTTTGAAGATAAGAATGCTTTGCTCAGTAATGAACTCAAAGAAATCAAGCATGACATTGCTTATTTATCAGAACTGTTTGCAAAGTTTAATGAAGTGAATTTGCAGTGGCAAGGAAATGAGGTCAATCTTATTAAGGCCAAATCTGGCATCTCTACATTTATTTCAAAGTTAACTCTATTGAAGCGCAACATAGGCTGTGAGAGCTATACCAATTGTCTGAGCTAGAAGAGAAAGGTGGTATACAAGATGATGATCTGCAAGTTTTTTGAGACCATTTGGACATGCTGCATAAAGATATGTCTGAGTGACATCAGAATCTTCTTTGGAAATTCCAGATTGGGTGATAAATCCATTTTCTGATACTAAAGGAAGGAAGGAAGATGGGGTAGTGGAGGAACAACTAATAGAGCTGCAAAATGACATGAAGCCAAAGTTTAAGAAATCATACCAAGAGTTTTGGTTACAGAAGGAAATTTCTGATCACTATCCTGCACTATGGACAATGGTTAAGACAGTGATTTTCAATCTTTTTTGAGCCGCGGCACATTTTTTACATTTTAAAATCCTGGGGCACACCACCAACCAAAAGGACACCCTAAGACACTCTCCTCTCTTTTTCCATCTGTCTCCTCCCCACCCTTGTGTGTGTATACATGCTCTTGAACCATTTCCAAAACAGGTGAGGGCTAGGGGGGTTTTCTCTCTTATTCTTTGGGTGCTTTTTATTATATGCTTTAAATCAAGAGTCACTTCTCTCTCTTTTGTTTCTCTCTCTTTCCTCTCATTCTCTGTCTCAATCATTTTCTCGTTTCTCTTTTTTCCTCCCCTTTTTTCTCATTTCTCTCTCCCTTCCTCCCCTTTTCTCTCTCTCTCTCTCTTGCTTTCTTTCTCTCTTGCTTTCTCTCTCTCTCTCTCTCTCTTGCCTTTTCTCTCTCTCACTCTTGCTTTCTCTCTGTTTCTTTCTTTTCTTTATCTCTCTTGCTTTCTCTATCACACTCTCTCTCTTTCTCTCTCTCTTGCTTTCTTTCTCTCTCTTTCTCTCTCTCTCACTCTCTCTCTCTCAGCAAAAAGTTGCGAGACCTGAACCTGAGCTTCCTTCTTCGCGGCACACCTGACCATGTTTCGCGACACACTAGTGTGCCACGGCACACTGCTTGAAAAACACTGGGTTAAGAAGCTCCTTGTTGCATTTGCAACATCATATTTGGTGGAATGTGGTTTCAACATGGCCATCCAACTTCTCTCCAAGCAAAGAAACTGACTCCAGATTACTGAACATGGTTATTTAAGACTCCTGCTAAGTGACTTAAACCAGACATTGGGAAATTGGTATCACTTTATCAAGCCCATCTATCACATTAACAATTTACTGAACAGTGAGCTAGTTGCTATTTTTTTTTTAGTTTACAAAGTTAGTAATTACTAAGGTTTTTGATAAATGACCTTCAGACTTTGAAACCCTGGTATCTCTGGATCATGTTCAACAATTTTGTTGAATTAATAAAATATTTTTAATTGGATTTTGAATAAATGCACAATTAATTGTTACAGTTTTGAACTTTACTGTTCCTATCTTCCTTAGTGGGCCATGCAAACCGCTATTCCGAACAATGCTATTTATAGAGAGGGGGAGTGGGGGCCACTGAGGAAGAGTTTGTAGCACCAAGGGTGGACTGAAAAAGTTTGGGAATCACTGGTGCATAAGGAGCAGAGACTTAGAGGCAAGTTGAAAAGAAAGAACTAGCAAAATCTTTCTGGATAAGTTCATCATTCTAGGATAGATTAGATTTTTAATATTAGATTTGTTACTGTATATTGTTTTATCACTGCTGTGAGCTGCCCCGAGTCTGCGGAGAGGGGCGGCATACAAATCTAATTAATAATAATAATAATAATAATAATAATAATAATAATAATAATAATAATAGTGATGTCAAACCTATGGCATGGGTGCCACAGGTGGCACGCAGAGCCATATCGGTTGGCACGTGAGCTGTTGCCCTAGCTCAACTCCAACATGCATGTGTGTGCCAGCCAGCTGATATTTGCCTTGCACAGAGATTCTGGGAGGGCATTTTTTGCTTCCAGAGAGCCTCTAGGGGGATTGGGAGGGCGTTTTAACCCTCCCCAGCTCCAGGGAAGCCTTTGGAGCCCAGTGAGAGTGAAACACAAGCCTACTGGGCCCACCAGAAGTTTCTAGAGGGCCTCTGGGGGGGAGAAGCTGTTTTTGTCCTCCCCAGGCATTGAATTATAGGTGTGGGCACTCACACATGGGTGATAGCGCACACCCACGTTCTTTCAGCATCTGTGGAAAAAAAAGATTTGCCATCACTGTTCTAGGATCCTTCATACAGTCACATACAATTACAAGTTCACATAGTTTAGATCTTGGTCAATGAAATAAAAGAGATTCTCCACTGCTTCTGGAAGGAGAGTCCAGGATGGGTTAACCCTCAATCCTATTGGTAGAGACTGAGTTATAAATTAATAAATTAACATGTTAATTAGGCACTGCCCCTTGCCTGCCCCCAAGGGCTCAGTTTCAAAAACTCAGTCTTTGGAGAGACACATGAGTTTATTGTGTAGAGAAAGTTTTTAAAATAAAGTTAATTAAATGTGTAAATTCTTTGACTAACCTGTTTTCTTTGTCTTTCTTGTTTTTCAGGAAATGCCAGACAGGACGGGGTCTTTGCCCTCCGTGGGCAACACCCCCATCATTTTCCCCCGGGAAACCTCTTCCCTCAGCGGGTACCGTTTTATGAAGGGGGTTTTCAGCCATGGGTCACTGGCCTCCGTGGCCAGACCCGGCTGCAGCCGAAGGTGAGGGGGTCCGTCCCCCTCACTGGGAGGCTGAAGGGGAGTCGCCCAGAGAGATCCTTCTCCCCTTAACAGAAGAGAAGCGGAGGAAAACGAGGCGGCTCAGCGAGAATTGACAGCCGACGGCCATATGTTCGGGAAAAAGACCACCCAAGCCGCTGCCGAAGCCGCCGCCGCCAAGCCGCCGCCGAAGCCGCCGCCGCCGAGCATATTGCCGGCTAATTTGATTTACGCGCGCGCGCGCGCGCTCGGGGCACGGTCCCCTATGATCGCCGGCGGACATAACTCCTTTGCACTAGGGAGGATATCGCGGCGGCTGGCCTCACTGTGGCTCGGGGACCTAAGGTTTTTCCTGACAGCCAGTTTTCTTATTGCTAAGGCAAGGGCGACGCATATTACCGCCCTATTTACTCGTGGCCGCCATTTTGAGCCAGGCAACGGTTGCACCCGTTTAGGCGGGAAACCACCCCCCCCCTCCGTCCTTTGGGCCTACATAGGCCTGTCAGTGACACATTATCGCCTGAGGGGGTGGAGCGACGAGCAAGGTCTCGTCAGCAGTAGGCAGCCATTTTTTTGCTGCACTTTGTGGAAGAGATTCGTGTATACCACATAGGCAAGCACTCGGCTGCTTCTTCTATTCATTGAATTTGATCGGTTCTGTGAGTACCATGGAGCAATTAACAGTTGGTGGGGAGCAAGCAGTCACTTCAGCCCCTCTCCCCAAGGCTAAGGACAAGGGGAAATCTAAGCCCAAGTCTTCTCAGGGCCCATCCAATTCAGCATTCAGGGAAGCTGAGAAGCGTATCCTGGCGTTAGAGCAACGTTTGGAGTCAGCCCTCCATGCTCCTTCTCTAGCCTCTGGAATGTCTCCTAGCCCTGCACCTTTACCAGGGCCATTGACTCCCAATTCTATGGCTCCAGAGGGCTTCCTACCGGGAAGGGATTGGTCCCCAGATCGCCAGGCCATCCAGCAGGCTCATCCTCCCCTGAGTGGGCCAGGTTCTGCGAATTTATCCAGGCCTCTGTGGGGTTTTTCACCCCAGGCCAAGGCCGGGCCTTCAGCTACATTCACCCCTACTGCTGCTGGACTCAGATCTCAACCTAGCACTTGGCAGGACCTGTCCCCAGCTGTCCAAGAATTGGTTAATAATGCCTATTCACAAGGCATAGCAACAGGGGTGCAGCAATGTCATCAACAGCCAGATCAACCTCAAAAACGGAATTTGTGGTCTGCACCGCCCCTTTCAGGTATGGGGTTATCAGAGGAACCATCCTGGCAGGAGGGTAGTGAAAAGGACTACGACTTCTCTGACGATGAGGCTTTACCTGAGCAACCATCTGTCCCAGGACTCTTTAAACCTGCCTTGTTTCGCACACTGTTACACAAGGCCAAACAAGCGGTGGACCTGCCGTGAATTGCAAAGCCCGCAGAGACACCCAGATCAACTACATTGCTCAAAGAACCTCAGCCTGAAACAGACCATATTCCGGCATCAGATATTTTTATTCAAAACGCAAAAAGGCCATGGCAACACCCAGCGGCGGCTCAAGGC
Organism: Erythrolamprus reginae; assembly: GCF_031021105.1. Classification (NCBI taxonomy): domain Eukaryota; kingdom Metazoa; phylum Chordata; class Lepidosauria; order Squamata; family Dipsadidae; genus Erythrolamprus; species Erythrolamprus reginae. Next base: position 199,717,344 of record NC_091952.1, read on the forward strand.
CCATCAATGCTGGAGCGCAAGCTGTATTCATTTGATGAAGAGGTTGAGAATCTTCTTCAGTTTCCCCCAATTGATCATCCAGTGGTAAATCTGGTGTCAAATGCCATGGTTCCAGCGGAATCGGGGGACAATTTGAAGCCGGAGGACAGGAAGGCAGAGATCCTTATAAGAAAGTCACATTCCATGTCCGGCTGGGCCTTTCAGGCAGCGGCCGCTGCTTCTTTTTTCAATCGAGCGTCCATCGTTTGGATTGAGGAAATGATGTCCCGCCTTGGACCAGAAGATGGCAGGATGCGGCAGGACTTAAGTAAGCTGTTGGCCGCAGCGGAGTTCTCGGCGGATGCCACTCTCCACTCTGCCAAATTTTCAGCAAGGGGGATGTCCACCAACTTGTCCTCAAGGCGCTTATTGTGGCTTAGAAGCTGGCCAGCCGACACCAAGTCGAAGTGGCGCCTGGCTTCCTCTCCCTTCCGCGGACCTGATCTGTTTGGAGAAGTTCTCGATAAGGTCCTTGTCGAGGATAAGGACAAACGGAAGGTCCTGCCCAGGTCCAACAGACGGCAGGACAGGAGGTCTACGCCTTACAACAGGAGGCAGTCCTTTCGCTGGGACAATTCTTCCGGAACAGGTCAGACCCAGAGGCCATATTCTCAGGGACGTTTCAACCAAGCCTCATCCTTTCGGAATGACCGGGCCGGCTTCCAGGACAGAACCAGAGGCTATCAGCAAGCTCGACGCCCTTTTAGAGGTGCAAGCCAGAGAGGCTTCAAGCGCCCCAAATGACTTCGACAGCAGCCAACCGCTAGGGGGGAAGCTTCGCCTCTACAGTGCCTACTGGCGTGCCACTTCCTCGGACAGGTGGGCAATAGCCACGGTGTCTGGAGGCCTACGGTTGGAGTTCCTTCAGCCCCCACCCAACCGTTTCCTCCAGTGCCCGACACCAAGGAATACAACCAAAAAGAAGGAACTGTTTCAAGAAATACAACATCTGTTGCATATTCACGCTATAGAGCCGGTTCCACAGCACGCCAGGGGGACTGGTTTCTATTCCATGATCTTCACAGTTCCAAAGTCGTCGGGAGGTTGCCGCTTGATCCTGAATTTGAAGCAATTGAATCTGTACATCCTGTACAGGAAATTCAGGATGCATTCGTTGCAAACCATCCTGGCGGCAGTTCGCCCCCAGGACCTTTTAACATCACTGGACCTGAAGGAGGCGTATCTGCATGTGCCAATTTACCCACCTCACCGAAGGTTTCTACGTTTCTGCGTCGAAGGCGTCCACTATCAGTACAAGGCCATGCCATTCGGCCTTTCATCGGCGCCAAGAACCTTCACCAAACTTTTGGACGTCCTCACGGCGAGCCTACGCGCACAATCGGTGCGCCTGATGGCCTATTTGGACGACATTGTGATCTTGTCCAAATCTCAGGCCCAGGCCCAGCAGGATCTCGCCCTGACAATGAGGACCTTGACGGAGCACGGCTTCACCATCAATGTGCCCAAGAGCCAGTTGATTCCATCTACCACGCTCCTACACCTGGGCTCCATCATCGACACGACCTCGTGTACGGTGTACCTTTCTCGAGACAGGCGGAAGAACATCGTTTCTCTCATTTCCTCCCTTCAAAGGGACAAGAAGTAGTCCATGGCCTTCTTGTCCAAGGTTCTAGGAACTCTGGTCTCCTGCATAGGGATCATTCCATGGGCCAGACACCACATCCGAGGCCTTCAATGGTTTCTACTCCCGGCACAGAAGGTCAGGACAAGCCATTCCAGTGTGCGAGTCCGCCTGCCAAGGGATGTGAAAGAATCCCTGGCATGGTGGGCCTCGCCAGCCTTGCACCGAGGGCTGTCGTTTCGCACTCACGACTTACTCACACTGACTACGGATGCCAGCTTATCGGGTTGGGGAGCGCATATCGGTCAACAATGCGCACAAGGACTATGGTCCAGGGAGGATCTCAACCCGGTGAACATCAATCTTCTAGAGCTAAGGGCACTCCAACACTTCACCCTTCTAGTACAGAACAAGCATGTATTAGTCTTGACGGACAATGTCGCGACCAAAGCCTACCTCAACCATCAGGGGGGTACCAGGTCACGACGCCTCATGCAGGAGGCTTCAGCCCTCTTCACCTGGGCCGAGAAGAATCTGCAGTCGCTATCAGCAGAGCATATCGCAGGAGTGGACAATACTCAGGCCGATTGGCTGAGCAGAACCACGCTCGACCCAACGGAATGGAAGCTGGACTCGCAACTATTCCGGATGATCACGGAGCGCTTCGGCACGCCTCTGGTGGACATGTTCGCAACGCACAACAATGCGCAACTCCCCAGATACTATACCCGCTACCCCTCGCACAAAGCGGAGGGGGTCGATGCCTTAATCTCCAGTTGGCCACAAGGTCTCCTCTATGCCTACCCGCCGACAAAGATCCTGCAAAGGGTCGTGGACAAGATTTTGCAGGAGAAGGCAGAAGTAATTCTGGTGGCCCCGTACTGGCCGCGCAGACCGTGGTTTTCGGACCTAGTGTCCTTCTCAGTCTCTCCGCCATGGAGGATTCCGGACACGAAAATATCCCTCAGCCAAGGATCAGTCCAACACCCGGAACCCCAGTGGTTCCAGTTGACCGTCTGGAGATTGAGCGGGGCAGATTGAGAGAACATAACTTGCCTGATGACATTATTTCAACAATGCAGGCAGCTAGGAGGCCATCCACCTCAAGAATATACCAGGCCACCTGGTCGGCCTTCTGTAAATTCTGTCAGGAGAACAACATGGACTTGGCGTCAGCTTCAGTGTTACAGGTATTGGGGTTCCTCCAGGCAGGTTTGAAGCGGGGTTTAGCTCCGGATACCCTCAGGAGGCAGGTCGCAGCTCTGTCAACTGTTATTAGAACGGGAGAGTTTAGGTCCTTATCTTTCCATCCTTGGATAAAGGACTTTCTTAAGGGTGCTGCGAATACTAATCCCCCAACAATTCATCGCTTCCCGTCATGGGACCTGTCGCTGGTGCTAAAGGCATTGACCGGTCCACCATTTGAACCACTAAGGTCCATAGCACTTAGGCTCCTTACTATTAAAACGGCCTTCTTGGTCGCGATTACGTCGGCTAGAAGGGTTTCGGACATATCAGCCCTCTCTATACGTCCAGATCTTTGTATATTTTACCCTGACAGACTGGTTTTAAGGCTAGATCCAACATTTATACCTAAAATCAATTCCCTGTTTCACAGGAAACAAGAGATAGTGTTACCTGACTTTTGTACTCATGGGCACCATCCGTTAGAACTCCGGTGGCACAAACTGGATGTCAGGAGAGCGGTCAAGATATATATTAGAAGGACAGAGTCATTTAGACGGTCTGAAAGGTTGTTCATCTCTTTCTCACAGACTAAATCTGGGCTTGGGGTTTCTCCCAGGTCAATCAGTCGTTGGATCCGAGAGTGTATTGCTGAGGCTTACGGAACTACCCCTCACACTCTCCCTCAAGGGATTACTGCTCATTCCACTCGCAGCGCGGCCACATCAGCAGCCTGGAGGACGCAGGCTTCGGCCGAGGACATATGCCGGGCAGCAACGTGGACTGCTCCCTCTACATTTATCCGGCATTATAAACTGGACATGTACGCCTCAGCTGAGGCTTCGTTTGGGAGAAGGGTTTTGCAGAGGGTTTGTTCTTCTACTGTTGATCCCTGAATCTGCACTCTCCCACCCTTGGACTAGAACTGGGGTATATCCCATCCTGGACTCTCCTTCCAGAAGCAGTGGAGAAGAACCGTTGTACCTACCTGAACGGTCTTCTCGATGCTCTGGAAGGAGAGTCCAGACCCGCCCAAGTAATCGTTTGATTCAAGGGACTGGGTTTGCGGTTTTTAGCTGGTTGTGTTTGATAAGGGTTCAATAAAATTGTGTTGAATTATAATGACTTCGTTTTTTGAAACTGAGCCCTTGGGGGCAGGCAAGGGGCGGTGCCTAATTAACATGTTAATTTATTAATTTATAACTCAGTCTCTACCAATAGGATTGAGGGTTAACCCATCCTGGACTCTCCTTCCAGAGCATCGAGAAGACCGTTCAGGTAGGTACAACGGTTCTTCTATACTATAACTAGCTTTATCATTCCTAGGTTGATGCACCAATTCTCTGGCTTTGGTGTCTTTTCTCGAGTCTTCGGAGAGGGGCGGCATACAAATCTAATAAACTATAACTATAATCTAATAAACTATAAACAGTCAAGCTGATTCTCCTTTGAGCTGCTTTGTATCTGAATCCTTTGAAGTGTTTTTTTCTCCTCATATTCATTATAGTGGATTTTGATGCGATGGTTTCATTTCCCCATTGGAGGGAACTCTTGCCTCATTCTTTCTCTTAGCTCCTTAGGTTCAGGTCTATAAGGGAAATGCCAGCCTGATGCTTTGTAATTCCTCCTCGGTAGCACAGAGCAATCTAGAATAAAACTGACAAAAGTGTTAATTTATCCTTCTCTTCATCATTGCACTGCAAATTACTAGGTTACTGGGAGGTGGGATGTTCTCCTTTCCTTTTCACATGGCATTAGAGAGAAAGGGTTTTTATTGCTGAAGAATTTGGGGCTGCTCTGAACAGGCATGGTTTTTTACTTCTTGGTATTTCAAGTTAGCAGAAGTACAAAGGCAATAATGGATCAATGTTTCTGAGAATTTGGAAATTGAAAGTGGTGGTAGGAAGAAAGTGCTGTGAATGGGGCAAATGGGCTTTGATAGGGCTATCTACTAGAATTTCATATTCATTTTTAAGTCTGAATTCCCATGCATATTATGTGTCTCCAAGTTTTCCTGGATTAATGTTGACTTTCTGGACTATCCATGTTGAAGTCTATTGAATACTATCTGATTTACAATCTTTGGTAGTATAGCTAGTAAAGCAATTGTTGGTTTCTTGAATATAAAATATATTGGATTCTTTCAGTAATGATTATTGAAAACAAAGTCTTGTTTCTGTCAGGAAATAAGATTTTTATGTTTTAATCGTTCATTACCTGAATATCTTTTATAGAAAGGTGAAAACATAAGAATAAAAAGATACATATCAGAATATACACTACATCTAAACAGGAGAACGTTTTGATAAACATTTATAAACAAGCCTAGTTTGGGCTGGCTTTACTGATTAAAATCATTTGATTTGGCTGAGAGATCTAATTTATTTCATATGTGCCTTTAAATCATGTCCCAGAGAATACTCCTCTGCCAATGCACAAAGCTGGCTGCAGATTCTATATTTAGATTTATGTACCACTTCACAGTACTTTACAATTCTCTCTAAGTGGTTTACACAGAGTAAGGATATTGCCCCCAACAATTCTCTACATCAATGACCTTTGCAATTACATCACAAGCAACTGTGTCCTCTTCGCCGACGATGTAAAACTCTTCAACACCACCGATAACACAACTACTCTCCAAAAAGACCTTGACGCTGTTTCTGAGTGATCTAACACATGGCAACTCCAAATCTCAACTAGCAAATGCTCTGTCCTACACGTTGGAAAGAAGAATCTGAACTCCAAATACGAACTGAATAATCAAATATGGCTTCAGGAGGTGGCTGTGTGAGGCTGGAGGGGAGCTGGGCAGGAGAGAGGGAAGCTCGTCCGGGGCCAGAAAGGAGGAAAGGGGGAAAAGCGAGGCGCGCGCAACAGCAGCAGCAGGAGGGGAAATAAAGAGCCAAGCCGAGCCTGGTAATCCAGGAACTGACTGTCCCTGGTCAGCTGGAGCTGCGCACGCAGTTTCATTTCTGCTGGTAGAACTGCGTTCCACCCTGTCCTGACTGCTGCCCACCTCTGGTCATATGTCGCTCGTTTAGAAAGCAGCTGCCTCTGAGAACCTGCCTCATTTTTTGGGTATTGATGTATTTATTGATGTATTTATTTATTTGATCGATCAATTGATTGATTGATTTATATGCCACCCCTCCCCAAAGACTCAGGCTGGCTTTACAACCTTCTATTCATAATGGATAGAGGGTTCTAAATGTATAACAAGTCTATGGTTAAACTGTTTGCTTTACAGCAGGATCCAATCTTATTTGCTTTATATTTTTTTACTTTTTAAATCACTGTTATGAAATACTATTATTGATATCAGGAGTAAGTATTGTCATAATACTGTATTAAATCTCTATAAATAAACAGGTGCTCTACAATAGTCTCCAAATGAATACAGGAGCCCTAATTAAATCTTTATAAAACCTAGCAGTTTTCTTTTCTAGAGAAAAATCTAAATGATCTGCAAGCCACAAAGACATTTGTAATCCATTATTTTAGTAATTAAATTCTAAAACACTCAAAATCATATATATTTTCTTTACATTTGGTTGGTCTGGTTTTGTATAAGCTTGGAAATCAAATAGAATCATTCCTGGTAACCATCATTTCCATAATGTTGTGCCAAGAAAACAAAATGGAGGTGACTTCAAATTCTCCAGAAACAAAACTTAACTTTATAAATCTAGCTATTAATTGTACAAATAATTACTTCCGGTCTGGTTATATGTTTACATTAATTGACAGGGTTGTCAAAAATTTTGAAAATAAGTAAATCCATTTGTTTAATGTACAGGATTAGGGTATAATTCTTGTGGGTGCTTTGCTTGTTTTTACAGAAAAAGAATGAATAAAGGCTCCTTTGTCAAATCACTACTTTTTTTCTTTATAAGCAAAAACAACTTTTAATTTTCCCTTAACTTAAACGGTTTTGCAATTTTAATAATAAGCATCATCTACGGCAGTGTTTTTCAACCAGTGTGCCGTGGCACACTAGTGTGCCGCGAGACATGGTCAGGTGTGCCGCGAAACTCAGAGAGAAAGAAAGCAAGAGAGAGAGAAAGCAAGAGAGAAAGAAAGCAAGAGAGAGAGAGAAAGAAAGCAAGAGAAAGAGAGAAAAAAAGAAAGAGAGCTAAAAAGAGAGAGAGAAAGAGAACAAGAGAGAAAGAAAGCAAGAGAGAGAGAGAAAACAAAAGAAAGAGAGATAAAGAGATAGAAAGAAAGCAAGAGAAAGAAAGCAAGAGAGTGAGAGAAAGAGAGGGAGGGAAGGAGAGAGAGAGAAAGACATAGAGGGAGGTAGGGAGGGAGAGAGAAAGAGAGCAAAAAAGAGAGGAAGGAAGAGAAAGAAAGAGGGATGGAGAGAGAGAGAAAGAAAGAGGAAGGGAGGGAGAGAAAGAGGGAAGGAGAAAGAAATAGAGTGAAGGGGAGGAAGAGAGAGAGATTTTTGTCCAAACTTTTTTTAGCCCCCCCCCCCCTCCTCCACTCAATGTGCCGCAGGGTTTCGTAAATGTAAAAAATGTGCCGCGGCTCAAAAAAGGTTGAAAATCACTGATCTACGGTATATATAACTTGGCTCTTTGAATATCATTTCAATATGCTGAATACATATCATTGTTGGGAAAAAAGATTATGATTGCATATTTCTGAAAATATATTGATTTTTTAAAAGATTAAAATAGTTATCTTACTTATTTTAATTCTTACTTATTTCATTTAAAATTTTCCAGAGCCTACAAGAAAATCCTACCTTTTGAAAACAACTAGCAGGCAAATCTTGTAGTCTTATGGTTGGAAATTTCAATTCCTTCAGCCTCTCACTGTCAGCAAAGTTCCATCTGTCAACTAACATAATTAACAATGATATTTACACTTGCATAAACAGTTTTAATTGTTCCTAAGCAAAAGCTATGCATCCCTCTATCAAAAGTATTGCAAGAGAGAAAAAGATACACATACTTTTTTTTGAATAAGTAGTTATATATCAACCCTAACCACAAATCCTTATTTTTAATTTTATTTTAAATTTCTTACATTAATTACTATTTCATCATTGGCACAGATGGTTCTTAGAATATCTCAATGTACAATATGAGTAAAATTTTCGTTTTTGGTGAATTTGATCTGCAGTTATTGCAGGTGGTACAGTCTCCTTGGAAAATGTCTAATTTTATGCTTGGCTTATTACCCATTTGAAATATTCTGTGCATATGGAGTGCTATTAGAAGCACTTCTGTGTTAGTGTGTTTTTATGCAATTATCCTACCTTGATCAAATAGATTTGCAAACAACCTAGATTGTATTGCTTCTCTTTATATTTATCCCATTTTATTTTACCATTTTGTCTTTTAAAAAAATCCATAATTGGGAGGAAATGGAAAATCTGCATAATATCTTTGTATTAGTAATGCTAAAGTTTATCAGCATGAAAGCATTCTATTAAGATAAAATCCTTAAATTTGAATCTCCCTGGTGGCAGATTTTCTCAGAAATGCACAGCACGTAATTTAATTCTATATAATATGATCATATTAATAAATAGTATAAACATAATATATAAATTGTATATTATGAAATAGTATAAACTTGTTAGAATTGAACATCAATTAGTTCAATTGGTTCTGAGAACATAGTTGAAAGTCAGAAGATTATTATACAATGAGGATTATTGGTCGTGGGCATTTAAAATACAGTGATCCCTCGAGTTTCGCGATCTCGATCTTTGCGAAACGCTATATCCCTTCCTTTCTCATCTTTCTTTCTCTCTCTCTTTCTCTATCTTGCTTCTTCCTCTCTCACACTCTCTTCCTCCCTCTCTCATCTCTTTCTTTCCTTCTCTCTCTTTCTCTATCTCTCCCCCTCTTGCTCTCGAGCGGCGGGTGGCACCCAGGGAAGGTTCCTTCGGCCGCCCAGCAGCTGATCTGCTCAGCAGCGCAGTAGCAGCGAGGAGCCGAAGATGGGGTTTCCCCTTTGTGTGGGCAACGGGGAAACCCCATCTTCAGCTCCTCGCTGCTACTGCGCTGCCGAGCAGATCAGCTGGTGGGCGGCCGAAGGAACCTTCCCTGGGTCTTCAACTCCCAGAATTCCCCGCCGCCCACGCAAAGGGGAAACCCCAATCGTGCACCGAGCGGCGGACAAGCGGTGGACAAGCGGCGGCCGGACAAGCGGCGGACAAGCGGCGGGTGGAAAAGCAGCGGGCGGAAAAGCGGCGGCCGGACAAGCGGCGGGTGGACAAGCGGCGGACAAGCGGCGGGCGGACAAGCGGTGGGCGGAAAAGCGGCAGGCGGAAAAGCGGCAGGCGGAAAAGCGGCAGGCGGAAAAGCGGCGGACAAGCGGCGGCCGGAAAAGCGGCGGCCGGAAAAGCGGCGACCAGACAAGCGGTAGACAAGCGGCGGCCGGAAAAGCAGCGGCCGGACAAGCGGCGGGCGGACAAGCGGCGGCCAGAAAAGTGGCAGGCGGACAAGCGGCGGACAAGTGGCGGGCGGAAAAGCGGCGGGCAGGCGGGCAGGCAGGCGGCTCCTCAGCTGCTGGGCGGCGGAAGGAACCTTCCCTGGGTCTTCCCAGGTGCGGAAGTAAAAACACCATCTGCGCATGCGCGGCCATGGAAAAAGGGGCGCGCATGCGCAGATGGTGTTTTTACTTCCGCACCACTACATTGCGAAAAATCGAGTATCGCGAGGGGTCTTGGAACGTAACCATCACGATACTTGAGGGATCACTGTACTTTGGTTTGCCAATAAATTGTAAATCAAACCATTAATTAATTAATTAAAATAATTAAGAATTATCCTTGGACAAATGCATATCTTTATTTAAATTTCAAGTCAACCAAATTCTTCTTTCACTCTGAGTTCTAATATTTTGGGGGGGGATGTTTAAAGAAGAATTTAATTATTAGATTAACATGCATGTTGGTTTATACTTACGTAAGAACAAGGGATAAAATGTTTTGGCTTGACTCTGCATATAGTTTGCATGTATCAGGTTAAATGTCCATTTAATCAACAATTAAAGCTGCATTCATTTTTTTAAAATACTACTTGTAGCATTTTTGCTTTGTAAATGAGATTAAATAATCTCTTAGAAAGCGAAGTACTTGTTGGAATAAAATGGGGCAATAAAAGCTGTAAGAAGGACAATATAATAACTTGCAAAAATCTGGACTTTCAATAGGTGGTGGCAAAGAGATGTAGAGATGTAGAGATTATATAATTTCAGGGGGGGTTTTAGAAAATGCCACTCTCAACAATAAATCATTGTCTCTAGACACTTAATTCATAATTCATCTCTCAAATAGTTTTGGCAGAATACTTGCTTGAAAGAAATCCGACATGATTCTGCCTAATGTAAGAGAATAGTTTCTGTCATGTTTTCAAGATTCTGTCAGTAAACCCTATAAAGTTCAAATAATTCATATAGTGTCTGTTTCCTGACCTGGTGTACACTGAAGAGCTGCCACTCCCAAATATGGTTCAGATTTCAATCTTTATTGTGGACAGTTAGAAAAAGTACGTTTATATTTCTGCGCCAGCTCAGGAAGCTCAAACTGCCCAAGGAGCTGCTGATACAGTTCTACAGAGGAATCATTGAGTCTGTCATCTGCACCTCTATAACTTTCTGGTTTGCTGCTGCAACCCAACAGGACCGACACAGACTTCAGAGGATAATCAGAACTGCAGAAAAAACAATTGCTGCCAACCTACCTTCCATTGAGGACCTGTATACTGCACGAGTCAAAAAGAGGGCGGGGAAAATATTTACTGACCCCTCACATCCTGGACACAAATTGTTTCAACTCCTACCCTCAAAACGTCGCTAGAGAGCACTGCACACCAAGACAACTAGACACAAGAACAGTTTTTTTCCCGAACACCATCACTCTACTAAACAAATAATCCCCTCAACACTGTCAGACTTTCTACTAAATCTGCACTTCTACTAGTTTTTCTCATCATTCCTTTCACCCATTTCCTCCCATGTTGACTGTATGACTGTAACTTGTTGCTTATATCCTAAGATTTTTATTAATATTGCTTCTTCATTGCTTATTTGAACCCTATGACAATCATTAAGTGTTGTACCACATGATTCTTGACAAATGTATACAGTGGTACCTCGGTTCTCGACCACAATCCATTCCAGAAGTGTGGTTGAGAACCGATTTGGTTGAGAACCGAATTAATTTATCCCATAGGAAATAATGGAAATGGATTTAATTGGTTCCCAGCCCATTGACTTGCTGGGAACCAATTAAATCTACAGTATTTCCTCTATTTCCTATGGGATAAGGATCTGAGGGAACGGGGTGAGAGGGAATGGGAGTCGGAATCCCGACACGCCCCTCCTGGCTGCCCTCTTAACAGCCTCCCAGTCTCTACCTTGTAACTGCTCCAAGCTGCAGGAAGGGTAGGGCTGGCTGCAATACCGGCAGTTTTGGGGGGCTCCTTTCCTCAGCGGTTCAGTTCGGTACCTCCAGGCAGCTGCACCAACTTTTTCCTTCCCGGCAGCGACAGCTCCGGCGGCTTACCTTCATCACATGACGTTCCTGACACTGCTCCTCCTCGTAGGGAAGCCGCCGGAGCCGCCGCCGGGAAGGAAAAAGTTGGTGCAGCTGCCTGGAGGTACCGAACTGAACCGCTGAGGAAAGGAGCCCCCCGAAGCTGCCGGTATTGTAGCCAGCCCTACCCTTCCTGCAGCTTGGAGCAGTTACAAGGTAGAGACTGGGAGGCTGTTAAGAGGGCGGCCAGGAGGGGTGTGTCGGGATTCCGACTCCCATTCCCTCTGACATCGTCCCCTCAGATCTTACATTTCGGATAGTAAACAAAATTTTCTGTTCAGTATCCGAATTTTTGTTTGGATACCGAAGCAAATTTTTGCAGAAAAATTTGTTTGAAATCCGAAATGTATGAAAACCGAGGCGTTTGAGAACCGAGGTACCACTGTATTTTATTTTATGTACGCTGAGAGCATATGCACCAAGACAAATTCCTTGTGTGTCCAATCACACTTGGCCAATAAAAATTCTATTCTATTCTATTCTATATTTCTAACTGTGTAAGAGTTGCTCAGATTTAAACTTTAAGCACTTCCTCTTTCAGAATCAACAGAGTTGAATAGCTTGGTGGCTTTGGGAGATTGGTGAGATATGTTTATCTAATTTCTCGCTCTGTCAGGAACCACCGGTTCCCTCTTGCCAGTCTCAACCATTAAAGTCCCAGAGCCACATATTCCAACTAAATTATACAGATACCCTGTCCATTAATGATGGTTTATTAAACCTTCCCTCCCTCCCTCTCTCTCTCACACACACATGTTTACAGTTATGTAAAACTGTACTATAATTTCTTACAAATGTCCTTGTGATTTTATTCCAATTACAACTGGTTTAAGAGCTGAACTCTTTTAAATATCATTTTATTAAAGTATTTAATACTGTATGTAGGGGAAATGACAAATGTAAAAAGATGTGAATTTTTAAATAGTAGTTGCAGTCTTAATTAATTATTATGCCCGAGGCATTTTTATCAATAAATAGAACGGGATTTCTGCAAAGGTGCAGGTGTTAGAAATGTATATCTGATTTTCTTTGTATCCACATGATGAAAAATAGATAATGTGTGATGAACTATGGAGAGGTTTTATACCGTTTCTAACTCAAGATAAATCCACATTTGGAATTCCACTCTTAAATTAGGGAACTATCTTCATTTATTTTTCAACCCTCACAGATAATTACGTAAAGAGAATAATTGTGATCCTTTGCAGTAGAAACCTCTGCTTTAAAGAACCAAAATAAACTCCATTGACGTTACTAAGCAAACTTTATTCAGCCATCTATTTTGGCTTCTTTCTAAATTCCATCCGTTGCTATGGTAAAGTAAGCTCCAGTGTTTTCCTCCCCTGAATCTCTAGCTAAGAAGCTTTTCTTGAGGTCTTTGTGACATATAATAGATGTACAGTACATAAATTTAGCAATGAAGAGCAAGAACACAGGAGGGGGATAGTAGAACACATTTTGTGTGTTGTAGGGGAATACGGTCTTTTAAAATACAACATATTTAAATGATTATAGGTCAACTGAAGCATTCAGAAAAACCAACCTTTTGAGAATGCATTAGGTTACTGGTGTAGGATGTGTTAGTATGATGTATATCTCAAAAGTTTATTGTGTATGGGTAGCAACTTACCTTTCTTTCTACGATAGGTCAAGTGCATTATATTGAGAATGTACAATATAAGCTTTCTTGTATATTTACATGAACCAATTGCCCTACATCAGTGTTTCCCAAAGTGTGGTACGCATACCCCCAGGGGTACGGGAAGAGTTTGGTGGGGGTACGCATTCAGAAACAGTTCTGAAAAGTTCTTGCCTTTTCCAACTTCATATTTACGGGAAGTTGCTTTTTCAGCATTTGTAGACATTAAGTTGAAAAAAGGAACAGACTACTGGATGTGGAACCGCATCTCGGATTAAAATTAACAACCAGGGCATTAAATTATGATGATTTGTCATGTCAGCACAAAAAAATTTCATTCTTCTCATTTATCCAAATAAATGTTATTTATAACATAACTTTTATTTATATTTTATTATGAATCATTTTATTTTTTTGTTTATTATTATTTTGTATATGTACCAAAAAAGAAAAAAGAAATATATTTTGATTGTTATTAAAATACATCCATTTTTTTTTACTAGGGGTACCAAGCATTACAGAAGGAGTACACATATGTCAAAAGTTTGGGAAACACTGCCCTAGATAAACATTCTAAAATGCACATTTTGAATATATGTTATAATTATATAAATTGAGCAAATTTTTAAAATTTAACATGTTAAGCAACCATTGATAGAAACTCAATACACAATAAAGAGTTCCATGTTCCCCAGCAGGATAATGGAGCATAACTCTGCCCTGTTATCCTGGATGGAACATGGAAAAGTATTTTCAAGGTATCTTAAATTCTGTAAGGCTGAAAAAGTAAATTTTTCAAGATAGAGAAGATAAATGTAGCATTGAGTTAATCTGGAAGTAATTAGATAGGAAAGTACTTAAATAAACTATGCCTGGATGTTAAAAAATGTTTCTTTTATATAAATGTCAAATTGCAAGTAGTCCCTGAGTTACAGTGCTAATTTGCACTGGAATTTCCATTGCTAAGTGATGTGGTTGTAAGGCCTGATACATGGTGTCCAGCAAACCTGGAAAACAGAGAAATCAGGGAATTATCAGGGAAATTGGTGGTTTGGGAATTAGTGAAAAAATGGAATAAATCGGGGGGGGGGGGGAACAAACTGTATTAAAATGTTTAAAAGTCAGGGGGAAATCATGTTTTAAAGAAAAACGGATCACACTGCCTGGCAGAGTCAAGCAAAAATGAGCATAACTATGGCAACCGTTATCCTCAGCTACTGATATTTCTCCACGGTTTAGCCGTTTGGTATGACGTCATCTTTGACCATGCCTTAACTATATCGCAAGTTACAGGGAAATGTCAGGGAAATAACAGGGAATTTCAAAATGCTTTCCCCCTGGACACTCTGCTAATATCGTGATCACATCACTAAATAACAGCAATCCCAGTAGTCCCCACCAGTTGTTAGGCAAGGACCCATCCTTATGAAAAACATTCCTGACTTGATCCTTCTTAGTCCAGAGTCCAATACAGTAAGGGATTGCCTTCTTCATCCAGTAACTCCCCACTCCACCTCCCCATTTCTCCCAATATCTGACTTTTGATCATCTTGCACAGCAGCATTCCTCATTGGTGTCAGCACTGGGGGTGAAATATAGGCTTGGGTTCTTCAGAAGTCTTAGCTAGTCATATCCAGGCCTCTACTTCAGCCCCAGAATCAGTGATGCTGCCATCAAGGAGTGCAACCTCAAGCCTTGCACTGTAGCTAATAATACCAGTGTCACACTTCAAACCCATTTTCCTCTTGCTCTTGACAAGGTATGCCCAGTTTCACCCAATGCAAGGCACCTGCTGGCTATGCCTGGTCTTTTTTGAAGGCCGGGTGTACCATTCTCCAAAATGCACATTCTGTTCTTCAAATAATGTGTGCTCACTATGCTTTGAAAGGCTTCTGAAGCATTATGAAGCACCATGAGAAGCACAGACATTATTTGTAGAACAATATGTACTAGTTGCAGATTAGATTTTTTTGCATCAAGAAACCTGTGAGTACAGCTAATGTAACATTAATTATATTAATGCGATTTTAAACAATTTGTTTGCTTTTTATCCAGAATGATTGTCGGTTATATTTTTATTTGCAAAATCATATTGGTAAAAGATATATATAACATCTCTCCTCAAAAATGTATACAGTATATACTTATATTTTCAAATCTCACAAATTTGATGGGAAAAGAAAAATAATTTTTGGCTACATCAGTTGAAGTAATGTTTCCTAATGTTCCTCTTTAGCGTTCTTTGACCCAACTCCATGTTCAGTACAGTATCCATCTCAAGGCTGGAGGATTGAAGGATTCAGACACTTTAAAAGAGATTCAAGTGTTACATATCAAGAGTGCTCGAGTACAGCCAGGTCCTCGGTTTAAGCAGGAAAATGGGAACTGCTGATTGGTCGAGCCATCTGACAGCTCCCTATATTAAGTTGTCAGACTGGCTTTTTGCTGAATCTTGTAAAAACAGTAGTTGGAATAAAGAGCTGTTTTATGAAGCCTGTCTCCAGTCTCTTCATTCACCTGACTTAACATCAAGGAAGACCATTGCAAAAGTCTTATAACTGGAAACAACATCATAAAAAAGTATAGGACTTTGGAATGTTTAACATTTAGATGTTCCTGAAAGTGATGACCTGTTCTTCATTATTCAAATTTACAGAATAGGCAACCAGATAACCAGACACAGATAATCCCTTCTTAAAAACTTCCAGTGTTAGAGCATTCACAACTTCTGGAGGCAAATTGTTCAACTGATTAATCACTCTGTCAAGAAATTTCTCCTTACTTCTAGGTTGTTTCTCTTCTTGACTCGCTTCCATCCATTGCTTCTTGTCCTACCCTCATGGGCTTTGGAAAATAGCTTGACTCCCTCCTCTTTGTGGCAATCTCTGAGATATTGGAACATTGTTATCATGTCACCCCCAAGTCCTTCTTTTCATTAAACTAGATATATCTAATTCCAGCAACCATTCTTTATACGGTCTAGCTTCCAGATCCCAAATCATGTTTGTTGGTCTTCTCTGCACACTTTCTAGAGTCTCAACATCTTTTTAACATCATGACGACCAAAATTGGATGCAGTATTCCAAGTTTGGCCTTACCAAGGCCTTATAAAGTGGTATTCACACTTCATGTAATCTTGATTCTATCCTTCTGTTAATGCAGTCTAGAAATTTGTTCACTTTTTCGGCAGATACAACACATTGCTGGCTCATATTTAAATGATTGTCTGCTAGAACTCCAAGATCCCTCTCACAGTTACTATTATTGAGCCAGGTACCATAGCTACCCCGGTACTTCCCTTTCCCTCAATGGGCTACATGAGAGCTGGGCCCCCATCTGTTTTCATTTGTCTTCCTGCACTGAGCAAGAGAATTGAATTCAGTGATTACTGTTGCTCTTTTCAATGCTTGCTCTTCTAAAAGTAGCCTTAGAAGGTTGTGTTTTTCTGTTCAAAATCACCCTTTCCAAATTGAATGGCTGGAAAAAGAAATAACATGAATACCTGTGATGATTCCAATCATTTTGATCAATAGGATCAGTGAGATCAATTAGAGGCAGATGAGTGGATCTGTTTTCACATATTCAGTTCAGTTATTTTTTGCCTACACGGTTGCTAGTAAAATTAGTTTAAGATTAATTTAAGATCCCTTTCCCTCTTTTTCATCTGCTCCTGAAATAAGCGTTCTTAATCTTTTAATAAATCTAACTTTTTCTTCAAATGTCATGAATGTCTATTAGCTGATAATATTAACTGATATTAACTGTGCATGCAGTACATCTATATTAGCAGCATTTTTTCTTTATAAACAGATATAAACATGTACCTCCGGAACCGCCTGCTACCGCACGAATCCCAGCGGCCGATAAAGTCCCACAGAGTTGGCCTTCTCCGGGTCCCATCGACTAGGGGTCCCAGACTTCTCTGTGGCGGCCCCGGCCCTCTGGAATCAACTCCCCCTGGAGATTAGAACTGCTCCCACCCTCCTTGTCTTCCGTAAACTACTTAAGACCCACCTATACCACCAGGCATGGGGGATTTGAGACACCTTTCCCCCAGGCTTATTATAATTTATGTTTGGTATGTATGTGCTGTTTGGTTTTTAATTATGATAGGGTTTTTAGGGTTTTTTAAGTATTAGATTTGTGCCAGTATAATATTGTTTTTATCGTTGTTGTGAGCCGCCCCGAGTCTTCAGAGAGGGGCGGCACACAAATCTAATAAATTATTATTATTATTATTATTATTATTATTATTATTATTATTATTACTTTGCTACTTAATTATTCAATGTTCTTTGCCAGGCTCCATCTAACAAGGGCTCCTATTATTTCAAATTTCCAGCAATACTTTTTTTTCTTATAGATAATTAAAAAAAATATGGAAAGTTATTTTGAGGAAATATTTTGGCTAGGAGAAACTGATTCACAGCCTCCAGATACTATTTTGTTTTTACATGTACCCTTAGGAGAGCTATTCTGTACTAGACAGTGCTCTCAATAGATCTGAACTTCAGATCACTATCAGTACTGATGTCTTCATTACTACCATGAACTGAAATAACAAAAGAGTGATCTGTGCCTCTCTCATTCATTTATTTTCTTTGCTTTATTCTTCCAAGTTACACTAATCATCCTATTCTTTCTTGCCCGACTCTTAGAAATTGTGTCTCTGTTACACTGAAATAAGTCTCTTTCCCTTTTCTGTTTAGTTTTGGGAGACTCTTTCTTGAAGAACTTGCTTAATTAGCTGTCTGCCTGAGTGACAGGAAAACTCCAAAGGAAGTACTGATTAGAAAAGAATATCTGATTGAGAGATAGCTTCAGCGTGGGATGTCTTGCTGCAGGTGCTTAAGGGGCAATTCCTATAATACATTAGTAGCAAAAACATTTGTCTTTAAATCATGAGACTTGTGATTGAATAAAGAATATTGACAAGGATTAAAGTCCTAACAGGTTTGTGATTCAGCTTATTTTCCTAAGAAACAGATGGTAGCTCCAGGTTTTTAATATCAGGTTTTATATTGTGAATCTTTAGTGAAGTAATTCAGGTTTTATATGAACAATATACGAACATATATTTATGCATCCTGTTAGTGGAGTAAAAAGCATTTGAACTTACATTTGAACTCTGCTTAGCAAACGATGGAAAGTTAAGTGGAAATACTTTTGGATAATAGCCATATTCAGAGTTATTTTTCTTAATTCTAAATGACAGATTGAACTGAACCAGAAAGCTTCTTAAGGTAATTATCTATTTGTCTTACATGAAGCATGATTTTGATCCATTCTATTACTGTAGTTTGATTTTATTAAAGGAAATCATTGCATTGTCAAGTATACTTTACCATCATCTGCTGAAGATTATAAGGGCATAATATATTAGACTTTTGTACAGATAAATAGGTACTAGAGGTAAAGAACTGTAGAAATATTCATCGATATTGTAATGGCTTAGGTTACAGAAAATTTGGAACAATAAAGCATTATTCTAGGGGATTTTTATAATTTTAAAAAGAAAATGGAAATTGAGCAATTTTATAGAATTGGTAGCTCTATAAGAAGCCAGGTGAATTCCATTTCCTGCAGTGGTAAGATTCACATTTTGTTACTACTGGTTCTGTGGGTGTGGGTTGGTGGAATGGGCATGGCGTGGCTTGGTGGGCATGGCAAGGGAAGGCTACTGCAAAATCCCCATTCCCTCCCCACTCCAGGGGAAGCTTACTGCAAAATCCCCATTTCCTCCTAATCAGCTGGGACTTCAGAGGCAGTGAATAAACGGGGGCAGGGCCAGTCAGAGGTATATTTACCGGTTCTCCAAACTATTCAAACTTTTCCCTTCCAGTTCTCCAAACTACTCAAAATTTCTGCTACTGGTTCTCCAGAACTGATCAGAACCTGTTGAAACCCACCTCTGCTGCAGTACTATGTCAGGATATTATGAGAAATTAAAATAGTGTTCTGAGGACTATTTATAGAAGACCCGAGACAAATAGTAACAATTAAGAACTATGCTGGGGAGCTATATTCTGGAAATTTCTCTGAGATCTAAATCTTCTGCAACTATTCTATTCATGTTTCTTTCCAGCTGGTCTTTGCATCTTAACCTATTAGTAAAAAATACTCTGCCTTTTTTGTTTAACTTCGCCATTCCTCTTGCAGCATAATCTAACCCAAACTTTTTAGACTATATTTTCTACAGCAGGGTTGTCAAACTGAAGGCCCGGGGGCTGAGTCTGGCCTGTGAGGTTCTTGAATCTGACCCAAACACTGGGAATAGTAAAGAACTAGCCTGCAGAGCCTCGGCCAGAAAAAAAGAGCTCGGGATGAACTCCATTTTTGCTGGCAAAAGGTTGCAGGAGGCCATCGAGCCGAAAATGCAGTCCAGGAGGTCATTTTCTCTAACAGGGCTCAGGCCACCACAGATGCTCCGACACAAATTACATCATTCTCATCATGCCCACCCATCCCAGCCCCCTGAGGTCCAACCCAACTCTGATGGGCGCTCAATGAAATTGAGTTTGACATCCCTGTTCTACAGCTTTCTAAAGGGTAGTTAAATTTCAGTATTGCAGGCAATCTCTGCCCACATCCTGGAGTTTGATTGTGACAGGGCTCAAAGCTGACTCAGTTTTCCATCCTTCCCAGATTCTGATATTGTAAACTGCCCAGAGAGTACTGTATAAAGCCATGGGGTGGTAATGTAAGTCAAAATGCTATAGCTATTGCTATATGTGTGTTGCCTATCTGGCATTTCCATATCACACCTAGATTTTCGATATATGCTTGGTATTCCCTTCAGAAATGACATAAAATCTGCTGCTTTCCTTCAATGAGACATATGCAGCTTATTATGAGTAGCATGATTGCTGTCAACAATAAATATACCCTTTAAAAAACTTTATTTGCCTTAAAATTCCATGTTCAACATTACACTGAAATCGTTTCTTTATCCCAATACTTTCACTATCTATTTTTATATTTTCAGAAGTTCAGACTTCAGTTAGTCAAGGAGCTACTCTCTTATTCAAACGTCAAGAGATCTGTTTCACTGAATATGCTGTTTCTTTGAAATTAAACAAAATAAGGCAGTACCTTATTTTGGCGAATGGTGAGATAGTCAATCAGCCTGCATGACCAATTTAATCCCCCAAATAATTACTTGTTAGTAGTTGCTTAGGAAGTCAAACTATGAAATAATTAACACATAGTATATTCTTCTTTGCTGATGAGGAAATGACTATTATGATTCATACTTCAAAAAGGCAACTCCCTGGTGCATAATTCTCATTATGAAGAGTTATTCAGACTATCATCAAATTTCAATCATAAAAATTATTTCAATGAATTAATTTTTATTACAACCCTTAGCCAGCCTGGTACAGTATAAATTATTTCATGAACAGATGTATGCATTCTTATTTATGTGTGTATGTGCAGTGATTTCTTTATAGTGACATCAACAGGGAATTGGACTAACCAGCCTGGAAGTATCAAATGTAATCTTTGTTTATAATGTGAATTAACAGTTGATGGACTCTTGAGTCAATATTTGCCTAATTCTTTTGGCAGCAGCACGTAATTTTGCCATATTGAGAATAATTTCTTGTTTCAAATCTGCTAAATATAAGTGGATATAAAATTCATTAAATCTATCTAGCTAATTCACTAAAAGGGGTGCAGATAATAATAGAATGAACAATGCAAGACAACATGACTCATTCTTTCACATGCACTCACTAAGCACAACATCTTCCTTTCAGCAGCACTAAGGAAAGAGCATTAAAGCATGCTGTGTGAATGTTCTATGTTGTTTCAAGGTCAGACATAAACATTGGGTTGGAAAGATTTGGAAACCCCATCAAAATGTTAATGTGCCACAGTTAGCTCAAATCCATTTGCTGCTCACTATGCAAAAGTTGCTGTTTTAGAATCTATTTAGAATTCTCATATACCTAGAAAATTAGACAAAAACATGAAAAACAAGTTTTCCATCTAAATTCCTATGTCAAACTGAAATATTTCAGAGTTGTCACGATAGGCAGGATCTACAGGAACAAAATACAATTTTGAGTACAAATATAAAAACTGAAAGCAAGTTCTTATTACAAACTACTTGCCAGAATAGACTTGCTTTGACATCCACCCAGCTGAACAAAAAAAATCTGACTCCTTTCCAATTGCTCAAAATTGTGGTATTGGCAAATCATTGATAAATAACAAATCTTGCTCCAAGACTTAGATCACAAATGCCTTAATTATACAAGATGCATGTCTTACAATGAAAGTATTTAAGGAAGGCTGTGGCATACCTTTGAGGAAATATCCAGAAACTCAGCCTAATCCTTCTAAGGGCCAGTGATCCATGTATATCAACTTGATATTTATAGTTATTTGTTCCACTTTTCAAATTGAAAATGAAGTAGCTTTTTAGAAGATACCATAACCTAGTTTGCAGGCTGAAGCCAGAATGTTGGGAGGTTTTGGCTTGCCAGTAATATCTTGCTAAAATTAATACTGATTTTTAAAAAAATTATAATGGTGCACAAAACCCCCAAAACTGTTCTAATCCATATGTATATGTGAGAAAATGTAATAGAAACTTCAAATACAAATCAATTTTTAATTGATTATCCAGGCAATATGGGTGTTTGTTTAATGACTATAAGAAGTTATAACAGCACTGAAAAAAGTGACTTACAAACATTTTTTACATTTCCCATTGTTGCAGCATCATAGTCACATGATCTAAATTCAGATGCTTAGCAACTGATCATGTGATTATTTTTGCGACCTTCTGACAAGCGAAGTCAATGGAGAAGCCAGACTCATGTAACAAATATAAATTGTTTCCGGACACAATTCAAAGTGTTGGTAAAGCCCTACATGACATCGGGCCAGATTACTTGTGGGACCGCCTTCTGCCGCATGAGTCCCAGCGACCGATTAGGTCCCACAGAGTTGGCCTTCTCCAGATCCCATCAGCCAGACAATGTCGCTTGGGGACAATGTCGCTTGGGTCACCTAGGGGAAGAGCCTTCTCTGTGGGGGCTCCAGCCCTCTGGAATCAGCTCCACCTGGAGATTCGCACTGCCCCCACCTTCCTTGCCTTCTGTAAGAGTTTTAAGACTCACCTATGTCACCAGGCTTGAGGCAATTAGGTCTCAGCCCCCTGGCCAACAAAATAAGATATATGTTGTATGATTGAACTGGTATGATTGTTTGTAAATATTGGATTTTTAGATTCTAATTTTAAATTTAGTTAGATTTGCTATTGTACTGTATTGTTATATTATATGCTGTTAGCCGCCCCGAGTCCTCGGAGCAGGGCAGCATACAATCTAATAAACAAACAAACAAACAAACAAACTTAACAAACTGCAGTGATTCACTTACCAACTGTGGTTAGAAAGGTCATAAAATTCACTTAACAACTGTTTCATTTAGCAGCAGAAATTTTGGACTCAGTTGTGGCCATAAGTCGAGGACTACCTTTATGTGTAAATCAGTATTATCAAAACAGTATTACCAATGAGTTGCATAATTATTAATCAAAAGTATTGGTAGATACAATAGTGCTTTGGTCTATTTGTAGTGGACTCATGTACTAAAGAGCAAGAGCAGTAGACATTCAATAATGGAAGCCTCTAGCATTATCTGAACTCTATTTCTAGATAGAGAACTAAAATATAAATTTGACATCCATATAAAATGTAGATGATTTGTTTCAGGTATTTTTAAATAAAGGACTAATCTCACATCCCTGGGAATCATGTTACTGTAAAACAAACTTCCCCTCCATCAGTATCCTGTCCTCTTCCATCTAGTCCAGGGCTGTCAAACTCGTGGCCCATGGGCCGGATACTTCACACACTGGCCACGGCCATGCTCAGTTCAGCAAAGGTGGGGGGGCAAGTCCTGATATGTCACATGATGTTGCCGTGATGACCCTAACCCCTGATCTAGTCTAACAGTTTCCATTTAAAATGCTAATTGTGATACATAAACTATTTGGCTATATTTGTATAGTCTTATTACACTCATAGTCTAGCTGCTAGAAATATGGTTTATATGTTTTAAATTGTATAATGAGGGGCAAAACAGATACAAGAGGAATAACAAAGGACCTTTTTAATGTGTAGTTCAGTAATATACTGTACTTCAAAAGCCTTAACTATCAGAAATCATATTATCATCATGGGATAGACAATGTACTTTCTCTCCAAGACACTGGTTTTAAATCAAAAAATGAAACTTGTCTGCATAGAAATGAAAGGCATAGCAGATAAGAGATCTAGAATCTAAAATGGTCTTCAGAAATGAGAACATGTTATTCTGATTTCTTACTTAAAATATAAGATAGCATTTAGAGTACAGATTTTGAGATAAAATATTTTATTAAAAGCATTTAATTTGAGTCAAAAGAGAAATAATTTATTTTCTTATCTCTGTTCTCAAAACTGAACAGCAATGACAGTTAATCAGATTTTGAGAGGTTTCATGTATTTGTTGTTAATGAAATCGTATTTATCTATTCTATTTTTTATATAAAATTGTTTACTTTGGTTTTGTAAAAGGTAGTTTTAGATTAATAATCAAATGTTGATTGTTTTCCATGCTCAGTTATACATATGGTCAGTTTTATCAGTAGTTCAGCAGAACAAAATAAATATACAGCATTGTATTCTAATATGTATTATATATATCAATACTTAAATCAGTTTAAAATTTAGCTAGATCATACTATCCAGGGTTATCTGTGGCTCATACTGTCAAATTTGAACCACAACTGGTTTCGAAAGACATACATGCCTCAAAGTATATTTAACTACTGTATTGAAATCAATCATATTTAGTACACTGGTCACAGTATATTTAAGTGGCAATAGATTGATTACATAAGTAAGTTTTGATTAAAATGGAAGATTAAAGATGAAATGCTTCAGGCTAAATACAGAAAATTATATTACACATTTAGCTGAATACTGCCCTACATTTACATAACTCACCATGAATAATATTAAGGTAATATATAAGAAAAGCCATGATGATATGTAAATTAAGACACTATCTTAAAATCATTAATGAAATATATTGAAAGATTATAACTTTAATTTTTAAAACCAATATGAGGGTTTGGCATTAAGCCTAGACAGTAAGGGGCAATGTTATCTCTGAAGAAAGCACTTTTCATAAATTGAGCACTACAAGGAAAAGTCATTATTCATGCTTCCATGAGAGACAATGACCTCAAAAAACATTCTGTAAAACATAGCAAGCTGTCAGTCTCATAGCAAGTTAAGCAGCCCCTTGAATAACCAGGCAATAAGCTGCTAATACCTTCAGAGGTCAAAATCAACTCCTTAAACTGTGCCCAGAAGACAATGCATAACTTTCAATATCAGGGTGGTATGACCTTGATCTCCTTTTCCTATACATGAGCCATGCTTGTGTTTAATGAAAGCCAAACAAAATTAATAGCGACTGATTATGTTTCTGTTTTTCCAATGCTTCTAGAAGACAATTACAGTGTTCCCTCGATTTTCGCGGGTTCAAACTTCGCGAAAAGTCTATACAACGGTTTTTCAAAAAATTAATTAAAAAATACTTCGTGTTTTTTTCCCTATACCACGTTTTTTCCCCGCCCGATGACATCATATGTCATTGCCAAACTTTTGTCCACCTTTAATAAATATTTTTTTAATAAACTTTAATAAATAACCCTGGTGAGTAATGATCTAAATGGTTGCTAAGGGAATGGGAAATTGCAATTTAGGGGTTTAAAGTGTTAAGGGAAGGCTTGTGATACTGTTCATAGCCAAAAATGGCGTATTTACTTCCGCATCTCTACTTCGCGGAAATTCGACTTTCGCGGGCGGTCTCGGAACACATCCCCCACGAAAATCGAGGGAACACTGTATACTGATTCCTTTAGATACATTTATTGTGGAGCAAAGAATGAGACCTTAACACTACCCTATTCTTTTATGGAAAGCCTGTAAAACACAATTATTATAGATTTGTGTATGATTTGTTATTTCTTGGATGCTGGGATTGTTTGTTTTCTTGTTATATTGATTGTGCTTACTTTTTAAAATAATGTAAGCCATTTAAAATATTTATTGGATTGAAACACATGTAATTTACAATAGAGGGGGGGAAAGCCTCAGGCATTATTGCCTACTATTTATATCCCTTCTATGTTTTCCCTTTTTAAAAACCATTCACCATAAAAACATTCCTTAGAGACAAAAGAATTGTATCACTGTATATTTTTATTTGTGTTGGTAGCTCTATAAAA
The DNA here is from genome assembly GCF_031021105.1 of Erythrolamprus reginae. NCBI lineage: Eukaryota > Metazoa > Chordata > Lepidosauria > Squamata > Dipsadidae > Erythrolamprus > Erythrolamprus reginae. The sequence continues at coordinate 199,742,644 of NC_091952.1, forward strand.
CTGTAAGCACTTGTTAGGATAATCTTGCACAGTGGAAATTGTTTGGATCAGATAATAGACAAGGTTAGTTGTTCATTGGAACAGAAATCCACACATTGACCTTTATAGATTACTGTTTTGATGCAAATGCATTTCATCCTTTTGCAAGTTCATTTATCTTATGATTTAAAATGAAGACTATTTTGCTAATTAAACAGCTGTTAAGTAAATGACTCAAGGAAGCATATTTGTGGCATATAACTAATTTTCAAACTTTAGAAACTTTAAAATGAAACAGAAAAGAGCAGATGCTTCTTAATAGTATCCTGAAGAGTGTTTCCAGAAAGTTGTTGAATAGCTCTTAATTTAAAGACTAAATGATACAAAGCAGGAAATTCCCAAACATAGAAATGTTATGGTTGTGATTATACCTAATCTACTTCATAATTATCTATTTTGTATAGCTCATGATTACATCATTTTGAATAATAAAAACTTCCTGGATTCAGTACATAATAATGTTCAATAACTATGGTGGTTTGCCTCATTAGCAAAGGATATTGTTTTTGATTCATTTTTTTCTCAACGAAGTAGTTTCTCCAGCGAAGTGGGAAGAGGATCAGTTTAAAATATGTTATAAATAATAATATTAAAAATACTCTGTATGATCTAACTTCCTAAATGATGTTTGTGAAAGGATCTTATGCTATTTTATTTGCTGACTCAATCTAAAATACCATAGGTTCAAGATCTACCAACTGTTCCCACTTACTCCTATATATCTCAAAATTCCATCTTTTTAACCGAACTTTTCTCAGACGAGTTCTACATGGCCCCAAATAGTTTTGGAAATTTGTAGATATACCTAATCAAACAGCTTCTGAAGCAAGACATACAAATGTAGATATGTAGATTAAAAAATAACGATGATGATCTTTAATTGCATTGGGAGTTAAGATGAGAGCAGAGTTTGTCAGAATAGAAATGTCAGTTTTACTAGCAGCCTATAATCAGACAGCTTCAAAACCCAAAAGTAAAAGGAAGAACTCCATTTATCCACAAGAAGTACAGGAAAGAAAAGCTCTTCAGTCAAGACAATAGACTCACAGTGGAGTGATATTAAGATATTGTTGATGTCTTCATTCTGGCTAAATGCTGAAACTAGTACAGCTTGACTGGGTATGTGGCACAGATGTTTCTGGATTTTTGAAAAAAACAGACGGCATGTTATTTGACTGCCAAAGTAAGTATGCTATAAAATCTATGAAATAATGCATTTTTTCCAGAGAAAACTAGATGCCATTGATGTGATTCCCAATAATATCTCAGGAGACAATTTTGTTCTTTAAAATTGTGGTGTTTGCTTACTTTTGGAGACAGATTTGATCATATGAGATTTGTTGTGATTCCGTCTGAGGCTCCTCAGGGAACGGCTGAACCTCTGCCGGCTCCATGCTCAGAGGGGGAGGAGGAGGAACAGGAGGAGGAGGAGGAGGCCCAGGCAGACGGGGAGGAGGAATATCAGGCCGAGGGAGAGGGAGAACAGCCTGAGTCCCCCGGGATGGAGCTCTCCCCAGCAAGCAGCCTGGAGTCCTTAGCTGAGGATGCACAAGCCATAATTGATCTAAGGCAGAGAAGAGCAGCCCAGCGAAGGGGACAATTAGCCAGGTATTTCCAGCACTAAGTAGGCAACAGCTGGGTTTGGGTGTGGTTCTCCCCAGAAAGGCTGAAAAGGCAGGCCCACCCTTCCTGTAATTGTGGAGTATTATCTTTGGGAGTCCTGCGATCTGGCTGTGCTCTTTGGCGTCTCTGATTCTGGCTTGTGGCCTTGAAAGCTGAAACCTTGGGGGGAGGCGTGGGTCTTATTCTCTACAGAGGTGTGTGTGCCAGCAAGAAGTTTGTTGTATTGTCTGGCCATCATGACTCTGCTGTGAAGCCTCCTAACAACCCTGTTTGTAAGAACAGTTTTGTCTCTGTGTTTGTTTTCCCAACTATAAAGTACCTTTGTTTTTACCAGCGTGTCTGGCTGCTTTTTTCAGTTGGTGTTGAAGTCTGGGGGCACCCAGACAGAACAAGATTGAGATTGCTTGAGTGACTTAGGCAAAAGAGGTTTGCTATAATTGTTTGTATCCTGACAACGGAATGTCTTCATTCCTCTGAAGCTGATGAGTATTGTAAAAACAAGTTTGGTAGTTGGCTGGATTGTACTACTGATAACTAGGGGCCTTTCAACTACTCTTTTTCTCTAGCTGTTTTTCTTAGTGGATGTATGCAAACTAAATCTGTTGACTCATAGATGACTGAGTGGAGTTTGTTTAATCTTATGCCTAACTGGGTCTATTTTGATTCAATTTAATCCCACTAGGAATGGTTGATGAATCAAATAACTTTTTATTGGTATTCCTACGACATATATTAACTTCCCTCCACTCATTGACCCAGTTAAACATGTTACAGAACAAGGTCATTGGCTGATTCATACATGACCTGAATAGTACAGAAAAGGCTTTGTTGATGGGTATCTGTTGGGAAGCCCATGATAACAGATACCTTAAGAGAGAATACAGGCTTCTTCAACACTGAGATGATAGGGGAGCATTTGAAGCAAGAAGGAACATAGCACATATCTAGTGATTTGTTGTAGATTTAGGTGAAGATGGGGACCAATTGGTCAGCACAGACTTTTAAGCAAGAAGGAGTTACCATATTTTTGATGTATAAGATGCACCTTTTTCCTCCCTAAAAGAGGCTGATAATTAGGGTGTACAGCATCTTATACTCTGAATGTAGCTTCCCCCCCAGCCCTAACTAGCTGCTAACGATGTTCCCAGCTGTTACCTTGCAGGCTCTTTCATTGTTTCGCTCTATAAAGAATGTTTTCCAAGTCCTAAGTCTTTGCAGAGTTTTTTTCCATTGCTCTATTTGCTCTAACTGTTTCTTTCCAGGTGCTAATTATGTTCCCAGCTCTTACTAGGTTGCAAGCTCTTTCATTATTACTCTCTCAGAATAAAGGGTTTTTTAAGCCTTAACCAGGAGATAAAATAATGTGCTGAAGGTGACCAGACTAAGGATGCTAGCCTGATGAATACCTTGTAAAGCAGATTCTTTTCCCTATTTTCCTCCCCAAAAAGTAAGGTGCGTCTTATACTCCAAAAATATGTTATCTTGTCTGGGCCTGGTGATTTGGCTTCTTTCTTTGAAATAGATCTTGCACTTCCCTTTCTGTGACCACAAGGGGTTGCAAACTCTATGGGATGAGGTCAGTTGTAGGAGGTTTGCCTGTTGTTGGTGTGTCTAGGATGGAGGATGTGGAGATAGGTTGCTGTAGTTTCCTTTCAAACCTGTAGCAGAACACATTCAGGTCATTTGCCAGTTCCTGATTTCCTTCAGCTTGGGAAAGAGATTTTCTGTAAGTGGTGATGTTTTTAAGAGTTTTCCACATGTTTGCTGGTTCATTGATTCCTTAGCTTTTGATAGTAGCTTATTTTTGATGCTCTGATCTCCCCTGTTAATACATTTCTGTCCTGATTGTGCAGCATTCTATCACCTTCTCCGTAGGCTTCCTCTTTGGAATGACGTAGCTGCTTATGTTTAGCTGTGAACTAAGGTTTATTGTTACTGTATATTTGCAAGTTCCTGGTCAGTACACATGGGTGTTCACAGAAGCTAATGTATGATGTTACAGTATCTGTGAGCTCATCCAGGTCTGCAGAGGTATTTTCAGAAATATTCCAATCTGTGCAGTCAAAGCAAACCTGTAGCTTTAACTTTGGCCCTTCAACCCAAGTCATCACTGATTTAATTGTTGGTTTTGTGGCTTTAAATCTATGTCTGTAAGCAGGTGCAAGGTGAATCATGGGATGATCAGAGTGGCCCACAGCTGCTGGTGGTAAGGACCAATAAGCATATTTTAGTGTTGTGAAGCAATGATCTAAAGCAGTGTTTCTCAACCTTGGCAGTTTGAAGATGTGTGGACTTCAATTCCCAGAATTCCCAAGCCAGAATTGCTGTCTGGGGAATTCTTGGAGTTGAAGTCCACACATCTTCAAACTGCCAAGGTTGAACAACACTGATCTAAAGTATTCCTGCCTCTGGTGAGACAATTTACATGCTGAAAGTATTTTGTAAGCTCTTTCCTTAAGTTATCTTTGTTGAAATCAGCTAGAACAGTGTTTCCCAACCTTGGCAACTTGAAGATATCTGGACTTCAACTCCCAGAATTCCCCAGCCAGCATTTGCTGGCTGGGGAATTCTGGGAGTTGAAGTCCAAATATCTTCAAGTTGCCAAGGTTGGGAAACACTGACCTAGAATAATGGTCAGTAAATCTGGATATTTGGCTTCAGTCTCCATAATCTGATCAGCTAGCATTTGTAATGCCTTAGTAATGCCTTAATAAGGCTCAGGCCTTGACAAAGGTGGGGAGTGAGTTTCTGTCTCCCTTTTAGGGGGAAATATTCTGCCCTTTTAATATTTCCTAAAATATTTCATTTTCCAGGAGGGGGTGGGTTTTAACTTCCAATGGTAGCTGGCTACTAAAAATAGCTTTGAAGCTTTGAGTTTTCTTTGTATTTTGGAGAAAAATAACAAAAAATACTAGCTTACAATATTCAGGTTTTCCAATGGTGAGGTAGACTAATTAACCATTATTTTAGGGAAAAGATCTAAGAGTGATAGCCTCTTGTATCTAAAATATATCTGTAGAACAAGAAATAATAGGTTTACAAACATTTGTACTCATAATACGTTTGCTACAAATAATAAAAAACAATACTTAAGAAAAAGAATAATTTCTTCCCAATCCTTATTTTAGATGTTGCAAATATACCTTTTTGGAGAACAATAACAAAAATAATAGTTTACAATATTTAGGTTTTCTACCATGAAAGTAATGGTGAAGTAGACTAATTAACCATTATTTTAGGGAAAAGATCTAAGAGTGATGACCTCTTGAATCTAAAGTACTGTATATCCATAGACAAGAGATAATAGGTTTCCAAACATTTGTGCTCATAATGCGATTGCTACAAACAATACTTAAGAAAAATATTTTCCCCAATCTTTATTTTACATGTTGCAAACATACATTCTCCCCATCTATGTTCTTTTTTCATTTTAAATTGTTGTACTCAAGGCTTTATGAGAATTTATTAGAGAATATAAAGCAATTAAAAGTCATAAATCAGTTGTATCACTGGAAGCTTGAGAAACAAAGAGTGTGTTCTATGACATTTAAGTTAAATAAAATAAAGAGAAAAACTGGAATTTGTGTGGGATACTTTCTATGGATTAATCTGCCTGGGCAGGCCCATGACCACTTGTGCGGCTGCGTTCTGCACAATTTGCAGTTTCCGAACACTCTTCAAAGGTAGCCCTATGTAGAGAGTATTACAGTAGTCGAACCTCAAGGTTCAATGAGGGCATGTCTTTTTGAAGCAGAAATCATGTTTTTAAAGCCTTGTACAATCACACACACACACCAAGTCTCACATCTCTTCCATTGAATGACATTAAAACACCACACCCAATTTCCCAAGACCTTTTGCCTTTATACTGCTTGGAAGTGACATCACACCCCAAAGAGGCTAAGTCTGTACACTAATACATTTTACTATGCAACTCCTCTCGCCTTCTGAGCAATCTCCTATAGCGAGGGTCTATCCACTGACTTTCCACTCTAATGTCTTCCTCATTCTCCAACTGGGACCACTCCCCCAATGTCATATCATCTCCTTCTACTGGTTCTTCTGGTTCACTCCGGTCACTTTTTCTCTTGCTCTCTGTGGCAGCTGGAAACCCCCCTGGCATGGGGTATCCAGAGAGGCCTGGCTCATCTGCCTCAGAATCTGACATGACCTGAGGTGGACAAGGAGCACTCACAACACTCTGTAAACACACAACTGAATTTTGGGTATTTGGCAACTACCCACATTTAGAAACATAGAAACATAGAAGACTGATGGCAGAAAAAGACCTCATGGTCCATCTAGTCTGCCCTTATACTATTTCCTGTATTTTATCTTAGGATGGATATATGTTTATCCCAGCATGTTTAAATTCAGTTACTGTGGATTTACCAACCACGTCTGCTGGAAGTTTGTTCCAAGGATCTACTACTCTTTCAGTGAAATAATATTTTCTCACGTTGCTTTTGATCTTTCCCCCAACTAACTTCAGATTGTGTCCCCTTGTTCTTGTGTTCACTTTCCTATTAAAAACACTTCCCTACTGAACCTTATTTAACCCTTTAACATATTTAAATGTTTCGATCATGTCCCCCCTTTTCCTTCTGTCCTCCAGACTATACAGATTGAGTTCATTAAGTCTTTCCTGATACGTTTTATGCTTAAGACCTTCCACCATTCTTGTAGCCCATCTTTGGACCCGTTCAATTTTGTCAATATATTTTGTAGGTGAGGTCTCCAGAACTGAACACAGTATTCCAAATGTGGTCTCACCAGCGCTCTATATAAGGGGATCACAATCTCCCTCTTCCTGCTTGTTATACCTCTAGCTATGCAGCCAAGCATCCTACTTGCTTTTCCTACTGTCCGACCACACTGCTCACCCATTTTGAGGCTGTCAGAAATCACTACCCCTAAATCCTTCTCTTCTGAAGTTTTTGCTAACACAGAACTGCCAATGCAATACTCAGATTGAGGATTCCTTTTCCCCAAGTGCATTATTTTACATTTGGAAACATTAAACTGCAGTTTCCATTGCTTTGACCATTTATCTAGTAAAGCTAAATCATTTACCATATTACAGACCCCTCCAGGAATATCAACCCTATTGAACACTTTAGAGTCATCGGCAAATAGGCAAACCTTCCCTACTAAACCTTCCCCTATGTCACTCACAAACATATTAAAAATAATAGGACCCAGAACATTTGTGGCCATTTCTAGCATTCTGCATCCTGAGAAAGCCTAAACTATTCTAGCAAGAGGGCAAAAAGTGCAGTGGAAGCAATAGTAGAAAACAGCGTTAACATAGCAACCGTGTTGGCTGATCCCACGGATTCCTTAGCAACACTATCATTTCTCAGCATTCACAATGTTCTCACATTAGTCATGCATGGAAGACACTAATTAACATACAGCAACGGTGCAAATTTTGTGATGACATCTGGCAATCCATTCTATGCTGGCTTCTATGCTATGATTCCACTAATATAATTAATAGTATAGTAAGTGGTGTTAAGAGTACTGTGGAACAGTGAACTGACCATCTGGAGCCAGCAGGTATTTTTCCCTTCCGAGTTCCAATTTTGGTGTTCCCTGTGAAGGAGGGTTAAAACACCTCCACCCTCTCCTAAATTGGAAGATTTGTTTTATAAAAAGGAAACTGAAAGCAAACATCTCTCCATGGGTGTGTCAAGAAAAGAGTAAAGCCTGGAATTTAGCAGAAATATGAGACAGAGAAACTTCCATCCCAAAACAGGAATAGCCTTTAAATGGCAAGAAGAAATATCTATTCATGGAGCGGCAGGACCACTGTGGAACAGGAGAAGAAAGAGCCTAAATAGAGTCTGCAAACCCAACCAAGCCCGCTCGAAACCCAACCAAGCCAAGAACAGAGTTGTGCAAACCATCTCCAGAAATAGAGGACTATGAGTGCTGGAGGAAGAGAAAGGCCCATTCACAAATCTGTAAAGGAAATCAAAGTATTTTCACCTACAAATGGACTGAGATTGGATACAAAAGCAACACCTAGGGGAAAAGAAAATATTTAAAGGACTAAGAAAAAATTAAGAAAATAGGTCTACAACAGGGTGGAATCCAGTAGGTTCTGACAGCTTCTGGAGAACTGGTAGTGGAAATTTTGAATAATTCGGTAGCAGAAATTTTGAATAGTGCAGAGAACCAGCAAATGCCCCAGGGTGGGGTGGGAATGGAGATTTTGCAATATCCTTCCCCCAGGAACAAGGAGGGAATAGGGATTTGCAGTATCCTTCCCCTGGAGTGGGGTGGGAATGGAGATTTTGCAGTATCCTTCCCCTGCCATGCCCACCAAGCCCACCAAGCCACATCTACAGAACTGGTAGTTTAAAAAATGGATTTCACCTATGAACACAGAAATGGAACAAAGGGAAATGTAAGAATAGAAATAGTTCTAAACTTAACACAGAAATGGAACAAAGGGAAATGTAAGAATAGAAATTGTTCTAAACTTACAGTAGCAGAGAGGAAGCAGAGTAAGATAGTTTAATGTTGGAAAAGTGGTACTTTTGTGGGGATAAAAACAAATAATTTTTGTGTACTGTACCATGTTAAGCAAAATCTTAACAAGCACCAACATTTCACTGTCAATTATCCATGCAATTTCACAAGTATAAGTCTTCTGTGTGGTTAAATCTAGTCACCTTGCAGAGCCACTGCTTTGCCAAGAATTATATGAGGACTACAGAGAGCTACTATTATGAACACAAAAAATTGACAATTCCATCAGAGAACAGCTCTTTTGAATATTATGTTTGGTTTGAGACATTACACTTCAGAAACGATTCGGACAAAATGCAATCATTTTTGAGAAGAACTATATTTTGAGAATATAGTTAGAAACTCAAAACTAAGTCATAAGACTTTGAAAGAAATTACACTGTGTACTCTTGAAAAGACTAAATGGAAATTAGTTTTCTTCATCTACCCCTAGGGATGACACACATATGGGAAACACCTGTTCTTTATTGTTTCATATTATAGGACATGTGTTCTCTGTTTGATCCACATTTTTTAATTAATTCCAAGAAGAGAGGTTGCTTAGGTAAGCTAACGCTTCCTATTTATTCTCACTATCTGTGAGATAACAAACTTCTAGTTAGATAATTATTTTGTGGTTTTGTCTTAACTAGGTGCCCACTACTTGCCAGATATTTAACAGTGTACCTAATTTTCACTAATACATAACCTTCCTTTGTTGATGCAATTTGGTGGGGAGAAAGGGGGACAGGTTGACAGGCTATAAAACAAAGTTTGTTTTGTTCAGCAAAACCAGTCCCTTTGTCAGCCATTCCATGGAATTTTGTAGTGAATAAGGAGGGTAGCTTTAAAGAACAAAGGGAAAATCCACTATGAAGGTAACAATCAGATAAATGAAACTTGAGTCCAAACCAGGAAAGTAGTTGGTAAAAAGCTTCAAGTAATAAGCCAAGCCCTCTCCACCAAACACACACACAATTCTCATACAGATAAAATATGTCTCCATTTATTTATGTATTTAAATCTTTATTAAATATATACATTAAAAAAGACAAACAAAATCAGACATACAAACACAAAAATTACAAGCATAGATGTATATACACAGATATATCTACATAAATATTTATATCGAATACAATCAACATAAATGTCAACCATCCTGTTGACCCTTATTTATTTACTTACTTACTTACTTACTTACTTACTTACTTACTTACTTACTTACTTACTTACTTACTTACTTACTTACTTGATTTATATGCCGCCCCTCTCTGAGGACTTGGGGTGTCTAACAACATATGAAGGAAACAATAAAATACAGTAGGCTAAATCCAATTAATTAAAACTAAATAAATTACTCTAAAATCCTAATTATATTAAAAAATCAATCATACCCATTCAAACAACAACTATACATAACATTCGTCAGCCAGGGGGCTAAGGTCTAATCACCCCAAGCCTGGTGGCATAAGTGAGTTTTAAGACTCTTTTGGAAGGTGAGGAGGGTGGGGGCAGTGTGAATCTCCAAGGGGAGCTGATTCCAGAGGGCTGGGGCCCACGGAGAAGGCTCTTTCCCTAGGCCCCACCAAGCAACATTGTCTAGTTGACAGGACCTGGAGAAGGCTGACTCTATGGGACCTAATTAGTCACCGGGGCTATCGTATAGAAAACTACCGTATTTTTTGGAGTATAAGATGTTCATGTCCATGTTTATACTTATACCTGTTATCTCATATATTGACCAACTAAATAAATAAAAGGTAACACATTCAGACGTGCAAGATTCTATTGGTGTGTGGGTTCTGATAAAAGTATTTTCCAGTCCACTAAAATTATTTCAGTGTCTGTTTCTGCTTGGTAAATACAGTATTTGTTCATATATCAAATGTTGATGCATTAAAATAAGGTATTTATTAAAATTAGCAGTAAAGTTTTCCATTAAAAAAGTCTGTCCATTCCCTGATAGAATCAGTTGCCCTTAAAGTATTTAATGATTCATCTTTGAAAAAATGTTTTATTTATCTGAAGCCTCAGGATGCTGTTTTACTTTCTTCCTTTGAAAAGCAGATGAAAACTACAACTGTATATTTTTTTAATCATGATTATTTCTGTTGGAGTTTCTTCTTTTTTCCAATTTTGGGCTATGCAGATCCTGATTGTTGTAATAATATGTTGGATAAGATAGTAATATTCATTTTTCATTTTTAAATCTATTATGCCTAGCAGGAAAATCTCAGGTTTTAATTTAAGCTTTTGTTTAGTTATTTCAAAAATCCATATATTTATTCTTTTCCAAATTTTCTTTATTTGGAGGCATGTTCACCACATATGGAAGAAGGTTCTATTTCCATTATCACATCTCCAGCAATTAGGTTTTAAATTAGGATACATTTTTGCTAATCTAACTGGTGCTAAAGGCCATCTGTAAAACATTTTATGAATGTATTCTTTGTACACTATTGATTTTGTCATTTTATAATTTTTGGTCCATATAGATTCCCATTGATCCATATAGATCCCCATATAGATCCCATTGATTCCTATTGATATATATTTCTTGCCCAACTCGTCATGTTTCCTTTCACTATTTCAGCTTCCATTGTATATTCAATCAAAAATTTATATAGTTTACATATCAGGTTTTTTTTCTTCACCTAATAACAGTTTATCCAGTATTGAGAATTTTTCTTGAATTCCATTGTATGGGTTTTTTTGTCTTTTTGTAATTTCGACTAAATTTGGGGATATGGTCACCAATCACATATGGTTCATCAATTCTTGTCTCGATTTTAAGATCCCTTTTTCATTTAATATTTGATGGTAGTTGACCATTTTATTTAAATGTATTGTATTTGATTGTGTTATTGCTTCCATACTAAAGAACCACCTTGGTGTCTTCCTGTAGTGTTCCTTTTTAATTTTATTCAATGTCTCCAGTAATGCCTCTCTTATTTTGTGGTTCCTAAAATATGCTGAGGTTTTATTTTTTTCATTCCATAAACATCCATGCCATCCCTGTAAAAGATCGTGCCCCTCCAAAGCTAGAATCTTTAATCCATAATAATGACGAAACTTGATAATAAAGCATGAAATCTGGAAGTCCGAATCCCCCTTGCTTTTGCTTATCTTGCAACCATTTTAATCTTATTCTTGCCTTCTTGCCTCCGCATATAAATTTAGAATCAATTCTATTCAGTTTTGTGAAAAAAGTATTATTTAGTTTTACCGGGATTGTCTGGAAGAAATAGAGAAATTTGGGTAGTATTGACATTTTTATAGTTGAAATTCTACTAGTTAATGAGATGTGAGGTTTATTCCATTTTACAAGCTGTTCTTCTGTCTTTTTTACTAGTGTATGATAATTATCATCTTTAATTGTATTACATTTGGCTGTTAATAATATCCCTAAATATTTAACTTTCTTAACCACTTGAATTCCTAATTTTTTTTCTAATTCTTGATTTTGTTCATCTCTCATATTTTTGGTTATAATTTTAGTTTTCTGCTTGTTAATTTTTAGCCATGCTACCTTTCCATAATCATTTATCTCTTTTAATAAATGGAGAAACATGTTTTTATAATGAAAATAGTCTCTATAGAAGCTGAAACTAGAAAACGCATCCTGCCAGCCTGAGTAAGGCAGCCAGCCTAAATAATGCCAATTATAGGAAGAATTGTAGAAACAGCTATACACATAACTGAGATGATTTTACTAGAGGCTGTCATATTTAATTAGACAGTAAAGAAGTGGTTAACCTACTAATGCTTGATTAGGCTCATATAATTTGAGTCTGCTTTACTATTTTTACTATTTACTATTGAAGAAAGAAAGGACATTGGGAGGGAATCCAGCTGAAATTATTTTAAATGGCTTGGCTAAATTTTAAAATGTTTTAAAAAGTATTGTAGAAAGAAACATTCTTTTTTCTTTAGATCAAATGGCAGTCCATCTGGTGATGCTGGAGATGGCTGTTCATTGCCAGCCTCCTGGAACTGACACTGACTGCTTCTCATCAGTCTTCTCAGACTCCTAATCAGAAACCCACCATGACAACAGCCAGCTTGCAGTTACAACATCAATGTCCTATGGTTACATGATTGCCCTTTGCCATTTGCAACCTTCACTGCTGATTATAGACATGCAAAGGGAAGTCAGCAGGAGATTGCAAATGGTGATATAATGTGACTATTGGAAATGTACGGGATTCATCTAACAACAGCAAGTGGAACTGCCACAACTCTGTTGTAATCGCTGTGGTTATATGATGTCATGCTTTACAACTGCATTGGTTAATGACAGAATTGACAGTCCCAATTACCATCATTAAATGAAGACTATCTATATTTCATAATTCATTTCTGCACTTATTAAACTATAATAACATAGTTTCTCTACCATTACTTTTCTAGAATTTTATTTTTATTCAGTTTGTCTTTATACATGTAAACACAAAACTGAATGTTTAAGGTTTCTATTGTTGTTTTCTATTTCCAAATTTTAAAAAAGCAATCTATATTCTTCTAAAACTATATGATCAAAATATTATATAGAAGTAAATAAACATTTTAGAAGATATCAATATGCTAGTGAATCACTGAAGTATGATTAATTTAATCTTGTCTTATTTTTCAAATCAGAAAGGAAATTGAAAACTACAATCAGATATGCATTTCATTATATTTACTATAAATAATAACCAAGCACCAGATTTGCATAGTAGTACCTCATCTGTCTATGAATGAATTACAATACTAATGAAAAATCAATCATGTACCACATGATTCTTGCCGAATCTATATTTTCTTTTATGTACAGTGAGAGCATATGCACCAAGACAAATTCCTCGTGTGTCCAATCCCACTTGGCCAATGAAGAATTCTATTCTATTCTAAAAAAAAAATCATACCACGCAACGTTTTTAGGCCATGTATACCTTTGCATTTAGTATCTGTTTTAAAATTGCTGGGCATTTTTCCTTCCTCCTTCTTTGATGATGAAGCATATTTGGAATTTGGTGGTTCATGAGATGCAATGCTTTTCTGAGGGTATAATTTTTTTGTTACTTTATATGAAAAAATTAAAGAATGTGGGCAATCTTTTAAGTTTAAACTGAAGAAATGAGATTATTTTATTCTGTTTATACAGTCCATGATTCTTCCATGACCAATTTGCAGAGACCATAATTCTGTGTTGTTGTGAATACAGAGTGGAATAAACTGTAAGTTACCGTATTTTTCAGTGTATAAGGCGTACCTTTTTACCTCAAAAAGGTGCTTTTAAAATTGGGTGCGTCTTATACACTGAATGTTGCCGAGGCCGCCTGGTGGGAGGCCAGTGGCTTGGTCCCAGGAATGGGCAGGGTGCTAGGCATTTGCAGCAGAGGGCGCAAGCTACAGAATTCCCTAGCTTCCCTCCCTGTGGGAGACCAGCGGGCGTTGGCCGAGGAACCCTCCCAGCAGGACTAAAAGTGGCTTGGGTGAGCGGCTCTGCCTGCACCAGCAGCAAAACGTCACTTTCCAGGCGGCTGCCCAGGCCTCTGGCTGGCGGGGGTCCCAGCTGGCGGGCGGCAGCGGCAACTTCTGAGGCGACTCTTCCCCTCGGCTGCCTTTCTATGGTGGGAGCGGTGATGCTTCAGAGCCTGGATGAGCCTGTCTCCCAGGATCTGCCACCGGCCATGGGGTTACTGGATCGGCTGCAGCTTCCTCCCTGCCAGCCATACAGCCAACACTAGAAAGCTGCTTAGGCAAGCCGTTGCCCAAGCTCCCTTAGCAGGAGCCACTAGTAATCCCGTAGCGGTGGCAGGTCCTGGGAGATGGACTCGTCCAGGCTCCGGAGCACCACCGCCACCGCTCTCGCCATTGAAAGGCAGCTGAGGGAAAAACAAGCCAAATTCTATATTATATATAGAAATATAACATAATCTGAGTCTTCAGTAGTATATACCTCATTATACATTTTATTTTCTTCTAATTTTTTAATGCTGAAATTTACTTGCAGTTTTCTGGATACCTGTCCAAATCTATCTCAACTGAATGACATTTTGCACATGATCAATATTAGCTCACAATATACAGTACAATATTTTACCTTATAATGAAGTCAGGAACAGCAGTAGGTACAGACTAAATTGAAGTTGCTGGAAAAGTGACTATAATAATTGGTCTCTGAAAACGTTATTTCTTATTTCAAAAAGCTTTACATTTATGTTCTAATACCAGTAAGTATTCAGTAAATATAGTATCCTCACAGTCCATTTTCAGCAGAAAATTGTAATATGTATCTATATTCCACTTTTCCTATTTCAGAGTGCCTAGACAATAATTAAACTTGGAATCTATAAAGAAGATGATCTCATCAGCTTCACTCAAACAGATTTTGGTAATATATGCCAGATCTGCTCATTAATCCACTTCTCACGGTAACTTATGACATTGAATGACGTAATTGGTATAAACTCTGTAGATTTCATTGATACTATTCTGCATTTCCCATTTGTCCATCCATAACTCATCTGCCAACAATTCTATCATGAGATTTGCTAGATCAGTGATGGCGAACCTATGGTATGTATGCCACAGGTGGCACACAGTGCCATATCTGAAAGCAAGCAAGGACTTGTCCTATATCAGTTCCAGCATACATGTGCACGCTGGCCAGCTGATCTTCGGCCTTCTTTTCAGACGTTTTTGTTCTCCCCAGGCTTCAGGAAAGCCTCCTAAACCCTGGGGACAGTGAAAAACGGCCCAGTCACAAGTCTGGAAGCTGTGTGCATGTGCCAGGGGATTGGGCAGCATGGAGGGTTGTGCACATGGAAGGGGGAAATGGGTTGTGTGCATGTGCGAGGAGAGAGCATTGCATTAATTGCCATTAGATCAGGTCGCCACGCCTCTGGACCTAGCCGTAACAGCCAGTCTCTTCTGCACCGGATTTAAGGGGTTCCACATGTCACAACAGGGGAATCTCTCTTTTCCCTATCACCTCTCAAGTATATCCTCTATGATGCCGATCCCTCCAGGGTTCAGCTTTGCCTCTACAGGCCTCCCAATGCAGAAATTCAGACAATGAGAATGGAGCCTCGTTCTCCTGCATTGCACCATCATGATGTCACCCCAGAAGTTGATAAGTGTTTTTAATATAGTTTAACATCCACAAACTTGCTACTGAAAATGAAATTAACTGCAAATGATTAGAATAGCATCCATGATAAGGACTTAAAATTCAAAACACGCAGTAATTGGATTAAGAAATTATTTACATCATACATAATGAAATATGGTATTCATTTCCACAAGCTCTAATGATGATCACCAACTTGGATGGCCTTAAAAGTGATTAATTGAATTTGTGAATGACTACCAGTCATAATAGCTATAATTACATCTATTATCAGAGAAAATATTATTCTTATCATCAATTAATGAGAAATATGAAGAATACGTTGCTCTCATAATGGGATTTTCATTAACATTTCTAAAGAATGATGAAAAGTATATTTCTAGTTATTATATAATAAAACATCTAAAATATTTGAAGCTTGTTAGCATATGTAAGTACTTTTATGAAATCAACAATATATTTCATACTTTTTAATAATCATATTTTTAACTTCTATAAATAAAATGGATATGGTAGCTAATTTTGAACAGCCAAGTTATGATGACTTTGTTAAAGATTTAGAAGTCATGACCCAAACTGTTAAATAAGCTGTTTTCTGTTTAACAACAGATGTTTTCTGTTGCTAAATCTTCATAGACATAAAAGAATATAACTTACATTTTTGTAACAGCAGAATATATCTCTATGAAATCAGCTAATATTTTTAAGAGAAATTAAACATCAAATCAAAATCTATTTGAAATGCAAAGAGAATGACGATTATACAAATTCATATATATTATAATGAAAATAGCTTGTATATGTTAGCCACATCTGTTTGTTGATGTAATCCATATTACATATTGTAAGAAAAAAATTACTTTCCTTAGAAAAATTGTTTTAAAAATATAGCCATTTCTACAAGATACTACAGCAACATTTTTTTAAATCAAGAATGCTTGACAATGCCTTATTATTCTTAACTTATTCCAACTACATGACACTAGAATGTAAGTAATTTTCTAAAGAAATTTCACTATCAAAAACCTACATTTTATTTTGCGCAAAGTGGTTTTCACTGAAGGCCAATTTAGCTTGTAAATAATCCACCATTTTACAAAACTAACTATATTGTCATTAATTGTAGAATAATTGACAATGGGCAAAGTCGGTTATTTGGTCATATTTAGTGAAAATAAAAAGCTGAATAGAAAAAAAGAAAAAGGCACTTTTACTATCTGTTTTCTTTGTATTATAAACAATTTCCAGAATTATTAGCTTTACAAGATTACTACCAAATGCCATGAACTTCTAAGGTACCTCTGCATATGGGGCCAAGGAAGGCAGGTTAAGCCTTCCTTGGCCCCATATAAAGTGACAAGTATTGAGAATCATTGAGTGCCATCTAGTGGTGTGTCTTATCAATGATGGTGGCTCAGAAGTATTCTTTCTAAAATTTAGCTGAATTAATGTTAGCACAGAAAGGGATGAATGGGTATATAATTCTTTCTCCAAGAAATTTTGCCACTTGTGTTATTTTCTAGTATAAAACAGGTTTATTCTCATAAGGGGTTTAAATAAATGTTTAGAATAGTTGAAGGAAAGCTATATTTAAAACATTGTAATTGATTCATCCATCCTGCTGTCTCAATTATTTTGAAGTTTTGATGAATTTTTAAAAGTGCTTTTTAGAGCTATGTTCTGTACTGTTTTATTTAAGGCATTTTATTATACTTTATTTTGTGTTTTTATGTGAGTCACTATAATAATGAATATTGCCACCCACTGCAAATGGCTGGGAAGTTTAATAATCCTATAGCCACGCTGAATCAGGCCGAAGCCCATCGAGTCCAACATTCTGTGTCACACAGTGGCCCACCAATTGTACATGGGGATCTTGAGCAGAAACAGAGGGCAAAACCCTCCCTTTCCCTTGACCCTCAACAAATGGTACCCAAGGGAATTCTGCCTGCCTCAACTAACACAGAGGCGACCCTTGGACATCCGTTTCAATAACCACCGATACACTTGGCATCCATGAATCTGTCTAATACTACCTTGAAGCTATCTAGGCTGACAACTGTCACGACCTCTTCTGGAAGTGAAATCCATAAATCAATGACCCTCTGGGTGAAGAAATATTTCCCTTAATTTGTCTTCACTTTCTTACCTATGAGCTTTAGGGAGTGCCCCCTCGTCCTAGTATTGTGTGATAGAGAAAAGATTTTTTGTTAATTGCCTCACAATTGTCAGAGCAAAACCTTCGCCCTTTGAATTGCAGGCCCACAGTGAGCTGATCCATTTGCCCAGGCCTCCGGCTATGCCTCCTGCAATCTTGCCCACCATTTTATTCACCTGTTCTTCAGGTTGGGCAGCTTGGCTCTGTTTGGCTTGGGCTGATCTTGCACCAGTGCCAGAGAGGGCTTGTGGGATGGACCCTGCTAGCCCACCAGCTTTTGGCTCGCTGGGGAGGAGAAAAAGTGAAGCTTCTCTCTGCTTCGGAAGCAACTTCCAGGCTGGGCAAAACATTGTCCTCTGGGAGTGCTGCCGCTTGGGGAGCCCTCCGGTTGAGGGAGATTGATCAGGGTGCTCTGAGGTGTTTTTCCCCACCCAGGCATGGAAAGAGGTGAAGGGGCACCGGCAGACCAAGAAAGATGTCTCCAGCAATTGTAGGAAGGTTGTGGGTGGGTGTCTCCAGAGGAATCCTGGAGTACATGCACCCTAAGAATGGAGTCTTCCTGCAATACAGATTCAAGCCCTGCTGAAGCTCTGCTTGAATACGGGAGACCAAGCTGTTGACGTGATCACCTCATCCCTCGCTGCAGGGCTGGGATTCGAGGGTGTGTATGTGTGCAAATTTTGCTCTGAGGCTCCAGCCCTTGCATAAATAAAGAAAAAACCTCATGCATGCAAGAAGTTGTTAACTACCTCACACTTGCGAGAGGTTTTTCTTTACTATTTAAGGTTTTTCCCTGCACACAACGGCTGAGAGATGCTCACAGTGGGGTGCAATTTGGGGGTGCCAGATGGGCAACTGTGATATGAGCAACATGTCCAAGGACAGTCACTATTTTTAGGTCATAACCTTGAACTGTCGTTAAACAAGTGGTTGTAAGTTGAGGACTACACATAAAATAATTTACCAAGCTTGGATTATTTCTACTGAAATACTGTTATTCCGATATGAAGACAATACTCAAATTATGATCAAACATAGTTAGGGTAATAAACATTTATAAGAAAATACTGCTGGAATATAATTCTCTATCAAATATTTTTTAAAGTAAAATTTGTTGGAAAAAACACAGCTTTGTTTCTTTATCCACCACCATCCCCGAATTTTACATTATAGTTCATAAAAAAAATCAAACAGAAATAATTCCTCTTTTTAAGTATAAAGGATAGTTTAAAAATTATTAGATTTGGAAGAATCAATGCTGGAAGGAAAAATAATGCTATGGTAGTTTTATAGCCTTATTTATTTATTTATTTATTTGTTTGTTTGTTTGTTTGTTTAATTTAATTGTTTAATTGTTTGTTTGTCTATTTATTTATTTATCTATTCATTCATTCATTCATTCATTCATTCATTCATTCGACTTCTATGCCGCCCAATCCCAAACGACTCAGGTGCCTAGGGCAATTATAGCATCCCTCAGCCTATATTTCCTACAATATAACTGTGCAGTAGGTATTGCCTAAAGAATATGTCCGACCCCAAATCACGCCATGAATTTCTCTGTTTTCCCCGATACCCTTCCAATACTCTAACCATTAGACCACAATGGCATATTTTAAGAGATGCTTGTTTCCTTAACAATTAATTAAACATGGATTGGGGCATTGGTGAAAACATGAACTGGACTCAACGAAAATATAATTAGAAGATTTATCAATTGATAACAATTGATAAAAAATTGATAACAAAGAGCACACACTTGGTACATATCTTTTAAATTAAGTTGAACACTATACATAGCCTTATATGTTTTAATGCAAAAGATTGTTAGAACTGTCCACTTACTGTTTAGATGGAAATGATGAAGAAAGCATGATGTAGAAGTTTCACATGCTCAGGTTGTCCTTGAAGATTCATGGGATCAGGATGCTGCCTTGTTCCTCTTCTCAGGAACATCTGGGTGTCCTGAGTACTTCTGAATAAGAAGTTAGGTCAGTGCTTCCACAAAAATATCTGTCACCTCCTCTGTACTGAGTGCAGCATCTGGGGGGAAAAAGAGCCTGAAACTTGTCATCTGTCCCCTGTCAATGATAGTTTTAAATTAGCCACGTATTATAACTTACGTTGCTGGGTGATGTGACATTTAATTTTATCTTTAAGCAGTTTGGAATATTTTTTAATTGCTCCAGATCTTTTAGGAGGATGTAGTATGGTGCCAAAATCTAAAGAAACATTTTTTTGAAAATAACCTGTCCACTTACGTGTTGATACAAGGATTATTTTTCAGATTCGACTGAGCAGTTCTGAATCTGTAGAACCTTTTAAATAATGCAGCTAAGAAAAATAATAAAATATATTGATAGGCCTACATAGTGCAGATGCTTCTGTGTTTTACTTGGCCAATATGGGTAATTTGAAATGTAAATAATTAATTTGATCCAGAACATGAAAAGAAGGGCTAAAGAAAAATGAATGAATTGCTTCTAATATATAATTGTATATGATATATACATTAATATATATTAATGAATTAATTGCTTCTAATATATAATTGTTTTCTAGGTCATAGTTATTTTGATAATCCCCAACAGAACATTTTTGAGAATGATCTGTAACTAGACCTAATTTTACTTTGATTTTATTAGACATTAGAGAGAAGTAGCATTGACACAATTTTCAAACTCTGTGTTGCACTGGGCAGAGAAAAGCAGAGAATATTAACTGTCCTTCCAGTCCTCATTGATGCTAATAGATTTTAAATTGTTTAACTGTAAGCAAAGTACTATTGATTACAGTGGTTATTTTAGCCTGCTGCATCCATCTATTTTAATTTTAGGCTCTAGTGCTTACATTATGTATAACATACATACCACAACTCTAAGCAAACTGGTTGCTTGCTGGCTTCATAATATTTAAAAGAAATATTCTCTCCAGGTTTGTGCATGAGATAATTTTAAACATACCTTTAGTAAGACATGATAGAATGCCTGTTTATTTCTAGCCTATACACATTTTGTTTGGGGGAAAAATAATTGCCAAATATCTTGTAATATTATATCCTATTTCAAAACTTTTTTTTAATTGATATAAAGATGTTTGTCCTGGAAGTGGTGTTATATCAAAAAGATGTACGGGAAATTTGATTATCAGTCGGTAAGTTTCCTTTCTTCCTGCTTTATTTTGATTGGAGAGTGAAAGGAAGTATTTCATTTATTGAAACAGATAAGGACTCTAGCATATTACTGTATATGTTAGCATAACCCATGCTGTGCTGTTATAATGTTATAAAGCTAATTAAATCCCAATTGATTGCAGTAAAATGTTTCCTGGGCTATATTCATATAATACTCTAATTAACTTGTTTAATAATTAATGAATCTGTCACCTGATTCTTTATCATAAATCACAAGGTCCATTTTCCAAAACTCCAAAAATGGGTGGCATGCTTGGAAAAGTTGAGGAAATAGTGATAGCATACACATTAGTTGTAACAACTTTTTACCAAAATCTTATGAACACAACCATAAGATTGATTCTATATTTTTGGCCCATTTCTCAGAATAGCCAACTAGCCCCAGATGTTTCCAAGTTTGCATTCAATAGGAAACCATAGTAACCTAGACTCTGTGAAAAATGGATCCAATGAATCAGTTCTGACTAAAATTACCAATACTCTTGTGACAACGTAAGCTGTAATGGTGCACATTTTAGGGGTACCTAAATATTTTTAATAGTTGCTTTTTGTGAAATGTGTGGCTATGTTAATGTGATTAATAATAAATATGATAAATAATGCACCAGTTTCTGTTCACTAATTCAGCGCAATTTATATTGCAAAGAATTTGTGGACAAAATACCGCTAACTTGTTTTCAGTGTAAATTTAATTTAATTTAATTTATTGTACTTCTATGCCATCCAACTCCTGAAGGACTCTGGGTGACTTACAACAGGATATAGAAAATACATTTTAAAACATCATAAAAGATTCTTTTTAAGACAATTTAAAAAATCACATACATGCATATTATTCAGGTTGGACCTCGCTAATTACAAGATCAACGACCCCAAGCCTGGCAGAAAAGCCAGGTCTTCAATGTTTCTGGAAAGCCAATAGAGTGGAGGCAGTCCAGATCTCAGGAGGTAGTTGGTTCCAGAGATCTGGGGCAGCCACAGAGAAGGCCCTTCCCTGCAGGCCTGCCAGCTGACACTTTAGCTGATGGGACCTGGAGAAGACCAACTCTGTGGGATCTTACCAGTCACTGGAAACTATGAGGTAGAAGGCAGTCTCGAACATAACCTGGCCCTGAGCCATGTAGGGCTTTAAATCCAACACCTTGAATTGAGCCCGGAGACCAATAGGGAGTCAGTGCAGCTTGCAGAGGATTGGTGTAATGTGAGCGTACCCACAACCACTTGCCCTGCTGCATTCTGGACCAATTGTAGTCTCTGAACTCTCTTCAGAGGTAGCCCCATGTAGAGTGTGTTGCAATAATCCCACCGTGAGGGGACACTCCGCAGTCTGCATTGGTTGCCGATCAGTTTCCGGTCACAATTCAAAGTGTTGGTTATGACCTATAAAGCCCTTCATGGCATTGGACCAGAATATCCCCGGGACCGCCTTCTGCCGCATGAATCCCAGCGACCAGTTAGGCCCCACACAGAGTGGGCCTTCTCCGGGTCCTGTCAACTAAACAATGTCATTTGGCGGGACCCAGGGGAAGAGCCTTCTCTGTGGTGGCCCCTGCCCTCTGGAATCAGCTGCCCCAGAGATCAGAATTGCCCCCACCCTCCTTGCCTTTCGTAAGCTTCCTAAAACCCACCTCTGTCGTCAGGCATGGGGGAATTGAGATATTCCTTCCCCCTAGGCCTATACAATTTATGCACGATATGTTTGTGTGTATGTTTGGTTTTTAATAAGGGTTTTTAGTAATTTTAAATATTAGATTTGTTATATGCTGTTTTTTATTGTTGTTGTTAGCCGCCCCGAGTCTACGGAGCTGGGTGGCATACAAATCTAATAAATGAATGAGTGAGTGAGTGAGTGAGTGAGTGAGTGAGTGAGTGAGTGAGTGCGTGAGTGAGTGAGTGTGAGGAGAGCCTCCTGATCCAAGTAGGGTCGCAATTGGTGCACCAGATGAACCAGTACAAAGGTCCCCTAGCCCCCTAAATTTACACGCGTGTTTTTAAAAACATTTCCTTAAATAGCACTTCTTACTTCACAAATGTTAAGAATGTATTCCTTTTAATTAATAAATTAAAATAAAGTTAATTTTATGAAAATTTATGAGATTGTCCATTATTCTTTATGAACTGGAAGACAATAGTAGTAGAATACCAAAATGTCATGTGTATAATTTATTTCAATGACTATGCTGTTGTTCATTCACATTTGCCTTTCATTATTCTAAATTATTCTCATTTTCTATCATTCCAATAAGTGAATCTAGATCTATTTTACTAAAATCATGCCAAGCTTTGAATAGTTCTCATCTAGGAACGACATATGAGTCATGCTAAGCAGCATTTTTAATTATGTAATAAAAAGTGGCTGTAAATTTTAGATCCAAGCTTTAAAGTTTAAATATAAATATATAAATTATGTTGCCATTGGTTTGTTGTAAAAAAATGTAATACCATGTACATGAAGTTTTCTGTGTTGTTATTTAATTAACATTAAAGTACGGTATTAAAACAGTTCTACTCTTATAATCATATTAATTTAAAATTTCAGGGGGTTTAATATTGTAGTAATTGGCAAACATTGATAGGAAAAAGAATGAAAATGAGAAAGACATACAAGGAGTATGCTGTAGATTTTGGCTGTTCCCACAATCCAGAGCTACATAAACTGAACTCACAATGCTCAGAATTTTTCTTCCTTTCCTTTTCCAGTGGCAAAACCCTGACAAAATAGGAATCCATGTCATTGCAAGGAAATTTCTGTCCAAAGTATTTATCAGTCTCTGCCTTTTCATAGAAGTACTGTCCACATGTGTATGAAGTAGTACATTTCAGCAGCGGTAAGTTCCAACTTACCTTGGAAAAAAGATAGTAACCACATGCAGTGCTGGAACTGTGCTTCTGCACGTTCTCAGAAGATGAATGAATGAATGAATGAATGAATGAATGAATGAATGAATGAATGAATGAATGAAATCAAACAAAATCCCCAAAACAGATGTTGGCAACCACAGACCAGCAGAGATGGTGATGTCACCAGCGGGTTGCTGCCAGTTCGGGTGAACCGGTCTGCGGAGAGGGGCGGCATAGAAATATAATAAATAAATGAATGAATGAACGAACAAACAAACAAACAAACAAATAAACCCACCCCTACATTTCAGGCCAGAGAGGGTCTTCTGTGGGTGAAACTGGTTTTCAGTCTGAGAAATTATGACAATGGGTGAAGAAACAGGTAGTGGCAATCAAAATGGCAAATTATCAAACTCCAAGATCATTAGCCAAAGCCCCCAAAAGCAAAAATTAGGAAAGGTTATCTAGAACAGGCAAAATAGGTGATATATTTTGAAGCAAAAATGAAAGACAAGCAAGGTATGACATAGCAAAAGAATCCATGGAGAGCCAATGTGATTAACACGTTGTTTATATTAGAGAACTAAGCCTGATAATAGGAAATTGAACACAAGAACAAGGGGACACAATCTGAAGTTGGTTGGGGGAAAGATCAAAAGCAACATGATAAAATATTATTTTACTGAAAGAGTAGTAGATCCTTGGAACAAACTTCCAGCAGACGTGGTAGATAAATCCACAGTAACTGAATTTAAACATCCTGGGATAAACCTAAGATCCATCCTAAGATAAAATACAGAAAATAGTATAAGGGCAGACTAGATGGACCATGAGGTCTTTTTCTGCCGTCAGACTTCTATGTTTCTATGTTTCTGATGTTTCAATCATAGAGGATATTATAACTGGTATTCCAAGTTGGCCCTCAAGCAGGACTAATAATTTCTTGATAATATCTGTCCTGAAATTCAAAGCAAGATTATGATCCTAAACTGCCCTTTTGTATTTGCTGTAAGATTTCTGTGACCAAGTAGAAAACCCAATTTACAATATTTTTGACTTATTTAAACTGTACTTAGATTCTTAATCTGCCTCTGCTGTATAAAATGTATAATATAATACATTTTAAGCATGCAGAAAATAATCTATATTATGTAATATCTTATATTATATTGTATAATGTGCTGCATATTTATGCTTAAATTCTGGATCTTTCTGTTATGAATTTTAACATCATGTTGTTCATTTTTTAAAATATTTCATACAAATCTCAATGAATAGTTGTTAAAGAATCAGTATGATACAAAAAAAATTCATAGGTTACTCAAGTTACATGATTTATTCTTATTGAGCGGTGTGGGCAGTGATTCATCTTTAGTTCATGTCTGTAAGTGTATAGATTATATATTTAGCTGTTTGTCTGTTCTTCACATAATGACAAAAAAGCCACCTTGTTCTCAGTAATTTCACAATAATTTAGGTGGTCATGGAATTAGTTAGTTCTTTCCCACAATGTGTTCCTAAATTATATATATTGAACTCCCCATTCAGAAGAAACTGTTGTTATGGGAATTGTATTATTCATCTTTGTCGGGAAGGTGCCATATACTGTATGAAGAAGGTTGCAACGTTTAAAAGGAATAAAGGATACAAAAATCGAGAGCTCACGGTTTATTCAATGATATAGATACATCCACTTACAATTTAAATGTAAGCAAGGACAATGATATAAGTATCTCTTAATTCATATGCTGTAAACATCTACATAGTACAGTGGTACCTCAACATACGAGTTTAATTCGTGCCAGACCAGAGCTCGTATGTCGATCAATTCGCAACTCGAACGAATGCCTTTAGACTTGGTGTTTTTCGCACCGAGATAACTGGAAACATGGAATTCTTGCGCCACCTAGTGGACGCTCGGCTCGTATCCTGAATTTGAGCTCGGGTATCGAACAGAAATTTTGCTCACGTCTTGGCTCGTAACTTGGAATATTCGCACGTGGAGCAGCTCGTATCTAGAGGTACTACTGTACAGCTTAATTTGACTCCATCAAAATAAAGAGGTATTATAATTATTAGAACCTTAAATATTGCCCAATTTTTCTTTTCCCATTCTATCCAGATTTTTAAAACAACAAATGATGTTTATTATACAAACACTTTAATTTGGGTTACAATTGAATTGATCCAGCTTTACTGAACTCACAGGATGAATAATAGTTTTGCGCAGTGGTGGGTTCTAACGTACCTCGCTGCCAATTCACTTCCTCCTACATCGCATGGCCAAAGGCACTTGCCAAATTTTAAAAAAATATTAAAAAACCAAAAACAAGATGGTGACTCATGAATAGTGCCGGAAACTCAGCTTCTGTGCATCTGATGAAAAAGAAAAAAAACCCAGAAAAAATCCTCCCCCAATTTTTTTTAAGATGGCAGCATCCACAGACCTGCACTGACAGAACTGGTTTGGTGATGTCATAATGATGTCACCAGCGGCTTGCTACCATTAGGGCAAACCATCCAAACCAGGAGGAAACTACCTCTAGTTTTGTGAGGTTGGAGGTCATGACAGTGTAGTTTAGGCAAAACTGAATATAGCCCAAAGTGTTTATCACAAATTTTTTTTAATAATACTATGCAATGATTTTTCATTAATGCTATATCACTCCAAAGAATCATTAATTGTCTTTGGTTACATTTAATAGTCGATTAATAGTTGATTTTGATGATTTTTGCTCATTATCTGCAATTTGCATTTGTTTATTTAATTTCTCAACAAGAGCAAAGAAACAGGATATGAAAAAATGGTACAAATAAATGGATATAAAGAAGCAAAACAGCCATAAATAGATAAAATGAGTACATACAAATGGGCACAATAGGACAGGGATGGTAGGCACACTGGTGCGCTTATGCATGCCCCCTTAGGAACCTCTTAAGAAATGTGCAACATCCATGTTAGACAGTTTAAGATAAAAGGTATGGGGGGGTTAGAAAAACTAACAATAATCTTAGAGCAGATTATATTTAGTTTGATCTATTCATAGACTAGTGCAGTGGTGGTTAACCTATGGCATGGGTGCCACAGGTGGCATGTGGCACCATATCTGCTGACACACAAGCCATTGCCCTAGCTCAGCTCCAATGTGCATGTGCATGCTGGCCAGTTGATTTTCGGCTCACACTGAGGCTATGGGAGGACATTTCTGGATTACAGTGGAACCCCGACATAAGAGCTGCTCTACTTAAGAGCAACTCGAGATAAGAGCTGGGAGGGGAGAGATATTTTTGTTCTACTTACAAGCCCAAATTCGAGATACAAGCGCCAAGGAGCTGTCTCCTGAAGCCAAACGCTAACTTCCGCGTTCGGCTTCAGGAGACAGCTGCGAAGCGGCGCGCGTGTTTTAAAAGGTTGCAGCCGGCCTGGGGGGCTCGGGGGGGTGCTTGCAGCTTTCTTTCTTGCTCTTTTTCTTTCTCTCTTTTACCTTCCCTTCCTCTATTTCTTCTTTTCTTTCTCCTTCCCACCTTCTTCCCTCCCTCCCTCCCTTCACTCATTCCTCTCTTACTCTCCCCTTTCATAAGTTTCCTTGCTTCCTTCCTCTGTTCCTGTCCCTTCCCCCTTTCTTTCTTTCTTTCTTTCTTTCTTTCTTGCTCTTTTTCTTTCTCTCTTTTACCTTCCCTTCCTCTATTTCTTCTTTTCTTTCTCCTTCCCACCTTCTTCCCTCCCTCCCTTCACTCATTCCTCTCTTACTCTCCCCTTTCATAAGTTTCCTTGCTTCCTTCCTCTGTTCCTGTCCCTTCCCCCTTTCTTTCTTGCTTTCTTTCTTTCTTTCTTGCTCTTTTTCTTTCTCTCTTTTACCTTCCATTCCTCTATTTCTTCTTTTCTTTCTCCTTCCCACCTTCTTCCCTCCCTCCCTTCACTCATTCCTCTCTTACTCTCCCCTTTCATAAGTTTCCTTGCTTCCTTCCTCTGTTCCTGTCCCTTCCCTATTTCCTTCCTTCCTTCCCACCCTCCGTCCATTCATTCACCCATTCCTCTCTTGATCGCTTAAAGCCGGTCCCTGGTGCAAAAAGGGTTGGGGACCTCTGTCCTACAGGATTGGGTGGCAGAGAAGTTGAACATATGTAAATTTAAAAGTTTAAGAAAGTTTACAAGTTAAGTGAAAGAAACTTCATTATTCATTTATATGTACATGTACATTTCTTCATTAAAAACATGTCTTTCTGCATAATTTAGACTAACTTTGTGAGTTTTTTGAGGGCTGGAACCAATTAAAATTATTTACATTAATTCCTATGGGGAAAAGTCGTTCGAGATAAGAGCTGCTCGACTTAAGAGCCCAGGTCCGGAACGAATTAAACTCGTATCTCGAGGTACCACTGTACAGAGGGCCTCTCCATGGGAATGGGCGAGGGAATTTTTGCCTTCTCCATGCTCCAGGGAAGCCTCCAGAGCCTGGAGAGGGGGGGGGAGAAACAGGCCTACTGGATCCACCAGAAGTCGGAAAAATGGGCCCAATGAGCCCACCAGAGGTTAGGAAACAGCCAGTTTTATTTTCCCACCAAAGGGATTTTTTTAAATTAGAGTTTCCTTATTGATAAGGGTAATTTGTTCTTTTTGGTTTTGGGAATTACTAAAGGTACATATAGATTAATGAGTCTTTGAACTTCAAGTAGAAAAGTGTTATAATAGTCTTCTGCAGAGTTGCAGTCATTGAATAGGATCTAGAGATGAGATATCAGCAGCTACAAGATTGTAGTTTGCTTTTTGAAGTTGTAATTAAGAGTCCAATTATGAGATCCTTTATATGGATGTAAATTTAGGCAATAGTCAATCATGCTGTGGTCACTGTGTGAAAAAAGTTATTTGATATGAAGGTTATAAATTGTGTTTAAACTGTTGCAGAAGATTAGATCGAGGCAGTTGTTGAATCTAGTGTTGATAGTTACCAATCGATCAAGTTCTAAAGTAGTTATAGCATTATACAGGGTTGTATGTATTGTTTCAGTTAAACACTCAATAAGAGGTAAACTGAGGTCACCAAGAAAGATAATTGATGACCTTATATTGTTGACTTTATATTGTAGATTCCATCAGGGTGGATTTTTTTGTGGCAAACTTTAGTCTATCACAAAAACTCTCTAGTTTTCAACACAAAGGCCATGCAGAAGCTCTAAATCTTTAAATATTCAGTATTCTGACCATATACGTGTACAGACTGGAAGTCAAGGGGGGGGAGAGGGATCACGATGCTTTTGACACACAATGAGAATAAGTCATTACTGCTTTAGAGTTAGGTTTTTGTGTCTGAAATAAGATAACTTGAGCCTAGTCGTTTATGCCTTGAATGAGAACTCTGATTTATTTGTTTGATAATTGTCTTGACTGTTCCCTGGTATTCACAGAAATCCGGTTTAATATTAAGTGTCCAATATAATAAAATAAATAAGGACTAAGTTGCTAAACAATAGATGGGAAAGGAATGAAAAGGAAGACTGAGAAAGCCATTTTGAATGGAATTGACAAGATTCTCAGAAAACAAAAAGAAAAGAAAAGGTTTATGGATGTGGTGGATTCAAAGATAGTTTGCAAGGATAGACAAATATGGAAAGGTTATAGAGAACAGTGTTTGTGCAACTTGCTTCCACTTTTATTTCCATGTTTTCTTTAATGATGCCTTTAATTTCTGCGCTATGTCATACTTTCTGTCTACATTCTGCTAAATGTTGGTTAAGCCAATAGAGTTTTATGTGTGCATTTTGTGTGTGTTGTGTGTTCAGAAATATTTGGAGAGTGGGATTTGCACCTTACAGCCATGAGACATGGGATGCACTCAGGCAACAACATTCAATAACCACCTTAAGCATTTCATTTTACATGCTAAAAATGTGCATGTGACATATATTATAGTCTGTACTGGGTATATGTGTGGATACTGATGAGCTTTATATCCACATTTATTTCCTCTATTTTAATCAGAGAAATTAATTGGAGAAATTATAAAATATCATGGTTGCACTCATAAGGTTAGTTGTACTGAACAAGGCTCCTTGAACAGGATTGCTTTATTCACTGAACATAAAAGGAAAGTTCCCAGTCTTCTCACAGTCTTCGATCTCCATATACCATATTTTTCAGACTATAAGATGCACCTTTTTCCTCCCTAAAAGAGGGTGGAAATGTCAGTGCATCTTATACATCGAATACAGCCAATTTTGGCCTCCTGAAGCCCCACCCCGTGTCCCATTTGTGCAAAGTAAATGGGCCATTTTTGTGGAAGATGGGGTGCACAGGGGGGTTTGGGAGGCCTGAAGAGTGCTCTGAGGGCTGGGGGCAGGCAAAAATACCCATTCTGTGAAAAATGGGACCATTTTGCTTTTTTAAAAAAATAAATTTTATTAATTTTATTTATTAAGTTTTTAAATAATGACAACAAATAAACACTACATAAAAGACATTGCACAGTGATACATGCTCCCACCATCCAACATCATTCATTCTGACCCCTCCACCAAAATGAGGGTGTACTTTTTAATATTATTTTAAACCAAGAACATTACCATATTTATAAATTATAGAGTGATTCCAGTTTATTATTTTTGTGAAAAATGGGGCCCGCAGGAGATTTGGGAGGCTTGCAGAGTGCTCCTGGGGGCTCGGGAATATAAAAACAATTTCTTACTTTGAAAAAACTTTTTGATATCTTGATGCATCTTATACACCAGCGCATCTTATAAGCGGAAAAATATGATAACTTACACAGGAACATAGAGGGGAACTTTTACCAAAAATAATTATTAATATACCTTTTAGTTCACATACATTCTATAAATGAAAGATTTCTTACATTTTGTTGTGGTTAGCTCTGGCCCAGCTCCTGCCCCAAGGACTGTGGCTGTGGGGGGAGACATCCACATGCGGCAGGCCTGTTTTGCCCCCGGTAGAATCTGCTGATGAAGGCTTCTCTGACCAAGAAGACATGAGTGACAGGGAGGAGGAGAGTGTGACAGACAGCTCAGAAGGAGATCAATTATTTAGCTCCTCCTTGGATTCAGAACAAGAGTTAATGATACAGCCACGCATGCGGAGAGTGATGCATAGGCAACAACAACTGAGAGATTATTATCAAAGAAAATGAGGCCACCTGTGGTTGGGTGGGGCTGTGGTAATTAGTGAGACTGATATAAATAGCAGCTTGTGGGTTTGGCCATTGTGGAGGATTATCTGATCGTTGTGTTTCGTGACTGCTTTACTGACTTTGACCTTTTGTGTGCTGATTTTTCCCCGCTTTGAAACTAAACGAGAGCAAAGTGTGTTTCACTTTGTGAAAGAAGAGGGACTGTGAATTGCCTCACAGCTGCAAGCTAAGTATCACAGAACTGATAAGGGACTTGTACAAATTACCAGTTTGTTTGGAGACCAGTACTCTTTGCTATACCAAAAGAGGGCTTAGGTTAAGTAAATTTTCATTATAAAGAACATTGTTTTGAATTTTCAAACGTGTGTGTGTCTGAAATTTGTACCTGTGAATTTTTGGGAGGAGTCTACCAGAGAGCCTGACAGAACAACACATTTGATAACAGTTCTGAATAGAATCCACAGGTATTCATGCCAGAAACTACAATAATGACTATTTTACAAGACTCTTCCTAGCATAATAGAACATGTTTGCAAAATTGTTGGTAGCACTGAAAAATATTTCATTGAATTGTCAGAAATAGTAAACATTATGTAACTGAAAAGACTTGATTCTTGCTGAGGTGCTCTTAAATGCTTTTAAAATCATCCTGATCTTTGAATAAACTATTGTGTTCCATTTGATTGACTACTCAAAATGCTATTTATTTTACACTGAAGTACATACTTTTAGAATACTTGGAAATACTTCTTGTCAAAAGCAGGTGTGAGAGACTGAGAAGAATAAAGGGACCACATACTGAACATTAAAGATTGAAATAAATCCCTTTGAGCCCCTTCTAATTTATCTCCTCAGCCTTGTTATCAAAGGAAATATTATTTCTCATCTCAATACCGTATGATATATCTAAATTATATTTATTTTGAACTTTAATTATTTCAAAACTCTAGAATTTGTTGGCTGACTGACATATTATCTCAGCAATCCTTATTGGAAAATTTTTACTTTATTACTTAATAGGTAACTCAAGACAGACAATATATAGTACATAATATTCCTTTTTCCTCCTATTTTCCGTACAAAATCAATCCTGTGAGGTGGGTTGTGCAGAGAGAGAGAGTTATTGGCCTAAAGTTACCAAGCCAACTTTGATGCCCAAGGTGGGACTAGAACTCACACTCTTGTGGCTACTAGCCTGGTGCCTTAGCTACTATGTCGAACTTATTGTTTTAACTCTGCTGTTCTGTTCGAAAAAACTTCCTAATATTATGTTCCCGGGTCTATTTGACCCGGACTGCAAATTGATCATTTTAGGTACTTATATTTGGTCTTTTTGAAAGCTTTTTTCACCTGGAAACATGTTTGAACATTTCTGCACACAATGGAATGAAAATTGAACTGAAAAAATTAATCCTTATTGGTTTATTTTGCACATAAATGTGCCTCCCCCCCATTTTTGTGAAAGTTTTTTTCAATTTATGGATAGTTTTGCTTGCAAAATGCAGTCTATTTTACTTTTTTTTTTTTTTTTTTTTAATTTTTTTATTATTTTTTCATAAAAACAAACAAATACATACAAACAATAAACATAAAGTGGGGGTATATTTCCCCCGCTTCTTTTGAAAGTATACATTCAAGTATAGAAAAAGAATACATAGTTAAATATATGTTAACTATTATAATAGAAAAAGTTAATAAATTTGAGTTAAAGTTTTACAAATCTTGATATGAGTATTAAGTAAGGTTAGTATAACATAATTACCAAAAAATACCTTTAATATAATCTTAGTTACTTTAGTAAAATCAATTCAAACAATAAAGCTAAATTCAACTATTATACATCTTGGTATATTGCTTGTACTTATACATACATACACTACTATATCATAATCATCAAAAAGTCCTTTTAAACTAATATTAGTATTATTATCACCTAGGTAAAAACTAATACAAAAAAAAAAAAAAAAACAACTAAGGATATATCTTATTTTTTCTTATCTATCCATCTATAGACATTGTTCCATGTTTCATAAAATTTAGTATCCTCTTGATCGTTTAATCTTCTTGTCATCATATCCATTTCAGCGCAATCTAATATTTTAGCTATAACCTCTTCTTCCTTGGGGATTTCCTCCCCTTTCCAATTTTGCGCATATATTATTCTAGCCGCAGTTAATATATGTATAATTAAATAAAAGATTTCTTTCTTATAGGTCTGATTTGTAACACCTAGTAAATAGAATTCCGGGGTATTATCTATATCTTGCTTTATTATTTCTTTTAACATTTTTTCAATCATTTTCCAATATATTTTTGCTTTACCACATGTCCACCATTGATGATAATAGGTTCCTATATCCTTCTTACATTTCCAGCATATTGGGGATGTTTTAGGAAACATTTTTGCTATCCTATTTGGTGGAAGGTGCCATCTATAAAACATTTTGATTTGATTCTCTTTTAGGGAAACTGATTTAGTCATTTTCCAATTATTAGTCCATACTTTCTCCCATGTGTCTATATCTATTTCCTTACCAATATTTCTACACCATCTTATCATAGTATCTTTTAGAGTCAACTCTATATTTTTATGAGCAATAAGTAGTTTATATATTTTCCCTATCATTTTTGTTGAATTGGTGGTGATTAAAGTAGTTAAAGGATTTTTACTTTTATTAAAAATGTAAAGAATTTTGTCCTTCTGATATCTGGATCGGATCTGGGCATAGTGCCACCAATCTATTATTGTGCCTTCTTCTTGTAATTCAATTCTAGATTTAAGCTTCATCTGATCATTTAATAGTTCTTTATATCTATAAGTTATTTTCCTATCTTTTATAGACTTTGGATGTATTATTGCTTCTAAAGGAGCTAGCCAGTCTGGGATACTTAAAAAATGATTTTTCTTTATGTCTTTCCATACTTCTAATAAGTATTTCCTCAACGTATGCCTTTTAAAATATGAATGATTTTTGTCCTTGTCATACCATAAAAATGCGTGCCATCCAAGCATTAAATCATGTCCTTCTAGGTCGAGTATTCTTTTGTTATCTAAAGTTATCCAATCTCTAAGCCATGTTAATGCAGCGGCCTGATAGTATAGTTTCCAATTTGGAAGGCCAAATCCGCCTCTTTCTTTAATATCTTCTAAACAATTCATTTTTATCCTTGCTTTTTTACCTTGCCATATAAATTTTTTAACTAAGTTTGTTAGAGTTTTTAAAAAGATACCCCCTGGGTTTATTGGTATTGTCTGGAAAAGAAATAAAACCTTGGGTAAAATGTTCATCTTGATTGTTGCAATTCTTCCTAAGAAAGATATTTTCAAATTATTCCACATTGCTAAGTCATTTTTAATTTCTGCTAATAATTTCATATAATTATCATTTTTTAATGTTATTGTTTTCGCTGTTAAATTTATTCCTAAATATTTTACCTTTTTTACGATCTTTATTGCAGAAATACTTTCTAATTTCGTTTCTAGTATTTTATTCATGTTTTTAGTCAAGTAATGTGTTTTGCTTTTGTTTATCTTTAAACCTGCTACATTTCCATACTGTTCAATGGTTTGTAGTAAAGTAGGAACTGTTGTAATCGGCTCTTCAATTATAAACATTAGATCGTCTGCAAAGGCCTGGAGTTTGTAGGTTTCATCTCCTACGGTTAAACCTTTTATTTTGGGGTCCGCTCTTATTTTAATTAATAAAGTTTCAAGGGTCATGATAAATAGCAATGGTGATATAGGACATCCTTGGCGAACTCCCTTATTTATGTCAAGTGTTGGTAATTGGCTATTATTCAATATTATATTCGTTGTTTGTTTTGAATATATGGTGTCTATTAGATTAACAAATTTTGGGCCAAATCTCATTTTATTTAATTGCATTTTTATAAATATCCAATTAACGTTGTCAAAGGCTTTTTGAGCGTCCAAAAACATTAAAGATGCCGTCTTGTCTGGGTGTTGTTCATAGTACTCTAGTATATTTATTACAGTTCTAATATTGTTTTTAATTTGTCTTCCTGGAAGAAACCCATTTTGGTCTTGGTGTATTATTCCATTTATAACTCTTTTAAGTCTCTCTGCATAAATGGCGATAAAAATCTTATAATCTACATTTAATAGTGATATAGGCCTATAATTTTTAATCTTTTCTGGTTCTGTACCCTGTTTATGTATTAAGGTTGTCAGTGATTCTGACCAAGATTTGGGAATTTTCCCCTCCAGTCTACATAAATTAAAAGTTTCTAACATATGGTTTCTTATTATTTCGTTATCTATCTTGTACCATTCTGCAGGTATGGCATCTGGGCCTGTAGCCTTGTTGTTTTTCTGTTTTTTAATTGTTGTTAAAAGTTCCTCCATTGTTATTGGTCCATCCATGGTGGCCTGTTGATCTTCTGTTATTTGTGGTAGATTTGAAGCCTCTAAATAGTTAAAAACTTCATCTTCGATAACATGAGCTTTAGCATATAATTCTTTATAAAAATTATAAACAATGTCTGCCTTGCCTTTTGTGTCATATTTTATTTTACCATCTTTATCTTCTAATTTTTGGATTATTTTTGATTGACTCTGTTTTCTAAGTTTGTACGCTAACCATCTGCCAGGTTTATTTGCATGTTCAAAATAATGTTGCTTTGCTCTTTTGATCTTTTCAGTTAGTTGGTTTTGTTCTGTAACTCTAATTTTATGTTTAATTACGTTTATTTCTGTCTTTAGATCTCTGTTCTTAGTATGTTGCTGCGATAGGGATTCTAATTGTTTTAGTTCGTTTGTTAATTGTAAATACTCTAATTTCTTTTCCTTATTGTGTTTTGCTGTGTAAGATATTGTTAAACCCCTTATATACGCTTTAGCTGTGTCCCATAAGTTCTGTGGAGTAGTGTCTGATGTTTTATTAATTTCAAAAAATATTTTTAGTTCCTTTTCAATCCAATCCTTATATTTCTTATCATTTAATATATATCTATTCATCCGCCAGTTGTTCTGTTTATTGTTCATCGTCATATAGACCACTATTGGGTTGTGATCAGCCCATGTATTAACGTCTATCTCAACCTCTCTTATTTGTTCTGCCACCGTTTTTGGTGCCCATAACATGTCAATTCTCGTCCAAATTTTGTGAGGATTGGAGTAAAAGGTAAATTGCCTTTTGTGAGGGTGTCTTTCCCTCCAAATGTCGCTTAGTAGTAGTTCCGCTTTCATTTTTTGAAAAGTACTAGGTAACAAATTTCTTCTTGTTTTTTTACCTTTTCCCCTTTTTTTATTACCTCCCCCTCCTGAATGGTCTAGTTGTCTATTCGCGATAGCATTGAAATCACCTATTATCAATACATTGTCAATAGCTAAATCTATTATTGTTTGGTGTAAATTTTTATAAAATGTCATTTGGTCTTCATTGGGAGCATAAATAGAAACAACCACTAGAGGTCTAGGTTCAATATCTACTTGTACAATCAATATCCTACCCTCTTTATCCTTATATATTTGTTTGGAATTTATAGAATTCTTGACATACATCACTACACCCCTTTTTTTTTGGTCTGCTAATGCAGCATACATTTTTCCAATTTTGGGATTCAACAGTAATTTTTGATTATCTTTTTTAATATGCACTTCTTGTAGTATTGCAATCTGAACATTTTGATTTCTAATTTTAGAAAAAATTTGCTTCCTTTTTCTCGGTTCATTAAGTCCATTAACATTTACAGAGAAGATTTTAAAATCTTTATTCATTGTCATTTAATGGGTTTTTTAGTTTCTCGCTGAGGTTGAA
The DNA here is from genome assembly GCF_031021105.1 of Erythrolamprus reginae. Lineage (NCBI taxonomy): Eukaryota > Metazoa > Chordata > Lepidosauria > Squamata > Dipsadidae > Erythrolamprus > Erythrolamprus reginae. Next base: position 199,779,053 of record NC_091952.1, read on the forward strand.
CTCTTCTCGCACCTTGGTCCTGCTCCATTACTTGAGCAGTTGCCCCCAGGTTTTCTTCTTGCTGAGTTGGTGGTTTTTCCCCTGGTTGCTGTTGAACTAGTTGTAGTTGAACCACTTGTTGGTTACTTGCGTAGTCGGAGTGGCCCAAACCACTCTGTTCAAGAAAGTACATGGCTTGATCTACATTTTCCAATTTGTACCTTGTAGAACGCCATGTCAGAGAAAGTCCTTGTGGAATAAGCCAACGGTAGGTAATGTTTTCTTTGATCAAAATTTTTGTTAGAAAGTGATAGTCTCTTCTATTTTCTCTGACACTTCTTGGAACTTGCTTTAATATCTTTATTTCTACTCCATGGCGTTGGGGCGGGGAGTTTCTTGAGTAGTGAAGTATCTCATCTCGCAACGCCTTTCTTGTAAATTTAATATGTATCTCTCTTGGAAGATTGTGCCGACGGATATAGCTATTCGAGATTCTGTAAACTTCATCGATTTCTCTCTGTAAAGCTATGGGGTCCTCTTGAAGTATACCTCCAATGAGTTCCGCCATAGTCACTTTTAAATCTTCATCTTTTTCCTCTTTTAAATTCTGAAATCGAAGTCCGTACGAAGCTCGTTGCATCTCCAGTTGGATAATGGATTCATCGTATCTTTTGTATCTCTCATCGGCTCTCCCTTCAAGATATTCCATTCTTTTCTCATTTTTGTCAGATTGTTCTTCAACTTTTTTAACTCTGTCATCACTTTCTTGAAGTGTTTGTTGAATCTGCTTTATCTGGTCTTTCATCTCACCCATATCAGCTTTCATTTGGGCCATCTCCACTTTAAATTCTGCTAAGTCAGCTTTTATAGCTTCTCTTTGTTGTGTTGCCTCCTCCTTTATGGCTTCTCTTTGCTGTGTTGCCTCCTCCTTTATGGCCTCTCTTTGTTGGGTAGCATCTTCTTGTGACTTGACCATAAAGTCCTTCAGAGTATTCAAAGTTTCATGTATAGTTGCAAGGTTGGACTGCATTGTTTTGTCTTTGTCTTTGTCTTTAGTAGACATGGTTAGCACTTGATGCGAAGGAGAAGAGTGCGGTGAAACTTGTGGAGATAAAGTAGTTGGTGTGGTTTGTTTTTTGGTTGTTTTAGCAAGGGTTGAGGTGTGGGACATTATCAAATTAAAATCAACTATTTCAAATTTTAAAGTTAGTTTCAATTTTATGTGTAGTGAAAAGGAAAAGAAATTACTATAAATTCCAAATCTATTCAATATATTTTGTTTCCCTTATAATATGACTATGCCAATTCAATAACAATTCAATTAGTAACGAAATTCAAAGGAAAAGAAAAAAGAAGGGAAAAGAAGGAAAAAATAAAAATATTATTATTTAGTGCCACAGAGCTAAAAAGAAAAAAAAAACAGGTAGCTTTTCAAATACAATGGAGCCAAAGAAAAATAAGAAGAAAAAAAAAAAAAGGAAGAAATGTCAGCTGTGTATAAGGAACAGAAAGAAAGGAATTGGAAAGAAAACTTTTAGGAGGAGAGAAGAAAAAAAGGAAGGGAAAAAAATGAAGTAAAGAGAGTTGTGCAAGAAGAGAAAAGGAAGGGGGATAATATTTAATTCAACTGTTAAGAATAGAGCAGGAACCCAAGGTTTTTAACAATGCATATAGTTCAAATCAAGCTTCTTCTAATAATAAAAATATCCAAAAAAAGGGAAGAAAGTCAAAGAGAATTCAGGAAAAAGAAACAGATAGTTATTCAAAGACACAATAACAGTATTATATACTTAAGTTCTTCTTATAGATCCTGTGGTTTGCTAGGAAGTGAAGATGGAAATCCAAATCTCAAGGAATAAAGTTGTATTTAATGTCAGTTCAAAGTTCAAAGAGTAAAACAAATCCAAAGTTTGCTTGCGTTCAAAATGAAGTCAGTTTATTTTCCAAGTTCAAAGAACAAAGAAACAGATCCCAAGATGGAGTCAGGTTAATTTTGGTGCAGCAGGCAGATGTTAAACCAAAGAGTTCTCAGCAAATAATCCAAAAGAAGTCAGCAAATAATCCAAAAGGTTCAGCAAGTATTCCAAATAGGTTATTCCAACAGTAAGTGATCCAAAAAAGAAGTAATTTCAATCTCCTCTAGATTCCATAATTCATAGTTATTAAATTATTTCATATTGTAAAAAAGAGCAGCAGAAGTAAAAAAAAGGCAGCAAGGCTGTATTCCTCCGCTTCAAAAAATTAAGTCCAAAACATTATGATTTTAAAAATCTATCAGGAACAAATTCTACTCCTCATTAGAAATTTCCTTTAGCAGTTAGATAGTCATATCAAATTTAAACTATTTTATTAAATCATAAAGTCAAAAAGTTATTTTATAGGTTCCAAAATTCACGTTAAGATGAAAAAGTAAAAGTGAAAAAAAGAATTAGATCCGGCTGTTATTTGCGGATGGGTTTAAACAAGGAAAAACTTTCACTTTCGCCCTAGGAAAAAAAAACTTTTACTTGAAACTTTTACGATCTCTGACTTTAGACACGAAACACAAGGAGATTTTTACCTTAGGTCCTTTCTGCTGTATTCTTTTTCAATGTAAATATAGATATTTATACTTTCTCTTCTTTGATTTTGTTCTTCCCACTGAGTGAGGGGAGAAAGCGCTGGCCGGTCCTCCTAGTCAAGGAGGAGCGGTTCTCCCGTCTCCGAAGCTGCGGGACGAACCGCTGCCTCCGGAGTCCTGGCGACGGGTCCTCGGGCAGCAGTGAGCCCCCTGTTCATGGATCGGGCCATCCGGGCCCGATCCGATCGCAAATGCGACCTTCGGAGGGGGTAGAAAAGGATTCGCCTGGCAGAGCCCTGCCAGACACGTCCTGCCGCGATCTCCACCAAACCGGAAGCCCTATTTTACTAAAGTTGGTGTGGGATTGGTAGCTTGAACATTTCTGCACACAATGATATGAAAATTGAACTGAGAAAATTAATCCTTATTGGTTTATTTTGCACATAAATGTGCCTCCCCCCCGTTTCTGTGACATAGTCTTCACTTTATGGATAGTTTTGCTAGCAGAATACATTCAATTTTGCTAAAGTTGGTGTGGGATTTGTAGTTTGAACATTTCTGAACATAATGATATGAAAATTGAAGTGGAAAAATTGATGCATATTGGTTTATCTTGCATATAAAGTTATTTTAATTTATATAAAAATTATGCTGTTAATTTCAAACTTACATACTTTTTTTAGTAAAATGGATTTCTTTCATAAAATTAGTTATCTGGCTACAATGTGGTTGATTTTCAAAAGGATATTCCAAATATTTCTAGACAAATATGTATAAACAGTGACAATAATGGCACACAGCAAGGCTGGGGGGGGTCCCTTTTGTGGCAAAAATAAACCAATAAGAACCATTTTTTTCAGTTCATTTATATTTTTCTTATATTCAGAAATGTTCAATTTAGTATATCAAACCTTTTGGGGGAAAATTCCTTAGGGATTTGTAGCCTTAAAAAATAGAAATTGACACGAAATTCAGAAAGGATGGGGGGAGGGGCTTTTTGATCAAAATAAAAATATAAGTCTCAATTTTTCCAGTTCAATTTTCATATCATTATGTTCATAAATGTTCAAACTAGTTTTCCAGTTGAAAAAGTTTTCAAAAAGATCAAATTCAAGTACATAAAAAAAATATTTTTGGTCCGGTCATATACAAACAGAAACAGATTCGAAGTTATGATTTTTTTTTGCCCAGAAAACAATTAGCCACCACCCCAAAAATATTTTTTGATGATCAGCATTGTTAAATTGAGTAAATGGATGCCTAAGATTTTAAAGAATATTTCGGATTTGGAGCATTAAAAAAAAAAAGTGAAAATGGTTGCAAGCAGCCGAGGGGGGGGGGGCTTATTTCTGATGTTAAAAAACCAGTAAGAATCATTTTTTTCAGTTCCTTTATATTTTTCTTATATTCAGAAATGTTCAAGGTACCATTCCCACACCAACTGCAGTAAAATAGACTGCATTTTGCAAGCAAAACTATCCATAAATTGAAAAAACCTTTCACAAAAACGGGGGGGAGGCACATTTATGTGCAAAATAAACCAATAAGGATTAATTTTTTCAGTTCAATTTTCATTCCATTGTGTGCAGAAATGTTCAAACATGTTTCCAGGTGAAAAAAGCTTTCAAAAAGACCAAATATAAGTACCTACAATGATCAATTTGCAGTCCGGGTCAAATAGACCCGGGAACATAACATTAGGGAGGTTTTTTTTTTCAGCAAGAAAGAAACCTCCCACCCCCCCAAAAAAATTCTCATAGAGAGAACCCCTGAAATGATGAAAAGTCATGAAATTTCAAGTTTCAGATATGCAGGGAAAATTTTTTACAGGGACTCAAACTTGGCTTCGGGTCACATACGACCCGAACAGAACAGCAGGGTTTTAAATATATAGTATAACTGTTCCCTTTTTAAGGATTTTACAATTCTCTGAATCTTGACATTGACAAATGCATCAGTGTGACTATAAATTGAGATATCCCACAACCAAATAATTCCTTTTTCTATTTTGTTATTAGTTCCATACATTCAAATTGCATGGACTTAGATGAAGAGAGAGAGATTCAACCACACACAAAAGTATGATTGTTTTGTTTGAAGTATTGTTATATCAATCCATAATCTACATACTACTCTTATACACTATTTCCTTAAGAATGGAACTACTGTATTCTTCATTTAGTATAATAATTATATGTGACCAATATACAGGTAGCCCTCAACTTATGACCACAATTAGAACTGGCATTTTAGTTGCTAAGCAAGGCAATTGTTAAGTCATTCACACCTAATTTTACAACCTTTCTGCCATGGTTGTTAAGTGAATTGCACAGTCATTAAGCAAATATAGCTTCCGCTATTGATTTTACTTGGATGTTGCAACCATCACTAGGGAACATGCCAGTTGTCAAGCACCCACATTTTGATCACATGACTGGGAAAGGCTGTGACAGTCATAAATGTGAGAAGCAGTTGCACATCACTTTTTAAATTACCACTGTAATTTTGAATGATTGTTAAATTAATGATTGTAAGTCAAGATATACTTGTAGTACCTACCACTGTGCTTCAATGAGTACTGCTACAAATTCCAAATATACAATATTTGTATGTGGGTGGGGGGTATATATGTATGTATGTATGTATGTATGTATCTATGTATCTATGTATGTATGTGTATGTATCTATGTATGTATATGTATGTATCTATGTATGTATGTGTATGTGTGTGTATCTTTAAACATATCCAATAATAGCATGACTTCTTAAAGAATTTTCACAGCATCCATTTATTTTTTTAATTTGGATATGGGATACTAATTGCGTTCAATTTCCATTGTAATGAAAGTTAGCTATGATAAATTTAATCACACTGATTTTCATAAGAAATTAACTCAATATGCCTCAATGTTTTAATACAATAAAGAAAAATCAAATATGGATATTATTACAACACTTCACATTCTTGTTCTCCATTTTTCTAGGGATTTCTTGGTGATCTATCAGTAAAATACGTGCACATATTCAGATGACTCTGGGACATTTTTTGCATCAATAATGAAAGGATTATCTGGCAGTCGCAGTCACCATCATGGGGTTGCCTGTGAACCTGTATGTGACTCTCTGTTACATCACTCAGATAGGAAACCATATCTATTAAATCCTATGGACCATCATCCTGCAGATCATACTTACTATACTCAAAGAAACTCTTTTCAAGGAGAATGTATGGCTCCATACAGTGATCAGATTGCTAGCAGCACATTTCCTCGGAGACATTATAATTCCCACAAAGAACTTAAGGATGAATGTGCTTTGGTGCCACATGGAACAACAAGTAAAGGTAATCGCATCCCTGCCAATCTTTTGGACCAGTTTGAAAGGCAGATTCCTCTTAATAGAGATGGCTACCATACTTTACAGTACAAAAGGACTGCTGTAGAACATCGTAGTGATAGTCCAGGAAGGATCCGCCACTTGGTGCATTCTGTTCAAAAGCTTTTCACAAAATCTCATTCTCTTGAAGGCCCATCAAAGGGCAGCATCAATGGAGGCAAAGCAAGCCCAGAAGACATGCATAGTATAAGATATGGCAAACGTAGCAAAAGTAAAGATAGAAGATCGGATGGAAAATCCAGGTCAAATGCATCTGGATGGTGGAGCTCAGATGACAACCTTGATAATGATGTTTGCATTTATCATGGACCAAGTGGGATAATGACCATGGGAAGATGTCCTGATCGTTCTACTTCTCAGTACTTTATGGAAGCCTATAATACTCTAAGTGAACAAGCAGTAAAGCCTTCCAGAAGCAATAATGATGTTAAATGTTCTACCTGTGCAAACCTGCCTGTAAATTTGGATGCTCAACTAATGAAAAAAAGCGCTTGGTCCTCTACTCTGACAGTAAGCAGAGCTCGTGAAGTTTTTCAAAAAGCATCTATGAACATGGACCAGGGAGTACTGAAATCAGAGAGTTGTCAACAGGAACGGTCCTGCCAATATCTTCAGGTACAGTATATGTCATTTATTTGATTATTTGTACTGCTCTTGGTTCCATGTCTATTTTTCATACTAAGATGAGATTGCAAATGAAAAGATGTAAGTGGGAGTTAATCTAAATACAAATTATGAATAAATCTGCATTTTGGTTGCTAAGAAGCAGTGTTTCAAATGAATTCATACAGTGAGGAACTGGTTCACTTTCTTAATATGTGGAAAGAACAAGAGCTCCTTGAATAATTGTGGGGGATTAAAATGGCACTCTAGGCACACAAAACAGCACAGCAGGGTCACAAGGAGCCAGAGGTAGTAAAGCTTTCGTTTTGCATTACAATCTCAATGGACTGATATTCCCAGGACAGAGATTTGTTAGCTTCTGTAATCTTGAGATCTGCCTTCATGTTATTTTGGTGATGAAAACTTGAAATTCTTTAAACACTTAGTAATGCCTCAGTGTTTTGTATACTATGAAGCAACCTACAGTCAGTTTTTGTCACATACAAAACAGCCTTTAGGAAATAATTATATGAAGTGACCAGGTTGGTGTTCCTGGCTGCTATTCCTTTAAAATAAATAGCTAGCACTCTCTGAAAAAATGCAAAGTTGAAAGACTGGAATTATTGAATGTTCTGATTATACTCTTTGAGAGTACATCAGTGACTCCCGCACAAGCTGTTTGCAGTTAATAAAGCGTCACTATTTTTCACCAGTATTGTATCTTTAAATGTCAAGAATCAGATGTCTGCTCTTGGAGCTATCATACTGCCGGTTAATTTTTGTGGCAAACGTGGATCATCAGAAAATTAACACAGTTTCAGCTGTAAAAGATCTGTGGATTATTTTTTATGCATTTTCTTTTAAAATGGATATGACACACTTAACTGTGAATGGACAGTGGAGTAATGTCAAACAAAGGAGAGAGAAGACTATGAGGAAAAAAGAGGTTTGATCAATAAAATATTTTGTTGTTTGGTGGGGGATTGTGGGGTATGAATCATTGCTCTGTTCTTTTTATCTGCTGTTTAGTTTTATTTCAAAACGGTTTGTGCTCCATAATTAGTGCTAGCTGTTTTTAACCTGATGAGCACCTTGCAATCATAATTTTGCACTTGTATCTCCTTGTTCAGGTAAAGGATTGGATTTTATTGTCTTGCTGACTTATAGTTTTATAGTTCAGATGACCTAGAAATGAACCAGAGTATCAAATTTTAAGGGGTTATTTTTGAATGCAAAAAACATTGTATCTTAAGGCACATTCAGAAATATAAAACAGCCTGATATATGTCCTATATGAATGTTTATCTCTGAATATTCTTATGTTCTTGAGGGACTGTTAGCATCATGTAGTGAATTAAGAAGATTCAGTTGATCGAATCAAAATAATGATACTGTTATGTTCTGTGTCAGGCCAGATTTACCTTCAGAGACTTGTCAGTTACATATCACATGACCTAATGTATGATATTGTGTGTATGTGTTTGTGAGTGTGTGTGTATCTGTGACTGTGCATAGGTGAAGACAGACAGACAGATAGAGATATACTTCTCTTTTTGCATAGGCTATTTTTCAAGGACGGATAATATAAATCATAGGATTATCCCACTGAAATAAAATGAATATGCAAGTTTGCCTACCTGGTAATGAGTTCCACATAATTTAATAGAGCTTATGTCTGAGGACATATGTATATGCTTGTCCTGTTAGAGATTAAAATTCTGTTAATATATAAATATATAAAATTCATCCTAAATATATATTGAATGTGTAATTAAATTGTTCTTACTTTTTGCTATGCAACTTAAGATTTTAGGTTGACATTTATTTGGAAAGAAGTAAGAAATGTCATTATTCCGAGACAGTTAATAAAATATGATGGATACAAGGAAGATACTAGGGAACAAGATGAGTATTTTCGATATCGTTTAACTCTATTAATCAAGTAAAATTAAAAGTAATTTTAACAGTAACAGTAATATAGGAGCATACATTTCTTGAAGGTTCTTAAACAAACAACTCTATAATTATAAACCATACATATTTGCAAAAATCACGTTTCTGTTATTCCTCGAAGAAGCCATGCTCACTAATGTTTATATACAACAAAACAAATGTGTTAAGCAAAGAGAGCTGTCAGGTTTTTAAAATTAATTTCCCTGAAGGGGAAAACTTCCAAATAGGTAATTTTCAAGTAAGGGAAATTCTCAGGTTTTACTATTGACACTGGTCAAGAATTGTTATTTTATTCTGATTATAAATGTAACGATTTTTAGGTAAGTCCAATTACATTATTTTTACAGTTTAGAATATGAAGAATTTATACACTAAAATACATACCTTTCCATTACTGCGATTGCTGTAGTAGCAAATAAATATTCAGAGAGAATGAAGAAAAGTATATCAAAAGACAAAATGAGCATGATTTTTTCTGCATTTATATATTTTCTGCATTTGCTGCTTTATTTAAGCATCTCGGGTTTACATGAGACTAATCTAGCTGCAATCAATGAATGTGAATATTAGAATTTACTATGATCATCGGGCAGATTTTTTTTTTCATTCTTATTAATCTATTATGGCACTGGAAGCATGAAATGTCAATCCCAACTGACACTCAAGCCTCTCAGCAGTTTTACTGATTAGCATGTCTATTATTGTCATATATTACCTGTCTGTGTCAGTTGGAGATAACTTCTAGACATTCTAGAAGTTATGTTTGAACATTTTTTTAAAAACTGAACATTGATCTTGATAATTCAGTATTGTTTTTCATTCTGTTTTACATCTATATATTTTAAATGGTTGAAATTACTGATAGAATTGGTAATTAACATGATATTATATCAATGATGTCTCATATAATCCAGACAGGGCAATGCAATAATTTTTCATTTATTTATTTATTTTGTCCAATACACAATAATACACAATGAAGGTTATAGTGGAAATACTGAAGAAGAATATAGGAGAAAATATAGGAACAGAATATATCAATGAGATAATAGAATAAAAGATATAGGGATAGGAGAGAAGAGATATGAGATACGGGGTAGACAATAGGACAGGGGATGGGAGGCACACTAGTGCGCTTATGCACACCCCTTACTGACCTCTTAGGAATCTGGAGAGGTCAAGGGTAAAATGTTGGGGGTTAGGGGATGACACTACTGAGTCCGGTAATGAGTTCCATGCTTCAACAACTCGATTACTAAAGTCATATTTTTTACAGTCAAGTTTGGAGCAGTTAATATTAAGCTTGAATCTGTTGCATGCTCTTGTGTTGTTGTAGTTGAAGCTGAAGTAGTTGTTGACAGGCAGGGTGTTGCAGCATATGATCTTGTGGGCAATACTTAGGTCATGTTTAAGGCATTGTAGATAATATTTTTGAGTAATGAAGTAGAGGGGGGGTGCATCTAACCACAGTGGTTCTTCATCATTTTACAGAAATGATGTTTTATTTCTTAATGTCATAATAATTTCACTTTAGTTCAGATTAACATAATAATAATAATTATTATTATTATTATTATTAATAATAATAATAATAATAATATTTATTATTATTATTATTATTAATAATAATAATAATAATATTTATTTTATTTATTAAATTTATTTATTTATTTATTAAATTTATTTATTTATTTATTAAATTTATTTATTTATTTATTAAATTTATTTATTTATTTATTAAATTTGTATGGCGCCCCTCTCCGAAGACTCAGAGCAGCTCACAACAGTAATAAACAATGTACAAATCCAATACTTAAAAAAACATCTAAAACCCATACCATTAAAAACCATACAACTCAGGCATACCATTCATAAACCATAATAGCCTGAGGATCTCTCAATTGCCCCATGCCTGGTGACATAGATGGGTCTTTTTTATCAACAAAATGTACTAGTTATAGCAATAATAGTTTGAAATTACTGACTTGGCTCCTGAAATCTTATTTATGACTTGCTGTTTACTAATGAAAAGACAATAAAAAGAGATTTGATCAATAAAATATTTTGCAGTTGATGGGTGAGGAATTGTGGGGAATGAGTCATTGCTCTTTTCTTTTTATCTGCTGTTTAGTTTTATTTCAAAACATGGTATGCTCCATAGCTAGTTCTAGCTAATTTTAGCCTTAACTTGCAATCATAATTTTGCACTTGTATTTCCATGTTCAGATAACCGTTTGGTTATCAGTTATTTTACTTCATTTTTATTTACACAATTGAGCAACAATGAGCTTTTAGACACTTACTGTATTTTTCGGAGTATAAGACACACCATTTTACCATTAAAAACTTGGGTGTATCTTATACACCGAATGTAGTCCCACCCACCCAGCCACCCCACCCTTTGGGCTCTGCCTCCCAACAATTTACCTCCTTGCAGCAAACAGAGCCTTTTAAGCCAAGCAATTCATTATAAGCTTCCCAACTCTCAGCTGACTGAAGCTGCAGGTAAAGCAAGTGCTAAAATGAAAGTGAAACTAAAGTGTAGCTTTAGCTGCAAGGAGGCAAGAGGCAGGGGCAGAATATTATTTTCTTGTGCTAATCAGTTGCTGAATCTGGATGCAAGGAGGTAAAGTAAAAACTATAAATGTCTATAGAATGTTCAAATTATTGGACTTATTTTTTGAAGGCTTAACAAAATGAAGAAGCTTTTTAAAATAAATGCTTAATCTGAAGAGACCCAGTGCTGTTGTATCTTCTTTTAAATAATAGAGAATAATGTATAGTTCCAGAAAGCCACATCAGTTTCAAAGGTCTGTATAAGTATAATCTGAAATGTAGCAGTGTCCTGTTTAATATTAAGATAAGACAGCTGAGTTAAATTGTGACTTAGTCATGTTTGGTGTAGATCTATTTAAATAATTGGGAGGAGTTCGTTTGACTACTTTTAAGAAAACTTTCTGACATTAATATACTGCCATAATGTACATTTCTCCGATTTCTATGGGTCAGGCACACATGCACAGAAATATACAGCAGTGTATATCATCTGTGCTGTTTGCTGTTTGGCACATTGCTGGGAGGCATAGTCCTTTTTTCCCTGTTTTCCTCCCCCAAAACTAAGGTGCGTCTTATACTCCGGTGCATCTTATACTCCGAAAAATATGGTACCTATTTTAAAACAAATAATGTAATAATGGAAACAGTCAAATTCATAGCAAAACTTCCATAATTCAACAAAGTGGAAGGAAAGAAAAACTTTTTTAAAAAGAAAGTATATTGAGTTTAAATCGTTAAAAAGGGTGGGGGAGGGTCATTGGAAAAAAGGGAAAGGGGGAAGAAAGGCATTACATAGTAATAAAACAGGTCTTAAACTATACATAAAGTAATCTATATCACTGTATTAGGACCACAATTACAGTATATAACAAGTACAGTAGTACCTCGTGATACGAACCCCTTGTCATACAAACTTTCCGAGATACAAACCTGGGGTTCGGAAATTTTTTGCCTCTTCTTACGAAATTTTTCCGCCTTACGAACCCGCCACCCAAACGCTGAACCCAGAAGTTCGGCAAAAGTTCAGGTTCGGGTGGCCGCCGAGAAGCCCCGCCGCCCTTCTGTCACCTTTTGGGGTTTCTCGACATCCTCCTGAACCCGAATGCCAAACCCGAACTTTTGCCGAACTTCTGGGTTCGGCGTTCGTGAGGCCGCCGAGAAGCCCTGCCGCCCGGCTGTCGCCTTTTGAAACAGCCGGGGGGCTTCTCAGCACTCTCCCGAACGCCGAACCCGGAAGTTCAGCAAAAGTTCGGGTTCGGCATTCGGGTTTGGGAGGACGCCGAGAAACCCCGCCACCCGGCTGTCAGCTTGGCAAAAGAGCCGCGAAGAATTCCATGGGCGGAGCTTTGACGTCACAGAGACATCCTTCCTGGCCGGCCGAAACGTGGACTCCTATTGGGATTCCCCGCCTCCGTTTGAGCCTCCCGGCCGGCCGACAGCTCCGCGGCTCTGTTTCAAAAAGCGACAGCTGAGCGGCGGGACTTCTTGGCGGCCTCCCGAACGCTGAACCCGGAAGTTCGGCAAAAGTTTGGGTTCAGCGTTCGGGTTCGTGAGGACGCCGATAATCCCCCCGTCTGTTTCAAAAGGTGACAGCTGGGTGGCGGGGCTTTCTCGGCGGCCACCCAAACCTGAACCCGAACTTTTGCCGAACCTCTGGGTTTGGCATTTGGGAGAACGCTGAGAAGCACCCAGCTGTTTCAAAAGGTGACAGCCGGGCGGCAGCACCCAGCAGAGCACCATTTTTGCGGCGGATTTTTCTTGCACACATTAATTGATTTTACATTGTTTCCTATGGGAAACATTGTTTCGTCTTACGAACTTTTCGCCTTACGAACTTCCTCCGGGAACCAATGAAGTTCGTAAGACGAGGTATTACTATATATAACTTGATCTTGAAGATAGACTCTTGCAACATATTTTCTTTAACTATCCTTTAATTATTTTGAAACACCAATTGATCTACAATCTCACATGATAAATATGACTTATTGACCCAACTTAATACTCAATCACTTTACTTTCTATCATATTATTATTATTATTATTTATTAGATTTGTATGCTGCCACTCTCCGGACACTCGGAGAGGCTCACAACAACAAACAATTTAAAACCCTCAATATAAAAAGCAATCATACATACCATACATAAACGAAAACGGTCATGGGGAATCAATTTCCCCCTGCCTGACGACAGAGGTGGGTTTTAAGAAGTTTGCGAAAGGCAAGGAGGGTGGGGGAAATCCTAATCTCCTGGGGGAGTTGATTCCAGAGGGTCGGGGCCGTCACAGAGAAGGCTCTTCCCCTGGGTCCCGCCAGACAACATTGTTTCATCAACAGAACCCGGAGAAGGCCAGCTCTGTGGGACCTAACCGACTATACACTCATTATCTTATTATACCACAATGTCACATATCCTGAAAACATCTGCTACTTGGCAGACTCCTCCCACCCTTTGCCCTATCCTCAATCTCCCTCTAACATCATCTCTTCCTCTCTTCTTTTATTTCCCCTTCCCCTCTATTTCTTTTTGTATCTTATAGATTTACTACTCTATTTTACATTATGTGCATGTATTTTATATCTCTTGAAGGAAAGAAAATCTTTAATTGACAATGAAAACATATCAAAGTTCATACTTGTAATTTTTTTAAAAATTGGCTTAGGAATTTCACTATCCATAGTGCTACAATAAAGAGAGTCCTGGGTCTGATCACCCACTGTTTAATTTTATATTTGGAAGTGTGATAACCATGGTCACATAACAAAAACTCCAACACTTTGCGAATGGTTATATTTATGACGGTTGCAATGTCCTGGGGTCATGTGATCATCTTTTGCAATCTTGTTAGGAGCAAAATCAATGGGGAATCCAGATTCACTTAATGACCATGTTATTAACTTACTTAATAAATGTAATGATTCATTTAACAACTGTGGCAAGAACAGTCACAAAATAGAGAAAACTCACTTAATAAATGTTTCACTTCCCAACATAAATTTTGGGCTCAATTGTGGTCATAACTCAAGGACTACCTGTATGTTCCTTAGATATTTTGTGTTCAATAATCTTGTATCTGTAACTCTTGGTTTTTTTATTCTCTTCTTAAAACTTATTTAATAGCTATGTATCCATAAGATTATATACCGTATTTTTCGCTCCATAAGACGCAGTTTTTTCCCTCCCAAAGTAGGATGAAAAATCAGCCTCGTCTTATGGAGCGAAGATGCAGGCAGGGGGGGGGGGGGGAGGCTGCGAATTCGGAAGCGCCATCCCGCCGGCTGGCTGGCTAGCTGCTGCCTGGCCCACCGTTCCTCGTAAGCTGCGCCCGTGAGCAGGCGTGCACCCCCAAATACACCCGAGCGCCCTTTTCCACGGGCGCGCGCTCCCCATCCCCCTGCCAGCCCGCGGGGAGGTGGGCGGGGGCGGGGAGGTGTGGCAGTAGGAGTAAAGGGAGCCGCGGCCGCCCCTGCCTCCCCGCTGGCTTCTCCACGCTGCCCTATTGCCCGCCCGATCCGCCTCCTCTCCTCCTCTGCCACCTCCTGCGTTGGGGCGCGATCTGCCTCTCCTCCGCTGCCTCCTCCTGCCTTGGGGCGCAATCTGCCCCCTCTCCAACGTCGCTGCCTTCTGCCTTGGGGCGCGATCCGCCCCCTCTCCTCCTCCGCCGCCCCCTGCCTTGGGCGAGCAGTCCGGGACAGGGTGGCTTTACGCTATGAAGAGAAAACGGCCGACTTTTCCCTGCTGCCGGAGCCGTTTCCTCTTCATGGCGCAAAGCCACACAGTCCCGGACTCCGGGATTGCTCGCCCAAGGCAGGAAGCGGCGGAGGAGGAGAGGGGGCGGATCGCGCCCCAAGGCAGAAGGCGGCGGCGGAGGAGGAGAGGGGGCGAATCGCGCCCCAAGGCAGAAGGCAGCCATCTGCCCAGACAGAAAGGAAACAAGAGAGAGAAAGTGAGAAGAAGAGAGAGAAAGAGGGGGAGAGAGAGAGAAAGAGAGAGGGGGAGAGAGAGAAAGAGAGGGAGAGGGAGAAAGAGAGTGGGAGAGGGGGAGAGATAGCAAGAGAGGGAGAGAGAGAAAGAGAGAGGGAGAGGGGGGGAGAGAGAGGGAGAGGGGGGAGAGATAGCAAGAGAGGGAGAGAGAGAAAGAGAGAGGGAGAGGGGGGGAGAGAGAGGGAGAGGGGGGAGAGATAGCAAGAGAGAGAGAAAGAGGGAGGGAAAGGGGGAGAGAGGGGGGAGAGAAAGAGAGAGGGAGAGAGAGAGAGGAGATAAAGAAAGAGGAGAGAGAGAAAGGAAGAGAAAGAAAGAAAGAAAGAAAGAGGGATAGAGAGAGAGAGAGTGAGAGATGCTCAGTGAGCCTTTCTTTGAAGTTGCCTTTCTTTCTTTCTTTCCTTCTTTCTTTTTCTCTCTTGCTCTCTTGCTCTTTCATTCTTTTTTCTTTCTCTTGCTTTCTTTCTCTCCTTCCTTCCCTCATTCCATTTCTTTCATTCCCCCTCTCTATTTTTATTTCTCTTTCATTTTCTTTCTTTCTCTCTTTCTTGCTTTCTTTCTTGCTCTTTTTCTTTCTCTCTTTTACCTTCCCTTCCTCTATTTCTTCTTTTCTTTCTCCTTCCTACCTTCTTCCCTCCCTCCCTTCAGTCCTTCCTCTCTTACTCTCCCCTTTCATAAGTTTCCTTGCTTCCTTCCTCTGTTCCTGTCCCTTCCCCCTTTCTTTCTTTCTTTCCTTCCTTCCTTCCTTTCCTCCCTCCATTTCTTGCTTTCCTTTTCCTTCCTCCCTTCTTCCCTCCCTCACTCCCTTCTTTCACTCCTTCCTCTCTTCCTCTCCCCTTTTTGGCTCAAAATATTTTTTTTCTATTTTCCTCCTCTAAAATCTAGGTGCGTCTTATCAGCAGGTGCGTCTTATAGAGCGAAAAATACGGTATATAGATATATATAGATATACATACATAAATACATGTACCTACACACATACACACACTCACACACATAAAAATACACAGAGCAGACAGGTAAAGTTTATTTAATTTTGATTGTTTCTACTGAATATAGGTAGCTCTCGATTTACAATCGCAATTGAGGCCAAAATTCAGGTTGCTAGATGAGACATTTGTTAAGTGAGTTTTCCATTTTACGATCTTTCTTGCTAGAGTTAAGTGAATCACTGCAGTTGTTAAGTTAGTGGCGCAATTTTAAATGACTCTGGCTATACCCACTCATTTTGCTTGTCAGAAGGAAGGAAAAAGGAGCCCCAAGATATTGCAACAATCATAAATATAAATCATTTGCCAAGTGTCTGAATTTTGACTGTGGGGATGCTGCAAGAATGTAAGTGTGAAAAATGATCATAGGTTTCTTTTTTCAACGCCATTGTAAATTTGAAGGGTCACTGTAGTACTAGTAAGTGAATTCTGATTTACACGTTTTTTAAAATTAAAAATTTAATTTAAATATGTTAAAGGGTTAAATAAGGTCCAGGAGAGAAGTGTTTTTAATAGGAAAGTGAACACAAGAACAAGGGGCCACAATCTGAAGTTAGTTGGGGGAAAGATCAAAAGCAACATGATAAAATATTATTTTACTGAAAGAGTAGTAGATCCTTGGAACAAACTTCCAGCAGACGTAGTTGATAAATCCACAGTAACTTAATTTAAACATGCTTGGGATAAACATATATCCATCCTAAGATAAAATACAGAAAATAGTATAAGGGCAGACTAGATGGATCATGAGGTCTTTTTCTGCCGTCAGTCTTCTATGTTTCTATGTTTCTAATTGGAAATTTGGTGACTTAGATGAAATGATGTGATTAGACTCAGATTGAGATGTGAGAGAGGATTCAATGTACAGTGGTACCTCGAGATACGAGTTTAATTCGTTCCGGACCTGCGCTCTTAAGTCGAGCAGCTCTTATCTCGAACGACTTTTCCCCATAGGAATTAATGTAAATAATTTTAATTGGTTCCAGCCCTCAAAAAACTCACAAAGTTAGTCTAAATTATGCAAAAAGACATTGCAAGAATAAATGTAACTTTACTTATTAATAAGATGATAAGCTGAGAGCTTTCCTTCCCTTCCTCTTTTTACCCAAAACAATCAACATGGCAAACTTTTATTTTTATTCATTAAACTGTAGTTATTTATTCAACTTCACTGCCACCCAATCCTGTAGAGGGAGGAAAGAAGGGAGGAAGGAAAAGGAAAGCAAGAAATGGAGGGAGGAAAGGAAGGAAGGAAAGCAAGAAAGGAAGGAAGAAAGAAAGGAAGAAAGAAAGGGTGAAGGGACAGGAACAGAGGAAGGAAGCAAGGAAACTTATGAAAGGGGAGAGTAACTTCACTGCCACCCAATCCTGTAGAGGGAGGAAAGAAGGGAGGAAGGAAAAGGAAAGCAAGAAATAGAGGAAGGGAAGGTAAAAGAGAGAAAGAAAAAGAGCAAGAAAGAAAGAAAGCAAGAGAGAAAGAAAGAAAATGAAAGAGAAATAAAAATAGAGAGGGAGAATGAAAGAAATGGAAGGAGGGAAGGAAGTAGAGAAAGCAAGAGAAAGAAAGAAAGAAAGAGAAAGAAAGAAAGAAAGAGAAAGAAAGAAAGAAAGAAAGAGAAAGAAAAAAGAATGAAAGAGCAAGAGAGCAAGAGAGAAAAAGAGAGAGAGAGAGAAAGAAAGAAAGAAAGAAAGGCAACTTCAAAGAAAGGCTCACTGAGCATCTCTCACTCTCTCTCTCTTTCTATCCCTCTCTCTTTCTCTCCCCCCTCTCCCCCCCTTTCCCTCTCTCTTTCTCTCTCTCCCTCTCTCTTTCTCTCCCCCCTCTCCCCCCTTTCCCTCTCCCCCCCCAGGCCGGCAGCGATGTTTTAAAACAGCCGCGCCGTTTGCGAGCTAACTCCTGAGGTGCGGAAGTTCGCCTTTGGCGTTTGGGCCACTCGGAATGTGAAATTCAAAACAGCGTTCGGATCCCCCCACCCCCAGCAGAAGCCAAGGACCCCCAGAGTGGGGCGGCAGGGGAGGCGACCGCCTCTCCACTCACCAAGTGCCGGGATACGAGTCGAGAAGAGCCGGGCTGGCTTACCTTCCTTACTTCCCGCGCTGCTGCAGAGCCACTCGAACAAAGCGTCACGCCCCCCTGACGCTTTTGCCGGCAAAAGAGCCCAGCGTCGCTTCGGAAGCCGCCGAAAGCATCAGAGGGGCACGACGCTTTGTTCGAGTGGCTCTGCATCAGCGCGGGAAGGAAGGAAAGTAAGCCAGCCCGGCTCTTCTCGGCTCGTATCGCGGAGAGGGGCGGCATACAAATCCAAGTAATAAATAAAATAAAATAAAAAAATGTCTCTCCTCTCCCAGCTCTTATCTCGAGTAGCTCTTAAGTCGAGCAGCTCTTATGTTGGGGTTCCACTGTACTCTTAAATACAAGAGATGGATAAATTAATATGGTAGGTCCCAAAGAATATCACTGGAAGTGAGTGAAATTGATTTAAGTGCGCCTACTCTCATTTAGCGACCACATTTCATTTTAATGAATAGATCATTAGGCAAAATGGCCACTAAGTGAACATGAGAGAGAAAGAGAGGAGGAGAAAGAAACTGCAAAGACCACTGGTTTCTCCATTTCATTCAGATGAAATTCTCTCATACGTCTACATCATTGTTGTGCCATTGTTATTCTTACTCCAGTGTGCATTGTTGTCAGGGGCACAAAATTTCATTATAAATGTGCACACTGGTCAGAAGATGATATGTTTTTTTTATTACTTTATTTATTGTATTTATGAATGGTCACGACTAAGGTTGTTAAATAATGAGTGGGTGTATGCATTTTTTTTCTGTGGTGAAAGAGGAGAAAGCAGTCACTTCCCTGTCAGACGTTTAATCTTACACTGTATTAGATGTGGCAAACAAGAAGGGGGGGAAAATCAATTTTATTCCAAATAGTGAATGTTTTGTTTGTTTGGTTTCATTCCCACTGGATCTCCAGATGATCTTTGTTTTAATTCCTAGCAAGCAGTTTTATCGTCCTGGGAAGATATGAAGTCTTAAAGTTTTTAATTATTAAAACTTTTAAAAATATGAGAAATTTTGGAATACTACTGTTGGAAGGAGAAAGATGCTGGAAAGAACATGGAGAATGATTGGAAAGAGAGGTTTATTGATGAAGCAGAACCAACCACATGTGATTATGGGTAGCTGACAAAATGGAGGTGAGAGTGGGTGGGTTTTTATTAATTTATTAATTTATTAGTTTATTAATTAGATTCGTATGCCGCCCCTCTCCGAGGACTCGGAGCGGCTCACAACAGCAAAACACAATGTACAAATCTAATGTTAAAAGCAATTTAAAACCCTTGTTATAAAAAACAATCACACAACCTAACGAACCATATATAAAAAACCATAGTAGCTAAGGGATGTATCAGCTTCCCCATGCCTGGTGACATAGGTGGGTTTTTAGGAGCTTTCGAAAGGCAAGGAGGGTGAGGGCAGTCCTAATCTCTGGGGGGAGTTGATTCCAGAGGGCCGGGGCCACCACAGAGAAGGCTCTTCCCCTGGGTCCTGCCATACGGCATTGTTTAGTCGACAGGACCCGGAGAAGGCCAACTCTGTGGGACTTAATCGGTCGCTAGGATTCGTGTGGCAGAAGGCGGTCCTGTAGATATTCTGGTCTAATGCCATGTAGGGCTTTATAGGTCATAACCAACACTTTGAATTGTGACTGGAAACTGATAGGCAGCCAGTGCAAGCCGCGGAGTGTTGACGGACATGGGCATATGTGAGAAAGCCCATGATTGCTCTCGCGGCTGCATTCTGCATGATCTGAGATTTCCAAATGCTTTTCAAAGGTAGCCCCATGTAGAAAGCATTGCAGTAGTCGAACCTCAAGGTGATGAGGGCATGAGTGACTATGAGCAGTGACTCCCTGTCCATTCCATGTGTCTGTAAAGAAGGAAGTCATCTCAGCACTCTGGTGCAAGGCCTTGGAGCTCTTCAAAAGGTGTGGTGAGAAAGGTGTTTTGCCTGGTGGAGTGGAAATCAGGCGTAAGGCCTGGGAGGGAATCAGACCCATTGGGGATACTAAAAGGCGTGTTGGGAACCGAGGCACAAGAAGTGGAACATGCAGCATTTTGGCGGTGCTTAAAATCCAATCTCAGAAGAAAAATAAATATTAGAACATAGAATTACAGAATTGAAAGGACCTTGCAGGTCTTCTAGTCCAACCCCCTGCTCGAGCAGAAAACCCTATACCAGTAATGGCAAACCTTTTTTTCCTCGGGTGCCGTAAGAGCGTGCAGGTGTGCTATTGTGTATGTACGAGTGCCCACACCTATAATTCAGTGCCTGGAGAGGGCGAAAACAGCTTCTGCCACCCCCCGGAGGCCCTCTGAAGGCCGGAAACAGCCTGTTTCCCAACTTCTGGTGGGCTCAGTAGGATCATGTTTCACCCTCACCTGGCTCCAAAGACTTCCCTGTAGCCAGGGGAGTGTAAAAATGCCCTCCCCATCCCCCCAGAGGTTCCCTGGAAGTCAAAAATGCCCTCCCAGAACTGCTGTGCAAGCCAAAAATCAGCTGGCTGGCACACAACTGCACATTGGAGCTGAGCTAGGGAAACGGTTCATGTGCCAGCAGATATGGCTCCGTGTGCCACTAGTGCCATAGGTTTGCCATCATTGCCCTATACCATTTCAGACAAAGTGATGTCCAGTGTTTTCTTAAAAGTCCCCAGTATTGGAGCACCCACAACTTCTGAAGGTAAGCTTTTTTCACTGGTTAACTGGTCCACCGTTATGAAAATTCTCCTTAGTTCCTTAGTTGAATTTGAAAATTTAAAAATGGAAAATAGACACATTTTATTTAAATACTGTATTTATTTATTTATTTGCTGGTCAAATTTATGTAATTGCCCATCTCACTTGAACGAACTCTGAAATGCATATAATAAAACCAGGAATTAAAACATTTTACAAACCTATTAAAACAATAGCAATATATAAAAGAAGACTGTATGTAAGATATTTACATATAGTGTTGGACGAACTCGTTAGAGCTCCCCGCAGATTTCAGACACTTACACTTTTTGGCCTTCCCCTAAGCAGCATAACTGCCCAGACCAGTTGGAGGGCGAGAGATTTAACCGAGCTGGTGAAAATCGAGCTGGACAAAAATGTAAGTGTCTGAAATCTGCGGGGAGCTCCTGGATTTGGGATTATCCCTCAAAGCCGCCACCGCCAGCCCCAGATAACCTCAGCGGTGGTGGCTACGGTAAAAGAAGACAAAAGTGAACCAATCATGGAGAATTAATGGGGCCCCTCCAGATCGATCTTCACATTCTTCTGCAAGATGATCTTCTGGATTTGTTTGCTGAAGCTCGTGTTGCCCACAGCTCGGTTCCATCTCTCGCCCTCCTCCCATAAGCAGCATAACTGCCCAGCACTGGGTCCTGCAGTCCCGAGGGGACCGGCTGAGCCCACTGCTGTCGCAGCAGCAGCTGACTAAATAGCTCTTTAAATATTCTGAGTCAGAGCCCTTCCCGCCTCCCCCTCCCAGCCACCGCCCGCTTGAAGCTGCCGACCAGGATCCTGACTAGCTGGCCGGCAGAACCTGCCTCCCCACCCCTCTGGCCTGGCATGAGGCAAAGCGCTGAGAGGAAGATCAGGCTCCGGGTCTGGTGTCGCCCCTCCCGCCCCCCCCCCAAGCCGAGTTGGTGGCTTGAGCCTCAGAGCCCTCTCCGCCTCCCCTCCCACCCACTGCAGTGTTCGAGGGAAGGCCGAACCTGAACACAAACTTTTTTTAAAGTTTGGGTTCAGTATGCCGAACACCGCAAAGTTCCGCAGGGACCTGAACTATGCAAGTTTGGTTCGCCCAACACTAGTTACATACAATATAACCAGCATGCAGGATCTCTGTCGAAAGGGTATCCTCAGTTCTGTTGGGAGAAAAAAAAACATTTTGAAAACTTTCCAGAAGCTAAGGAAGGATGATGTTTAAACCTAAACAGGTTTAACATTAAGAAAATAATGGTACATCAAATAGGTAACCACTTTACAATAATAAGAACCCTGTAAGGGTACATGATAATAATATTTATAAGATTAAAAGAGCTTTTAATGGGAACAGTCTGAATAATTTTGGCTGCATCAAGACTCATTTTCAGTGTGCTATATGCATAGTTCATGCCATTTCACAGAACAGCCAGATAAAGTTGGCATTTTGTATTTTACTTTCTTTCTTTTTTTCTGTCCAGAAATATTCTATTTTGATAGAATGACTGAAAACAAAATTGCAAATATGATGTGGGTGTTCCATAGCGCTTCACTCTTGTAGATTTTATGAGGGTGGCTTTGATGAAAGCAGTGATATTTATCGACCTTTCCCCATTCTGTCCCCTAAGTTGTTACGAGCAGAGAGAATTCTTTTGTAAATTCTTCTTTTGTAAATTACTCTTTCTTCCCTTTTTAAATTATTGTGAAAATCTAAGATTCCATAATTCCAAACATATAAAATAACATTTAAGAACAAACTGCACAACTCATCTTGGTTTTCTACTTTTTGGTTTCATGGTAGAAAAAGAACTGTATACTGTATGTGCTAATATAAAGGCTGTATTTGAAAGAATCATTTTATAAATGCAATTGTTGCCCATAGTTCCAATATAATATTGATTCTAAAGAGATGAAAGATTTGTATTAACTATAATGTTCAATCATTCATTTTTGAAACCAATTCCTTTTTGAAACTTCTTTGCTTTAGTTGATCACATGAAGTTTATCATAAGAGATTTCAAGGCAAATGTTTTTAAATTACGTATGTAACATAAATTCAGATATTATAACAGCTTTTAAAATATTACATCACATTTTTTATCCTAGAACTGCATGTAAAACAAATAAAAATATGTGTATATGCAACCTCCCCATCATATCATAATTGAATTTAACAATGTACTAGGGCAGTGATGGTGAACCAATAGCACAGGTGCCACAGGTGGCGCACGGAGCCATATCTGCTGGCAGGTTAATTGTTAGTTAGTTAGTTAGTTAGTTAGTTAGTTAGTTAGTTAGTTAGTTAGTTAGTTAGTTAGTTAGTTAGTTAGTCAGTCCCATACACAATGAAGGTCATAGAGGATATACTCGTAGTAAAATATATCAGAGAAAGAATAGAAGAGATATAGGAATAAAATATAGGAATAAGATATAGGAATAAAATATATCAATAAAAGAATAGAGAAAGGATATAGGAGTAGACAAAAAGATATAGAAGATATAGGAGAGACAATAGGACAGGGGATGGAAGGCACACATGCCCCTTACTGACCTCTTAGGAATCTGGTGAGGTCAACCATGGGTAGTCTAAGGGTAAAATGTTGGGAGTTAGAGGATGACGGAGTCCAGTAATGAGTTCCATGGTTCGACAGCTCGATTACTTAAGTCGTATTTTTTACAGTAAAGTTTGGAGTGGTTAATAGTTTGAATCTGTTGTGTGCTCTTGTGTTGTTGTGTTGAAGCTGAAGTATTCATTGACAGGCAGGACATTGCAGCATATGATCTCGTGGGCAATACTTAGATCATGTTTAAGGCATCGTAGTTCTAAGCTTTCTAGACCCAGGATTGTAAGTCTAGTTTCATAGGGTATTCTGTTTCGAGTGGAGCAGTGAAAGGCTCTTCTGGTGAAGTATTTTTGGACATTTTCGAGGGTGTTAATGTCCGAGATGCGGTATGGATTCCAAACAGATGACCTGTATTGGAGAATGGGTCTGACAAAAGTTTTGTAAGCTCTGGTAAGTAGTGTGAGATTGCCGGAGCAGAAGCTGCATAGGATTAGGTTAACAACTCTTGAAGCCTTCTTGGCGATGTTGTTGCAGTGGGCTTTGGCACTTAGGTCTTTTGTTATTAGTATTCCAAGGTCTTTAACCGTTGGGGTTGTCTGCGATAATTTGTTTATTCAGTTTGTATTTGGAGTTCTGATTTTTTTGCCGATTTTTTTTGCTGGTTGAAATTTGGAGTTGCCATGTGTTAGACCAATCAGGGACAGAGTCTAGGTCTTTTTGGAGAGTAGTTGTGTTATGGGTGGTGTTGAAGAGTTTTACATTGTCAGCGAAGAGAACACAGTTGCTTATGATTACAGCATTTCAAAGGTGATTGCAAAGGTCATTGATGTAGAGAATGAAGAGCGTTGGTCCCAGTACGCTACCTTGGGGAACACCGCTTTTAACAGGGACAAGGGTGGATAGGGTGCTTCATATTTTGACCACTTGTTGTCTGTTTGACAGAAATGCTGTAATCCAGCTGTGGAGGGATCCTGAGATGCCATAGGATTTGAGTTTTAGAAGTAGTTTGTCGTGGACCACTGAATCAAAGGTTTTGCAGAAGTCAATATAAATTGCATCTATGGATTTTCCTTGATCTAGATCAGTGTTTCCCAACCTTTTTTGAGCCGCGGCACATTATTCATATTTTCAAAATCCTGGGATACATTGAGGAGGGGGGGGCGCTAAAATAAAGTTTGGACAAAAAAAAAATCTCTCTTCCTCCCTTTCGCTCTATTTCTCCCTCCCTCTTTCTCTCTCTCTCTTCCTTCCTTCCCTCTTTCTTTCTTTCTTCCTTCCTCTCTTTTTTGCTCTCTTTCTCTCTCCCTGCTTCCCCCTCTCTTGCTCTCTCTCTCTCTCTCTGTGTGTCTCTCTTGCTATCTCTCTTTCTTTTTCTTTCTCTGTCTCTCTTGCTATCTCTTTCTTTCTTTTTCTTTCTCTGTCTCTTTTGCTATCTCTCTCTTTCTCTCTCTCTCTCTCTGCCTCTCTTGCTATCTCGCTTTCTTTCTCTCTCTCTCTTTACACCACGCCGACAACTGCAGCATCGGGCAGTAGCCAAGGGTGGTGGCAGAGCGGCTGACTGTGAGCGGGAGCCCTGACGGCGGCAGCTGGACATGCTGCTGGATGCCGTATATGCTGGCGCTGTGCTGGGCATGGGGCTGGTACCTCTGGCCCAGCCAGCGAGCCAGTGCAAGCCCCGCAGCTCCAGCATGTACGGCGTCCAGCAGCACGTCCAACTGCCACTGTCGGTGCCTCCACCCTGGAGCTCCCTCTCGCCGTCGCCATCTCCCCATGACTGCCTGGGGCCGCTGTAGCCGGCAACTTCCCGCTCCCACTGCCAGTGCCCTCCTGCTGGGCCCCAAAGGACACTGGTTGCTGCCCCCGCCAGGGAAGCTCCAGCTGGGCGGGGCGCTGCTGGTGCCAGTGCCTCCGACCTGGAGCTCCCACACGCAGCTGCCCCCCTGGCTACTGCCCGATGTTGCTGTTTCCGGCGCTCTCCTGCTGGGCCCCAAAGAAGGAAGGTGGGAAAAAGGAGGTGCGAAAAATGAAACTCTCCTTTTTTCCCACCTTTCTTCTTTGGGGCCCAGCAGGAGAGCGCCGGAAACAGCAACATCGGGCAGTAGCCGGGGGGGCAGCTGCGAGTGGGAGCTCCAGGTCGGAGGCACCGGCAGCGCCCCACCCAGCTGGGGCTTCCCTAGGAGCTTCGCGGCACACCTGACCATGTCTCGCGGCACACTAATGTGCCGCGGCACACTGGTTGGGAAACGCTGATCTAGATGATTTGTCCATATGTTTTTGCAGTGGAGGAGCTGCAGGTTGCAGGATGGTTTTTTTCTGAATCCAAATTGTTTGTTATAGAGCACTTTATTAGTTTCGAGGTGGAGAGTAATTGATAGGTTTATAATTGATTTCATGACTTTGCATGAGACGCAGCATAGTGATATTGGTCTGTAGTTATCAACAAGACAGGGGTCTCTATTTTTGAAGATGGGGATGACCATTGCTTTCGACCATAGCTTGGGAAGTGTGCTGGTTCTGAAGGATTTTTCAAAAATTATGCTTAGTGGTTCAGCTATAGCAGAAGAGAGCTTTTTTTAGAAAGAATGCACATAGACCACCTGGTCCGACTGATACAGAAGGTTTAAGGTCACATAATGCTGTTTCAACATGGGCTTCAGTGAAGTCTTTTTGGGTTAGATGTGTGCTGGCCAGCTGATTTTTGGCTCACACAGAAGCTCTGGGAGGTCATTTTTGACTTTCAGAGAGGCTCTGGGGGGATAGGGGAGGGACTTTTTACACTCCCCTGGTTACAGGGAAGCCTTTGGAGCCTGTGGAGGGTGAAACACAAGCCTACTGGGCCCACCAGAAGTTGGGAAACAGGCCGTTTCCATCCTCCAGAGGGCCTCTACAGGGAGTGGGTATCTGTTTTTGCCCTCCCCGGGCGTTGAATTATAGGTGTGGGCACTTGCACATGCATGATAGTGCACGTGCGTGCTCTTTTGGCACCTGAGCTAAAAAAGGTTCGCCATTACTATATTAGGGGGTCACCATCAGTGAACTGCTGAACAATACAACTTGGTTCCGTTGTGTGGATGTTGCATGGTTCAGGTGGGAAACTGTGGCAGGTTGAGCATGTTCTTTCAGATTGTTATGTATGTTGAGATTGGTCTTTGGTGTCATACGAATTTCACTGCATGGGTATACTGTGTATAATAATAATTAATAATAATTTATTAGATTTGTATGCCGCCCCTATCCAAGGACTCGGAGCGGCTCACAACAACAATACACCATGTACAAATCTAATGTTAAAAAACAAATTAAAACCCTTATTATAAAAAGAAAACAATCACACAACCTAACAGATCATACACAAAAGCATAATAGCTTGGGGTATATCAGTTTCCCCATGCCTGGTGACATAGGTGGGTCTTCAGGAGCTTTCAAAAGGCAAGGAGGGTGGGGACAGTCCTAATCCCTGGGAGGAGTTGGTTCCAGAGGGCCGGGGCCACCACAGAGAAGGCTCTTCCCCTGGGTCCCGCCAGATGGCATTGTTTAGTCGATGGGACCTGGAGAAAGCCAACTCTGTGGGACCAGTGGAAGCCGTGGAGTGTTGACGAGACATGGGCATATCTGGGAAAGCCCACGATTACTCTCGCAGCCGCATTCTGCACGATCTGGAGATTCCGAACACTTTTCAAAGGTAGCTCCATGTAAAGAGCATTGCAGTAGTTTAACCTCAAGGTGATGAGGGCATGAGTGACTGTGAGCAGTGACTCCCTGTCCAAGTAGGGCCACTACTGGTGCACCAGGCGAACCTGGGCAAACGCCCTCCTCGCCACAGCTGAAAGATGGTGCTCTATTGTTAGCTGTGGATCGAGGAGGACACCCAAACTGTGGACCCTCTCTGAGGGGGTCAGTAATTCCCCCCAAGGCTAATGGACAGACAGATGGAATTGTCCTTGGGAGACAAAACCCACAGCCACTCCGTCTTCTCAGGATATATACATACAATGACAATAAAGTATTTATTTATTTACTTACTTATATCTATGCATAAGAATCTTCTCAAAGATCAACAAAATCCAATGAAGTTGAACTTCATTGCTTTAACATGCAATGTTTAGGAATAAGCACAGATGTTATGTTTTATATTGTAGAAGGACCCTAAACGTATACTGTATATTTTAATAAGAGCAAAGTCAACAACTAAATAATAGCACATATAAAATCCATAATAAATCCTAAAAGGCATTTATTTGAAAATCTATACTGAGCAATCATTAGTCATTGTTCTACATTAGTGTATTTTCACTTCCTTTAAATATTTGCATATTAATAGAAAGTTCTAGTTGCTCTCCTGTGGTGAGTGATAGCCAACCACTCCTCCTTCCTAGACCTCCTGTTTATTTTCAAACTCAGATTTGCCTTCACGAAGCCCAAAAGAAGCTTAAATGTTGCCAGCTGCACTAAAGTATAGCAGAACTGATATGAATAATGAACTTGTTATGCTACAAAACAAGTCTATTTGCTTTTTCACCATACGAGGTAAGATCATAAAAATTATAAGAGATAAGATTCCCCGAAACACCCCCCCCCCCAAAAAAACCCCAAAATCAGGGAGGAAAGGAATCTATTTTAGAAGAATGTATGATGCATGTATTTATATTTCAGCTGAGCTAGAGATGTTTAAGGAATGTTCTTGCATGAATTACTATGCTATTTTACTTTTATTGTTATTTTGTTTTATTTAGGACTCAAATTGTATTCAAGCAATACAAAAAGTCTGTAGTTTACTTAGAATGATGTGCTGTGCAGTTCATTATTTTATTCATCAGCTTAATTCAAAGTGAATGATAGAGAAAAAGGATATTATACTCCTTGTATTAATAAATGTTATTCAGTTTTGTTAACAGTATTAAAATAAAATTTATCTGTTGTATATTTAAGAAAACACAATAAATAATAAACATAGTGAATTCCTTGCTAAGAATATAATAAATTGCTCAGTGTACATACATGATAGAAACATTTATATTAGAGAAATTTTACTTTGGATGGGAGATAGAGAAAATGGGGACATATGTTTATTTTATTAAACACTTTATTTGACTTAGATTATGTGCTTGCAGCCAAACACTGTATGGATTTCATAAACACCACTGTAAGAAATTTGTACTTGTACTAAGCTACTGAGAAAAACAGATTTACAGTATTTCAATTTTTTTTCTTAAATGATTAAAAAATACTGTAATGTTGATATTTGAAATAAACATGTATCATTTTTTCTTTTTTCTTTCTTTCAGCCTTTCAAAATTCTTATGAAAAAAAAGATAGTTGTCTTAGTTTGTAGGTTGGCTTAATTTCATTCATGCTTCATTGAGCAGGTGTGGGATAATGCTTAGAATGTTGGGCTAGAAACAGAGGGTGCCAATTTCAAATTACTACTCTAGAGCAGTGATTTTCAACCTTTTTTGAGCTGCGGCACATTTTTTACATTTACAAAACCCTGGGGCACATTGAGCGGGGGGGGGGGGCTAAAAAAAGTTTAGACAAAAAAATTCTCTCTCTTCCTCCCCTTCGCTCTATTTCTTTCTCCCTCCCTCTTTCTCTCCCTTCCTTCCTCTTTCTTTCTCTCTCTCTCCATCCCTCTTTCTTTCTCTTCCTTCCTTCCTCTTTTTTGCTCTCTTTCTCCCTCCCTCCCTACGTCCCTCTATGTCTTTCTCTCTCCTTCCCTCCCTCTCTTTCTCTCTCTCTCTCTTGCTTTCTTTCTCTCTCTTTTTCTCTCTCTCTTTCTTTCTCTTGTTCTTTCTCTCTCTCTTGCTTTCTTTCTCTCTAGTTTTTTTCTCTCTCTCTTGCTCTTTCTCTCTTTTGCTTTCTTTTTCTCTTGCTTTCTCTCTTGCTTTCTTTCTCTCTTGCTTTCTCTCTCTCTTGCTTTCTCTCTCTCTTGCTTTCTTTCTCTCTAGTTTTTTTTCTTTCTCTCTCTCTTTCTCTCTCTTGCTTTCTTTCTCTCTTGCTTTCTCTCTCTCTTGCTTTCTCTCTCTCTTGCTTTCTCTCTCTCTTGCTTTCTTTCTCTCTGAACTTCACGGCACACCTGACCATGTCTCGCGGCACACTAGTGTGCCACGGCACACTGGTTGAAAAACACTGCTCTAGAGTTCTTAGGATGGTCATTTTTCCCTCTCTCTTTCATTTTGTCTCAATTTGCATATCTTACAAGGTTTACGAGGCTGAAAAGGGAAAGAAGATCACCATACATGTAATTAAGTTTGGAAGATGATACTGATATATTCCAGAAATAGAATTATAGTCTTAAACAAATTCAGCATGTTAAATAATAGATTTATCTCTTTGTCCTAATGGGTTTATCAGTAGTCATCTTTATATTTATAGCAATCAAATTAAATCCCGCACCAAAAAAATGGGTTCTAGGATAGGGGCTGCTTTTTGTTTTTTTCTAAAATTGTACGGTGGAAAAGAGGACAATATTGGATTAACTAAAATCTGCATAGAGAAATTATCTCTTGAGTATTTGGGTCATTCTGTTTCAAAAATAGACTGGTCTCAAAGAGGGTCCAGAACATTCCTCAAAATAGAACATTTGGCATACTAATAGAAATGACTTTATGATCTTCTATACCAGTGATGGCGAACCTTTGGTACGGATGCCACAGGTGGAACGTGGAGTCATATCTGCTGGCACACAAGCCATTGCCCTAGCTCAGCTCCAGTATGCACATGTGTGCCAGCCAGCTGATTTTTGCCTCGCACAGAATCCCAGTGACCGGTTAGGTCCCACAGAGTTGGTCTCCTCCGGGTCCCGTCAACTAAACAATGTCGGTTGGTGGGACCCAGAGGAAGAGCCTTCTCTGTGGCGGCTCCGACCCTCTGGAATCAGCTCCCTCCAGAGATTAGAACTGTCCCCACCCTCCTTGCCTTTCGTAAACTCCTTAAAACCCACCTCTGTCATCAAGCGTGGGGGAACTGAAACACCTCCCCCTGCCTATGTAGTTTTCTGTGTATGATATGATTGTATGTATGTTTTTTATATATTGGGGTTCCTTGTTTTTAGACTTTTTAAAATGTATTATTGTTATTTTAGAGTTTAACTATTAGATTTGTCATTATATATTGTTTTTATTGTTGCTGTGAGCCGCCCTGAGTCTACGGAGAGGGCCGGCATACAAATCTAATTAATAATAATAATAATAATAATAATAATAATAATAATTATTATTATTATTATTATTATTATTATTATTATTATTATTATTATTATTATTGGCTTCCAGAGAGCCTCTGGGAGATGAGGGGGGTGTTTTTACCCTCCCCTGGCTCCAGGGAAGCCTTTAGAGCCTGGGGAGAGCCTACTGGGCTCACCAGAAGTTGGGAAACAGTCCGTTCCTGGCCTCCAAAGGGCTTCTGGGGGATGGGGGAAGCTGTTTTCGCCCTGCCCAGGCATTGAATTATGAGTGTGGGCACTCACGCATGCGCGATAGTGCACATGCACGCTCTTTCGGCACCCAAGGAAAAAAAGGTTCACCATCACTGTTCTATACTTTGTTTCACCAACTCCAATGCCCAACCAAGGAAAGCAAGTAAACTTTCTCAGCTTTGACAATTAGAAGATGTGTAGACTTCAACTCTTAGAATTCTCCAGGTAGTTATGGTGACTAGGGAATTTTGGTAATTGAAATCCACATTTTCAAATTGCCAAGGTTGAAAAACACTGCTGCAGAATAAAATTTCCATCTAACTTGGTTGCACTGGCATCTGCTGCTTGTTCCAGGGTAAAGTACTGAATAAATTTTAAAATAGATTTAAAAACAAAACAATGAAAGGACTAAGTCTTTCATTTGTGTTACATATTATTTTACTGAAATATTTCTTCACCCAGAGGTTTATAGAATTCACTTCCAGAAGAGGTTGTGCAGCTGTCAGCCTGGATAGCTTCTAGGCAGTGTTAGACAAATTCATGGATGCCAAGTGTATCAGTGGTTATTGAAACAGATGTCCAAGTGCCGCCTCTATCTTGGTTGAGGCAGGCAGGATTCCCTTGGGCACCATTTGTTGGGGGTCAAGGGAAAAGGAGGGTTTTGCCCTCTTTCTGCTCAAGATCCCCATGTACAATTGGTGGGCCACTGTTGGACACAGAATGCTGGACTCGATGGGTTTCAGCCCGATTCAGCATGGCTCTTCTTATGTTCTTATGCTGTAAAGTTCAAATGAGGGAAAATGAGGAATGAAAGCTATTTTGGGGAGAATATTTTTACACATTGCAGTCAACACGTAGCTATGGAGAAAAGTGATGTACAGTAAATTGAACCCTAAAGATTAGAAATATACTTTCAAAAAGTATTCAAAGAAATTTTACAAACATTCACTGTTTATTGGTGCAGAGAGCTTCCTCCCCCCCCTTCTGTCCAATTGTGTTTGATTCTCAGTGACTGCCTGGATAAATCCCTGCAGTTTTCATGGAATGGTTTTCAAGAACTAGTTTCCATTGCCTCCTTTCTAGAGCTGAGGGAAAGTGACTGACCCAAGTCACACAAGTTGGGCATAAGGCAGGACCTCCCAGTTTCTACCCTGATGCTTTAATAATAATGATTAATTAATGATTTATTAGACTTGTATTCCGCCTCTCTCCGAAGACCCGGAGCGGCTTTAACCACTATTGGCTCCCTGCTTTATTTTAGAAAAACTTTATATTGATATGATGCAGAGGAAGCAATGATTGACTTCAACTATAACAGTGATGGCCAACCTTTTTTCCCTCAGGTGCCAAAAGAGCGAGGGCGTGTGCCATTGCACAGGTGCGAGTGCCCACACCCATAATTCAATGTCTGCGGAGGGCAAAAACAGCTTCCCCCACCTTCTGTAGGCTCCCTGGAGACCAGAAACTGCCTGTTTGCCCAGTAGGCTGGTGTTTCACCTTCCCCAGGCTCCAAAGGCTTTCCTGGAGCCGGTGGTGATAAAAACACCCTTCCCCATCCCTCCAGAGACTCTCTGGAAGCCAAAAATGCCCTCCCAGAATCTCTGTGCCAACCAAAAATCAGCTGGCCAACACAGACATGCATGTTGGAGCTGAGCTAGGGCAACAGCTTGCGTGCCAACATATATGGCTCCGCATGCCACCTATGGCACCCGTGCCATGGGTACTCCATCACTGAACTAAAACATTAAAATAGCAAGATAGATCTCAGAATGTTAGACTGATGCTGCTTTTGAATTAATACTTCCTGCATGGATCTTCAGGCTATTCGATTTATATATTAAAGTTGTATATTAAACCATTTTAATGATATGTTTTCATAAACCTTTAGAATGCTGCATTGTCCATAATTACTTCACACTGATATAGCAACTCTCTTGCTAGATTGCTAATGAAGTGCATATTGTTCAATTTGTAAGATAAGGGGGAACCTCTTTCTAATGTCGCAGTCTTCTTAAACAAAAAACCTGAACTGTTCTGCTAAGTAACTATTTGGATCAGTAAGGGTAACTTCCTTTGCCAGGGTCATTCAAGTAATGAATTGCACGTACTCATTAAATTTATATTTCTGTCATACTCTAAATGCCATTTTGGGAGCTATCCTTGGGTTGATGCTCCATGCATGGGAATAGGAAAATAGGTTTATTAAATCTATTGGCAGAGGCTTCTGCAGCTTACTATAAATATGCCAAATTGAAAAAGTTCCACAATTTTGGATTTGCACTGAGATCACAATATTGAGATGCATTTTTCATCTTTCTCTACCTTTACGGATACCCTCTATCAAAGTCTACCAAAGAAAATGTATTTTACATTTGTTTGTTTATTATATTTATATGCCGCTCACTCCAGAGCGGCT
Source organism: Erythrolamprus reginae (assembly GCF_031021105.1). Lineage (NCBI taxonomy): Eukaryota > Metazoa > Chordata > Lepidosauria > Squamata > Dipsadidae > Erythrolamprus > Erythrolamprus reginae. The sequence continues at coordinate 199,812,226 of NC_091952.1, forward strand.
AATAGCAGAAATAAGTACAATAGCAATAGAAAATAGTTAAAATCTAATTTTTAAATTCAATTAAACCACAATTTAAATTGCTTCTCCAAGTCTATCAATCCACAGAAATGCAAAGGAAGGGCAGCAAATGTTTTCAATAAATGGCATCTTGCCCTGCAAGGATTCGCCTTATCTGAGCAGTCCTCGGACCCAACAGTTCAGTGACCTTTCTTAGTTACAATGGCACTGAATGAGGGGGACTATTTACCAGTCCATATAGTTGCAGACATTGCATCCTCCTCACAATCACATGATCACAATTTTGGCATTTGGAAATTGGTTCACTGTTACAACAGTTGCAGTGTCCCATGGTCGCTGTAACCTGCCCTGGTGGCTTAGCCCAAGCAAAGCTAATTGAGAAACGAGCAACAGATTGAACGTCACTCTACCTCCCATTGTTTTTTCACTTACCACGGCACATGCACACTTGCATGTGTTTCCTACTTCTTCCCTGCGGCAGCTGCATACCCACATATACTCTGTGGCACCTGCCTGTGGCACTCACCCCCCACCCCATCCCCCCATTAATTCTCACCCGCAGCTCTCAGCCTCTGTTCAGCTTGCTTTGAACTTCCACTACTTCCCATTTAATTATCTTTGTGGTTCTGAGGATACCATGGCAACTGGGACTGCTGGAATTGTCGTAGCTCAGCAGTGCTATTACATGACATAGTGCTTTATGACTGCATTGCTTAGAGATGGAAATTCCATTCCCAATTGTTATTGTAACCTGAACGTTATCTGTAGATACAAATAAGTATTATTGTAACAGGCACAGTATCCAGAAGACTGGGATTCTGGGATATGTTTAATGATTACTGTTAGGAATTTCTTATTTTTTATTTCATTTTTCTGCTATTTAATTTGATCAGAAGGAACCCAACGGATACTTTCTGAAGATTTGAATCACACTAATTGTAAATCTTAAATTAATTTGTGAATTTCTGGATTAATAAAGCCAGGTGGATATTTTTTTGTATTATAATTATAAACTTAATCAGCAAACCCAAGACCAGCTAGAAATCTTAACGAATGAAGACAAATATTCATGTTCCAGAAAAATGTTGCAGGATCCCATCTGTGTTAGTTGTTGGAACCAGAAGTTTAGTCTTCCAAGCTTTTATACACATGCTGTGGAAGTTCTGCTAGAGAGAAGTTCCTTGAGGATGGACTCCAGCACAGTTTCAAAAACTTGGAAGACTAAACCTATCATCCTGTTTACTGGCTGAGATTGGATCCTAGAAATTTTAATTTTAGACATATCACAATATCATGTTTATGTAGCCCATTAAGCTTTTGATAAAATCCCCGTTTAATAGTTCAAAGGAGCTGTATCCTGGTACTTCTCTATCTACAAAAAGTTTTGAGAGTTTGATTGTGTCTCTTTGTCACTTTGTCCATCAGAGAAGGTTAAGGATATGATCAGGTTTGCATACAAAAGCGTAAGTAATATAGAATGAGAGTTTGAAGTTTCACTTATAAGAATCTTATTACATAGGTACATTCTGCCGAACAGTTCTGCTTAACAGTTTAAGCAGTTCATTTGCAATGATTGTTGCAATGAACGTGCACAAAGAAATTACTTTATGGTATAATATACCTTGATATACTCAAAGAATCAGCTATGGCTTCTCCTGACCTTTATGCTGCTTCTGGGAGAGTTTGACAAGCTTAGATTTAGCATCAGAGTTCTTTGAGAAAACTGAAAAGATTTAATGTTTACATTGTAGGTTCCTCAAGATGAATGGTCTGGATATACTCCTCGCGGCAAAGATGATGAAATTCCTTGTCGGCGAATGCGTAGTGGCAGCTACATTAAAGCCATGGGTGACGATGACAGTGGGGACTCGGACACTAGCCCAAAGCCATCTCCAAAGATTGCTGCACGCCGAGAGAGCTATCTTAAGGCCACCCAGCCATCACTTACAGAGCTCACAACCCTCAAGTAAGTCTGTTTTAACAATAATTATTATAGGATACAAATTCAAAAAATGATCAGATGGTGAGATTTATGGACCACCAATTATGGAAATGAGTAGGAGTATGCCTGTGTTACCAGTTGATATGTTACGATGCTGTCTAAATTACAGTTTGCGTAAATAATGTGTATTACATGCTATGAATAATAGGTTGTTTTGTTGGTTCTCTGTTACCTGAAGAGACAAAATGCCCAAGAAGCTCACTATCTACATCTGAGAGACTTTGTTCTATTCTCATTGCCATCAGTTGCCATCAGATATAGGATAAGATGGTAATTCCCCAAAGGCATTCCCCAAAAGGTTAATACTCATTTGCTGGAAATTCCTGTTAACTAAACTTAGCTATCCCTGACTTTTCTATTATTCTGCAGAATAATACTGAAAGTTGCATTTTTAAAAAAGTTTCTGTTGAAATACATTCTTTAACTTGAAGATAATTATTTTCTTCATATATTAAAAACTTCAATTAATTTGGTTTTTATTAAAATTAAATCATTTTTTTTTGTTTTAATACTGCTGATAGCGAGTTAAATTTGACAGGTTCTGACTGGTTCTGACTGGTTCTGGAGAACCGGTAGTGAAAATGCTGAGTAGTTCAGAGAACGGGCAAATACCAGAGTGGGGTGGGAACAGAGATTTTACAGTATTCCTCCCGTGCCACGTTCACTAAGCCACGCCTTCAGAACCGGTGGGGAAAAATTTTGAATTTCACCCTGGGTGATAGCAATTCCTCAGACCAGACTAATAGATCACAAGGACTAGAGAGCAGATATTACATAATTTCTAACCTTTAAAATTGTAAATTCATATTCTATTCCTGTTTCTGAATCAGTATTATTATTTATTTTTTAAAGCATTCCAAATTACACACTTTAAAAGTCATGCAATTTTAACTCATCTAATACAGATTTTGGAGCACGTGTTTCTGTAATTATGCCATTTTTAGTATTTATTTTTCAAAAACATTCCTCATTTTTGCAAGTAATTTTATTTAATGTATGTTTATTGCATATTTTTCAGTTGTAAACTCTATTGCAAAATTTTTAGAAGTCCAGATTTTTAGTACATATATAGATCTACGAAACGAAAATTCATTTAATTTAATTAATTTAAAATTAAATCAGTATTATAATGAAGTAAGTTAATTTAAATAAGATCATTTTAAATGTCCAGCAAAAATGTAAAAATCTTGTACTACTGAAGTACTAGATCTGTTAAGTAGGAGAAGTTTGAGCTGCATTTATGAATCAGAACACTAATCAGTATGGATTTATTTCTATTTATTTAAACTGTCTCTGATTTTTCACTCTCAGATAATAGCCCAAAACTGACTGCATTAAAAAGACACTGAACATAATTTATGAAGGGTTTAAGGCAAGAAGGAACAAATTTATGTATTCTAATCTTATGACCACATTTTCTCTTTACTGCATAGAATATTGCTGCATTTCAGATTTTCAATACTAGAAATTCTCAGTATTTTCCAATACTAGACATATAATATAAATCATACTTTTTTGGGAGAACAATAAGAAGGCAAAGTATTTCACAATCCGCGGTGCTTTTTATTTGAGTATAAAATTGGCCACATTATATAAGCAAAAATACTTTCTGATTTCTTTTAATATATTTTCTTCTTAGCCCACCTCACAATCTCCCTCCTACAATCTGTTCCCCATGCCATGGTTTCCATGTGGTTACAGAACACTTTTTGAACATTATAGTTAAAATTCTGAATAAAACACAGCTTGCTGTGATCATGAAATCACACCTCCGCTCTTTTACTCCCATTATCCTACTAGGAAGTGAGAAGCTGTTGTTATTTTTTCCTTCAGATGGCAATGTTTGCTGGGAAAGGAGGAGGGGAATAAAAATAATTATCAGGCAAATAAAACTGTTCTGATTAAATTGATTCTTTTACTGCCCCTTCATAATCACCCCATGCAGATTAATGCTTAAAATAATTTTCTTGATTTTTAACTGTACAGGTAAAAGAATTAGGATTTAACAGAATATGGCCTGTGAATCTAATAGAAGAAAAAGACAGAGCTAGTTAAATCCTTGAACCTATTTAGAATGTAGTGCTATTACTTGAATAGTGAAAAAAGTACTTTTGCTGGAAAAGCTCGAAAAAAGCAATGTTAGTATCATTTTCTTTTAAGTGAGAAGATGCTGAATATAAGCAGGCCTTTAGACATGAAATTGCCCAATGTAATGCGTAAGCGGTTTACAACTGGTATATATAAACAGCAACAAGATACAAAGCTAAAGCTCTAAAATTTGGAAAACGAAGATTGTTGGTTTAAGTTACATTTACATTTCCATGGAGACATTGCTGTTTCTTCTGCCAACAAAATGTTAATGCATGCAGTTTTGCAGAGATATCAGATGAAAAATTATCAGTTGCAATTCAGTCCTTTAAAAAAGTACTGGAAGCATTCCCCAACGAATTTTTAAGATGGTGATGCTAAAATTGTTGATGACAATAAAGAATGCACAATAACAATAGATACAGTGATACCTTGTCTTACAAACTTAATTGGTTCCGGGACGAGGTTCTTAATGTGAAAAGTTTGTAAGATGAAACAATGTTTCCCATAGGAATCAATGGAAAAGCGATTAATGCGTGCAAGCCCAAAATTCACCCCTTTTGCCAGCCGAAGCGCCCATTTTTGCACTGCTGGGATTTCCCTGAGTCTCCCCTCCATAGGAAACCCCACCTCCAGACTTCCATGTTTTTGTGATGCTGCAGGGGAATCTCAGGGGAATCGCAGCAGCGCAAAAACGGGCGCTTCGCTGGCAACAGAAGTCTGGAAGTGGGGTTTCCCAGTGAAGGGAGCATCAATGTAATTGCAGCATCGCAAAAACACCTCGTCCTCGAAACCCCACCTCTGGACCTCTGTTTTGCTGTGTTGCTGTGAAGCCCCACCTCCGGACTTCCGTTGCCAGTGGAGTGCCTGGTTTTGCGCTGCTGGGATTCCCCTGAAGCATCACAAAAACACCGAAGTCCGGAGGTGGGGTTTCCCATGGAGGGGAGCCTCAGGGGAATCCCAGCAGTGCAAAAACAGGTGCTTCACTGGCAACGGAAGTCCGGAGGCGGGGCATCCCAGTGGTGACGGTAGGTTTGTAAGGTGAAAATAGTTTGTAAGAAGAAACAAAAAAAATATTAAACCCCGGGTTTGTATCTCGAAAAGTTTGTATGATGAGGCATTTGTAAGACGAGGTATCACTATACTTTCAAGTGAATTGCTGTTATTTCTACAGAAGGGGAGTTTTTCAAAAAGTCGCAGCATGTGCTAATTTTTATATGAAGTACATTTTGTGTTAGTCTTTCTGTGACATATTTAGAGATTTAAAAGTACATTTTATTTTCTATTTTAATTCAAAATTTCAAAATAATTATTCCAACTCAAAGTAATATCTGATCATGCTTACTTGTAATCCTGCAGTTCTAACCTTCAGCAGACTACACTTGGCTTTATTATCTGTGATTGCTGTAAACCTTATACAAAATGATTGCAAAGATTCTATTTCATTTTAGTAGAATTATATTAGCAAATATAATTAGCCATCAGTTGTATCTTCATGAGGTGCATTTTAAAAAGTAAAATTTTGTTTGCTTTATTTATTTAATTAATTAAAACAGGAAAATGGATAAAAAATACTTTAAAATAACAAAAAAGAATAACAATTCAATTACATGATGAATGGTTTAAATAAATATTTATTTATCATATATGCATAAGTGTATATGTACATGTATGTATATGATGTATTAAACAGACACACACAAAATACACAATTCACACACACACAAAACACACATAGAGAGATAGAAACTTTTTGGGAAACATGTATAGTATTTTTGAGGTTTAATGGCTAATAACCAACGGTGGGCTATGAGCCGGAACAATAAATTGTGCTTGCGCCGCGGCTCATAAATTCTTGCGGGACCAGCGTGATTTTGCTGCTGCACCTGTGGAGGTAGCAAAATCATGCACGGAGCTGCAGGTAAAACTTGAAACACAGGCGCAATTTTGCTACCTCCACAGGTGCAGCAGCAAAATTGTGCTGGTCCCGCAAGAACTTACGAGCCGTGGCGACGAGCACCGTTCCCTGTAGGCTGCACACGTGAGCGCGCATGCACCCCAAAATACCGGGTCGCGCACCCTTTTCCATGGGCGCGCAGTCCCCATTTTCCATGGGCGCGCAGTCCCGCGGGGGGGGCGGGGAGGCGCTGGCAGCAGAAGGGAAGGGAGCCGCAGTCGCCCCTGCCTCCCCATGTTGCTTCCGGCCCCCTCGGCCTTTCGTCACTGCCCCCCGCCCGATCCGCCCCCTCTGCTCCGCCGCCGCCTCCTACCTTTGGGCGCGGCTCCTCCGCACCCAGAACGCACGCCCTGCCCGTCTCAGTCCCTTTGCTGAGAGCACTTTCATCCCGGGCTCTCAGCAAGGGGGTTGCAGGAGAGGCGGGGCAGGTTGCGCACGCTCCCTATCTCCATACCAGGCCACTCGGAACATTCAAAATAAGAAAAACTTTCGCCAGCGAAGGCTTTTCTTATTTTGAATGTTCCGAGTGGCCTGGTATGGAGATAGGGAGCGTGCGCAACCGCGCGCGCGCCCCCGACATTAAATATCACCTTCGCCGGCCTCTGCTGAGAGAACGCCTGCCGGCGAAGGCTTTTCTTATTTTGAATGTTCCAAGTGGCCTGGTATGGAGATAGGGAGCGCGCGCAATCGCGCGCGCGCCCCCCGACATTGAATATTACCAGCCTCCGCTGAGAAGAACGGAGAGAGAACGAGAGTGAGTGAGAGCAACAGACAGCAAGATAGAGAGAAAGTGAGAGAGAGAGAGAGAAAGGGGGGAGAGAAAGAGATAGCAAGAGAGAGAACAAGATAGAGAAAGAGTGTGAGAAAGAAAACAAGAAAGAGTGAGAGAGAGAAAGCAAGAAGGGAGAAAGTGAGAAAAAGAAAGAGACCAAGAGGGGGAAAGAGAGAGAAAGAGAAAGAAAGAAAGAGAGAGATGAGAGAGGAAGGAAGAGAGTGAGAGAGAGAGACAGAGAAAGCAAGAGAGAGAGAGAAGAGTGGAAGGAAGAGATAGAGAGAAAAGATAGAAAAAAGGGGAGAAAAGAGAAATGAGAAAATGATTGAGGCAGAGAATGACAGGAGAGAGAAACAGAGAGAGAAGTGACTTGATTTAAAGCATATGGTAAAAGCACTTAAATAATAACAGAGAAAAAAAACCCAGCCCTCACCTGTTTTTATTAATAGTTATGTTTTTGGTTTTGCGGGTTGATTTAGTTTTAATAGTAATGAATTTTGGTTTTTTTAAATTATTAATTTCTTTTAATAAAAGGGATTTTTTTCTTATTTATTTATTTATTATTCTATGCCGCCCAGTCCCAAAGGGACTGTCGCTCAGACACTATACTTTTCCGGCCACACCGGAAAAAAATTAGAGGGTACATTGGCGACGAGCGCAATTTAGTGTTCCGGCTCGTAGCCCACTGCTGCTAATAACATCACTTTGGGAGAGAGTAATACCATAAAAAGTAGTACCTTTGTCCAGGAAACATGGGTTTAGTCTTTTCAACCTTTGTTTGAGTGTTAAAAGTGGCTTTTATTTGTCGAATTCTAGAATTTAAGCCAAATTCCCACAGCCTGTACTGAACAGTCCTTGCACTCAACTTCACATTGCATTATGCCATTTCATCTTGTATACACCCAGGTGATTTTCTTCTGTCACATAGGCACAGTCTCTAAATTCTTCTATCATCATTTGCTGCTGTGCACATTTTCCTGCCTTTACCAGTGTGGTTTTGTAGTCTCCTTATATCTCTTTAAAAACTTAGCAATGCCACCTTTGGTTAAGTTTCCACCAATTTTTCTTCCAATTTCTCTATAACTGTAGCCTTGTTCACTTAATAATACTATTTTACATCGCTTTCTGGGAGACCAGTCAGCTCTTTGCATCATTATTTTAATTTTATTACATTTTACAAGCTCACTAACACACTGATAAATGTTCTCTCAGCTTCAGTACATGGCATCAATAACACAATCCTACTGTGATCTGATTGGCTCATTGCCAAAACAAGGTGACACCTGATTGGCTCTCATTGGTTACACTCAGTACCTGATACCAACCTAAGCAAGTTTTGCTTCCTTTTTGTGGTTATTTGGCTATAACTTTTCATAAAATACAGATAATTGAACAGACTGTTGCATTACATTCTTGATTAAATTATCTTTCCATGGATAAATAATTTTATGGTACTATGCCCATATGTATATATGTATGTATATGTATGTGTGTGTATATATATATGTATGTATGTAAACCATAGATACATACATCCTATTTTTTGGAGTATAAGATGCACCTTTTTCCTCCCTATAAGAGGCTGGAAGTGTTGGTGCGTTTAATACACCAAATACAGCCATTTTGATTTATTTATATATTTATTTATTTATTTATTGGATTTGTATGCCGCTCCTCTCCATAGACTCAGGGCGGCTAACAACAGTAATAAAAACAGCATGTAAATCCAATATTAAAACAGCTAAAAAAAACCTTATTTCTAAAACCAAACATACATACAAACAAACATACCATGCATAAATTGTAAAGGCCTAGGGGAAAAGAATATCTCAGTTCCCCCATGCCTGATAGCAGAGGTGGGTTTTTAGGAGCTTACGAAAGCCGAGTAGGATGGGGGCAATTCTAATCTCTGGGGGGAGTTAATTCCAGAGGGTCGGGGCCGCCACAGAGAAGGCTCTTCCCCTGGGCCCCGCCAAATGACATTGTTTTGTTGACGGAACCCGAGAAGGCCCACTCTGTGGGACCTAACCAGTCGCTGGGATTCATGTGGCAGAAGGCGGTCTCGTAGATACCTTGGTCCGGTGCCATGAAGGGCTTTATAGGTGATGACCAACACTTTGAATTGTGACCGGAAATTGATCGGCAACCAATGCAGACTGTGGAGTGTTGGTGTTACATGGGCATTTTGGGTAAAGCCCATGATTGCTCTCGCAGCTGCATTCTGCACGATCTGAAGTTTCCGAACACTTTTCAAAGGTAGCCCCATGTAGAGAGCATTACAGTAGTCGAGCCTTGAGGTGATGAGGGCATGAGCGACTGTGAGCAGTGACTCCCGGTGATTGTCACGAAGCCCCACCCCCCATATCCTATTTTTAGACAGAGGGTCTGGGAAGCCTGCAGGGAGCCCTGGGGGATGGGAAATGTCAAAAATAGGTTGTTTTGCAAAAAAAATAAGCCATTTTTGTGGCATTTTTTCACAAAAATGGGATGGGCAAAGGGTCTGGAAAGCCTGCAGAGAGCTCCTGGGGAGTGGGAAAAGACAAAAATGTCTCAATTTTTGTGAAAACATTGGTGGAAAATGGGACCATATTTGCCATCCTCCACACCCAGGAGCTCCCTGCAGGCTTCCCAGACCCATTGCCCACACAATTTTTGCACAAAAACGGGCAAAAAATGGCCCATTTTTCACAAAAGTTGAGCTGTTTTTGCCTTCTAATTACTCCTTCTAGCATGACTGGAAGAGGAATTCTGGAGGTGAAGTCCACTATCTTAAATCTGTCAAGTTTGAAGACTCCTGGGTGAGGGATTAGGGGTGCAAAGATATTCAAATGTACCAAGTTTAATACTTGTGGACTTCAACTTCCTTTCCTGAGCTAGCATGACTGGAGGAGGAATTCTGGGAGTTGAAGTCTACTAGTCTTAAAGCTGTCAAGTTTGAAGACCCCTGGGTTAGGGATTAGGGGTGCAAGGGTATTCAAACTTTGCAAGTTTAAGACTTCTGGACTTCAACTCACATTCTGAGCTAGCATGAGTGATGGAGGAATTCTGGGAGTTGATGTCCACAAGTCTTCCTGCTGTCAGGTTTCAAGTGTATAAAAAATGTATATGGTTGTAAACAGTATGCATGGTTGCAAAAAGTATTTTGCTACACTGGTATTTTATTGAATAATATATTACTACACCATTTGGTTCAGAATACTTTTTTCCTTGTTTTCCACCTTAAAATATAGGTGTGCCTTATATTACAGTGTGTCTTATACTCCGAAAAATATGGTATATACTGCTTCATAGTACTTTGCAGTCCTCTCTGATTTACTGAATCAGCATATTACTCACAACAATCTGTGTTTTCCTTTTATTGACTTCAGAAGGAGGAAGGTTGAGCTGGTGAGAATCGAACTGCTGGCAGTCAGCAGAATTATCCTGCAATACTTCATTCTAACCACTGAGGCAGTACAGCTCATATATATATCTATATTAATCCTGATTAAATAAACCAATTTTATATTTCTCCCTTTTCATCTAACAGTCTTGATCTTTATCCCTGGAAATAATTTTATATTTGTAAGTCAAGTTTGAGTGATCATCTCTTTAGTCTCTGTAGTCTTTAGTTCCTTCTAATTCCCTTTAGTGTCCAAGTTTTAATCTTATGCTTTTTTAAAAAGAATTCAAAACAAATGCATTTTCCTTTGGGGAAGGATTATTTATAATTAATTTCAAAATACTATTTAAAATTTATCAGGACCCATATAAGTAGTCCATTTGTAACTTTCTAAAATGAATTTTCCAATCATAATTTGCCATTTATTCAAAAGAAATTTAAGTCCCTAAATTTATATTTAAAACTGCTTTCACTATAAAGATTTAAGAAAATTGATCTTATTGATCTCAAGGTTCCTCATAGCAAAAAGAAAAAAAGTTAAGCAATTTCAAAAAGTTATTAGAAAAAGAAAAGAAAACATTTGCTTAATACAGAACAGGAAGAACCTTTCAAAGTGCTAACTGTATTTTCAGCAAGATAGTATTCCCTCACTTTCTGGAACTCTAAACCCTCCAGATACCACTGTCTTGCAATTCCTTATGAGAAGCAGCACTTGCAAGTAATCTCAAATCTTCTCTTTATTTGGACAGGAATTATCAAACATCTTGTCTTCTCACTAGCTCTACATTCTGCTGCTGTTGTTGGCTCTGTTTTTTATGAAGCCATCTTTGCCATTGTATTCCACCTGTATGAATATAGAAACATAGAAATTTGATGGCAGAAAAAGACTTCAGGGTCCATCTAGTCTGCCCTTATACTATTTATACTTATACTATTTCCTGTATTTTATCTTAGGATGGATATATCCAAGGCATGTTTAAATTCAGTTACTGTGGATTTACCAACCACGTCTGCTGGAAGTTTGTTCCAAGCATCTACTACTCTTTCAGTAAAATAATATTTTCTCATGTTACTTCTAATCTTTCCCCCCAACTAACTTCAGATTGTGCCTCCTTGTTCTTGTGTTCACTTTCCTATTAAAAACACTTCCCCCCTGAACCTTATTTAACCCTTTAACATATTTAAATGTTTCAGTAATGTCCCCCCTTTTCCTTTTGTCCTCCAGACTATACAGATTGAGTTCATTAAGTCTTTCCTGATACGTTTTATGCTTAAATTTTAAGTTGTTTTATTCAATTCAATTCAATTTATTAGATTTGTATGCCTCCCCTCTCCATAGACTTTATGCTTAACATATGATTGTGTATGAATTGGAATGCACATGTGTTATTGAGTTGTTATACTACGAGTTTTAACTAGGGTTTTAGAATTCAGATTGTTTTTTTCTTCTAGATTTCTTTTTATTGTTGTTTGTAATTTTATATAGTAATTTTATATTGTTGTGTGCCGCCCTAAATCCTTCAGGATTGGGCAGCATAGAAGTCAAATTAAATTAAATTAAAAATTAGATTAAATTGTTCCCCTGGACAATACTTCATTGCAGTCATCCATTTCTATATTCAACTAATCCGCAGAACACAAGTAATATCACGTCTTTGATACTGGATAACTGGAGACATTTTTTAGTTGTATTTATTTTCGTATCTTTTATCTTCATCCTAAATTCGTTCAGGTTAGGGAGAGTTATTTTGATGACAAACTGAGTTCCTTATTGTTCGATAGTGGGTAAGGATCACTGGAGACAGACTTCAGAACAGCTCTTTTTATTAGCACAGCTCAAGCAACCAGCAAAAGACAGTTAGACAACTTGCCCTTTTATAGAGGGCTGCTCAGGAGTAACAGCCAATAGCATTCAAGTATTTTTCCTACCTAAATGCAGGACCTGAGTGGAAACATGTAACTAGTAAGAACATAGAACCAAGAAATCATATAAAAGATATTTCTTGGTTTGGAAATAAAAACAAAGTAGGAAATTTCAGAACATGGCCTTTGGAATTCTTTTTGATTACTTAATAATAGCACTCCTTGGGGGAAAGATGGTTAGAAAGAAGGAATTGGCAACATTCAGCACTGTTGTCTAACTGCCAATTCCATGAGGTTATAGTAAAGGAAAATTTCTGGGATTTTCATTGTTGATACCTTTTGCTTTGGTCGACAGCCCCTGGCATATAGCCAATTTTAACTCATTTTTTCCTTAGCTAACATCTCCCTGCCAACCAAATTTAGTCCTGTTCTGTTCCATTTGCAGAGAGTTATGTTGACTGATAGAGTCATGATCCCCTTTACATAATTTCTTTCCAACATGTCGTTATGTTGGAAAGACTAAAAACAAAGAGAGTCTGATCCTATTTTTTAATGCCAAAAGTGAGATACATAAACCAACTGAGTTGGCATTTCAATTTCAGAAAATATAAAAATATATTTAAATCAGTGATGATGAACATGACTTCTTATAAGTGAAAGTATTCTTAATTATCCATACTTATGCAAAAGTGACAGAGCAAGAAAATCAAAATGACATAAAATAAAACCAGATTTCAGAGACTATAGAGGAAACTTTAAAATAGTTTATACTCTTAAGGATGACATACAAAAAATGTATATGAGATAAATGGGCAAAATAAGATTGGTGAAAGATAGATCAGTTTTGAGGGGTTCAATATCTATGTGCAAAAAATATGATGACTTTTCTTACCCATTCATTGTATCTTTCTTTTCCCCCCCTCAAACGTAGAACTTTATATTTCTCCCCATTAAATTTCATTCTCTTGATTTCAGCCCCCTACTGAAGCCTGTCTAAATCATTTTGAATCTTCTCTTTTTTTCACTGAAAGTGTTAGTTATCCTATGACAAGCCATGATCTCCTGCTTCCTCATCACATATCTAGGGCAAAACCCAGTCAAATGTGGTGTGTTATAGCTTTGTTAAAAATAAGGTGAGGATAGGTGTTATTTCACATTCTCGTAGATAAGTTTTTCATAGAAGTTTCTCACAGGAGAAAGGGATGATGGGGAATGCAGATCAAATGACACAGCTTGACACAGCCAAGTCGCTGAAGCCAACTTGCCATGGCCCACTTGCCACAGCCATTTCGCCACAACCAATTCGCCGTGGGACATGGCCATCACAGGACAGCTCACTATGAGACAAATTAACAATTCCATTTCATTATTTAAAATAAATAAAACAAATATTTTAATTTTTGCTATTCACATTTCATTCTGTCCCTCCTTTCTTCAATGATTATATTATTTCTTTTATATATGTATAACTCTTGTTCTGCAGCAAGTTGGCCCTGGCGAGTGGACCATGGCGAGTAGGCCACAGCGAGTTTGCTGTGCTGAATTGTCATAGATCCAATCAGTGAACGGCTTCAAAACATTTTACTACCACACTGTGGGCATGGCTTATTTTCTGGCCATGTGACTGGGCAGGAGTGGCTTGCTGGCCATGTGACCAGGTGGGAGTGGCTTGACAATCATGTGACCGGGGAAGGCTTAAAGGACATGTGACTGGGTGGGAGTGGCTTACCGACCAACATAAGTTTTCAGATAGGTGCTTGGACTCTTTTTCAGTTGATTAAGTCACATTATTTGAATAGCCACAAAAAGGACAAATGATAGACAGCATTATTTGTTGAGAAGCAGAGTAATATTTTAAGGTTGTGTACTGAACCCAAAAGGTTCAGTATGATAACAGATTAGGCAAGTAGCTCAATTTTCTTGAATTGCTATAAAAGTTCAGTTTTAGATAATGATTAAAATGATTAAAGTGTTTATGGGTAAAAACATATACTATTTAATTATTTCCTATTTTAAAAGTAATTAAGGATCATACTAAGGTACTAGAGAAGGAAGGATAATAAAAAAATTATTAGGTATTCAATAAATAGTGCAGAAAGTTACTACCCCCATTACGCCCCCCCCCCTCCCCCTGTGGGGGCAACAGCCCATCACTGGATCCAATGTAGATGGCCTGGCAAAAAAAAATCAGTTTGCAGTTGAGCAGACTTTGGGAAGAAAAAGAAAAGAGGAAATTTGAAATCATTGTGGGGGGGGGGAGGCAATGGATGACAACCAAAATGAAGTAATCAGCAATTAATAATAATAACAATAATAATAATAATAATAATAATTTATTAGATTTGTATGCCGCCCCTCTCCGAAGACTCGGGGTGGCTCACAACAATAATAAAAAACAATATTATGGCAAAACAAATCTAATATTAAAAAAGAAGCATATAAAACCCTACCATATTTAAAAACCAAACAACAAATTGTTGAATACAAATTGCAAACAGTAGGGCTGGTAAACCCGAGTTAGACTGGAAAGTGTTTGCATTTCTTTTCTTTAAAAATACATATTTTTATTTCAAAATTATGAATATAAAATACAAATACAAATGAAGAAGAGCATCGTTGGACTCAATCCAAAGACAAATGGGAAAGGCGAATAGCACAGAGAGACAATAGCTAACAATGCAGACAGCATGACTGGGCTCCAGATGTTTGTTTTTATTAACTAGTGAGAAAATTGCCACTGTTTGCAGTTATCACTAAAATTAGGAGAACCAGAAAAGATTGTATACATATATAAAGTCACATCATATTCCGTATACATGCTTGGAGAGACTTAAAACTATTCTGCCTTGAAGGTGCAAGTTAAAGGGACCTCCTTCTGCCGCATGAATCCCAGCGACCGGTTAGGTCCCACAGAGTTGGCCTTCTCCAGGTCCCGTCGACTAAGCAATGTCGTTTGGCAGGACCCAGGAGAAGAGCCTTCTCTGTGGCGGCCCCGGCTCTCTGGAACCAGCTCCCCCCAGATATCAGAATTGCCCCCACCCTCCTTGCCTTTTGCAAGCTCCTTAAAACCCACCTCTGTCGTCAGGCATGGGGGAATTGAAATTTCCCTTCCCCTTAGGCTTATAGAATTTATACATGGTATGCTTGTATGTATGAGTGGTTCTTTAAATTGGGGTTTTTTTAGATTATTTTTAATATTAGATTTGTTTACATTGTCTTTTTATACTGTTGTTAGCCGCCCCGAGTCTTCGGAGTGGGGCGGCATTCAAATCAAATCAAATCAAATCAAATCAATTAATTAATTAATTAATTAATTAATTCTTGGAAAGGCCAGATTAAAAACCAAGTTTCAGGAAAAGATGAAAGAGGAAGTATGGAGATGAAGCCCTGTCTTCTATAACCTGTAAGTGGTTCTTGCTATCACTTACTAAGGAATCTAGCCCAAATATTTAAATTAAAAATGCTGGGCTAGGGTAACTTGCTTGTTTTCTCTGATGATTGTTTGCTTGAATAAAAAGATAAATGAATCTGGGTTTTACTAGCAAAAAAAAAAGAGAGAATTTTTGGAAACTTTAGCTCTTGGCACAGCAGGATTGTCAGCAGATGCCTTGTGCTTATCATGAATATCATCCCAGTAAGTATCAATTATATCTATCACATCACTTTTCATTTCCCAAGTTACAATTTCTAACTCTCCTTATTTATTAGCCATATATTGCTTCCTATTGTTGTAATATGTTCCACTCTGAATTTGTCATTCAAAGATTAGCAGTTGCCAAATTAGAGTGTCTTTTGCCTTGCCAACCCAGCACAACATTCATAGTTTTTTTGCACAGCTGATTTACAGCTCTGCATTCTTGTTCTGGAATTCTCCACTGACCATTGGTTTCAATACAAGTGTGGGCAGATGTTTTGGCATGAGAACTATATGTATTGCCTGGAACTGGGTAGAAAGCTGCAAATATGCACACATGTGCATATGCACTCATTTGAATATGAAAATATAGACTTTTCCTTCCCTTCATTATTATTATTATTATTATTATTATTATTGTAGTAGTAGTAATTATTATTATTATTATTATTATTATTATTATTATTATTATTATTATTTATTAGATTTGTATGTTGCCCCTCTCCAAAGACTCGGGGCGGCTATATAAAAAAACAATATTATAGCGAAACAAATCTAATATTAAAAAAGAAGCATATAAAACCCTATCATATTTAAAAACCAAACAACACATACATACCAAACATAAAATATAAAATCTAAAGAAGTGAGGTTGTCTGAGAAAATTCTTCCTTATGTTCTATTCTTTGATAAGAAATACTATCACACTGGCAAACTGACATAACCATTTCCTGTGAAAATTATTTCTTTAGAAATACAGCAAGGCCCATACCCAGGGGTGGACTACTGCCCGGATGGGGAGGAACGCAGTGGGGTAGCGAAAATGGAGCTCCACTCCAGAGCATCCAATTTGCACTGAAATATATTGAAAGAAAATGCAGGGCATCCTGTATAAGCCACACCCATAATGTGGTGTATTAAAAATTTGGTAGCCCTTCACTGCCCATACCCAAACTAGATAATCTGAAGTTGGTTAGAGGAGGAAGAAGATGAACAATAAAAATATATTGTGTGATAAGCCAGCCACAGCACATACCCACAAAACTTCTAATGTGGCTTTCCTGAACTTGACACCTGTTCATCAGTATTCAGACTCAATATTTTTTGAAATAAAAGCCTTTTCTCTTTAAGTTAAAATAAATTATGGTGATTATTAATATAGTCATGAAACTATTGGAAGGAATATCCTTATAGGTTCAGTTCCAAGTGGGGGAAAAGACACTGGATTCATGGAAGTTGTTTTGAAAGAAGCTTTAATGGAGAACAGGAGCACTTGGCGAGAGCTCCTGGACAGAAACGTTGGATCACATGCTTTCAGACGCAGGGTGAAGAGGAAAACAAAGTTGCTGTGAGTCCATGAGATTTTATAACCTCTGTTGGGCCCCACCTCAGAGTTTCCTGTATAAAAAATACACTCAGATTCCCAGGGGCTATGCAGGGATAATTCTGTAGGCTGTGTTTTTGAATTGTAGTTTGGCTGACCCTTGCTGGGTGATGGTGTAATGAAAGGGCTTTGAGCAATTCCTAATATGGAATTGCCTTGTACCGCACGAATCCCAGCAGCTGATAAGGTCCCACAGAGTTGGCTTTCTCTGGGTCCCGTCGACCAAACAATGTGGTTTGGCGGGCCCCAGGGGAAGAGCCTTCTCTGTGGCGGTCCCGGCACTCTGGAATCAATTCCCCCTGGAGATTAGAACGGCCCCCACCCTCCTTGTCTTTCGCAAGTTACTCAAGACCCACCTATATTGCCAGGCATGGGGGAATTAAGACATCTCCCCCAGGCTTTCTTATATTTTATGTTTGGTATGTAGGTGCTGTATGGTTTTTAAATTGTTGGGGATTTTTATATCTCTGGGACCGCCTTCTGCCGCACGAATCCCAGCGACCAGTTAGGTCCCACAGAGTTGGCCTTCTCCGGGTCCCGTCAACTAAACAATGTCGTTTGGTGGGACCCAGGGGAAGAGCCTTCTCTGTGGCGGCCCCGACTCTTTGGAACCAACTCCCCCTGGATATCAGAGTTTCCCCCACCCTCCTAGCCTTTCATAAGCTCCTTAAAACCCACCTCTGGCATCAGGCATGGGGGAATTGATACTTTCCCTCCCCCTAGGCTTATAAAATTTATGCATGGTATGCTAGTATGTATGATTGGTTTTTAAATTGGGGTTTTAAATTAACTTAAACTTAAATATTAGATTTGTTTACATTGTACTATTACTGCTGTGAGCCACCCCGAGTCTGCGGAGAGGGGCGGCATACAAATCTGATAGATAGATAGATAGATAGATAGATAGATAGATAGATAGATAGATAGATAGATAGATAGATAGATAGATAGATAGATAGATAGATAAATATTAGATTTGTTCCATTGTGATACTGTTTTTTATTACTGTTGTGAGCCGCCCCGAGTCTTCGGAGAGGGGCAGCATACAAATCTAATAAATTGAATTGAAATTGAATATGGCTCTGTTTGAAGAAGGTAGATCTTTGTTATGTAGAATAGAGTGATCCAGGCTTTTAACAAAAGTGTGGGGGGCGGAGACATGAGCTGGGCTATTCCCTGATGGCACATTGACAAAGGTGGGGGCTACTAAGAGTGAATGTCTAAAATCATGTTTTCAGGAATATTCTATATAATATTCTGCCTTTTAAAATATTGCCTAGGATATTTTATTTTTTTAGGAGAGGAATGGGTGCTAACTTCCTTCAGTACTCAGTGTACAATTTAAATATTTTTAACATGGGATAGAAGAAAAGGTTTCTAAATGATTTCAATATTGCCAGACTTAAAGGAAAATAGGATTTCATGTACAGTGGTCCCTCGACTTGCGCGTTCTCGATTAGCGCGAAACGCTGCAACACGGTTTTTCAAAAAATATTATTTAAAAAAATAAAATATTAAAAAATAATTTTTTTTTTATTCTGTTCCCTGAATGGAGACCGCCGGCCGCTCAATCGGGCCGGCAGGGAACAGAATGGAGCCTTCCGCGGCGGGGCTGGTAAGGGGGGGAGCCGAGGGGGGAGCCGAGCCCAGCCCCGTGGCATTCGCTTTCCTCCCGCCGGCAGCCGACTGATCGTGGGCTCCTTCGCAACCTCGGAGAGCTTCCTGGTTTTCGTGAGCTTTCATGCCCAGGAAGCTCTCCGAGGTTGCGAAGGAGCCCAGGATCACTCGGCTGCGGGTGGCAGGAAAGCGAATGTCACGGGGCTGGGCTCGGCTCCCCCAGCCCCGCCGCGGAACGCTCCATTCTGTTCCCTGCCGGCCCGATTGAGCGGCCGGCGGTCTCCATTCAGGGAACAGAATGGAGCGTTCCGCGGCGGGGCTGGGGGAGCCGAGCCCAGCCCCGTGACATTCGCTTTCCTGCCACCCGCAGCCGAGTGATCGTGGGCTCCTTCGCAACCTCAGAGAGCTTCCTGGTTTTCGTGAGCTTTCATGCCCAGGAAGCTCTCCGAGGTTGCGAAGGTTACATCTTCCGCTGCCAGCCAGGCCATGCTGGCGGCAGCGGAACAATCGCTGGCTGTCAACTTTTCTTTTTAAAACTGGGCAGGAGCTGACTTGCCTCCCCAGTGCTAAAAAGAAAAGTTGACAGCCAGCGCTGCGAAACCGCCGAAACCGGAAGGGGCGAGGTGGGGGAGAACGGGAGGCTCAGCATTCCGTCAGCCGCAGCGCTGGCTGTCAACTTTTCTTTTTAAAACTGGGCAGGAGCTGACTTGCCTCCCCAGTGCTAAAAAGAAAAGTTGACAGCCAGCGCTGCGAAACCGCCGAAACCGGAAGGGGCGAGGTGGGGGAGAACGGGAGGTTCAGCATTCCGTCAGCCGCAGCGCTGGCTGTCAACTTTTCTTTTTAAAACTGGGCAGGAGCTGACTTGCCTCCCCAGTGCTAAAAAGAAAAGTTGACAGCCAGCGCTGCGACTGACGGAATGCTGAGCCTCCCGTTCTCCCCCACCTCGCCCCTTCCGGTTTCGGCGTTCGGCAACGGAGTCCGGCGCTGGGGCCATGCGGGGCCGCTCATCCAGGGGGGCGTGGACTGGCAAGCGGCAAGCGGCAAGTGATCTGGCGGGAAGACCAAGGGAAGGTTCCTTCAGCCGCCCAACACCTGATCCGCTCCGCAGCACGGCAGCAGCGAGGAGCCGAAGATGGGGTTTCCCCTTTGCCTTTACCCCATCTTCGGCTCCTCGCTGCTTCCGCGCTGCGGAGCAGATCAGCTGTTGGGCGGCTGAAGGAATCTTCCCTTGGTCTTCCCCGCCGCCCACACGCAAACTCCACCATCTGCGCATGTGCGGCCATGAAAAAAAATGGCGCACATGCGCAGATGGTGGTTTTACTTCCGCATCCAGTATAACGCGGAAATCGGTTAGCGCGGGAGGTCTTGGAACGTAACCCCCGCGCTAACCGAGAGATCACTGTAAACCCTACCCAAGTTCATGGGATCTTTCAGCTGTTCCAAATTCATGGTCAGAATTGTGAACTCTGAAATGTATGTCATAGTGAATGTATGTCAGTGAATTTGGATGTTCTGCTCCCATCATATTTCACAACAAAAATAAATGGGTAAATAAGCCAATTTGAAGTTCAAAGAATCATAACTACTAACATTTGCATTAATCTTGAATATTGATTTTGGTTTATTTTCAATGGAAACCATTATCTGGTACTGCAGGATGGACTTTCTTTTATTGTATTATTAAACTGCATGAAGTTCAAAGACACCATAACACCTGCTGATTCAAAGTCCATTTAAGAATTAATTTTTATACGACATACTTATGATGGAGGAAGAGATTATATTCTGATTTCCCTGCCCCTGGGCTTTACATTACAAAAAAACCAGCAAACATTAACTTCAAATTGATTTAAGACTGAAAGCATAAAGGGGAGAGAAGGTATTTGATATGTGTGAAGATCAAATATTTGTTTCAAATATTAACATGGTTAAATCTCCTGATTCAATCAGTTGTCTCTGAATTGGTTCAAGATTCAAAAAAATAAATTTGACTTGATTTGGTAGTTTGAATTAGAGGAGCGTACATCTGCACATTATTAATAATTAATCCTTTCCCTGCCAATCATCCATTCTTTTAAGATTATGTCTGTTCATGCAATCACAAGGAAGATAACAATATCGCCAAAAAAGCCTCTAGAGTTGTTAACCTGATCCTACGCAGCTTCTGTTCAGGCAATCTCACTCTACTCACAAGAGCCTACAAAACTTTTGCCAGACCCATCCTAGACTACTGCTCATCTGTCTGGAACCCATATCACATCTCAGACATCAACACGCTTGAAAATGTCCAAAGATATTTCACCAGAAGAGCCCTTCACTCCTCCACTCGAAACAGAATATCCTACGAAAATAGACTAACAATCCTGGGCCTTGAAAGCCTAGAACTACGGCGCCTAAAACACGATTTGAGTATTACCCACAAGATCATATGCTGCAACGTCCTACCAGTCAATGACTACTTCAGCTTCAACCGCAATAACACAAGAGCACGCAACAGATTCAAACTTAATACGAACCGCGCCAAACTTGACTGTAAAAAATATGATTTCAACAATCGAGTTATCGAAGCGTGGAACTTATTACCGGACTCAGTTGTGTCAACCCCTAACCCCCAACATTTCTCCCTTAGACTCTCCACGATTGACCTCTCCAGGTTCCTAAGAGGCCAGTAAGGGGCGTACATAAGTGCACTGGTGTGCCTTTCGTCCCCTGTCCAATTGTCTTTCCTTTCTTTCACCTATCATATATATTCTCTTCCTTTCATATATCCTCTCCTCTAAGTTCACTTTCACCCTCTTTTATATTATCACATGTCTATTTTTCTTCCTATGTATTTGTGTACTGGACAAATGAATAAATAAAAATAAAAAAATAAATAATGGAGAAAAGAAGTTTCTCGTTCTATGCAGCCTGTCCTCCTCACTTGTTATTCTACACTGAATTTTAGACATTGATTTTTATTTCCTTATAACAGTATAGTTCTCCTACGTATCATTTCATAGTGACTCCATTCGTCAAAATTTGACCCGGTTGCTGAGTGTTGATGGGATGAGCAGTTAAAAATATGAACAGATGGGACCTCACAATTCCACCGAGGGAAGACAGAGCAGCTTTTAAAGGCTAGGAAAAAAGTGTGATGTTCCTGTTTCAAAGACAGCTTTCTTTTTTTGGTACTTCTAGACAATGTGTTTGTAATTAGCTTTCATAAAGGACAGCCACAGTAAGATTTATGCAGATACGTATCTGTGGCTGTTACCTCTCGGCATTCAACAGCACATGGGCAATTGCCATATCATCATTTTAAGCAAAACAATTTAACATCAAATAGCTACTTCAGAAGTCAGTTCAACCCATGTTTTAGAATGATGATAAAATCAGAACATGAAATGGCTCCTTGGTTTTCCTCAATCAAAGGTGTGTCCACAGCTTCTTTCCTCCATGTTTTTTCCCCATATCTTTTTCATAATTGAAGTTAATCAGCGTCCTTTCTTTGGTTCCACAACTTTGTAACTTATAAATTTTTCAGTGAACAGAAGAGATCTATTTCAGGGAAAGAGAAAAGGCTTTTTCTCATTGTTCATCACTAACTCTGCCACACAAATCCCAGCGACCAGGCATCTTTCATGCCGGCCGCTTCCAAAAATATTTCAAACTTCGCCATGTAGGCTGTCCAGGTCATTCTTTCTGGGTCAAAGAATTCAGGTGGCTGGACTACCGATGGAGTAGCCATGATAGTACATGGAAGGTCGGTTTCCTCGTCGCCAATGTAATAACTCTCAAAGCAAGGTTGAATCAAGCAAGGTTTATTTCGCTAACAGGACAAGGAAGTCAATTCAGTCAAGAAGCAATGGAGTATTGAGAGCTCTATACAATGACAGTTCTCCTATTTATACAATCTAGCCCAGCAACAGGGCAGTTTTACACAGATACATTTTAAGCACCAAAGAAGGCAACCAATCAACATGCAATAAACAAATCTGAACTTTTGACTTTTACCCTGTCTGGGTGGGTCACCCAGGCAAATATCTAACAGTCTCCTTAGGGTCTCGTTGACCAAACAATGTCAGCTGGCAAGACCTAGGGGAAGAGTCTTCTCTGTGGGGGGGGGGCGTCCCTCTGGAATCAGCTCCCCCCAGAGATTCGTACTGCCCCCACCCTCCTCGCCTTCTAAAAGAGTTTAAAAACTCATCTTTGCCGTCAGGCCTGGGGTTCCTTAGATCTTTCTCCCTGACCAATGAATGCTTTAGTTTGATAGTTGAATGAATGATATTGATAGGGTTTTTTTAATTAGAATTTTAAATATTGTTTTTTAATGTATTAACTGGGTTGTTATTATTGTTTCTTGTTTTTCTGTACATGCTGTGAGTCCTCAGAGGGGGCGGCATACAAATCCAATTAAATCTAAATCTAAACTCTTTCACTGAAACATAGCTTGGGACTTCAATGAATGTTTAACATGTTAAAGTCCACGAGCTCAGGCTTTGATTTATTGCACATCAAAGAAAGCTCTTGCATTAGAACTTTTTAAAGCAGAATATCCTACTTGATTAAGCTGCTTCTAACAGTATTACAATAGTCCTCACTTAACAACCATGACAACTTTTTCAGTTATAACAATGCTGATAAAATTGACTTATGATTAACATCCCAAAATCAAAATGGGACAACTCTCTAGTCTATAGCCAATTCATCACAGCTAAGTTGCCCCTATCAACATTATGTGATTTGTAGCCTTCCCAGCCAGCGTCTGACAACAAGTTCAGTGGAGAAGCTGGAAAAATTATGCAAATCCCAGTCATGTGATATCTCGTCTAATGACTCTGGGTGATTTGCTTATAATGACTGCAAGCAGGATTGCTTGAACTCCCATTGCTAAGTGCAGAATTCATGTGATGTTGTGCTTAACAGCCATTTCACTTAGCAACAGAGCTGCCAGTCTCAAGTGTTGTTAAGTGAGGACTATTTGCAAGTGCTTTCTCACATAGGAAAAATGCATCAGCAGTTGGAGCAAGCAGCAGCATTGCCATCTGGCAGAATCTCATTTCCATCTTTTAAATCATTCTTATTTAAATATTCCTGAAGTTAAAGTTAGTGCAAAATGTTGGTGCAAATTTTGGTGATAAAATGTACACCAACATGTTAATAGATTCCTTGGGTATAAGTCCTCTACAGAAAAAAAAAACCCTGCCTAATTTCTAAGATTAGCCTTATATAAAAAAAAACCTTTGCATTCTTTATTGAACTTTTCCTAGCATAAGTAACATTTATTCTAAGATCAGTAGATACTATCTTATATATTATTTTCTTTTCATAATATCATTCATGTTTATTTACGCAAAGTACAGTACTTTTCTGTATCATAAATATTTATAACACGTTTATGCTATTTGCCTGGAAATTTACCATCATTTTAAGACACGATAATGATCTGCCAAGTACAAGTCTTTTCTGTTAGAAAATTCTACATACTGTAGTTAAGCTTATTATTTGAAAACTTGAAAACTTTCAGTGCATGTTGGAAGTTGTTTGAACATACAAATACTTTTCTTTCTTTTTTAACCACCACTTTTATTTAAGTGATAGAAATAGTACAGATTTTTAATTCAGTTATAATTTCTCTGTAACACCAAAAAATCCTTTCTGGATGGCTACATCGTCAGTTCCATAATTGCATTTATGTTATGTTATTCGTTAGGGCACAAACTGCTTTTTCCCGGGAAATATTTGCTTGGGATATAACTAACTAAATGTCTTTCACCTCAACACTAGTCTCATCAATCTCCTCCTCTTCATTTTCTTCTTGCACAGTAGGAATCTGTGTATTTTCCTGAATGTTTGAATAGCTTCTCCTTACACTTTGAATTCCTTGGCAGCAGCTAGCTGTGTTTGCTGAGAGAGACTTTCAACCTTTGCTTCTCCAAAAGACTATATAGGTATATGATGCAGGATGTTTATATTAATTATATAGCATGTACCATGTTTCCTTGAAATAATACCCATCCCCAAAATAAGCCCTAGCCTGATTTTATTGGGTTGGCCTAAGATAAGCCCTAGCCCAAAAATAAGCCTGGGGAAGGGTAGCCAGCACAAGAGGCGGTAAGCACACAAGGGCCGACAGTGTCTGGCCCACCAGCCCCTTGGTGCAGTGCAGATAAGTTTGAGCATAGAGACAGAGGCAGGGGAAGGAGACAGGTAATCCCATCACACTACTCTGGCAAGCTAGGGGATGGTGGGATGGAGTCAGCAGCAAATTGAGATCTTCTGTCCCCCTCCAGGTGTTAATTGCCTTGATGGAATTTCCTCTACTGACTTTGCATTACAAGATCTTCTTCACCCTCTTGATGTATTCACGTCTAAACCTTTTCTTTATTTCAATGCGTTTGAAGTTGTCAACTTGAAGGATGCCCAACTATTTGTAGTCATCTTCATCTAGACTTTTGATGTTGTTTCTATAGGGCATTTTGATTCCTTTAGTTTTCACTATTTTCTCACACTGGATTGTGAAATGGCACATTTGTCCAGTCCAAACTCAATTCAGTGGGGTTGCAACTTGATTTGCTGAAGAATGCACATTATTCAGTAGAGTTTAACAAAAAACGATTTTCCAAAATGGATTTGCTAGTTAGCATTTATTATGGCATGATTGAAACAGGGTTCTTCGGTTATAAAAACAAGGGTTAATTTGTAGAGTGCTTAAGTATGTTTACCCAAAAGCACCTACAGAGATTTGTGTTGCTCTGTATATATCTAACAAATCTCCTGTTTTGACAGCCTGATGATTGCTGGCTTACATAATACAATCTGATATAACCCATTTTATATGAAATAATGAATAATGGGTTTGAACAAATCTGCTGTTTAATAATGGATGGTGTAAACTTATATGAACTACAAAAGCCTAGAAGAAAAACTAGAATGATTTCTATAGGCTGTTTTTTAAAAAAAGAACTGATTCTCATTCATCTTGTGTCAGTCACATAAAATCATTCTAAGAACTATCATTTTAATCAAGCTGCAGTATAGATTGAAACATAAATATGGGGCGAGAGACAGAGGGGAGGAGAGAGAGAGAGAGAGATTTAAGCCAGCTTAATGTAAATAGGCAATTTCAAACATTGATTTAATTTGAAACCATTTTTTTCCATACTCAATTCACATATTTTTCAAATGAATGTACATACTAATTGTGCATTTTAAAATATGCATGCTAATCAGTAACTATCATGAATAGATAAGACTTTCAGTTGACAACCTTTTCAAAATAATTGATAATTTAGTTCATTTGTCTCTAGTGCTATATAATTTTACATAGTTGAAAAAAAGAAGAAGAAATTAATGCATTTCTGTGAGCGCTCTCGGTACAAGGATTTTAAAAGCAGAGATAGGCATTCTAAATATGATAAATGTGATTTGCATGTTAAAGAGGATATCAGGCTATACAGACGTCTGTTCGCTTGCGATTCCAGCAGGGCAAGGAGGAGGTCCTGCTCAGACCGCCCTTAAATAGGGCGATCCAGGACCTCCCCCCATGCCCTGCATGCAGCATGCCACCTTGGCGTGCTGCCAAAAGCTGAACTTCCAGTTTCCCTGGAAACCGGAAGTTCGGAGCTCCATGGAGCTTGCAGCAGCATCCCCCGGCTCCGGGGGCAATTTCGGCCGGCGGTTTAAGCCGCCGACTGGGCATTTCTCTTAACCAAACTAAATCAGCTAGCAGTACCTGAGCACACTTGTAAGTGGATCACAACCTTCCTAACAGACAGGAAGCAGCAGGTAAAGCTAGGAAAAATCACATCAGATACATATACAATTAGCACAGCTGCCCCCCAAGGCTATGTACTCTCACCACTTCTCTTCTCTCTATACACTAATGACTGCATCTCAAACGATCCATCTGTTAAACTACTGAAGTTTGCAGATGATACAACAGTGATCGGACTCATTCTAGACAGTGATGAATCTGCATACAGACAGGAAGTTGAACAACTATCCTTGTGGTGTGACCAGAACAATCTAGAACTGAACACACTCAAAACCGTATAAATGGTGGTAGACTTTAGGAGAAACCCTTCCACCATTCTACCTCTCACAATACTAGACAACACAGTATCAACAGTAGAGACCTTCAAATTTCTAGGTTCTATCATATCTCAAGATCTAAAATGGTCACCTAACATCAAAAACATTATCAAAAAAGCACAACAAAGAATGTTATTTCTGCGCCTGCTCAGGAAGTTCAACTGCCCAAGGAGCTGCTGATACAGTTCTACAGAGGAATCACTGAGTCTGTCATCTGCACCTCTATAGCTGTCTGGTTTGGTGCTGCAACCCAACAGGACCGACACAGACTTTAGAGGATAATCAGAACTGCCAACCTGCCTTCCATTGAGGACCTGTATATGCACGAGTCAAAAAGAGGGCATTGAAGCTAGCATACCAGGAAACTGAATACTGGAGAAACCAAAATAACCTACAAGAAAGGCTAAATGAAAAAGAGAAAAGAGGCAGACAAAGTAATAATGGCCAGTACATTTAAACAAACAAATAGCAGGCAAGGCAGATAATAACAAGACCTGGCAATGGCTAGGAACATGAAAGTTGAAGAAAGAGTTAGGCTGGCTACACAAATGCATACAAAGTCAGAATTGAGAAGATAGCAACAGACAGCAAGTGGCGCCTCTGCAAAGTAGCTGAAGAAACAGTGGATCACTTAATTAGCTACTGCAAGGAGATTGCACAGATAGACTGCAGACAATAGCATGGTAAAGTAACAACAATGAGGATTGGAATATCTGCAAGAAATACCATTTGTATGCAAGCAGGAACTGGTGGGGCCATAAAATAAAGTACCATATTTTTCAGTGTATAAGACACACTGGTGTAGAAGACACACCTAGATTTTAGAGGAGGAAAACAAGGAAAAAAGTATTCTGAACCAAATGGTGTAGTATTATATTGTTTAATAAAATACTAGCTCAGAAATGGGAGTTGAGATCTACAAGCCTTAAACTTGCCAGGTTTGAAGACTCTTGCACTCCTAACCTCTAACTCAGGTGTCTTCAAACTTGACAGCTTTAAGACTTGTGGACTTCAACTCCACCAGTCATGCTAGCTCAGAAATGGAAGTTGAAGTCCACAAGCATTAAACCTGCCTCTACCAGTCATGCCAGACTCGGCTCTCCTCCTGGTTCTCTCCAACCCCCATACCCACCCACCCCACAGTTCAGATTTACACCCTCTTCTGCTCTAGCTGGACTTAGAGCTGACATCGCTCTGCAAATGCATGACAACTCCAGGCTCTCAAGACATAGCAGCCGGGAGTGGGAAGCCAAGCCCAGCTGAGGAAGATCTGAGGAAGGCACCTGGGATCAGCTGGGATGTGAGTTCGGCTGGGGGGAGGCTAGCTTTTCACCAGGTTCTTTTCTTTTAGAGACAGAGAGAGAGGGAGAGGGGGGTGGGTGAATAACCAGCTTCTTTAGAGAAAGAAATGTGCATCTCCCATCAATTGCAGTGTAATTCTGCCTTTTTTCTGTCTTTCTGTCTTTACACTGCAATTGATGGGAGATACACATTTCTTTCTCTAGAGAAGCTGATTATTCGCCTGCCCCCCTTTTTCTCTCTCTCTTTAAAAGAAAAGAACCTGGTAGAAAGCTGGCCACCCCTAGCTGATCCCAGGAGCATATATTTCCTCAGATCTTCCTTACATTGCAAATAGAGCAATGGAAAAAACCCTGCAAAGACTTAGGGCTTGGAAAACATCCTTCTTTGCAGAGATTAACAGTGAAACAGCTTGCAAGAGGGTAAGAGCTGGGAACATTGTTAGCACCTGGTTAGGGCTGGAAAGAAACATTCAAAGCAAGTAAAACAATGACAACCCCCCTACAAAGACAGGGTTTAGAATACATTCTTTGCAGAGAGTAACAATGAAAGAGCTTGGGTACATTAATAGCACCTGGTTAGGGTTGGAAAAAAATATCTGGAACAAGTAAAGCAATGAAAAAGAAAAACCTACAAAGAAAAAGAAAAACCTACAAAGACCAGGTTTGGAATACATTTTTGGCAGAGTGTAACAATGAAAGAGCTTGCAAGCAGGTAAAAGCTGGGAACATTAAAAAACCAGCAAAACCAGAGCAAGTTAGAATAATTAAACAAACCCTGCAAAGACCTAGGGCTTGGAAAACATTCTTCACAGAGAAGCAATGAAAGAGCCTGCAAGGTAAGAGCTGGGAAGATTGTTAGCAGCTAGTTTGGGCTGGAAAAAAAGCTACATTTAGAGTATAAGACACACCCTAATTATCAGCCTAGTTTAGGGAGGAAAAAGGGTGCGTCTTATACACCGAAAAATACAGTAATTGAAAATGAAGAAGCCAAAGAGCTTGAGACTTTATAATTCAAACAGGCATCTGCTGTAAAACACACCACATTTAACAATTGTTGATAAGAAAGGCAAAAAAAAATATTTCAACAAATGAATAGGAACAGTCTCCTTTCTGGTGGTTGAGATCTATGTTTATATATGACTATGGGTCAATGGGTCGATTTTTGGATGTGAGTGAATGTTTTGGTGATTATTTTGCTGTGATACATAGTATTTCCATTAATTATTAGAGATGAAATATAGAGATGGTACAGCGACTCATTGTTGTTGTTTTTTCCTTTAAGGATATCCGGTGAGCATTCTCCAAAACTTCAAATCCGAAGCCACAGTTACTTGAGGGCAGTGAGTGAAGTTTCCATCAATAGGAGTTTGGATAGCTTGGATCCTGCGGCTCTGCTTACGTCTCCTAAGTTTCGTTCCCGAAATGAAAGCTACATGAGGGCGATGAGCACTATTAGTCAGGTGAGTGACATGCTTGCACAATTAAAAAAATAATAATGATAGTACACCATCCAACTCTAGTAAATATAGAATCTATACAGTGATACCTCGTCTTACAAACGCCTCATCATACAAACTTTTCGAGATACAAACCCGGGGTTTAAGATTTTTTTTGCCTCTTCTTACAAACTATTTTCACCTTACAAACCCACCGCTGCCATTGGGATGCCCCGCCTCCGGACTTCCGTTGCCAGCGAAGCACCCTTTTTTGCACTGCTGGGATTTCCCTGAGGCTCCCTTCCATGGGAAACTCCACCTCTGGACTCCTGTGATTTTGTGATGCTGCAGGGGAATCCCAGCAGCGCAAAAACGGGCACTTCGCTGGCAATGGAAGTCTGGAGGTGGGGTTTCCCAGCGAGGGGAGCCTCAGTGAAATTTCAGCATCGCAAAAACACAGAGGTCCAGAGATGGGGTTTCGAGGACTTTGATGTTTTGCGATGCTGTGATTTCACTGATGCTCCCTTCGCTGGGAAACCCCACCCCCGGACTTCCATTGCCAGCAAAGCACTCGTTTTTGCGATGCTGGGATTCCCCTGCAGCATCGCAAAAACACAGATGTCCAGAGGTGGGGTTTCCTATGGAGGGGAACCTCAGAGGAATCCCAGCAGCGCAAAAACAGGAGCTTTGGCTGGCAAAAGGGGTGAATTGCACGCATTAATCGCTTTTCCATTGATTCCTATGGGAAACACTGTTTCGTCTTACAAACTTTTCACCTTAAGAACATCATCCCAGAACCAATTAAGTTTGAAAGACAAGGTATCACTGTATTAGAAAAAGATGGACAATTATGCAATAGCAACAGGTTTTAGAACCCACTATTCGGTCAGGGTGACCACCAAGCAATTTCCACTCACTTAAGGAATGTACCACTTTTGCATGGTACATCAAGGAGTTTACTTCAGTGGTGGGTTGCTGCCGATTTGGATCAGTTTGCCCCTACCAGTGGTGGGAATTTGTCCCCATGCGCCAAACCAGCAGCAAAGGCCAGCTGTCCATGTCAGAAATAAGTTTATTTCTGGAGTAATATTACAATGCAAGTAAATGGTTTGTAACCATAGTGAAGGTTGATGTAAGCTATAATCAGTATGTAATCATGGGTTTGCTAATTGTGCTGTAACCTGATTGGCTGTAACCTATATAAAGAGGAACATCCTTGCATGGGTGTAGTTTGTTACAGAGTGGTTTTTTATAGTAGAGAATGGTTTGTTATGGAGTGTTTTGTGCTGAGTGGTTTGTAGTTAGTGGTTAGTGCTTAGTAGTTGCAGTTATGGATGTAATAAGAGTTATACAGTGGTCCCTCGATGTTCGCGATCTCAATCTTCGCGAAACGCTATACCGCGATTTTTCAAAAAATAATAAATTAAAAATACGTCCGCGGTTCTCTCTCTCTCTTTCCTTCTCTCTCCCCCCCTCCACTTGCCCACGAGAAGAAAAAAAGCAACCTCTGCCGGGCAGCTCCCCTTGTGCCCTCGCTTTGTGCCTGCCTCTTGTCCCTCTCTTTTGGGGATTTTTTTTTCTTTTCTTTTTTCGCCTTTGGTCTCCCATTACTGTAAACCTGCCGCTTGGCCGCCGCCAAGGAGAAGCAGAGGGGGTGGCTGAGGCGGCGGAGGCGTAGCAGCGGCGGCGGCAGGGGAGCTTGGAGCCTTGCTTCAAGGGGGTCAGACGCAACCTCGGCGAGCCGAAGGTTTCCACGGCTCTGACCCAGAGCAGGAAGGGCTGGTGGGGGCGGCGAATCCACCTCCCCAGCCATCGGCTCCACCATCTGCGCATGCGCGGCCATGGGGAAAAAGGGCACGCATGCGCAGATGGTGTTTCCACTATATCGCGAAAAATCGATTATCGCGAAAGGTCTTGGAACGTAACCCTCGCGATAATCGAGAGATCACTGTATACCGAGTCTGTGGAGAGGGGCGGCATACAAATCTAAATAATAATAATAATAATAATAATAATAATAATAATAATAATAATAGTGGATAGTTTATTATAGTGGGTAAATGTAAAAGAGTTTATTTAGAGAAACATTTTGTGTTAGATTTTCATCATAAACAATTAAATCAGTCACGCTTTTAAGATTCATATCCATTCTTTTGACATGTATATGCATGAACTGAGCCTGATAGTGCTTTTGTATTTGAAATAGACTTTTTTCTAAACACACCAATCATCAGTCTCATTCATTCTTTGACTCCAAACAGCTCAGTTATTTTTAGCATTCTCTCTTGTCTTGTCTTCCAGCCATCCACTTATGTCACTTAACAGAATATTTTCCCCTATGAATCTTAAACATTTAGAATTATTGCAGAATTTTTAGTTGTTTATCTTTGCTTTTTCCATTATCACCACACACTAAAGTAAAACATTCAAGGGACTCCAATTTACACATTTCTCTTTTCATGCACACCACACAGCCTACTGTAGATGGCAATAATACTTTGTAATATAATTACTATCCCTTTCTCTCATAATCAAGCTTATATCTTAATTTCTTTGCATATATTAATCTTAAACATCCACAAAACTCAGACTTTTCTTCATTTAGATATACAGTGATACCTTGTCTTACAAACTTAATTGGTTCCGGGACGAGGTTCTTAAGGTGAAAAGTTTGTAAGACGAAACAATGTTTCCCATAGGAATCAATGGAAAAGCGATTGATGCGTGCAAGCCCAAAATTCACCCCTTTTGCCAGCCAAAGCGCCCGTTTTTCTGCTGCTGGGATTCCCCTGAGGCTCCCCTCCATGAGAAAACCCACCTCTGGACTTCTGTGTTTTTGCAATGCTGCAGGGGAATCCCAGCATCGCAAAAACGAGTGTTTAGCTGGCAACAGAAGTCCGGAGGTGGGGTTTCCGAGCGAAGGGAGCATCAGTGAAATCACAGCATCGCAAAAACACCGAAGTCCTCGAAACCCCACCTCCGGACCTTTGTGTTCTTGCGATGCTGCGATTTCACTGAGGTTCCTCTCGCTGGGAAACCCCACCTCCGGACTTCCGTTGCCAGCAAAGCGCCCATTTTTTCATGGCTGAGATTCCCCTGCAGCATCACAAAAACACGGAAGTCCGGAGGTGGGGTTTCCCATGGAGGGGAGCCTCAGGGGATTCCCAGCAGTGCAAAAACAGGCGCTTCGCTGGCAACGGAAGTCCGGAGGCGGGGCATCCCAGCGGCGGCGGTGGGTTTGTAAGGTGAAAATAGTTTGTAAGAAGAGGCAAAAAAATCTTAAGCCCTGGATTTGTATCTTGAAAAGTTTGTATGATGAAGGGTTTGTAAGACGAGATATCACTGTATTGTGTTGTTCCCCTTTTTATGTTAGTGATACACACATATAATATTGCAATTGGTTTTCCTTTCCAAAATTCATATTCTGTATTATTTTCTTCTCTTAAATTTGAAGTTACAATTATCCATATACTATGATGGACATCAGATAGGGCTATACACAGTGTTGGGTTGCTGCCCGGACGGGGGAAACGCAGTGGGGTAGCAAAAATGGAGCTCCACCCCAGAGCACCCAATTTGCACTGAAAGATGTTGAAAGAAAATGAAGGTCATCCTGCATAAGACGCGCTCACAGTGTGGTAGTAAAAAAATTGGTAGCCCTTCACTGGCCATAGATATTGGTGTATTCCACCATTCTAGCATTATTCAATCATTATTCAGCCATTATTCAATCAAGAACATTTTTGTAGTTTACATTTTGGACAGTATGCCATAAATCAAGACGTTTCTGTATTTAGGTAAGCTGGCAACATGATGATGAATTTATTTCTAGTTCTACTAATACACCCACCACTGGTAGGCAGGAATTTGAAATTCTGACATAAAACATTTGAAAAGAAAGAAACTTATATTAAGGAATCTTTTTTAAAAAAAATCCATGTAGAGAGAACTCCATGAATTCTTCTATATTTATACAAATACTGTAGTTTCTTCACTAAACCACAAGCAAAACTATTGAGTTTTTAGGATGGATAGTGAAGTTAACAGGCTACTGTGACATAATAGCTTGTTACATGATTGGCTTCCATTTTGTCTTTGAATATAACTGATCCTTCAGTCTTATTTTAGATTTGAAACTCAATTGCTACATAGGCTATTATGTCACTAGTAGTAACTTGCAGCATATAATTTACTTAGGGTTTAAGAGGTTCACTGCTGAGCTTAACAGCACGTTCAGAATTTTATCATTTAGAATTTAAAGAAAACCTCTGTAAGCAACATATTCTGCACCTAAAGTTCCTGCAGGTTTTTGGACAAATAGGAAACATTATGTTAGTAATGATTTCCCAACATTTGCAAAAAAAATTGTGTGTAGAGACCCTACATAGACTACTAGCAGTACTTGTAGAAATGAAAGAGAAAAGCCATAAAGAGATGTACCATAATTATTCTCAACAGCTAGCCTACATTGGTTAAGTATTTTCTTTTCTTTTAAATATTGTTGCCTTGTTTGCACTGGAATTTTATCCTGGGGGGAAAAAACAGACTACTGCAAATGAAAGATCTGGGTACATCTTCAGCAAGATCTTTCAAAGAATACAAAAAATATGATAAAAATCTATATATTACATAATGTATGTCATGATAATAGTCAAAAGCCATTTTGGAAGACTTTGGGAGTGATTGACATATAGATAGTTCTAAACTAACATCAGCAACTGGGACTGGAATTTTGGTTGCTAAGCAATGTGGTTGTAAACTGCACCTTCATCACTTAGCAGTGGCAATCCCTGCAGTTCTTGTGGTCATTATTAACTGAATTCCACAGTCATTAAACAAGACAACTTCTTGCCAACATCCCACAATCAAAGTCAGCAGACAATCTGACAAAAAATTTCAAGTCCTAGGCAGGTAAGTGGCTGCTGCTAGGTTAAGGAAATGTGATGGTGGACAAGGCTGGGGAAGAGGGTCATGAGGGTGCATAGGCTGTAGAACAGGGTTGGGCAGGAAGTGGAACGGTTTTTCCACCAGTGGAAATAGAGCTGTGCGCGCAGCTCCATCACCACCGGCTGTGCACGTGCCATGCACACCAGATTCGGTTTCTGCGCATGTCCAGCAGCCAAATCTCGCCACCCCAGCCAGCAGCAACAGTGTTCCTGCTAGGTGGTCCCAGAGAGTGCGGCACTCGTCCGGCGGGCATGGGACGCCTCTGCCATTGCTGCTGCCACCGATGTGGTCACCTGGCGGTAGCGGGGCTGGGTCCTGCGAGGGGCAGCGGCGGTGGTGGTCAATCCCGTTCAGAAGCCACCGGCGGGAAGAAATCCTCCAGGAAGGAAAGTAGCTCGTCGGGGCACCTCTGGCAAGCAGGAGACCCGGGAGACGGGGGGATTTCTTCCTGGTGGTGACTCCCAGCTGGGACTGCTTCAGGACACGACTCTGCGCATGCGCAGGAACTAGAAGGTTGTGTTCCAGAGTGTTCTAGTAGGGCTGCGAATGGCTGCCCTTTATTGATGTAGAGCAGTGTTTCCCAACCTTGGCAACTTGAAGATATCTGGACTTCAACTCCCAGAATTCCCCAGCCAGCATTCGCTGGCTTGGGAATTCTGGGAGTTGAAGTCCAAATATCTTCAAGTTGCTAAGGTTGGGAAACACTGATGTAGAGGGTACATAAGGGGGCAAGGAGATATGTGAAAGTGGCCTTATGGGTTGGGAATGATATATGAGAGATGTACAATAAGTTGTGGAGAGCCTGTGAGAAGAATTGTGTAAGTCAAGAAAGATGCAGGTCGGTGAAGATGTATGAGAGGTGTGGCACAGGGAGGGTGCAAAAGAACATGCAAGATTCATTGCACAGGTTGGGCAGGGTATGCAACTCTCAAGAGGGGACACACAGATTGGGGAACAAAAGGTGCAGTGTAGATTCAGGGAGAATTCATGGGAGTAGAAGGTACTGCACAGATTGTGTATGGTACACGGATGCACAAGTGGTCAACACAAGTACAAAGGATCTAGGAGAAAGTGCATGGGTGGGCAAGACTTATCCCAGTGATTTTTTAAAAAATCTTTGACTTTAAGGGGAAGTTGCCATGAAAAATTGCAAATGATGAGCATATAGACATTAGATGCTTGGCAATCAGTCGTAATTGGAAACACATTGCCAACCACTTTGATTGCAATTGCAGGACCTAAGAAATGTCTAAGACAGCCAGAACTCCAAGGACCAGTCATAGCCATAATTCATTCAGTATCATTGTAACTGTGCATTTTAATTGTTGAATGAATGGTTGAAAAACAAAGTCCACCTGTAAATATTTGCCTTAACTTGAACTCCATTAGTAATTTGTCATAAATATTTTGTCTTTT
This sequence comes from Erythrolamprus reginae, assembly GCF_031021105.1. Classification (NCBI taxonomy): domain Eukaryota; kingdom Metazoa; phylum Chordata; class Lepidosauria; order Squamata; family Dipsadidae; genus Erythrolamprus; species Erythrolamprus reginae. The sequence goes on from NC_091952.1 coordinate 199,848,119, forward strand.
TCTTGTCTACTGTTTACTAGCATGTAATCATGCATTCCCTACATCACTTTACACTTTCATTGCATTTATTTTATTGATTCACATCCCTTGAATAACATGCTTTAAAAAAGATCCAGGTAGATTTTTTGGCATCAAGTATATTTAAGGCATTTGACTGAAAACATTTGGCATATTTAAAGATTCATGTCTTTCATTGGTAATTTTGTAATTAATACGGGCAGTTTGCATTGTGCTGTAGACAACTTAAAAATAAAGAGATTTCTATTTGTAATGGAACATGAACATATTTTACTTATACTTTTATATACTTTAAAAACTTACAAACCCAAAAGGAAAATGGCTTATATACCTTTTACTCTACTTTGCGATTCTTTACAATGGGAAAATAAAGTTTTGGTCCTCCTTCTTCCTGCTATAATATAGTACAGTGGTACCTCGACATATGAGTTTAATTCGTTCCAGACCCGAGCTCGTAAGTCGATCAACTCGCATCTCGAACGAATGCCTTTAGACTTTGTTTTTCGCACCGAGATAATCAGAAGCAAGGATTCTTGCCCCACCTAGCGGAAGCTTGGCTCGTATCCCGAATTTGAGCTCGGGTGTCGAACAGAAATTTCGCTCGCGTCACGGCTCATAACTTGGAATACTTGCATGTGGAGCAGATCCTATCTAGAGGTACTACTGTACTACAAATTGCACTTTCTATTTGCTATAATTGGATACAATTAAACAGTGTGCTTTTTTTGCTTACAGGTGAGTGAGATGGAAGTAAACGGTCAGTTTGAATCAGTCTGTGAATCTGTATTCAGCGAACTAGAGTCTCAGGCAGTAGAAGCCCTGGATCTGCCAATGCCTGGGTGTTTCCGCATGAGGAGCCACAGTTATGTGAGAGCAATCGAAAAAGGCTGTTCCCAAGATGATGAATGTCTGTCTTTGAGATCCTCATCTCCACCTCGCACAACCACTACTGTGAGGACCATCCAAAGCAGCACTGGTGAGCCATCTTTGGATTGCTCTCTAGTCATAATATTGAATGTTAAATGGATTGCTTAATGTTAAAGAGCCGTCTTTGGATTGCTCTCTAGTCATAATATTGAATGGAATGCTTACCCTAAATGGATGTTTGATCACTCGGTCCTTTGAATTAAGTGACCCTTCACATCCTACACAACCACTTGTATTGTTTTCCTTAGATATCCCTTAAAATTTTGTATTGTCTGCCTGCCCTCTGTGGATTGTTGCTAATAATTGCATGTAGTCAGAACACTCTATAACTGCTTATACTAAGCAGATTAGGTTTTTTATTGATATTATATGTAGTTCTTGATTTATGAGTGCAATTGCGACAGATTGCTGTCGCTAAGTTATAAATTTAGCACAATGTCACATAACTATATTGCTTAGTGACAGCAGTTCTAGCTGTTATCATAACACCAGGACCATTTTGGTGTTAAGCAAAATGAGATGGAAGTCCCAGGCAAGAATCAGGACTTTTTAGGGAGGGCTGTGGCAGATACGTTACTAGGGAATGCAACTGAACTAGGTTAGGTTAGGTTAGGTTTATTGGATTGATATGCCGCCCCTCTCCGCAAACTCGGGGCGGCTCACAACAATAATAAAAAACAGTACAGTACATAATACCAAATCCAATGCCCACCCTTCTAGTTACAATTTAAATTAATAATCTCATAAAAACAGTATATATAAAAAACAGGCACACAGTCAATCAATCAACAAAACAACATGGGCAAGGGGGAGGTGTTTTAGTTCCCCCATGCCTGACGGCAAAGGTGGGTCTTAAGGAGTTTACGAAAGGCAGGGAGGGTGGGGGCAATCCTAATCTCAGGGGGGAGCTGGTTCCAGAGGGTCGGGGACCCCACAGAGAAGGGTCTTCCCCTGGGTCCCGCCAGACGACATTGTTTAGTCGACGGGACCCGGAGAAGGCCAACTCTGTGGGACCTAACCGGTCGCTGGGATTCGTGCGGCAGGAGGCGGTCCCGAAGATATTCTGGTCCGGTGCCATGAAGGGCTTTATAGGTCATAACCAACACTTTGAATTGTGACCGGAAACTGATCGGCAGCCAATGCAGACTGCGGAGTGTTGGAGTGATATGGGCATACTTGGAGAAGCCCATAATTGCTCTCGCAGCTGCATTCTGCACGATCTGAAGTTTCCGAACACTTTTCAAAGGTAGCCCCATGTAGAGAGCGTTACAGTAGTCGAACCTCGAGGTGATGAGGGCATGAGTGACTGTGAGCAATGACTCCCGGTCCAAATAGGGCCGCAACTGGCGCACCAGGCGAACCTGGGCAAACGCCCCCCTCGCCACAGCTGAAAGGTGTTTTTCTAATGTGAGCTGTGGATCGAGGAGGACGCCCAAGTTGCGGACCCTCTCTGAGGGGGTCAATAATTCCCCCCCCCCAGGGTAATGGACGGACAGATAGAATTGTCCTTGGGAGGCAAAACCCACAGCCACTCCGTCTTGTCTGGGTTGAGTTTGAGTTTGTTGACACCCATCCAGGCCCCAACAGCCTCCAGGCACCGGCACATCACTTCCACTGCTTCGTTGACTGGACATGGGGTGGAGAAGTACAACTGGGTATCATCGGCATATTGATGATACCTCACCCCATGCCCTTGGATGATCTCACCCAGCGGTTTCATGTAGATATTAAATAGCAGGGGGGAGAGGACCGACCCCTGAGGCACCCCACAAGGGAGAAACCTCGGGGTCGACCTCTGACCCCCCACTAACACTGACTGCGACCGAACGGAGAGGTAGGAGGAGAACCACTGAAGAACAGTGCCTCCCACTCCCAACCCCTCCAGCCGGCGCAGAAGGATACCATGGTCGATGGTATCGAAAGCCGCTGAGAGGTCAAGGAGCACCAGGACAGAGGACAAGCCCCTGTCCCGGGCCCGCCAGAGATCATCCATCAACGCGACCAAAGCAGTTTCCATGCTGTAGCCGGGCCTGAATCCAGACTGCTGAGGACCTAGATAATCGGCTTCATCCAAGAACCGCTAGAGTTGAAGTGCCACCACCTTCTCTACAACCTTCCCCATGAAGGGAAGGTTGGAGACTGGACGGTAGTTATTAAGCACGGCTGGGTCCAGGGAAGGCTTCTTGAGGAGGGGGCGCACAACCGCCTCCTTATAAAGGGGCGGAAAGGACCCCCTCCCCAAGGAGGCGTTGACAATCTCTTGGACCCAGCTCCGTGTCACCCCTCGACTGGCCGAAACCAGCCAAGAGGGACACGGATCCAGTAAACAGGTGGCAGAACTCATAGCTCCAATGGCCTTGTCCACTTCATCAGGTGTCACCAAGTCAAACTCCTCCCAGACAGATGGACAAAGACGTTTAGCCCCAGTCACCTCAACTGACTCATTGTCAGTCGACTCTGTTTCACAATTGGAGTCGAGGTCCGCTCGGATCCGGGCGATTTTATCAGCGAAAAACGTGTTAAAATCCTCGGCACTACTCTGCAAGGGCTCCCCAACTCCCCTCTGATTAAGAAGGGAGCGGGTTACCCTAAACAGGCAGGCCAATGAGAGCTGTGGGTGACAATGTGCTGTAGGTAGGTGTACACTACAGACAGGGCAGGGAGGAATGTGGCAGATGGTCACACATTGTGCCAGAACGGGACACTTTGCCACAGCCAATCACTGCAGCCAACTTGTCATGGCCAGCTCATCACAGCTAATTCACCGTGGGACAACTCACTATGGCCAACTTATTGTGGGATAACTCGCTGAGGGACAATTCAATAATTAAATTTAATTCTTTAAAATAATGTAAAAATATTTTAATTTTTGTCATTCACATTTCATTTTGTCCTTCCTTTTGGCAGCTTTTTAAAAATGATTCTATCCCACCATTTCTTAGATGTTACGGTAATTCTTGTCCTGTGACAGGTTGTCCCTCAATGAGTTGACCGCAGCAAGTTGGCCACAGTGAGTTGTCCTAGAGCCCACTGTACAGTGCAGGCAGGTGGAAGGATGCTGTAGAGTACAAGACTCCTGGGATCTTCTACTCTGTTGTGAGTGTTTGTTCTGTCGAGCTCTCTGGTAGAATCCTCCCAAAAATGTACAGATACAATTTCAGACACACACACGTTTGAAAATTCAAAACAATGTTCTTTATAATGAAAATTCACTTAAACCAAGCCCTCTTTTGGTATAGCAAAGAGCACTCGTCTCCAAACAAACTGATAATTTGTACAAGTCCCTTATCAGTTCTGTGATACTTTGCTTGCAGCTGTGGGGCAATTCACAGTCCTTCTTCTTTCACAAAGTGAAACAGACTTTGCCCTGGTTTAGTTTCAAAGCGGGGAAAAATCAGCACACAAAAGGTCAAAGTCAGTAAAGCAATCACGAAACACAACGATCAGATAATCCTCCACAATGGCCAAACCCATAGGCAACCTCACTAATTACCACAGTCCCACTCAACCACAGGTGGCCTCATTTTCTTTGATAATAATCTCTCAGTTGTTGCTGCCTGTGCATCGCTCTCCGCATGCGTGGCTGTATCATTAACTCTTGTTCTGAATCCAAGGAGGAGCTAGATAATTGATCTCCTTCTGACCGGTCTGCCACACTCTCCTCCTCCCTGTCACTCATGTCTTCTTGGTCAGAGGAGCCTTCATCATCAGATTCCACCAGGGGGGGGGGGCAAAACAGGCCTGCAGCATGTGGATGTCTCCCCCACATCCACAGTCCTTGGGGCAGGAGCTGGGCCAGAGCTAGCCACAACAGTGTTATTGAGAGAAAAATTAGCAGGAGTGATATATGGAAGCAACTTGCAACTTTCCCTGTTCCACGTTGATTTTGCTTGTGAGAAACTGTCAGGGGAGGCCACAAATGGCAATCGTGACCACTGCTTAGTGCAGCATCATAATCATGAGGTGGAGGTCTGAGTGCCTGGATTGCAATCACTTGGGATATTGTGACAGCTACAATTTTGCAGATTGGTCATCACTCCCTCTTGTTTAGTGTTGCCCCTGAATAAATAAAGACAACCTCTGTAAAGGTGTATATGGTAACATCATCACACTAGATTTTTCTTTGCACTTATACTTTTAAAAAACTTGCATTTGCGTATCTAGCTTGGCTATTGCTTCGTTGAGAAGCAACCCCAGAAGGAGTGCTTGACAGCTTGTAAAGTACTTCCAACTGTTGCAAAATGTCACAGCGTCCATCTTCTCCTGAGAGGATGGGGAAGAAAAAGAATGCAAAAAAAAAAAAAGGAGATGGGGAGGGAAATCAATGCATTAAAACTCTAGGCAGGAATGGAAGGAAAATTAAAAGAACAGAAGAAGCCAACAATGCTTAAGACAGCACACTCTGGGTATGAGTGTGAATTCACATGTACAATAGGGGGAGAAAAGGCAGAAATAGGGAACAGTGTATATGTATGTGTGTAAAAGAGATGAGAGCTGAGTTAGGTTCATTATAGTTCAATAGCACAATAGAAGTATAGTGGTACCTCTACCTAAGAACGCTTCTACTTAAGAACTTTTCTAGATAAGAACCAGGTGTTCAAGATTTTTTGCCTCTTCTTAAAAACCATTTTCTACTTAAGAACCAGAGCCCGTAAAAATTTCCCAGAAAATTTGAGAGCGGCATGAAGGCCCGGCCAGTTTCCTGCCACTCCCCCCTTTAATGCAGCCATCTCGAACTTTTCTGGGCTACCAGAGGAGCCTTTTGGTGGCGCTTAAGGAGGCTTTAGCAGTCCAGAGCGAACGAAGCATTTTCCTTTCTCTGGGCGCTTGGAGAGGAAATAAACCTCTACCAGCGCTCAGAGAAAAGAAACGCTCCCTTCGCTCTGGGCAGCAACTGTCCTCCTCCTCTTCTTCTTCCTCCTCCTCCTCCACCCAAATTCCAAGCTTTTATTTCTTTCCTAATGGGTTTGCCCACATTATTTGCTTTTACATTGATTCCTATGGGAAAAATTGTTTCTACTTACAAACTTTTCTACTTAAGAACCTGGTCACAGAACAAATTAAGTTCATAAGTAGAGGTACCAATGTATTATCTTCCTACCAATTTAGCAATATAGCTTCCTTAAAGTAATCATAATATTGTCTAGCACTTCTGGGCAGAGGTCTCAAAGATGCTTGGGCTGTTGTTTTGTTTTTTCAAAAGGCAACTGGACTATTTTTTGAGGAAAATGGAGTTTTGCTCCTCATTCAAGAAGCTTCATCAGTTCTGCCTGACAGTGGTACTTGTGTGTGTGTGTGTGTGTAAGAATAGTTACTGACAGTTGAGACTGGATGGTGGGGGGATGGGAGAATAGGTTCTGACAGGATGGGCAGGGAAAGGAAGGATTGTGTTTCCTTACAGTCATTGGTCATTAACTCTCTCTGAGCCATTGAGACCACTTGGGGGTTTATCTGTGCCTTCAAGGCAGTGAAGGGTTACCAAAATTTTTACTACCACACTACGGGCGTGTCTTATGAGGATGCCCTGGATTTTCTTTCAACATCTTTCAGTGCAAATTGGGTGCTCTGGGTGGAGCTCCATTTTTGCTACCCCACTGCATTCCCCCCTGTCAAGGCAGTAGGCCACCCCTGCTTCAAGGTAACCTAAATCAAGAATGCAAATGTCTCCAAAGACATCCTAAGCAGATGTTTCCATCTTCTGACAACGTTGCATATGATGATAGTCTTGAGAGATAAAAATACATCATTAAGCAGTAAGCATGTATTGTTGACATATCCTCATGACCTCAATGGAGAATATACAGTGATACCTTGTCTTACAAACTTAATTGGTTCCAGGACAAGGTTCTTAAGGTGAAAAGTTTGTAAGATGAAACAATGTTTCCCATAGGAATCAATGGAAAAGTGATTAATGCGTGCAAGCCCAAAATTAACCCCTTTTGCCAGCCGAAGTGCCTGTTTTTGCAGTGCTGGGATTCCCCTGAGGCTCCCCTCCATGGGAAACCGCATCTGTGTTTTTGTTATGCTGCGATTTCACTGAGGCTCCCCTCGCTGGGAAACCCCACCTCCAGATTTCCATTGCCAGCGAAGCGCCTGTTTTTGCACTGCTGGGATTCCCCTGCTGGGATTCCCCTGCAACATCACAAAAACACGGAAGTCCAGAGGTGGGGTTTCCCATGTAGGGGAACCTCAGGGGTATCCCAGCAGTGTAAAAACGGGTGCTTACCTTAATTTCCCAGATTCTTTTTTATTGTTATTGTTATTATTTAATTAATACTTCTGTTTATATTTCTTTTTCATTAATTAACATATTAATTATACTAATTAATTTAGCAAAAAGACTGCACTAAAATAATAAATAGTTTGATTTTTGTTGAAACAGTAAGTCTTAACAATTTAGGAATGCCATAACAATATGTATTTTTCCCAAATCTATCTGAAATAGCAATAACAATAGCACTTAGTTTTATATATCACTTCGCAGCACTTTATAGCCCTCTCTAAGTGGTTTACAGAGAGCATATTGCCTCCAACAAACAGGGTCCTCATTTTATTGACCTCAGAACAATCTGGGTCATTTTACCAACCTCAGGATGGAAGGTTGAGTAATCCTTAAGCTGGTGAGATTCGAACTGCCAAACTGTAGGCAGCCGGCAGTCAGCAGAAGTAGCCTGCAGTACTGTATTCTAACCACTGTATTATCAGAGATCATACCTGCATCATTAAATATCTGCATCATTAAGATACATAATTGTCCTGAGAATACAGTAGTACCTCATCTTATGAACGCCTCTTCTAACGAACTTTTCAAGATACGAACCCGGTGTTTAAGATTTTTTGCCTCTTCTTCCGAACTATTTTCACCTTACGAACCCAAGCAGCTGCTGCTGGGATGAAGGGGTTTCTTTTTTTCCCCTTTTTTGAAGAAAGAAAAGGGAGGGGCTGCTTGGAGTAGGAAACATTTTGCAGAGAACAACATGCTTGCAAAGGAACTGAAAGGGTGTCTTTTTAAGAAAGAAACGGGAGGAGGGAGGGGCAGCTTGGGGGAGGAAAAATTTTGCAGAGAACAATGTGCTTGCAAAGGAACTGAAAGGGTATCTTTTTAAGAAAGAAAAGGGAGGAGGGAGGGGCAGCTTGGGGGAGGAAAACTTTTGCAGAGAACAACGTGCTTGCAAAGGCACTGAAACGGTGTCTTTTGAAGAAAGAAAAGGGAGGGGCGCCCCCTTGCCTTTCTTCCTTCCCACTCACCCTTTAGCCTAGCCTTGCTTCTTCCACCCGCCCCCCTTTAGCTGCTCCTCCCTGCCCTCTGTTCGCCTCCCTTCTAACGTTTGGGATTTTCCTGAAGGATTTGCACACATTATTTGCTTTTACATTGATTCCTATGGGAAACATTGTTTCATCTTACGAACTTTTCACCTTACGAACCTCCTCCTGGAACCAATTAAGTTCGTATGGTGAGGTACCACTGTATATTGGTAAGAAACTCCATTTGTATTCATTCAGGCTACACAAAGAAGCTAAGAAAAGTTCTGTGTGTTCTCCTAATCAAAACAATATAAATATTAGACGGTCGTATTTTGATTAGTGAATCTTCCCACACTAGGATTTACTGCATAATGAGGATATTAATAAGGCAGTCTCGCAAACTTCAGAAACTATCAATCATGAGTGCAATGTAATGGCATTAAACTTAAATTCAACAAAAACACATTTAAAAAATTCTAATTTGAAGAAATTATATAATGAACCTAAGGAACAAATCGTGCCTTGGACTGCAAAAAAGGACAGGCAGAATTGAACCATGAAAATTCTTCTGACAAGTAAATTTTCACTTTTCTTTTGAACCAGTCTTAAAAGTGTTAGCCTTTTCCTTACACAAAAGCCATAATGAATAATTATGCTCATTATAAATAGCCCACATTCTTAATATACTTTCTGTGCACACAGTTTGCATGTAATAGGAGGGGAAATAATATTTCAAAACCAAGAAATGCTAGCACTAGGTTTGATATAAATTGAAGAATTGAAATGCGATGGACCTCTTCAAATAAGCATCTAGGCCCTGTGGTTCCTTTTTAGTTCTCCTGGTGGTGATTTGATTAGGCAATAATTCTTACTGCTTCTTGTCAGTTATTGTGGATTCTGCATTTGTTTTTACAGCTGGGGGTCAGTAGAATAGCTGGCTTTGCTTTTTTAAACTATTTCTCCAAGTCAGATTGTATGTCTTGCTTTTTTATACATTTGCTTTTCTTACGTCTTTACAATGGACAGCAATCAGCGATTTCAGGCACAGTACATATGTTATTACAGTGGAACCCCGACATAAGAGCTGCTCTACTTAAGAGCAACTCGAGATAAGAGCTGGGAGGGGAGAGATATTTTTGTTCTACTTACAAGCCCAAATTCGAGATACAAGCGCCAAGGAGCTGTCTCCCGAAGCCAAACGCTAACTTCCGCGTTCGGCTTCAGGAGACAGTTGCGAAGCGGCGCGCATGTTTTAAAAGGTTGCAGCCGGCCTGGGGGGCTCGGGGGGGTGCTTGCAGCTTTCTTTCTTGCTCTTTTTCTTTCTCTCTTTTACCTTCCCTTCCTCTATTTCTTCTTTTCTTTCTCCTTCCCACCTTCTTCCCTCCCTCCCTCCTTTCACTCATTCCTCTCTTACTCTCCCCTTTCATAAGTTTCCTTGCTTCCTTCCTCTGTTCCTGTCCCTTCCCCCTTTCTTTCTTTCTTTCTTTCTTTCTTTCTTTCTTTCTTTCTTGCTCTTTTTCTTTCTCTCTTTTACCTTCCCTTCCTCTATTTCTTCTTTTCTTTCTCCTTCCCACCTTCTTCCCTCCCTCCCTCCCTTCACTCATTCCTCTCTTACTCTCCCCTTTCATAAGTTTCCTTGCTTCCTTCCTCTATTCCTGTCCCTTCCCTCTTTCCTTCCTTCCTTCCCACCCTCCGTCCATTCATTCACCCATTCCTCTCTTGATCGCTTAAAGCCGGTCCCTGGTGCAAAAAGGGTTGGGGACCTCTGTCCTACAGGATTGGGTGGCAGAGAAGTTGAACATATGTAAATTTAAAAGTTTAAGAAAGTTTACAAGTTAAGTGAAAGAAACTTCATTATTCATTTATATGTACATGTACATTTCTTCATTAAAAACATGTCTTTCTGCATAATTTAGACTAACTTTGTGAGTTTTTTGAGGGCTGGAACCAATTAAAATTATTTACATTAATTCCTATGGGGAAAAGTCGTTCGAGATAAGAGCTGCTCGACTTAAGAGCCCAGGTCCGGAACGAATTAAACTCGTATCTCGAGGTACCACTGTATGTCCATTATATTATGTCCATTTAGCTACTTCTTACTTTTGTACACATCTTTATGTTAACTTCTCTGGAAAAGTAAAAATGCATTCTACCACTGAACGCTTTGTTCCATGGGCTTGCAACTCTCTTAGGCCATCATGGGGCTTCCAAGATCTGCCCACATTTAACCAACACTCCGTGGCCTGCACTGGCTGCCGATCAGTTTCCGGTCACAATTCAAAGTGTTGGTTATGACCTATAAAACCCTACATGGCATCGGACTAGAATATCTCCGAGACCGCCTCCTGCCACACGAATCCCAGCGGCCGATTAGGTCCCACAGAGTTGGCCTTCTCCGGGTCCCGTCGACCAAACAATGTCGGCTGGCGGGACCCAGGAGAAGAGCCTCCACCCTCCTCGTCTTCCGTAAAATGCTGAAGACCCACTTTTGTCGCCAGGCGTGGGGATAATTACCATCTTTCCCCCCTTTTTATTATGTTTTTGGCCTTACTGTACGATAGATTAGGTTGAATGTGTATGACTGCATAGTTAGGGATTTTATTATGTTAATGCCTTCTTAAATGAATTTAATTTTTTATTATTAGATTTGTAATGTATTGTATTACTGTTACGCTGTGAGCTGCCCCTAGTCTTCGGAGAGGAGCAGCATACAAATCTAATAAACTATAACTATAAACTATAACTATAAAAAACTAATTTAAAAATACATTGTTTTAAAAACCTATCTGCTACACAATCATACACACTCAGTCCGACTGAACATAAACATAATAAAAGTCAGCAAAAAAGGAGGAGGGGAGATTAATCCCCCCATGCCTGGCGGCAAAGGTGAGTCAGTCCAGCCAGTGGAAATGGCCTGGGAACAGCATGCCAATAGATTTCAGCCCAGGAACAGCACAATGGACAGATTCACTGGATGAAATTCACTGTTTTTTTGCTTCTGCACATGCGCAGAAGCAAAAATAAGCCAAATCTCACTTGCGCTCATTAAATTTTGGCTATTTTTTCTTTTTTTTTGCTTCTGTGCATGCATGGAAGCTGAAATCTCATGAGATTTGCTGGCTGCACATGCGCAGAAGCCAAATCTCGCTAGGGCGCACACGTGTCGGCCACCAAGAACCATCCAGTTAGCGCGGTAAGTACTTGCCCAATACTGAGCATGTCTTATGATAATCAGAATCATAGCAGTATTTTACACTAATTAGTAATTTGGAGATATATATCATAATTTTGGCACGCTTCTACAGTCTCTCCTTGATCATATTTTCCTAATATTAAGCTGCATATTAGTCTGATGCTAAAAATCACCAGTGCTCAGTTCAGAAAATCATTTTTTTCGTTGCCACAAGCATTATTGAAATTCTCAATAAATTATATCTGCTTTATTTCACTGCATATTGGCACTTATCAAATCACTCCAATAGCTTAGTAAACCAGGCTGCACCTTCTAAGAAGCTGTATTGATTCTTTTTAGCAGGATTTGCGCTTTTATATCTATATGATTGATAAGTATTTTTAACCGTTTCTTTCCACCAATTTATCTGAATCAAGTTAGCTGCCCTAAGCATTGGATGGATTATGTATACCGAAATTTCAAAAATGATTCATTGTAATGTAATTCAATATTGATGGTATTTTACTTTATATATGTGATTGGAATGAAAAATAAAAACAATTCTTTGCCAAAGTTAGCTGCCCTGTAATTTCCTATAAACTCTGCAACAGCTGTATAATTATAATACTATTCAAACATTGGAAAATGAATACTTGAAGGCTGAAATTTAAAATGCCTCTTAGCAATTTCCTAATTCAGTGGCCAGTTTAAGGATGCTTTACAAATTTTGGTAGGTCATCAAAGACTATTGTCTTAATTTTTTAATGCCTCTTCCCAAAATTATTGATTTTGGCATAAGCACCTGCTCTATATTTTCTATAATAAAAACAGATGTAAACAATGGCTCAATTTAACAATTACCATATGACTTTGAACAGAGGTGTGTTCCTCCTATTTTAAACTGGTTCTCCCAAACCAGTAGCAATCCACTGGTGATGTCACGATGTTACAGAACTGGTTCGGTTGTTGTTGGTCCGTGGAGGCCGCCATCTTTTTTTAATTTTTCAATTTTTTTTCCCTTTTTTTTTCTTCTGAGCATGCACAGAAGCCGAGTTTCTGGCATTGTGCATGCGTCACCATTTTGTTTTGAGTTTTTGGGGAGGGGGTTAAAAATTTGGCACTGTGTATGCACATGTATTCAAAATGTGCTGCAACGCGGGAGGAAACGAACTGGCACCAAGTTGAGTTAGAACCCAGCCTTGACTTTGAATACCCAGCTGACTCTTAGTTCCAGTTACTTTTTATTTCAATTGGTTTTTTGCTAATTAATAAAGGCCATCAAGTCCCACTTATCAAAATCCCTTTTGCCCCCCTGTTGGTACATTTCTTTAGTGTTTGTAGTTCCTTTAGCCATGTCTATGTTCTTATTTTATCATCTCAACTTCAATGTTAGGCAGGTCACCCAATTCATTTCCTCTTTATCCAACTTGTTTTGGGGGGCGGTAATTTTTTTGAACAAATGTGACCTACCTTGATTTTCATTACAGCTCTACACAAGGCTATTGCATTTTGTATTTTGTAATTATTTTCAATTTATTCACCAATGTGCAAAACTTTTCTTTGAAGTTAGGGTTAACCATTCCAATTAACAACATTACCAATTTTAGGTTGCCCTTCAAATTATCCACTAATATGACTAGACACTAAAAATTATCCAGTAAGATATTTAAATAATAGTTTATTACTGTTAACAATTTAGCAACTGTGTATACACTGAGAGGTTCCATACTATTTCCTACATTAGGGCAACAAGATCTTTCAGAACTGTCATTACTAAGCAGTGCTGTCACATAGTTTTTCAATTTATGGTCAAATCACTTAATGGTGAATTTCCTGTCCCAATAAGCTTCATATGAAAGAAGTCCTGAATTGCATTGCTTCTATGCAGACTATGTATGCTAATCTCAGGTACTCCTTGGTTTTCCTACGAGCTCTGAGTGATGAAATTCCAGAAGCAATGTCTAATAGACCACTGTAAAAGTATAAAGAATGAATCTGACAGAATACAGATAAGAGCCCATATCTGAGCCTATATCATGCGGATAAGGGTGGTAAAATGTTGCCATTTCTCCACCCTTATTGCATCTATCAATAGGCACCATATGGCCTTGTTTAACCAATTGGTTGGGCTTGAACCACAGGATCATATGCAGGTAATGGTGAGGAATATTCATACTATCTGCCAGACAAAGTTGCTTAGATTGACTGAGAGCAAGTCCTAAAAGAGTTGCTCAGGGAACAATCTTGCAATTTTACCTGGACTGAGTTTGATCCTGTCCTGTACAAGGTCATGGCAGACAAAAATTGTATGTTAGACCTGCCAACTGTTTGTTAGATCCTGGCCCCTCCTGGGTTATTAAACAGCCTGGGAGGTGACCATGGGATGGATTCACGTGGCAATTTTGACCTCTTTGATAGAGAGAGTTGTCTAGCCTTGAGAGCAGGGATGGGCTACTGCTGGGACAGGGGGAAAACGCGAAGAGATTTAAAGGTAGGAGGAGTAATTGAAGGAAGGGGAAATATAAATAGAAAAGGGTTGGGTAAGTGGGGGGTGGGAAGGGGAAATCTGCATGGTCGCAGACGTCTTCAGGAGATACGACAAAGTAAAGTAATAGAATAGTGAGTGTATATGTAGAATGTAATATATATATAAGGATATAGAAGTTTAGTGTAAGGTTGAATGAGTAGTTATATTAGAATGTTATGATAGCAATAATTATTTTCAATAGCTTTAAAGACGAATAAAGAGAAATATGTTACCAGAATCATTTTCGAATAAAGGTTTAATGTAGTCGGTATTGGAATTGTTTTATCAGTAGATATTGTTTTCACTTAAAACGGTCTACAGCAAAAAAAAACTATCCTTCATTTCCTAAAAGTAATAAACTCATCTCATCTTTGACAGTGGTGGGTTCTAAATTAGATTGTCACCAGTTCGCATGCATGCTCATGCATGCGTGCAATGCTTCTACACATGTGCAGAAGTGTCCTGGGCAGGTGGTCATAACCTCCTGCCGCCACCAGTAGTGGTTCTAAGAACCAATTCAAACCAGGAGCAACCCACCATTGATTTGGATCCATTTCAATCTGTCTTCAGGCCAGGATACAGTAAAGAGACAGTGTTACCCATACCCATTGATTATGACCTCTGGCAAAGTTGGAATGGGGTGCATCCTCCCTTGTGCTCCTTGTTTTCTCAGTGGCTTTCAATGTTATTAACCACAGTATCCTTCTGGACTGACTGCAGGTGTTAAAGAGTGGGGGGCATTGTGCTCCAGTGGTTCATCTCCTTCCTCGGTGACCAGTTCTTATCAGTGCTGACATGGGAAAAGAAATTGTGCCGGGATCCTTATGTATTGGGTGCTTCATGGTTCAACACCCTTCTTGCTCATGTTCAAAATCTACATGAAACCATTGGTGAAGTCATCCACCACTTTTGGGGTGTGATATTATCAGTATGTTGATGACACCCAACTTTATATCTCTAGCCTGAAATATACAACTGAAGCTGTTAGTACATTGACCCGTGTCTGGAAGGTGCCTGGACAGGGCAGAACATTTTTGGCTCATCCTAAGTGGCTTTGGCTGTTTGGAATCCTTAAGCTAGGTATGTCATCATCTTTGGTCTTGGATATGGCAGCATGTCCCCAGTCAAGGATAGTGCACAATTTAAAGACCAGATAGCAGCTCTGGCCAGGAGGACCTTTGCACAGATTCATCTTGTGTGCTGGTTGTGCACTTTCCTCATTAAATGAACTTTTCAGTATCAGGAATCTTTTTTAGAGTGTGTGTATTTAATGTAATATTTTTCTTTCTTCAGTTTTATGCTCCATTTTTCAGACAATTAAATTGAATAGAGGATGAAAGAGTAACAGTAAATTCTTAATAAGCCAGTGGCTTAATCCATTTGCTGTCAGATGGATTTGCTGAGAGATGGTCAAAGTCCTGTAAATTGAATATAGTAGGGTTTTTTAGAAGTCTTAATCATTTTCTAGGCTGTTGAATGTGGTGTAAGTTTTTAGTGACTTTGTCAATCAATGTTACTATTAGGAGTGCTTGTGGGTTTAAGTAAAATGTCCTGGTTTCTAGATTTAACGAGCAGAATGGCTTCCAGATATCATAGTATTTTCAATGTCTATAAAATAATAAATTCATAATTGTAGTTAAACACTAGAGGGAGATATTGTTCTTTTGAAGACTTTAGCAGAAGAGCTTTGAACTTCACAGAGTTTATTGAATTTATTTATTCTGGAGTCAAATGCAAATTAGAATTTAGAATTCTAATTCTAAAAATTCATTCATTCTTCTACTATTTCTTCTACCTTAAACACCATCCCAAGGCCTGGGTTTTTCAGAGAGAACTCTCTCTTTTCCCCTCTGATAGATTGTATGATGATAATGAAAAACAGGATTTAAATATCCAAAATCTTTCTTTAAAAAAATATATATCAAAAAACAAATCTGGGTTCATTATTTAGCATTCAGAAGAGTGAACCCCATGCACCCTACCTTTGTAATTTTTTCCCGCTACTTGTGGAATCCTGTAAATGTAAAGAGATGTTTGAAGCTACACTTACAGTATTCTCAAAGAGATCATTTAGACTGAATTATATCTCTCAGATATCCAAAGATTGCTAGTGATTGGGAATATTGCTGAAAAGATGCTGGTTACAGCCTAAAACAATGATGGCGAAGCTTTTTTTTCTCTGGGTGCTGAAAGAACATGCGTGCGCGCTATCACGCATGCATTAGTGACCACATCCATAATTCAATGCCCAGAGAGGGCCTCTAGAGGCTGCAAACATCCTGTTTACCAACTTCTGGTGGGCTCAGTAGGCTTGTTTTTTATCCTCACCAGGCTCCAAAGGCTTCCCTGGAGCCAGGGAAGAGCAAAAATACCCTCTCTCATCCTCCCGGAGGCTCTCTGGAAGCCAAAAACGCCCTCCCAGAGCCTCTGTGTGAACCAAAAATCAGCTGGCCGGCACACCCATGCACATTGGAACTGAGCTAATGCAACAGCTCACGTGCCAGCAGATATGGCTCTGCGTGCCACCTGTGGCACCCGTGCCATAGGTTCATCATCACTGGCCTAAACAATATAGAGAACAGCAGAGATAAAGAAAATGGATAAAGAAATGGATAAAGAAAATGGCATGAAAATTTGTGGTTGCAATAACTCTATACAAATTGATTCATAGACATCTGTTTAAAAATTTAGATGTAAAGAAGAACCAGGGGATAATTTCTGTTTAGGGATTGATACATAACTCTGAATACCGTATTTTTTGGAGTATAAAGGGCACCAGAGTATAAGATGTACCTAGATTTAGAGGTGGAATAGTATTCTGAACCAAATGGTGTTATTATTTAATAAAATACCAGTGTAGCAGAATACTTTTTACAAATATGTATACTTTTTACAACCATGTACACTTTTTACAAACTTCAGACTTGACAGCTTTAAGACTTGTGGACTTCAACTCCCAGAATTCCTCCTCCAGTCATGCTAGATAAGGTATTAGAAGGCAAAACCAGTCCCTTTTTACGAAAAATGGGCCATTTTCCACCCATTTTTTACAAAAATTGATGCATTTTTGCCTCCAGCACCCAAGAGCTATCTGCAGGCTCTCCAGACCCTTTCCCCACCCCATTTTTGTGAAAAAATGGGCAAAAACCTGCCCATTTTTCACAAAAAAATGCAATTTTGTCTGCAGGCTCCCCAGAACTTTTCCCCACTCTGTTTTTGCAGGGAGGAAAGGGCAAAAAATGGCCTGTTTTCCAGCACCCAATAGCTGTCTACAGGTTCCCCAGACCCTTTCCCCACCCCATTTTTGCAAAAAAAAAAAAAGTCAAAAATGGCCCATTTCCCACAAAAATGAGGACATTTTTGCCATTCCTCAGCACCCAAGAGCTCTCTGCAGGTGGGGGGGGGGGCCTTGGGACAGCAAAAAGGGCTGCATTTGGTACCATGGCAATAATGCAGCATAAAATGGAGTTAGTACATAACATATAATTTTATAGAGAATACCCATGCTTAAGGAAATGACAGTGCATATGAATCATATTCGTTTCTATGCTATGCCAAGCCTGAACTTGATTTTTCTAAGTGTGTTTTAAGCTAAAGATAGTTTTACCAAAGGAAGAAACAAACAAGCCTGAAGCTTTGGAATGCATGCATTTAATTTTGAAGTAGCAATGCCTTGACTGACCTCTAAGACACATAATGAAACATAGCATTTGCTATTCTTTGAACTGGTAATGTGGCATGGTCTGCATGAAGCAGTTTTCCCTTATCTAAAAATCTTTTTCTTTGGAAAATCCATAACCCCAGTAGTTTAAAGTGTTATGTATTGAAAAATAGCTGGATTTGTCTAGAGATTTTTTCTTCTTTTATTCATATGTTTTCTTGAAAGTCAAAAACATTACAAGAACTATGAAGTTCTCTTATAAGAAGGAATGTTTAGTTGTATATTTCTCGCATAGGACATTCCAACCTCACCATGGCTTGATATAGATTTTTAAATTTCTTGTCACCAGAAATGTCACAAATATGAATTGTTATTATAATTAGTGGTAAAAGATTTTCTAAATTCATATAACTTATGGGTTTTTTTCTTGCCACGATTTCAGTGTCTGCTTAGGGAAGGGTATTAAATTGAAGAATTATCTAATAATATTTTCAAAATGTAACAATCCAATTTTACATTATATTATATTTATTTAATTGATTCATTGATTAGACACAAGATATATTTAGTATGGGTATGCTTACCTTCAAGTAGCTATCAAGGATTATAGCTAGTCAGTACAATCCATTTACCCTTACTTGACACAGTTCATATGACAAAACAGGAGTAGTTTTGGTGTGGGAGTGTTTGTGTGTGGGTGTATGTATGTGAGTGAGTGAGTGAGTGAGGATATAATATGCATAATACTGTTATTTTTTTCTGTAGAATGTATTGTCATGATTTTACGGTAAATTTTAATATTTTGAAATAAACAGTTTGTAAATAATAGCTTATCAATTGCATTTGTAAATTATAATCAATGAATAGGCTATAAATGAAAAAAAGTCTGCCTATAGGAGTTATAAACTGGAAGTATAGCTGACAGAGAAGTGTATAAAATGAGACAGAAGGAGGCGAAACAGATAATATATGCTGCAAAAGCCTCAAAAGAGGAAGAAATTGCCAAATCTGTAAGAAGGGGGATAGAACCTTCTTCAGATATATTAGTGATAGGAAGAAGAAAAACTGCAGCATCACGAAGCTTAGTACTAGGAATAACACATGCATTGATGGGAATAAGGAGATCACTGACCATTTCAATAGCTACTTCTGTACAGTTTTCTCAAAAGACACCTTACAAAATAATACTATAGAGGGATATGGCATTGCTTCCAGCTGTACGGATTCAGCTCCAGTGATCTTAGAAGCCAATGTCTTAGAAGAACTTGAACGATTAAAGATAAATAAAGCAATGGGTCCAGATGGCATCCACCCCAAAGTTCTTAAAGAACTCAGATCTGCCATTGCTACCTCCCTGACTGATTTGTTTAACCAATCCCTGTTAACAGGAGATGTTCCTGAGGATTGGAGAATGGCCAGTGTTGTGCCTATCCACAAGAAGGGCAGTAGAGAAGAAGCTGGTAACTACAGGCCAGTTAGCTTGATATGAGTTATAACTAAAATGATGGAGATTCTACTCAAGAAGAGGATAAATCAGCACCTAAAAACCAATAACTTATTAGACCCAAACCAGCATGGCTTTACTGAAGGCAAATCATGTCAGACTAATCTCATTGATTTCTTTGACTATGTCACAAAGGTGTTGGATGAAGGTGGTGCCGTGGATATTGCCTATCTGGACTTCAGCAAAGCCTTTGATACGGTTCCATATAAAGAGCTGATAGATACTGTAAGTTAGTGAAGATTGGACTTAATTCCAGAATAGTTCAGTGATTTGCAGCTGGCTGAAGCATAGACACCAGAGGGTTGTTGTTAATGGCAAGTATTCTGAGCAGAAACTGGTTACAAGCGGTGTGCCAAAAGGTTCTGTTCTGGGTCCCATTCTTTTCAATATGTTTGTGAGTGACATAGGGGAAGGTTTGGTAGGTAAGGTTTGCCTATTTGCTGATGACTCTAAAGTATGCAATAGGGTTGATATTCCTGAAGGTATCTGTAATATGGCAAATGATTTAGCTTTACTAGATAAATGGTCAAGGCAACGGAAACTGCAATTTAATGTTTCCAAATGTAAAATAATATATTTGGGGGAAAGGAATCCTCAATCTGAGTATTGCATTGGCAGTTCTGTGTTAGCAAAAACTTCAGAAGGGAAGGATTTAGTGATTTCTGACAGTCTCAAAATGGGTGAACAGTGTGGTCAGGTGGTAGGGAAAGCAAGTAGAATGCTTGGCTGCATAGCTAGAGGTATAACAAGAAGGAAGAGGGAGGTTGTGATCCCGCTTTATAGAGCGCTGGTGAGACCACATTGGGAATACTGTGTTCAGTTCTGGAGACCTCACCAAAAAAAGATATTGACAGGCTACAAAAATGGTGGAAGTCTTAAGCATAAAATTTATCAGGAAAGACTTAACAAACTCAAACTGTATAGTCTGGAGGACAGAAGGGAAAGGAGAGACATGATTGAAACATTTAAATATGTTAAAGGGTTAAACAAGGTTCAGGAGGGAAATGTTTTTAATAGGAAAGTGAACACAATAACAAGGGGCCACAATCTGAGGTTAGTCGGGGGGGGGGGGAATCAGAATCAACGTGAGAAAATATTATTTTACTGAAAGAATAGTAGATGCTTGGAACAAACTTCCAGCAGACGTGGTTGGTAAATCCATAGTAACTGAATTTAAACATGCCTGGGATAAACATATATCCATCCTAAAATAAAATACAGGAAATAGTATAGGGGCAGACTAGATGGACCATGAGGTCTTTTTCTGCCGTCAATCTTCTATGTTTCTATGTTTCTATAATTTTATTGCAAATTGGCTTATTATATATGCTATAGCTTCTCTTTGTTGTAGATTATAATATGTCGCTGCCTATGCCCCAAACATAAAAGTAAAAGAATTCAGTGTGAATTTCACTTTACTCTTCTTTAGTCCCCATCTAATGAGCAATGTATGGTTGCCTGTTGCTTTATCCAGTACAGTAAGTCTAGTTCAAGTTCCTAATTGATTTGTGGTTTTGGAGCAACCATAATAACATATGTACATAATGACCTCCTCTTCTTTGGCAGTATTGCTTAAGAATTATAACTCTGAATGTAATCAATTCATTGACTGTGCATTTTTCTTAATGTTCTGTGCAATTTACAGGCACCAGTTGTTTATGTATTTGTTAAAATTTACAAATTAATTTTCTGAAAAGAAAAATGCCTTTATAATATACATTTTTTGTCTGGATTTGAGATTCCAGGGATATCAGATCCAGCTATAACCCCAGCTGCAAATGATCAAAAATCAGTTTCCTTTTCTCCTCTCATATCTCCTCCTCTCAGCTCAACTGTTCCTCTAGTTACAACTATACAGATTTTTTAAACATATAATTTGGAGCTTCTTTGCTAAATCAGCTCCTTTCCAGATGGGAAACCAATGCAGCATGCCATATTTTCCGATCTGAGAAAATAAATATTTGGGAATAAAGGCTGTAGAATCTCATTTTCTTCATTGATTGAAAAAAATTACTCTAGAGGACTGTCCTGTGATCAACAAGCAGAACTGGTAAGGGGAAACAGGCTTAAACTACTATAGAAAGGATATGAGCTCTGGCTGGAATCCCAGGTTTGCTCAGGAGATCAAAGGCTTTTTGCTTAGCTTGTGGAGTACTTGGAAGAGCAGCTGCCCAGTAGCTTGTCAGCATCCCGCTTCCCCTCTCTCCTCCCTCTTGACAGCGGCCAGCTGGTTCTCTTCCCTTCCCACATCAGCTATTCAGTTCTGTCGGCATCTTCCTTCCACCAGGACTTGGTGCTTTGTTCTGCCAAGTGCTCTGCTAATGCAATAGTAGCGTATCAATGATGGCACTTTTTCAACTTCTTGTGGAATTCTTTCATTGTGTATGGATGCATTGCTAGTGTTAACCATTTTAAAGTATCTTATTTAAAAGTATCTTATTCCTCAGGAAGCTAGTTGGATTTTGGAAACCAATGTTTATTTTTTAAAACATATGTTACTAAATCTAAATAATAAATAGCCAAGAAGGCTTCAAGAGTTGTAAACCTAATCCTACGTAGCTTCTGCTCTGGCAATCTCAAACTACTTACCAGAGTTTACAAAACTTTCGCCAGACCCATCCTCGAATACAGCTCATCTGTTTGGAACTCATACCGCATCTCAGACATTAACACCCTTGAAAATGTCCAAAGATACTTCACCAGAAGAGCCCTTCACTCCTCCACTCGAAACAGAATACCCTACGAGACTAGACTTTCAATCCTGGGCCTAGAAAACTTAGAACTAAGACGCCTTAAACAAGATCTAAGTATTGCCCACAAGATCATATGCTGCAACGTCCTGCCTGTCGGCGACTACTTCAGCTTCAACCACAACAACACAAGAGCACACAACAGATTTAAACTTAATATTAACCGCTCCAAACTTGATGGTAAAAAATATGACTTCAGTAACCAAGTTGTCGAAGCGTGGAACTCATTACCAGACTCCATAGTGTCATCCCCAAACCCCCAACACTTTACCCTTGGATTATCCACGGTTGACCTATCCAGATTCCTAAGAGGTCAGTAAGGGGCGAGTACAAGTGCACTAGAGTGCCTTCTGTCCCCTGTCCTATTGCTCTCCTATATCTCCTATACTTTCTTCTATTCTTTCATTGATATGTTCTATTACTATAAGTTCTCTTCTATTCTTTCTTAGATATATTTTACTATGAGTATATCCTCTATAACCTTCATCAGGTATTTTACTATGTGTATACCCACTAAAACCCTAATTGTGTATTGGACAAAATCAATCAATAAATAAATCACATTGATTCTAGTGACAGCAAGACAGTAGTCTCATGTGGGTTTATTGCTCAGGGAGGCAAGGGATTTACCATCTTGCTCAAACCATGGTTGATGACTTCAAAAAGATACTTCCTTTTCTAAACACTTTTAGAAATTGCTTGTTAACTGCTTTCCAACAATTAGGAACCTTTGGATTCATGCATATGAAAACATTGGGTGAGTTACCTTTGAAACTTAGGGGAGAAAAATTATATGCATGTTTAAAGATTTAAATTTGTTTGTCTTTTCAATAAACAGCAAAAGAGCTGTTAGAACTTTTATTTTGGAAAATTACAAAAAGACTAAGGATCCAAAGGGATTTGAAATAATATTTTGGAATTAACTATAAGTATTTTTTCCAGAGGAAAATGTACTTGTATTAAAAGTCTTTTTTTTAAAAAAAACAGAGTAGAATTTTGAAGTTTGGACACTAGAGGGAACTAGAAGGAACTAAATATTACAATTAGGGGAGAAGAATAGTTACATTTGACTTATTATTATAGAACGGAACAAAATATTTTAACATTGGACACATTGAAAGATCATTTTGAATAATGGATCCAGAAACTAATTTTAAGAGTGTCTGCCTGTATACTGTATATGGACTCTATTTAAAATATATTATGGAAGAGGAATACATTTTACCAGAAAAGACTGAGACTGATCAGTAAAAGGAAGGAGTAAAAAGTTGGTTTAATGGATTAAGTTTAACAGAGATATATTGTTATCTCTGGTAACTTTTTTCTACTTTTCCTGATTGGGACTGAAATGATTAAGTTTTTAATCATTTGTTTATCAATAAGAGATGACATTTGGACAGAATATAATTGTGTTATATTTTAAAAGAAGGTGATTAGTTACTAAAATGCTAATCCACACCAATACTGGTCACAGCACAACAAACGTGTGTGTATGTGTGTTGCACATCAAAAGTTAAATAAATTGTTAATATCTGTTTTCCTTACATAGGTTGCTAGCTTGTTCTCTTCCAAACAAAATATGCTCTCCAGTGACCCTCCTGGAGTATAATATATTATAGGACAGGAAAGAGCAGAACTCAAGATGGCTAAAAACGGTAAAATAAGCAGCTGTTTCCTGCATGTCCTCAAGGGACAAATGAGAAGGCTGCAAAGATATGTCTGAAGCTGTTTTATGCCAAGTGTGGCATATATCTTAAACCATAAATACATATTAGCAACTTCTGTGATTTTTTTAAAAATTTTAAACAAAAATGAAATCAAATGTTCAGTACATGCAAATATGTGTGAAAACAGAAATACAACTGCAAATTTGAATTAAAAATAAGTTCTGAAAATGTAGCTATGAAGTGGGTAAGGTTTCATAAAAGAGATTTTTCTTTGAATTAATAACTTAAGTGAAGAGGTGGATACATGCCTATCAAATTTGCAGATGACACAAAATTGGATGAATAAGATATGAACAATCGAAATGATTGCAATAGATTAGATATATGAAAGTATCAAAATAATAATGAATAGTATTAAATGCAAAGATGTATATATAGGAAACAAAAATCCAGTGCGGAGACATATGATGGGGCCTATTTATCTTGGTTCAAATAATTGGAGAAAATATCTCAGAATTTGATTTGATTTGATTTAATTGGATTTGTATGCCGCCCCCTCCGTAGACTTGGGGCGGCTAACAACAGTAGTAAAACAGCATATGACAATCCAATATTAAAACAGTTAAAAACCCTTATTGTAAAACCAAACATACATACAGACATGCCATGCATAAAATTGTAAAAGCCTAGGGGGAAAGAGTATCTCAGTTCCCCCATGCCTGGCAGCAGAGGTGGGTTTTAAGAAGCTTACGAAAGGCAAGGAGGGTGGGAGCAATTCTAATCTCTGGGGGGAGTTGGTTCCAGAGGGCCGGGGCTGCCACAGAGAAGGCTCTTCCCCTGGGTCCCGCCAAGTGACTTTGTTTAGTTGACGGGAACCGGAGAAGACCCACTCTGTGGGACCTAACTGGTCGCTGGGATTCATGCAGCAGAAGGCGGTCCTTGAGAATAATGAAGGGTTGTGATTTAAATATAGATCAGCAGTGTGGCTTACAGTTTGATAGGCAATGAGCACATTCCTGGGTCTATGTCAGAGTTTCGTATGCTTTTCCTTTAATCCGGCTTTCATTATCTTTTAGTAGTGAAAATCATGGTTTGACTCCTAGGGATGCCACTGTTCCAAGAGTGTCAAACTCAATTTCACATGGGTAGAGCCTACTGAAGACACGCTGGCTGATGTTTCCTCTTCACATAGAGTAAACAGGGCTGAAGCCATGTAGGTAAAGTGGACTGAAGTGATGTGGGCCAGCCCCTTACATTATCCAGGACAGCCCCATTGACCAGATCTGACTAAATCCCTGCAGCCCCATAGTGCAGGGATTGTGTTTGACATCTCCACTCCTCCACTCGAAACAGAATACCCTACGACAGCAGATTATCAATCCTAGGTCTAGAAAGCTTAGAACTACGTCGCCTAAAGCACGATCTAAGTATTGCCCACAAGATCATATGCTGCAACGTTCTACCTGTCAATGACTATTTCAGCTTCAATCACAACAACACAAGAGCGTGCAACAGATTCAAACTTAATATTAACCGCTCCAAACTTGACCGTAAAAAATATGACTTCAGCAACCGAGTTGTCGAAGCTTAGAACTCATTACCTGACTCAGTAGTGTCAACCCCTAACCCCAAACATTTTTCCCTTAGACTATCCACGATTGACCTCTCCAGGTTCCTTAGAGGTCAGTAAGGGGCGTGCATAAGTGCACCAGTGTGCCTTCCGTCCCCTGTCCAATTGTCTCTCCTCATCTCATTTATCTTTTCTTTCTTTCAAATATGTTCACCTATGCTTTTATATCTTTTCTTCTATTCTTTTCTTTACTTATATTATTACATATCTTTCTCTTCAATGTGTATTATGTGTTGGACAAAATAAATAAATAAAAAATAAATAAATCTCTGCACTATTCAGTTTCATCAAATTACCCTAAGTGTACTGAAGCAAGAAAACTCCCTAACAACTTTCTTAACATGATGTAACATATGAGAAAACACTGTACATCTGTCATAACTTGCTTGCTTTTTAAGTTTCCTCCAGCTACTGATAATTTTGGATTACTATATTCTGCATCTTTTCTGCCCCACCCTCACCCAGTGTCATTTTTGAAGTACAATTAGATTTACATGATAATACTTTAAGGATGGTGACACCACGCATTTGTGTACAGGAAATACCTTGTTTCCCCGAAAATAAGTCACCCCCGAAAGTAAGACATAGGAGAGATTTTGTAGAATTGCCTAATATAAGGCATCCCCCGAAAGTAAGACGTAGGAGACGTTTCGTTTCACAGCATTCCCAAACAGAACATATATAACACTGCTGTCCATAAATTGCATCCCAAAACGCTGCATCAATTAGATTCAAAACACATCCAACACGCATCCAACATGCGGCTGCGTGTTTGAATGCGTTTTTGCTGCAGGATACAATTCACTGGAAAAAAAATAAGACATCCCCTGAAAATAAGACGTAGCACATCTTTGAGAGCACAAATTAATATAAGACGCTGTCTTATTTTCGGGGAAACACGGTAGTACCTTTTACAGTTGAATATTCTACACGCTATGGAAGTCACCTTCACAGCTGTTTTCCTGTCACTGAGGGAAAAGATTATGATTTAACTACATATTTAAACTCATTGATATGTATAACATCCCCCTTCTTTATGAAAGTAAAGAAATCCTTTTAAAGTTCTGAAAGGAAAGAGACAAAGACTAGATTAGGTGACAGCTTTTGCTTCCCAAGGGTTTTGTGTAAATGGTCAGATTTCAAGTTTCACACCTATTTATATTTAAACAAAGAACAATGTGGCAATATGATATCATGTAATACAATATCAGAAAAGAAGTTTAAGCAACTGGCAATTAATTACATGTTTATTAGAAGAAGATTTACATTTGCTCAATTATGAATGTGTTTTAATAATAGTAAATCTATGTTTTCAATAATGGAAATTGCTGATAACTTTTTTTAAAAAAAATTAACAGGTGCAACTAAATTCTCCTAAGAAATCATGTAAGGATTGCTTTTTTCAGGTATACAAAAATCTTCACAATTTCATTAAATAAGGTTCAGGAGGGAAATGTTTTTAATAGGAAAGTGAACACAAGAACAAAGGGGCACAATCTGAGGTTAGTTGGGGGAAAGATCACAAGAAACGTGAGAAAGTATTATTTTACTGAAAGAGTAGTAGATGCTTGGAACAAACTTCCAGCAGACGTGGTTGGTAAATCCACAGTAACTGAATTTAAACATGCCTGGGATAAACATATATCCATCCTCAGATAAAATACAGGAAATAGTATAAGGGCAGACTAGATGGACCATGGGATCTTTTTCTGCCGTCAATCTTCTATATTTCTATGTGTATTTGTTTCAGAAAATATAAGAATTAACTCAGTAAAAGTCTCCCAATTCCTAAGAGAAGTTGCTGCTTTACAACAACATATCCTACCAGAGAATTGAGCTTTTCAAGCAAACACAAATGCCAGGTGGCAAGAATGGGCTAAAAGGATTATGAAACTCAACCAAGGTTGGCATTTCAGATTTGCCTGGTAGCAGTAGTGGGTTCTAAAACTTTTTACTACTGGTTCATGCACATGCACAATACTTCTGCTCATGAGCAGAAGCATCTTGGGTGGGTAGGTGGAACCTCCAAACTGGGAGCAACTCACCGCTGCTTGGTAGAGGAAAAAAGAGTAAAAGATCATAAACTGGGTCTAAGAAGATGAGCCATTTCTTGAACTGGACATTGTGGTGTGATGTTCTATTTTGAAAGACTGAAACTTCATAGAAGACTGTATTTATTTTAAAGATGTGTCCCTAAGAGGTCAAAGCAGCAGGTGTAAATGGATTTCATCAAATTCCCTAGTACTTTGGTGTATCAAGAAATTGTCTTCTGACATTCGCAACTACTTGTCTGATCCCTCCTTCATTACATGAAGGATCTCTTACCTATAGCATCCATTGGTATTAGCACTTTGGAAATCTAACATGTAATGAGTCTATCTTCTGAGAGTTTTTCACACTTCTTTACAAGCTCCTTTGTTATGGCAAGAGATAGGCCTAGGAGAAAAAGCAAATGGAAAGCTCTTCACTTAGCACATTCATTGTTAATGCCAACATTGGCTTGGCAACCTTCATGTAACCAAGGTTCCCTAGTCCTTTGACCGAATTTTTTACTTGCTGAAGCAATAGAGAGGGTTACTTAGCTGGCTTTAACTAAGATATTGTACATAGATTATTGGAAGCACTGATTTATTAGAATGACTATCTAGGTCAGTGAAATTGTATGTTGTTGTTGTTGTTTTGTAATATTGTATGGGCAGCTGGATAGATTATTTGAAGTATACTGTCCAAAGTCACAATTACATAAGTTGGGTTGCTACATAAATCTTATAGATAAATAAATAAATATGTCAGTTCACTTGATGCTGTGGAGAGAATAATAATGCTTGGCATTTTATTACCAATTTCCTAAGTGCTCAAACTATATCATATACATTATCCAGTAATCCTTATAATAATTGGCAGTGTTATTACATTCATTTTTTTTTTTTTTTGGATGATGGATGAACTAAGAGATAGTGGTTAGCCTACAGTCATATAGCAAATTCATTGTTGTACTAGGATCCGATCTGGAACTTTCTTGGTCCATTTTCTTAATTCTTATGTTACATTAAATCAATGGTTCTCAACCTGGGGATCGGGACCCCTTTGAGGGTCAAACGACTGTTTCATGGGGGTCACCTAAGACTATGGGAAAAGACAACTTTCCCATGGTGTTAGGAACTAAAGTTTCTATTCTGGCGCTTTGGAACATATTTTAACAATCCAACCAATCAGGCCTTTACAGTGGGGTGTCCCTCTGACCTTCCTGCCAATCAGCTTAAAGTTCTGTTGGGAAAATTGGTGCTAGACTTATGGTTGGGGGTCACCACAACATGAGGAACTGTATTAAGGGGTCATGGCATGGAAAGGTTGAGAACCACTGATCTAGGTGATCACAACTGAATTGTCAATAGGGATCATTTTTGTGTAGTTGGTATTCAGATTTAACCAGGAATCTGCTATCTTGGACAACTGTGCGAAAGTTATTTCTGGGCATTAAGAATCTTGAATTTAAGTTTAATGTATTTCAGGAAACAACTAAAACTGACTACAATCATTAATAAAAGTAGCAGATTAATGTAGTTACAAAGTACATACTCTAAATGTTTCTTTTTCCTTGCAAAATAGTGATATAACTTGAACTTTATATCTTGACATCTTTTTTTAGATTGTAAAATGATCTATTGGTAATCTGTTTGATGTATCTAAATACTAAGGCTCTTCTTACATCACAAAGATAACAAATAGTTTTTTTCTAAATCAGGGCCCATTTACACAGCATGCCATTCTGAACTACTGTATACATTGTCATACCTGAATGAAGAACAGCATGTAATTTCTGAGTAGTTTCCATTCTATTGTTTGAGTACAAACAGAAACCTTGCCAGACTAAAGCAATTATCTGCATAACTATAGATATACTCTATGAATTGCCAGAGCAGAGCGGAACTCTCTTTGCCCTCTTCCGGCCTATTAGACATTTGAAGTTCTGCTGCCTCTTTGACCTCTGGGACAAAGCCCTTCCCTACTAGGACTCCATATTACATTCCACCACAATATTTGCATATAGGTATAATGAAGACAAACAGTTATGAGAAAGCATGCTTCACAAAACTAATTTCAATTAGTTTTGTTCACTCCTGGTGCCATCCTGAAAAAGTCACTGAAGCTGCCTTGGCAAGAATTTGGAAGTGGTTTGCAATTCCCTCTTCCTCAGCTGATAGAGAGTGACAGGGCTAAGGTCATGCAGTTGACTTTATACCTAAGGCAAGATTAGAACTCAGTCTCCCAGTTTCTAGCCTGATGCTTTAATCACTATGCCAGACTGGTTTTCTATAATGAAAGAGTACATGTTCACATGTAATAAAATGATTTTTTTTTAAAGTCTCATTGGGTATTGTTTCTTTAAAACAATCTTCCCTTCTTTCTTGTTGAGAACTGACAAACTTCTCCATTTACACAGCTGTTAAAATAAACAAATCAAGACAGCAATAAACCGCTCTTTTTCTACCAAGTATAAAGTAATTTGCAACCACCTGAGCCCTAAAATTCAAAGCCTTTGAACTGCCAGCCACTAAACCTTTCCATGTTAGTAACTCTCAGCTGAAATGCAAACCAAATGATTTTTTTTTCAAATTTACCTCTTTTTCTATCCTCTTATTCCTTGTATGTGACTTCCACATGCTTTCTATAGGAAATCTTTATTTTTTTACTCTGGTGATTGCTAAATAAAAGTTTGCAATATTTTAGTATTTCCTATCAGTACCTAATCTATCAATACTGTACAGCCGATCTTTCACAAATCTAATTTGTGTATATAAACTTCCACCTTTCTAAACATACACTAATTTCTTTCCCAGACAGTTGAAACACCAGCCTTCTGTTCAGTTAGAACTCTAGAGTTAACAGAAGTGTTTTGTATATTATTCTATTATATATCAGCCAAACTTTTTATTTTGTCATGGAAGGTGGAAAGTTTTATTTTCTGAAACTAGGCAAAACGGAGAGTTTTTAATGAAATAATAGGAATATTGTTTTTAGTTTTCTCTGGCTATTCTATAAATAAACCTATTGGTCACTTCCATCATTTTTATTTGTTTAGCATTCCGTCATGTTCAGAACATAGCTAAACTTCTGAATTTGTTGCCCACCATATCTCCTAGATTTGTGACTCATGGATTGTGCAAAGCTGTGCTTCACAGTCCATAACAGCTGTACTGTATGTGTGTATATTTGTACTTTTAACTTTATTTTCTTTTGTACTTAATGACTGGCACTCCTTGTTTCAAATTCCTGCCCCATGACTAAGTTATCTAAATACACTAACTGCTAAATAAATTTCCTCTTGGTCTAAAAATTTTGCCCTTCAGGTAACATAACTAAAATTTTAAAAAAATCCCCATTTACCAGTAGTTGTTTTAAGAATTATGGGAAGATTAAGATTGATGTTATGCACAACATAGTGGAACATACCAGGTTAAGGGGAAATGACACATGAACTCTTGCTTTTCCCTTTTTTGCCTTTGAGCAAGCAAGAGAAGGAAGAAGGAAAGTAACTCTATGTACAAGCCCTCATCACCTCGAGGCTCGACTACTGTAATGCTCTCTACATGGGGCTACCTTTGAAAAGTGTTTGGAAACTTCAGATTGTGCAGAATGCAGCTGCGAGAGCAATCATGGGCTTTCCCAAAAATGCCCATGTAACACCAACACTCCGCAGTCTGCATTGGTTGCCAATCAATTTCCGGTCACAATTCAAAGTGTTGGTCATCACCTATAAAGCCCTTCATGGCACCGGACCAGGGTATCTATGAGACCGCCTTCTGCCGCACGAATCCCAGCGACCGGTTAGGTCCCATAGAGTGGGCCTTCTCCGGGTCCCGTCAACAAAACAATGTCGTTTGGCGGGCCCCAGGGGAAGAGCCTTCTCTGTGGCGGCCCCGACCCTCTGGAACCAACTCCCCCCGGAGATTAGAATTGCCCCCACCCTCCTCGCATTTCGTAAGCTCCTTAAAACCCACCTCTGCCATCAGGCATGGGGGAACTGAGATATTCTTTCCCCCTAGGCCTTTACAATTTATGTATGGAATGTTTGTTTGTTTGTATGTATGTATGTTTGGTTTTACAAATAAGGGTTTTTTAATTGTTTTAGTATTAGTTTTAGTATTGGATTTACATGATGTTTTATATTATTGTTGTTAGCTGCCCCTAGTCTACGGAGAGGGGCAGCATACAAATCCAATAAGTAAGTGAGTGAGTGAGTGAGTGAGTGAGTGAATGAATGAATGAATGAATGAATGAATGAATAAATAAATAAAAGTGTTCTAAAAGAAGGCAGTTTATTAGCTACTTCTCCCCATGTATTTGATCTGACTGACATTTGTTTTGATCATCATTCACTCTAGCCAAAAAAGGGAGTGGTTCTTTTTCTCTGAAGATTTCACACATTGCCTTGCAGTTAGTTGCCTTGCCCTACCAATTGCACTTGGCTCCAAAACAACAACAAAATGATTGCATCTCTTTAAAAAAACAACCTTTTTTAAAAAAAATGTTGCCATTTACATAAAATGAGATGCCTTTTAAAGAATCAGCATGTTGCCATGATTCAAGTTGCTAGGATCTTGGAGAGTTTGGAAATAAATCCAAGGCATGTACTCCATTTGCTTCTTAGAGCTTAGGCACCTGAATATCTCTGGCCAGTGCTGACCTTTAGAAGCTTCCACTGAAGCTTTTGGCTTGTTTTGTAGTTCCAGCACAGGAATGGCAAATAATGTGCATCATTTCCAGTACAAAAGCCTGAAGTTTTCCACCCAACTTTCTGCCCCCGAACTCCACCCACATCATTATTTTTTTCTCTTTCTGCTTCTGAACTTTATATATAACTCAGGAACTAAATGATTGCATTGTCTAAAGGATCCACATTCCGACAACTTTGCTTTTGTAGCTTTATCTTCCTGTTCCTCTTGTCTTAATATATAACATTTATTTATTTATTTATTTATTTATTTGATTTGATTTGATTTGATTTGATTTGATTTGTACACCGCCCCTCTCCGAAGACTCGGGGCGGCTAACAACAATAAAAAAGACAATGTAAACAAATCTAATATTAAAAATAATCTAAAAAACCCCAATTTAAAAAACCAATCATACATACAGGCATACCATGCATAAATTCTATAAGCCTAGGGGGAAGGGATAAATTTCAATTCCTCCATGCCTGACGACAGAGGTGGGTTTTAAGGAGTTTGCGAAAGGCAAGGAGGGTGGGGGCAACTCTGATATCTGGGGAGAGCTGGTTCCAGGGAGTCGGGGCCGCCACAGAGAAGGCTCTTCTCCTGGGTCCCGCCAAACGACATTGTTTAGTCGACGGGACCCGGAGAAGGCCAACTCTGTGGGACCTAACCGGTCGCTGGGATTCGTGCGGCAGAAGGCGGTCCCAGAGATAATTGAATGTTGTATTAACTTCAAGGATTTCTGACAAACTCAGAAGTATTTACAAGAATCACTTTAATATTTGTGGGTGGATATGGGTATCTATATATAATATTTCATAAGAGAAAGTGATGCCTTTTGCCTTGTTCTGCAAAAAGATAATGGGAAAACTGATAGGAGACCATATACTAATAAAAAGTTCAATACTTTATTTTAGCATTTGAATCTGAGCTAATATGAAACTGGAAATGACTTTCGAAAGAGAATATTGGTCAGTGGAAAACAAAAATGAGTCCTTGTCAACTTGTGAGCTTGTACAAATAAGTCTCAAATAAGTAAATACATGTCTGAAAATTAAAACAAATTCATATTTGTAATACCTGCCCAATTCAATTTGCATTGTAGTGTGTGTGTGTGTGTATGTGTATATATGTGTGTGTGTGTGTGTGTGTGTGTGTGTGTTTATATATATAAATTTACTTCATCTAGAGCATGAAATGTTACGGATAATAATATATTATATTATATTAATTATATTATATATATTATATTATATTATATTATATTATATTATATTATATTATATTATATTATATTATATTATATTATATTATATTATATTATATTATATTATATTATATTATATGTACCGTAGTGCTCCCTTTACAATGGCAAGTAGCATTGCAATTGCCATCAATAAGCAACAATCATAAAATACAAAGCGCAATGTCCCTTGAGTGTGCCACCAAGTGGTGGCAATTCTGGCAATCCAAGTCACCAATATTAAGCAAGGACCATGTGGGTCATTAAGCAAGTACCCCACATGCCTGGAACTTGTGGGAAGCCAGCAGGGAACATTGGAAATCATGTCCTTAACTTTCTGCTGCATCCTAATCACAAGCCAAGTACTGAGTGCCCAAACCATGTGACTGCAGGAATGCTGTGATGGCTGAAAGACAAAGATAAGTACCATTCAATCAGCCTTGTTGTAACTTTGAATGGTCACTGAACAAATGGTCATAAGACAAGGAATACCTGCACTGTAACAATATATACTATTTTAACATATATCAGAATATGTTAAGGGAATGTAAGTTTTTTTAATGTCTAATGACAAGTATAAAATAATTGTGAAATGAAAAACGTGTTTGTAGATACAGTGGTACCTCTACCTAAGAACGCCTCTACTTAAGAACTTTAGATAAGAACTGGGTGTTCAAGATTTTTTTTTGCCTCTTCTCAAGAACCATTTTCTACTTAAGAACCCAAGGCCGGAAAAATTTCCCAGGAAATTTGAGAGCGGCACGAAGGTCCGCCCAGTTTTCTGCCAATTCCCCCTTTAATCCCAGCCATCTTGGACTTTTCTGGGCTGCCTAGAGGAGCCTTTCAGTGGTGCTTAAGGAGGCTTTTGCAATCCAGAGCGAACCAAGCATTTTCCTTTCTCTGGGTTCTTGGAGAGGGAATAAACCACTGCCTCCCATGCACCTGGCGCGAGGTTGACTCCCGAAGCATCTGGGCTTGGAAAGGCAAAAGGGGGCACTTTGCTTCGGCTGGATCAACTTGGCTTCAGCCAAACCAAGGAGTCACCACAGTGAAGGAAAGGCGCTGTCTACAAAGCGAGCAAATGAGAGGAGAGAGGAGCCCTTCAGCAATGGAAGGAAGAGGAAGCAGGTAGCAGCAGCAACCTTTCGGTCAAAGGAGCGGGAGGTTCCCTCCTCTCGCCTGCCTGGGTTTCTCTCTCTGGCACAGTGTATGGGAGGCAGCCTCACGTCAGGTGCATGGGAAGCCCGTGCTCCTCCTCGCTGCCTCAGAGTCCCTCTTTTTTTTAATTTTTAGCCTTAAAGTTTTGGATTATTAAAATTCCCCTCGCCTCACCTTCTTCCTTCGGCAGCGACTGTCCTCCTCCTCTTCTTCCTCCTCCTCCTCCTCCCACACAAATTCCGAGCTTTTATTTCTTTCCTAATGGGTTTGCATGCATTATTTGCTTTTACATTGATTCCTATGGGGAAAATTGCTTCTATTTACAAACTTTTCTACTTAAGAACCTGGTCACAGAACGAATTAAGTTCTTAAGTAGAGATACCACTGTATAAGCAGAAATTATTTCTCTTACGTGCTTAACATTCACTTGCTTTGAACTGATTCATAGAACATTGAAATCTATATCCACTGTTGTTCAAAGGACTGCAAATATAAATAAATATGTATAAAAATATTTTTGTTTAATTATCACTTGATATCAAAATTTTCAAGAAGCAGAATTATTTGAATTTGAATTATTACTGCAATGCCAAAATGACCTTAAATATAACAGAATAGAATAAACAGAAAATTCTATAATTCAGTTATGTTTTATGCAAGTAGGGCAGCACAGAGATGCACCATTAAAATTATATGATAAAGTGCTTCTGCCTCTTAATATGGTTATAATAAATAATGTATGATTAGAATAGGATTAGTAGTTAGTCATATTTGTGTATAAATATTATAAACAAATATTATAAACAAATATCTACTATACCAACAAAGTCTAATACAGTGATACTTCATCTTACAAACGCCTCGTCATACAAACTTTTCGATATACAAACCCGGGGTTTAAGATTTTTTTGCCTCTTCCTACAAACTATTTTCACCTTACAAACCCACTGCCGCCACTGGGATGCCCCATCTCCGGACTTCCATTGCCAGTGAAGCACCCGTTTTTGCACTGCTCGGATTTCCCTGAGGCTGCCCTCCAGGGGAAATCCCACCTCCGGACTTCCATGTTTTTGTGATGCTGCAGGAGAATCCCAGCAGCGCAAAAATGGACGCTTCGCTGGCAATGGAAGTCCGGAGGTGGGGTTTCCCAGCGAGAGGAGCTTCAGTGAAATCGCAGCATCACAAAAACACAGAGGTCCAGAGGTGGGGTTTCGGGGACTTCAGTGTTTTTGCGATGCTGTGATTTCACTGATGCTCCCTTTGCTGGGAAACCCCACCTCCGGACTTCCGTTGCCAGCAAAGCACTCATTTTTGTGATGCTGGGATTCCCCTGCTGGGATTCTCCTGCAGCATCGCAAAAACACAGAAGTCCGGAGGTAAGGTTTCCCATGGGGAGGAGCCTCAGGGGAATCCCAGCAGCGCAAAAACTGGCGCTTCAGCTGGCAAAAGGGGTGAATTTTGGGCTTGCATGCATTAATTGCTTTTCCATTTATTCCTATGGGAAACAATGTTTCATCTTACAAACTTTTCACCTTAAGAACCTTGTCCTAGAACCAATTAAGTTTGTAAGACATGGTATCACTCTACTATGTATATTAACCATATTTAAACATTGCAATTTTTAAAAAGTATTTTAGGAGGCAACTTTCTCTGTTTCTGAGCTTGGTCACAAAGTTTTAGTGACTTTATGGCAGAACGTGTTCTATTCCGATATTAACAGATTGTTATTATGTGTTTCTGAAAAAGGAATACTAATCACATATGTCCATATGTGTTTGCATTGTAGTTTCCTCTTGCATTACCACCTATAAGAAGACACCGCCTCCTGTCCCACCAAGAACCACCACCAAACCTTTTATCTCCATCACGGCCCAGAGCAGCACAGAATCTGCCCAAGATGCCTACATGGATGGACATGGACCAAGGGGAGATATCAGTCAGTCAGGACTTAGCAATTCTACTGAAAGCTTGGACAGTATGAAAGCACTCACTGCTGCTATTGAAGCAGCTAACGCACAGATCCATGGTCCTGCCAGTCAACATATGGGCAACAACACAGCTACCGTCACCACTACTACCACCATTGCAACAGTAACTGCAGATGACAGAAAAAGAGACCATTTCAAGAAAAACAGATGCCTGTCCATTGGAATTCAGGTATAAACAAAATAAGGGACTGTATTACAGTTCAGTGTCTTAACTGGTATTGAGAGCTATTTTTCAGCCCCTGGGGCTGTCCAATCATTCAGTTCTTGGTTTTGTTTGTTCCCCTGTTTTACTTTGGTTTAGGTCGGATGTCGGCAACGTGTGGCTCCTGAGCTTCTTGCGCCTCTTTCCTCCCCCTGCTGTGACTCCCTATCGGCTGGCTGGCCCTGCCTTTCATCCTCCCTTCCAAGGCTCGTGTGGCCTGAGAAGATAAGGGCAACGATAGGGATGGAGACTCGTTCCATATTCCAGAACGGAAGGGAAGCGCCCCTGTGCTTGCTTCTCATTTTGCGGGCAGGTCTTTTGGCACTTCTTGGTGCTACGTTCACACCTCAGTCACTTGAGGAAACCCACAACTTGATCTCTACCCCAAGACACTAGCCCAGCCTGGCTATGCACGGCGCACTTAAATTTAGCATGCTTCACAATGGGGGAAACGGTGTCCCCTTCTCATTACATTGCGCGGAGCATCAGCTGCAGCTGGGCCGGGTGTGTCTCAGAGTGGAAATTAAGTTGCACATCTCCGCAAGCAATCAAGGTGCGTACGCAGCACCAAAAAGCTCACATGAGATGAGAGGCACATACGAGGGCACTTCCCTCCCATTCTGGAATATGGAGCTAATCTCCATCCCCACATGGCCCTTACCTTCTCAGGCCACACATGGAATGACTGGGAAGGGAGGGAGAGGAGCAGGGCCAATCAGTTGACAGGGAGCCACAGCAGGGGGACAAAAGAGCTTCATTTATTTGGAAACCTGAAATGACTCTTGATTTAAATCATATGGTAAAAAGTACTCGAAGAAGTAGAATATCAAGGGAAAAAAACAGTTCCAAAACCCTGTTTTTGGAAATGGTTCAAGAGGGAACACACACCCAAGAGAGGGGGGGAGGAAGAGAGAGAAGGGGGGGAGAAAGATGAGAGAGAAAAAGGGGGAGAAAAAGAAAGAGAGAAATGAGAAAATGAGGGAGGGAGAGAATGAGAGACAGAGGAAAGAGAGAAACAAATTAGAAAGAAGGGAGAGAGGGGAGAAAAATAAGAGAGGGAAAAGAGACAGAGAAATAGGACAGAGGGGGAGAGAGAAATAGGAGGGGAAAAATAAGAGTAGAGGGGGAGAAAAAGAAAAGAAAGGGGAAAAGAAGGTAGAGAGAAAGAAAAAAGAGTTAACAAATGAAAGGGAGAAAGAGAAATGTGAGAAGAAAAGGGGAGAAAAAGAGAAAGAAATGAGAACATGATGGAGGGAGAGTATGAGAGGAAAAAAGAGAAACATGAGGGAAAGAAGGGAGAGGGATAGGAAAAAGAAGGTAACAAATGAGAGAAAGGGGGAGAGAAAGGAAAGAAAGAAAAAGAAGGAAGGAAAGAAAGAAAGAAAAAAGAAAGAGAGAGAAAGAAAGAAAGGGAGAGGAAAAAGAGAAAAACAGAAAGGAGAGGGAGGAGGGAGGGAGAGAGAGGGAGAGACACAGAAAACACTCAAAACCACACAACCCAGGTAAACATGGCTGGGACAAGTCATGTGACTGGATGGGAGTGACATTGAGTTGGCCACACCCACCCAGTTTTGTGACTCCTAGTGGGTTTTTTTCTGTGGGAAACACGTTCAAATAGTTCGTTGCGTGTTTAAGATTGCAGACCCCTGGTTTAGGTAATTCATATAGCAATTAGAATCACTTTAAGCCCTTCAGTTTTCATTCATTATATGTAAGGATTTATTGAAGCTTCTGGCTGTTTAATATATTCTTATTTGAAATGAGCACATAGAAACCTCTGATTCATAACCCTGCAGGAGTGAGGAAATCATGAATGAAATCATTGAAAGGGAATGTGTAAAGCAGTGATTTACACTGCACTATCACCAGAGACATGTTTTCTGCCAGTTTAGCTGAATTGTCACTGCTTATTCATGCATCACATGTTACTCACTTCAATGCAGCAGCTTTGTTCTATTTAGCTGTTAAATCAGCAGGGAGGGCCCAAGGATGATCTGTCTGATTCACCCTGTTTAAATAAATTATACCCTGAGTTTATTCAAACAGATGAGAAACTAACTTTCTTCCTAAGATGACCAGCTTCACCACGGGGTGAAGTATTTACCTGGGTAGTCTTCTGTCTCTGCATTTTGAAGCTAAGTGCCCTTTCCAGTTGAAATACAGGCCCAGAGCAATGCGCAAGATAGAAACATAGAAACATAGAAGACTGACGGCAGAAAAAAAACCTCATGGTCCATCTAGTCTGCCCTTATACTATTTCCTGTATTTTATCTTACAATGGATATATGTTTATCCCAGGCATGTTTAAATTCAGTTACTGTGGATTTACCAACCACATCTGCTGGAAGTTTGTTCCAAGGATCTACTACTCTTTCAGTAAAATAATATTTTCTCATGTTGCCTTTGATCTTTCCCCCAACTAACTTCAGATTGTGTCCCCTTGTTCTTGTGTTCACTTTCCTATTAAAAACACTTCCCTCCTGAACCTTATTTAACCCTTTAACATATTTAAATGTTTCGATCATGTCCCCCCTTTTCCTTCTGTCCTCCAGACTATACAGATTGAGTTCATTAAGTCTTTCCTGATACGTTTTATGCTTAAGACCTTCCACCATTCTTGTAGCCCGTCTTTGGACCTGTTCAATTTTGTCAATATCTTTTTGTAGGTGAGGTCTCCAGAACTGAACACAGTACTCCAAATGTGGTCTCACCAGCGCTCTATATAAGGGGATCACAATCTCCGTCTTCCTGCTTGTTATACCTCTAGCTATGCATCCTACTTGCTTTTCCTACCGCCCGACCACACTGCTCACCCATTTTGAGACTGTCAGAAATCACTACCCCTAAATCCTTTTCTTCTGAAGTATTTGCTAACACAGAACTGCCAATACAATACTCAGATTGAGGATTCCTTTTCCCCAAGTGCATTATTTTACATTTGGAAACATTAAACTGCAGTTTCCATTGCTTTGACCATTTATCTAGTAAAGCTAAATCATTTACCATATTACAGACCCCTCCAGGAATATCAACCCTATTGCACACTTTAGAGTCATCGGCAAATAGGCAAACCTTCCCTACCAAACCTTCCCCTATGTCAGATAAGATGGAACAATCCTCAACATTAAATATATATATATTGTGGCTGTTACAAATGGTCCCAGAGTCTACAGACCAGGCAAAGTGTTGCAGGGACTTTAGGAAAGTTTCTGAACAAGTTCCAAGGGCAGCCTAGCAAGCAGTGATAGTTCAACTTGTTTTTTCTACTGTTGTATGTTATCCACTCAGTTCTATGCAACCAAGGATGGCACATTTGACGTTTTTCCCCTCCAATTTCATTATTGCCACAGCTGTCTGTTTATGTCCAAGTGAGTTTAGTGGCTGAACAGAAGTTTTCATCCAGCTCCCCTGATTCTAATCTGGCTCCCTTAAAAACACCTGTCAAATTATCTTAGTTGTCACTCCTTATACAAATAGATTAGATTTTTATTACACTGGCTGAGCAAGAAATTCAACAAATAAAACTTAACTAAAGTCCAGGCCAAGAAAGAATATAAATGAGATATAGTTCCTTTATAACACCAGAGCTACAAGTACTATTTGCCCTTCTTAGAATTAAGGCAGACTATTCTTTTTTTATCTTACTATTTATCTTCAGAACTTTGCTTTTTAAATAAATTACCAATCACAGCTGGGCGGGCTGTTAACAATTCAAGTAACCTCTTTTCATTGTGGTAAATAGGCTGTTAAGCTGGGATGTACAAAAATTTAGAATTATGAATGTTGTTCATTCAACCATCAAGTCAATTAAGGCTATAGTTTATGTGGAAGGGAAGGAGAGAAAGAAAACAAGCAATATATTATTTGCAATCTCAAGATGCTTAATGATGTACACAAAAGTAGGAAGTGGGGCTACACTAAAGGTGGCAAGTTTTTGGAAAGTACACTAGAAAAACCCATTGTAACTCTTTCTCTAATACCTTGTGTTCTTAATCTATACATTTTCTCCTGTTTCTTATTTGGAATTTGGATTTCATATTACAGTCAAGCTTTCCAGAGAAGAAGATGTTATATCAGCAGTGTTTCTCCTCAACTATAGGTTTGTCCAAGGAAACAAACAAATTCTAAGAAATGTAATATTCAATAGATACATGAGCACACTATGAAGCTTGTTACGCATTTACCATTAAAAAAGTGAATAAGCAGAAAAGCAAACCACTCATTATTTTTGAATGCATGTGCTGTCTTGCTCCAAAAAGTTTTAAAATTAAGTAGTAATTTCCTATAACAAATCTACAAGGAGGTTAAGATGAGAGGTAGTGTTGGTTTAAAATCACCCAATAAGCTTTCTGGTAAAATAGGATCCTGTACTGGTCTCCAACATGATGATATTGATTCTCACTTGCCTCATCCTGGATATAATGTCCTATATATAATAGATCAGTGGTCCCCAGCCTTTTGGACCTCAGGGACCACCAAATTCACAATTTTAAATCTCACAGACCCTAATTCATAATGTTAAGTCCCACAGACCACTAATATGAACTTTTTTTAAAAAGATAAATACGTTGTAAAATAATGATTATAACAAAATTGTAAATGCTTATTTAATCATAACAAAAATTTTAAAGGTTGTTTAATTGTAATAAAATTATTAAAGGTACTGTAATTATTACAAAATAATTGAAGCTAATTTGACAGTGAGCTTGCTGATGTTGGGAAAGTCAGTCCCATATTCCAAAGCTGTAGCTGTAGTCCTTCCCTTTCCTTTCCTTTCTTCTTCATGGACTGGATTAATTGCTCTCAGTCATATCTAGCCCAGGAGCCAAGATTTTTCCACGGACCACCTAAATTTTCTCACGGATCACCAGTGGTCCACGGATCACAGGTTGATGACCTGTGTAATAGAGCACTTTCTATTTCTGTCAATTAATAGCCAAGAATCAAATCCACCTACAATATGATTGCCATTCTAGGACACTGTTAGTAAAAGGTACATGGTTGTTAGGGTTTGTCATTGTAAACTACCTATTGTAGTCTCTTGTTCTATCACTTTAAATATTTTGGGCTGGTTCGCCATAAGAGGGTGCCAGTACTCCTTCCCTCAATGGTGCTTTAACGCTCATTCGCTTTTGCTTTGCCTTGAGGGGGGAGTGTATTGGCTTAGTGCTTATTATATTGTATTGGCTTAGTGCTTATTATGGATTGTTTCTATTTTGTATATATGTAAATAGTACTTATTAAGCATAACTAAGTCTGTGTCTTTTTCTTTGGCT
The DNA here is from genome assembly GCF_031021105.1 of Erythrolamprus reginae. Classification (NCBI taxonomy): domain Eukaryota; kingdom Metazoa; phylum Chordata; class Lepidosauria; order Squamata; family Dipsadidae; genus Erythrolamprus; species Erythrolamprus reginae. The sequence continues at coordinate 199,889,806 of NC_091952.1, forward strand.
TTACCACACATCCACACTTTGTTAAAATTCTCTGCTCAGTGTATGTCAAAGGTCTCATAGCCTAGCTATACCAAGACATACCAACAAACACTTTCTGGTATTCAGATGTGACTGTATAAAGAATGGGGAACTACAGAGCTGCATCTGAAGAACAGCTAAAAAAGTGTTCTACTCCTGAGACATGTTTTGTTATATTTAGGATCTAAATCATTGTATAAGAAATAAACCCTTTTCAGAAAGGTAAATAACAATATCTTGTATATTCTCTTTAAAGAAAAATGCTTCATTGTCCACAGTTGATATTGTAAATAGATTTACAAATTAATTAAACAAATGCACAGAATATACATTCAGTTACAGGAAGCCCTGTGTACATTCTAATGATAATAGAGTTTCTTTACTTTTAAGCTCTTGGTGCAAGTTATGAACCATAAGTTACACCTCTTTGACAAAATTTAGAGAAGATGCAGGAATCAAATGGATTCATTTTCTAAACAATATATTGAAGTCAGGATGAAAATTTATAATAATTTCATCCTGTCTTATATAGGAGCTTTAAACAGAACAACAGTAAAACAGAGATGAAGTGGTAAGATACAGTTTTTAAAGAACACATCTTCAAATAAAGTTATACATTGCCTTTAATTCTATTTTAATTTGGTTGATCTGCAGGTTGATGGTGGAGACGAGTCCTCTAGCTCCGGTGAATCCAGAGTGTGCAGTAAGTTCCAATCCATAGGTGTTCAAGTAGAGGAGGAAAAATGGTAAGCAAATATTAATTTTACATCCTAAGCGGGAGTGAAATGCTCCCTGTTTGCTTGTGCCTGTCTGTCGTTGGAGAGCCGGTCGAGAAGGGAGTGTGAGGCTCCACCCACCCACCTTGACACCGCCATTTGGGTTCTTTTACCCTCTGTGCATGCATAGAATGCTTTGTGCCCCAGGAGCTGCTTATCCAGTTCTACAGAGGAATCATTGAGTCTGTCATCTGCACCTCCATAACTGTCTGGTTCGGTTCTGCAACCTAACAAGACCGACATGGACTTCAGAGGAGAATCAGAACTGCAGAAAAAACAATGGCTGCCAACCTGCCTTCCATTGAGGACCGAGTCAAAAAGAGGGCTAAGAGGGTAAAAGAACCCAAATGACGACATCCGTGCAGGTGGGTGGAACATCACACTCCCTTTGCAACCACACCCCGACGCCTGACAGGCACAAGCAAACTCGGAGCATTTCACCCCTGATCCTAAGTGTGTTATAATTAATTTGCAGCTACGTTGATGATGGTTTAAAAAAAACCTTCATGAAATACTGAGCAATCCAGGTTCTATTTCTGCATTCAGTATTGTATTATATTAATTTGATTTGATTTCATGTAGATAAACTGAAATTATCTTCAGGTCTCCTTCTTATTTTAAGGCCAATGTTTGTATGCCGCCCTGAGTCTGCGGAGAGGGGCGGCATACAAATCAAATAAATAAATAAATACTGTAAATAAATAAATAAATAAATACTGTGAATAAATAAATAAATCACAAATGTTTATGCAGTGGTAACTATCAAGGCATATGTCCAACTTCTAACTCTGATTGTCTGATTCAGCCATTCCTTCTAGTAAATGCTGTAATAGAACTTGAAGATGTAGTTTTTAATTGATTTACCTTTTTAAAAACTATGAATTAAATTATAATAATCTCAAAATATCACGCACGGACCGGCACAGACAGAACCAAATCTGTGATGTCTAAATTACATCACCAGTGGTCACTAATGGTTCGGGCAATCTGGTCCAAACCGGAAGGAACCCACCCCTGATATAAATATATCTTTTTCTTAAGCTCTTTGCCTATGGACTATTTTAATTTAAAATATTTTTGAACTATCTTCATTTAAAACATTATGAAAACTTTTTAAGGAAGAACATCTGCTTTTAATGTGGTCATATTATACACAGATGCTTGATTGCCTTCTTATAGTGTTTTAAACTGAAAAATCTGCCCATATAGGAGTTACAATTTGTAATGTCTGTTAAAAATAGTGAATTTTAGATAGTGAGACTGTCAGCATATAAATTCAATAAATAAATAAAATGCATTCCTCTGATCTGATACCATAAGATGTATATTTGGGAGATTGTGATATTTTGACTCAGAAAAGAATGAAATATTTTGAATGGTAATCTACATTTAAGTAATAAATAAGATACCAGTATACAAAGGGTTCATCTTTCCTCTGTACCAGCTTTCTTGGGGCAAATTGCTTAATGTGCCTTCTTCTTTCTCATGCACCAAACATATCATCACATCAAATTGGTTTAAAAGTCAACACATTCTCAGCTGATACCTTTAAGTCTGTTTATTAATACCTATGCTAGTTGTTCAACGTAAATATCTTTGCTGCTGCAGATACAAAATAATAACATGCTGAACAATTTAATATTGTTATTTCAAATTATGTTCTGGTTTTGATTGATGGAAAAATACTAGCAAGATTGGACAAGTTTGATATTTAAATACTTAGCAATCTCAGGACAATTGACAGTAAAATCCAAAAATTTACCAGAAAACAATTGTAGAAAATTCCTGCCAAATTATTTCTGTGTAATACATAGAGGTCCATAACTTGACCTTTGAAGGGGACTTTGCCTTATTTTTCTCTGTATGTTTCTTTGACAATACAAATAAAGGTTAATTATAAATTCATGTTATGGCCTGAGCCTTTTGGGATGCTGAAGATACCTATTGTCCATCAGTGTTTTTAACTTCTGTGTACCATCCTCCAACTATTGGCATTTAGAATTGCAAAATGGCATCCAGTTTCTAAGTCATAATATTGCGCTCCAATTCAACAACTTTTGAATTGTGTTTTGCTAGTGTTATTTCACTGTTTTGTGATTTAATTAAGACCTTTTAGTTAGTTATTATGCCACTGTGGGAAATGGCATGGATTCTTTGAGAGAAGGGAAGGGCCAAAAAAGTTTTCCTTGTTCTTTTACTGATAAAATATGCTTTTTGCATTATTTACATGGAACCAAGTGCCAGAAGTCTAGGATTTTCTTCTGAGTACATATTACTCACAATTCAAGTCAGATTTAAGTCTGATTGACCTATGAAACTGCAATTATAGGAGGATGCCCTTGACCTGCTGGGATGTGTTTTGAAGTTCTCAGTACAACCCTAGCCTTGGATTTCTAGTAGTCTTCCAAGTACAGTACTATCTTGTCCAAAAGTATTTTGAAAAATCAACCAGTCAGTTATTGACAGCTACCATCATGCCATGAAATGAGAGCATTGAATAATTTAGAATAATGTCACTACCTGGTGTAGGAAAGATATTTCCTATGAGTAATTAGCCTGGATGTTGATTGATATAAGGCATGAATAGCAGCTGAGAGTGGGTTGCCTTTTAGATAAACTTTGATATAATGTATGCTCACAGGGAAGACAATTTTCAGTCATTCCCATCAAGGTTGCAAATGCAATCTTCTTGCACACAAGGTTTTCTTTTAAAAGTTACCTACAGTTTTGCCTACAATTTAAAAATAAACAACAGAAAACTCACAAATTTGCAGCAACTGTGGTTTCATTAATTGAAAAGTTTGATTCATCTAACTATCGTTCTCTGGGACTTAATCAGTAACCACCGGCTGTTCTAAATGATAATAATGAAGCAGGTTGAAATCATCAGTGCTGTTGCTATTTACCATCTGTAACTTCAGCTCAGCTCAGTTACACGTGTATTTGTTTCAACTATAAGCCAGCCAAAACAAATAAATTTTTGTGATTAAATTTTCAAGACATGATAAACAAGCACATAATAGTCAAGAACAGCTGTAAATTGTTTGGCACTCTTGTGCAAAAGAAGAATCTTCTTTGACTTCTTCTTTAGGGGGTATAAAAAAAGAACCTGAAACATAGGTTTGCTTGTACTATTTGGAATAGGCTGTTTTGTGCTCTATAGGTTTCATGATTTTCTGCACCGAAGGCCAAGTACCTGTCATAGTAATCAGTGGCTGTAATTATTATACCATATAATATCCTTCCTGCAGAGCATGAATGAATGCAAAGGTGCAGATATTCAAAGCATAACAAAGTGAGGAAATTGTTAGGATTTTACTTTTAAGAACAATATTAAGAACATTGATAAAACTCACTGCCGGTAAAGCAATATGTTGACAGAATGGTCTTTATATCTAGTCCAGATCTTCACAAATGATATAGCTGAGATGGATCAGTCTGAGCATGCCAAGTTCTTAACAATTTTTTTTTAAATATGAAAATTTAATTTAAGGCAGAAGGATTACAGGTATTACCTCGAGTTTTCAGAGAAGGGTGGTATACAAATCTAAATAATAATAATAATAATAATAACAACAACAACAACAACAACAATAACAACAGGCAATACATTAATGAGTGCAGGCTTCATTGATAAAGCAATGGACCAATAATTGCAGAACAGCATAGGAAACTACCATCACCCTCCCTCTCCAGACCCAAAACCATACCTACCACACAGACAAAATAAATCCACCACCCAGAAGCCAAACCACAGTGGCGCCTCTAACTGCTGCACCCCCCTCCGACACACACACAATTCAAATTGAAACATAGCATAAATACATAGACAGACCATAAACTCGGAGCCAAACTAAAATCCGGGATATTACATCATAGGCATACATTACAAAAATCAACTAATCAGTCTACATCAATTACATCAATGACCCCAGGTGTTACGCCACTGACTCACCAGGAAGTTTTAACACAGCTTGCAACTGCTGAACCAGCACACCACACCCACCCACCAGTATTTATAGAGGGAAGGCAGCTCAGGTCTCGATGTTTTTGCCCTAGCACAAGGACTAAAGCATCAGCCTGAAGATGACGAGTGGGACCTCGTCGAAACGTCACCAGAAATCTCTGAATCCTACACGGGAAGAAACCAGAATCTGCTAAGACCTTCACACCTATACCAGTGAAAATCTACGAAAACATATATATACATACACGCATACATATGTACATACATACATACATACATACATACATACATTTCCATGTATACTTACTCTGCTATAAATCCCATGAGTTTAAGAAAGCTCAATCTCTGTAGAAATTGGGAAGGAAGCTGCAGAAAAGCTTATTTGCTTTATTTTCCCTTATTTGCATAAAAGGAAATGATGACTCCTTTGCGTTGGACTTTAACTGAAGAAAACTCCATGTGCTTACTTTGTAGGAAGTCCCATTAAGTGCATTGGCCATTATTCTCAGATACACATGCCCCACCTACTCTGCTTTCTTCTCCTCTGCTTGTAAAGAATTAATGTCTGCAATGAAGAGCCTATTAATCTTTTGAGACTCTCCATCTATTGAGATCATGACATTTACAGAGTTCTCATTTGCCGTGAAAAGACTCTGTGGGAAGAGAAAAGGTCTTCATTGCAGTTACCCTCTAAACATGGACAACAAAAAGCTGGGCTAGTAGGAGTCATGAGAAAAACCTTGCTCTTTGTGTCTGTGTCTGAGTATTGTTGATTTAGTTCAAGTGTACTATATGGAAATTTCTAGCTATTTTATTTGTTTGTTTGATTGATTTGATTGATTTGATTGATTTGATTGATTTGATTGATTTGATTGATTTGATTGATTTGATTGATTTGATTGATTTGATTGATTTGATTGATTTGATTGATTTGATTGATTTGATTGATTTGATTGATTTGATTGATTTGATTGATATGCCACCCTTCAGAGTCAGCATATTGCCCCCACAATCCAGGTTCTCATTTTACCCACCTCGGAAGGATGGAAGGCTGAGTCAACCTTGAGCCGGTGATGAGATTTGAACCGCTGACCTTCTTGTAGCCCAGTGTTTCCCAACCTTGGCAACTTGAAGATATCTGGACTTCAACTCACAGAATTCCCCAGCCAGCATTTGCTGGCCGGGGAATTCTGGGAGTTGAAGTCCAAATATCTTCAAGTTGCCAAGGTTGGGAAACACTGTTCTAGTCAAATATTATTTTTACTGTTTATTGTCCTTTTTTTCAATAAAAGTTGTCTTTTAAATTTTTAAATCCAAAGAAAAATGTCTAATATCAAATTTATCCTCAAGTCTTGTTCTGTAGATTTCTTTTTCTTTCTCTCTAAGCTGTTTGCAATCCACTTTCTTAAATAGCTTCTCTTCCAGAAGTGTGACACTTTCACTTTCTAATTCCTCTGTCTTTAGCGCTTAGTTCCACTTCTCACAATATTTAAAGTTTAAAATCACAAATCTTCTAATTTCCCAGTCGAATAATGTCTAACAAAGTTTATAACAAAAAGAAATCCCAGCTAATTCCTCTCTGCTTTTACTTTGACTCCTCTGTTGTTGTTTCTCTTCCTTCGTATTTGTGTGCTGACAGTTTTTATTCAAATTCAACTTCAACATCAGCAAATACCACTTACTCATTTTTAGAGTCTCGATCTTAGCACACAATTTAATTCTTTGTTGTCATTCTCACCAGGTTCCAAGTTTTTTATGATTTTTTTTCCTGATTTTTGCTATAAAAGTCTCTCTTCTGCTTCCTACTGTCTACTGTGTGGCTGTCTTCGCTCTGGACCTGTCAAACGAGGCAGGTTTTCTCCAAACAACTTCAGAAGGAGTTCTCCTGAATCAATGGGTATCTGCTTCACACCTGTTCACTTTCCAGAGTGTTCCCCACAAATTCGCAGATCTCTTCAGGATCAATGCTGCCTCGAGCAGGCACCTGACTGCAGAAATTCATGTGAATCCGGAGCCCGTTCTCACAGCATGCACCGCTAAGACGATCACCACCGGAAGCCAATACTGTCTTCATTTATAATCATGCAAAACCTAAACCACTATGACCCCTGTTTAAAAATACAATGGTACAAACCTCTCTACTTACGAACTTTTCTAGATAAGAATCAGGTGTTCAAGATTTTTTTGCCTCTTCTCAAGAACAACTTTTCCACTTACAACACGAGCCTCCAAAACTGGGCAGGGAGAAGCCTCCATGTGGCCTCTCTAAGAATCTCCTGGGAGGAAATAGGGCCAAAAAAGGCAGGGAGAAGCCTCTGTGGGGCCACTCTAGGAATCTCCTAGGAGGAAACAGGGCCTCCACCTCCCTGTGGTTTCCCCAATCGCACACAATATTTGCTTTTACGTTGTTTCCCATGGGAAAAATTGCTTCTTCTTACAAAGTAGAGTTTGTAAGTAGAGGTACCACTGTATGTTTATTTCAATTACTGATGTTATAAAATATCTCATAGAATTTAAAGCTACCCTATTGAACAGTTCAGGGGTGGGTTCTAACTTACCTCATTGCCAGTTTGTTTCCTTCCACACCATGTGGACACACCACATTGTCACACATGCACTTCACATGCATGCGCAGTGACAAAAAATCCCCTAAAAACAAGATGATAACTCATGCACAATGCCAAAAACTTGGCTTCTATGCGTGCGCAGAAAGAAAAAAAACAGAAAAAAATCCAAAAGAAAAAAGTCTACGGAGAGGGGTGGCATACAAATCTAATAAATAAATAAAATCTAATAAATAAATAAATAAATAAAAAATCCCCCCAAAATTGAAAAAAAAGGATGGCGTCTTCCACAGACCTAACTGGTTCTGTGACATCATTGGTGACATCACCAGTGGGTTGCTACTGGTTTGGGTGAACCGGTCCAAACTGGGAGGAACCCACCCCTGGTACAGTTGCATCTGTTTGCCTGTAAATTTTACCTGCCTACAAATGTCTGCATTGATAAACTTTCTGTTTTGTGTTGTTCAGTTTCCGCAGGTTTACACGATCAAATAGCGTTACAACAGCTGTTCAAGCAGACATGGATTTCCATGAGAACTTTGAAATGTCCATGGACCCTCAAGAAGATCAATCATATTCTGGGCCAATGTCGAGACAATATTCCCGAGATATCAGCACTTCCACTGTTAGCATACAGGGCTCAGGAAACCATTATCATGCATGTGCAGTAGATGATGACTATGACAATGATTTTGATCCTTCCATTTTACCTCCACCGGATCCTTGGATTGATTCTATAACTGAAGATCCAATTGAAGCTGTACAAAGGTCAGTGTGCCACAGAGATGGACACTGGTTTCTGAAGCTTCTTCAAGCAGAAAGAGAACGCATGGAAGGTTGGTGCCAACAAATGGAGAGAGAAGAACACGAAAACCATCTTCCAGACGAAAGTAAGTAATTCCAATGCTAACAAGACAAGTTGCCTTTACAGTGTTCCCTTGATTTTCGCGGGTTCAAACTTCGCAAATAGCCCATACCACGGTTTTTCAAAAAATATTAATTAAAAAATACTTCACGGGTTTTTTTCTATACCATGGTTTTTCCCGCCCGATGTCGTCATACGTCATCGCCAACTAATAATTTTTGCAAATAAATAATGAAAAAAATAATTATTGTTAATAAATAATTATGTTTATAAATATCAGGATCACTAAGTATCTTATTCAATGGTGAGTACCATTAATAATGGTGAGTAAATGGTTGTTAAGGGAATGGGAAATGGTAATTTAGGGTTTTAAAGTGTTAAGGGATGGCTTGTGATACTGTCCATAGCCAAAAATGGTGTATTTACTTCCGCATCTCTACTTCGCGGAAATTCGACTTTCGCGGGTGGTCTCAGAACGCATCCCCCGTGAAAATCGAGGGAACACTGTATTCTGTTATATTTTAAATCTAAAGGTTGGAAAACCAATACCGCATGTAATTTCTCACAATACCTCTCTTATCCCACAAAGTCCCACAACAATTACTGTGCATTTTGCTAACATCCATGGCAAATTGAAGTGATACGCAAATGACAATCAGTGCGTGCTGACTTCATTACAAATGACATCTTTACATTCTTGTATCCTAACACTAACCCAAATCTGACTCAGCATTTGCCTGACATTGTGTGCACGTAGTCCTCAATTTATGACCACAGTTTAGGCCCAAATTTATGTTGCTAAACAAGACCTTTGTGAGTTTGCCCCATTTTACGACTTTCCTTGGGCACAGTTGTTAACTGAATCACTGCAGTTGTTGAATTATTAACAGGTAGTCGTACTTTTTTAATATATTAGATTTGTTCTATATGCTTGTTTTATATTTATTCTGTGAGCTGCCCCGAGTCTTCGGAGAAGGGTGGCATACAAATCTAATGAATTGAATTGAATTGAACAGGGCTGTTAAGTGAATCCAATTGCCCCATTGACTTTGCTTGTCAGAAGGTCACAAAAGGTGATCACATATTCTGGGGAAACTGCAACCATCATAAATAGAAGTCAGTTTCCAACTGTCTGGATTTTGATCATGTGACCATGGGGATGCTGCAATGGTCGTAAATGCGAAAAATGGCCCTAAGTCACTTTTTTCAATGACATTGTAACTTTGAATGGTCACTAAATGAACAGTTGTAAGACAAGGGTTACCTGTATACATTTTGTAATTCCCTTTCTTGCATATGTGTTATTCAGGGTGTCCAGCAAACCTGGAAAACAGTGAAATCAGGGAATGATCAGGGGAATCGGTGGTTCGGGAAATATCAGGAAATTATCAGGGAATTCGTGAATAAAACTGAATAAATTGGGGGAGGGAACCAAACATGTTTAAAAATCAGGGAAAAATCATGTTTAAAAAAAGGATCGTGCTGTCTGGCAGAGTCAAGCAAAAATGAGCATAACTGTGGCAACAACTTGCTTCCTCAGCTACCAATATTTCTCCATGGCTTAGCCACTTGGTATTACGTCATCTACGACCGCGCCTAAACTAGATCGCATGTTACCGGGAAATGTCAGGGAAGTATCAAGGAATTTAAAAATGCTTTCCCCCTGGACACCCTGGTTATTACTTTTTTGCATTTGCTTCATTTTACTTCACTAATATTCCTAATATTAGATTACTGGGGGAAATGAACATTTTAAAACAACTATGGGGACTGACGTTTAGATTAGATTATTATTAGAGTTGGGAGGGACCTTCTAGATCATCTAGTCCAACTCCCCGTTGTTGCAGGAGTCCCTACATCATTTCAGACAAAAGACAGTCCAGTCTCCCTTTGAAAGTCTCAAGTGTTGGAACTCTCACAACATCTGCGGGCAATCTGTTCTTGGTCCCTGAACTTTACACCAAGAGAGATGCATTGCATCTAAAACAGATTTTAGAAAGGTTTTTGTCCATGTAGATTCTGAATAAAACATCGTACTTTGAATGCAAAGTCCTAATGCAGAGCCTTCTTTCTTTCAGTGATTTCCCACAATAGAAACAGGGAGTTTCCATGGCTCAGAATGGCTTCAAACAGCTTCCTCTTCTTCCCCCTTCCTCCTTATTGACCTGTGCTTATCCACTTAATCACTACAGCACACTGAGGCTTACTGTAACTTGCAAAGACTGAAATTTTCTCGATATCTTGGCAGCTGAGAGAGTCAATGTTCTTCCATCCCACCCTGAAACTAGGAGTAATATGATACAAGCCTTTCCAGACAATGCCTCCTTATGTACAACAGCTGTCTGGAGGAGATGGCTTAGGACTGCTTGACAGGGTCTTGTGTGTTCCATGGACATGTTTGTTATTATCTTTCAGAGAAAGAAAGTGTCACAATGAAAAGAGTGTTTCCAGTTATGAATGTGATTTGTTACTACTGCTGCCGCTTATCCCGCTGTTGCATATAAAAACAGGTTATAATGTCAGGGGCTGAGTTAAAAACATCTGGAAACAGGTCTTTAGTTAATTACGCACATTAAAGTTTTGTTAGTTTCCTCCGAAATTGCTTATTCATAATAGTGGTAATAATTAACTTATTAAAGCCACGCCTGTCTGTATTATTGATTGAGCATAGGTCAATGCTCATGATCAACATAAATTGCCAAATCTGTATAGGAGTACACATGTACCATGGGGACTGTGTCTTTGATTAAGTTTTTAAGTTTGATTAACATTTTGAATCCAGAGTTTGCACAAACAATGTGATATTTTATTTATTTATTAATCAGATTTGTATGCCGCCCCTCTCCATAGACTCGGGGCGGCTAACAACAATAATAATACAATGTAAACAAATCTAATATTTAAGTTAATTTAAAAAACCCCAATTTAAGAAACTAATCATACTTACTGATATACCATGCATAAATTTTATAAGCCTAGGGGGAAGGGAAAGTCTCAATTCCCCCATGCCTGACGACAGAGGTGGGTTTTAAGGAGCTTACGAAAGGCAAGGAGGGTGGGGGCAACTCTGATATCTGGGTGGAGTTGGTTCCAAAGGGACGGGGCCACCACAGAGAAGGCTCTTCCCCTGGGCCCCGCCAAACGACATTGTTTAGTTGACGGGACCTGGAGAAGGCCAACTCTGTGAGACCTAACTGGTCGCTGGGATTCGTGCAGCAGAAGGCGGTCCCAGAGATATTCTGGTCTGGTGCCATGAAGGGCTTTATAGGTCATAACCAATACTTTGAATTGTGACCGGAAACTGATCGGCAACCAATGCAGACTGCGGAGTGTTGGTGTAACATGGGCATATTTAGGAAAGCCCATGATAGCTCTCGCAGCTGCATTCTGCATGCCCTGAAGTTTCCGAACATTTTAGCTGAATATACTTAATTTTATTTCTACATTCATTATATTCAGAAATTATCTATGGACAAGCAAAGTTTACCAGCGAAAGCCTCAGAATGGGAGATATATCTCCAGAATGGGCTTTGATTATTGATAAAAAAATAGTTTAATAATCCTTATGCTTAAACTATATACATAATAAGCATTTTGTTTTGTAGGCATATACAGTACTTCACTTAGCTGATGTAAAAGAAATCAGAGATAAAATAGGTATAGGGCAAAACAGCAGTAGGCTTTGGGTTAGATCCATGTCCATATGACACATGGCAATATCAGTTCAGTGATTTATAAATTATCAGCATAGGTTTTGGACATGGGTACATATTTTTGGCATTTGGGAATGGATATTAATGAAACTAAATCTGACACATTTGGAGTCTCAAATTTGGAAAAGACTGCTATCTGTATAAGAAGTAAAGTATAAGAAGAGTGAATGCATGTCTCTTGCATACCAAACATCAAAGGTTCACTGTCTGTATTTATTATTTATTTATTTATTTATTTTATTTTATTTATTACTTAGATTTGTATGCCGCCCCTCTCCGAAGACTCGGGGCGGCTCACAACATGTAGAAACAAATCATAAGTGAACAGACAAATTTAAGAATATTTAAATATTTAAAAAACCCCATATGCTAACAGACGCACACCCAGACATACCATGCATAAATTAAACATGCCCAGGGGGAGATGTTTCAGTTCCCCCATGCCTGACGGCAAAGGTGGGTTTTAAGGAGTTTACGGAAGGCAGGAAGAGTAGGGGCAGTTCTAATCTCCGGGGGGAGTTGGTTCCAGAGGGCCGGTGCCGCCACAGAGAAGGCTCTTCCCCTGGGGCCCGCCAACCGACATTGTTTAGTTGACGGGACCCGGAGAAGGCCCACTCTGTGGGACCTAATTGGTCGCTGGGATTCGTGCGGCAGGAGGCGGTCTCGGAGATATTCTGGTCCAATGCCATGAAGGGCTTTAAAGGTCATAACCAACACTTTGAATTGTGACCGGAAACTGATCGGCAGCCAATGCAGACTGCGGAGTGATGGTGAAACATGGGCATACCTAGGTAAGCCCATGACTGCTCTCGCAGCTGCATTTTGCACGATCTGAAGTTTCCGAACACTTTTCAAAGGTAGCCCTTTGAAAATAACTGGATAGATTTGTAGATTTGAAAATAACTGGATAGATCCAGTGTAATAACTGGATAGATTTGAAATCTGAAAGCCTGAAGACTGATAACTATACTCAGCTGGAGGGGTTCAGTATTGTTTTGTTCATCTAATTCAATGCAGAATTCATCTCCTAGTCATCTGAGAAATTGTCTCAGATCACCAAATATCTGGAAAGGGAAGACTCGACATGTTCTATTTTCATCAATCTTCTTTCCTCCATAAAGTACTTGGGATATTATAGAGTACTGTTTGAACAAGGAGTATTCAAGCTATTGTTCAACATTTCATCATGAAACAATTTTTAAGAAACTTCTCTTATCAATATAATCAACCAAGCAATTTTGGCTTTGTGCAAAATCCTCCTCTGATGCACAGCTGGGAGACCATCTCCCTTCTATTTCCCTCGCCCTTCCTTTCAATTCTTGAAATGCCTTGTGAAATGTTAGATGGCCCAGCTCCAGCTGAGGCAGCTGTTCTGAAGTCGATGCAGTGGGAAGGGTTCTCATAACATGGGAACCACATGAAAGCTCTCCGATTAACTCCTCCCCCCCTATTGAAAGGCTTCTTTCACTTCAGTGGTTTGCACATTAGTAGGAATAAAAGACTAGACACACCAAGGGGTACATTTTCAGCACAGTGCCTAGGGAATTAGACACGCAACCCTTGCAAACAATAATGGGAAAATGGCAGTTATGTGTAGAATTCCCTGTGCTGTGTAGTGTGAATTTACATTTCCCTCTTCACATTGTTTCCTTTTGGTGTTGATGTCTGTCTAAAGACAAAACTCTGCTTCCAGGACATCCATAGGAATATATATATATATATATTCTAATAAATATTAATTATAATTTATTAGATTTGTATGCTGCCCCTCTCCGAAGACTCGGAGCGGCTCACAACAATAGTGAACAATGTAAACAAATCCAATTCATAAAAACAATCTAAAAACCCTTATCATTAAAATAACCACACAACCCAATCATACCATACATAAAATCCTATTAGCAAGGGGATATATCAGTTACGTTACCCCATGCCTGGCGACATAAGTGGGTTTTCAGCAACTTACGAAAGGCGAGAAGAGTGTGGGCGATTCTAATCTCCGGGGGGAGTTATAATCATCTGTGCCTTAATAGTAAGCATGTATATACTGGACATTTGCCTGCTCAGACATAAAATCCACTAATGTTTCTTCATTGAAACTTACTCTCCAGTTAAAATAAGCAAGACTGCTACCTTAGTATTTTATAATCTTTTGGGATTGTTTAGAGTATTTGTCAAGGTGCTACAGGTGCTTCATATTTTACCCTTGTTAAACAATAGCTGTACTGGCCCTCATAAAGAAAAAGATCAGAACTGCTGCAGTGGGGATCATCTCTGCGATTAAAAAAAAATCTTTCCCCAACATTTTATCACTTTAAACATCTCAGCATGTCCTCTAAGTCAGTGATTTTCAACCTTTTTTGAGCCGCGGCACATTTTTTACATTTATGAAACCCTGGGGCACATTGAGCGGGGGGGGGGGGGCGCTAAAAAAGTTTGGACAAAAAAATTCTCTCTCTCTTCCTCCCCTTCACTCTATTTCTTTCTCCCTCCCTCTTTCTCTCCCTTCCTTCCTCTTTCTCTCTCTCTCTCTCCATCCCTCTTTCTTTCTCTTCCTTCCTCTCTTTTTTGCTCTCTTTCTCTCTCCCTCCCTACCTCCCTCTATGTCTTTCTCTCTCCTTCCCTCCCTCTCTTTCTCTCTCTCTCTTGCTTTCTTTGTCTCTCTTGCTCTCTCTCTTGCTCTCTCTCTTTCTTTCTCTTGTTTTCTCTCTCTCTTGCTTTCTTTCTCTCTCTTGCTTTCTTTCTCTCTCTCTTGCTTTCTTTCTCTCTGAGCTTTGCGGCACAACTGACCATGTCTTGCGGCACACTAGTGTACCACGGCACACTGGTTGAAAAACACTGCTCTAAGTTAGGAAGCCTAGGATTTCACAAGGAATTCTAGCATTCATCTGTGAAGCCACACTCAACTGCCACCAATACAAGTGTGCAATTTTAGAATTATACCATAAAAAAGACATAACTTCTACTGAATGTGCAAGATTCTCAGAAGTAAGTACAGATGCTTCTGAGATTTCTTTCAAACCTCATTCAAATATGGAAAATATTTTAGGATCCAGGACATAATTATTTTCAATTCTGAATGACCATGAAAATCTAAGAGAAGGTTCAGGGGTCTACAAATGGAGGAGAGGTTCCAGGAATAAAATGGCATGAAGCAATTTAGGATCCAAGCCACTGGGCCTCCTATAGGTTCACAATTCACAGTATCCTAGATAGATTTGCCTTTTCATTGGCTTAAAGAGCTGTTTAACTTGGCACTGTACAACTTGCTACTTTACAGAAGTCCATGCATCTGGCCAAACCAAACATACGTTGCCTTTGGGGAACTCAGCACAGAATCAGTTTTGATTAAATATTTTGCATTCTTTGGACTATTACTGTATTGTTTCAATGACAAACAGCAGGATTACAGGTGACTCTCTGGACATTGTTGAACTGAGTTTCTAGCATCCTACATCATTCAACAAGCAACACAACTGGGGGGGAAAAACCCTGCATATGTTAAAGCATTGTGTTATCCATAGAATTAATTTTAAAGTACATAGGCCAAATTAAAACACAGTGCTGGTTATTTTTTTGATGTGACAGTTTTCATTGTTTTGGCATTCTTGCTTTTGCAGAAATTGGTGTATGTTGGAAGGAGTTAGCGACTAGAAATGTATGGTCACTTTTTAAATGAACTGTGGGTTTTTATTAGTAGCATTTGTAAAAGATTGGTAATTTTTTCTTGTAGAGGACTGCATTTCCTTAATTGAAATTCGTTATAAATAGTGAGTTTAGCTTAAGCAACCATTAAACATGCAACTACCAGGAGTGGGTAACCATACACATTTCTGTAATTCTCTCTCTTCCTCCATTTCTCCTTCTGACTCTCCATTCTCTTTTCTGTCTTTCTCTCACTCTCATATACAAGAGGAGAAAAATGTTCCTCTGAATAGATTTGAAATTAGTCCATAGGCCACAGTCCACATATGATTTCACTTTGCTCACTCCTGAATTAGATCTGTAGCTGGCTTTGTAACAATGGAGAGACTTCCAATATTTGCTTACATTAATACATCACAATGGTGTCTTATGGTTTGATTATTTTTAAGTTTTAGGTAAAATTCGAACTGCGGTTGGTAGTGCTCAGCTTCTCATGGCTCAGAAATTTTACCAATTCAGAGAACTTTGCGAAGAAAATCTGGTATGTAATATATGTTATTTATGTATGTATGTATGTATGTATGTATCTATCTATCTATCTATCTATCTATCTATCTATCTATCTATCTATCTATCTATCTATCTATCTATCTATCTATTAGATTTGTATGCCGCCCCTCTCCATAGACTCAGGGCGGCTAACAACAGTAATAAAACAACATATAACAAATCTAATATTTAAAATAACTAAAAACCCTTATTAAAAACCAAACATACACACAAATATACCATGCATAAAGTGTATAGGCCTGGGGGGAATGAATATCTCAATTCCCCCATGCCTGACGACAGAGGTGGGTTTTAAGGAGCTTATGAAAGGCAAGGAGGGTGGGGGCAATTCTGATCTCTGGGGGGAGCTGATTCCCGAGGGTTGGGGCCACCACAGAGAAGGCTCTTCCCCTGGGTCCCGCAAAACAACATTGTTTAGTCGACGGGACCCAGAGAAGGCCAACTCTGTGGGACCTAACTGGTCGCTGGGATTCGTGCAGCAGAAGGTGGTCCCAGAGATATTCTGGTCCGATGCCATGAAGGGCTTTATAGGTCATAACCAACACTTTGAATTGTGATCGGAAACTGATCGGCAACCAATGCAGACTGCGGAGTGTTGGTGTAACATGGGCATACTTAGGGAAGCTCATGATTCCTCTCGTAGCTGCATTCTGCACGATCTGAAGTTTCCGAACATTCTTCAAAGGTAGCCCCATGTAGAGAGTGTTACAATAGTCGAGCCTCGAGGGCATGAGGGCATGAGTGACTGTGAGCAGTGACTCCCGGCCCAAATAGGGCCGCAACTGATGCACCAGGCGAACCTGGGCAAATTCCCCCCTCACCACAGCTGAAAGATGTTTCTCTAATGTGAGCTGTGGATCGAGGAGGACACCCAAGTTGCGGACCCTCTCTGAGGGGGTCAATGATTCCCCCCTCAAGGTGATGGATGGACAGATGGAATTGTCCCTAGGAGGCAAAACCCACAGCCACTCCGTCTTATCAGGGTTGAGTTTGAGTCTGTTGACACCCATCCAGACCCCAACAGCCTCCAGGTACTGACACATCACATCCACTGTTTCGTTGACTGGACATGGGGTGGAGATGTACAACTGGGTATCATCCGCATACTGATGAGACCTCACCCCATGCCCTTGGATGATCTCGCCCAACGGTTTCATGTAGATAATAAATAGCAGGGGGGAAAGGACCGATCCTTGAGGCACCCCACAAGGGAGAGACCTAGAGGTCGACCTCTGACCCCCCACTAACACTGATTGCGACCAACCGGAGAGGTAGGAGGAGAACCACTGGAGAACAGTGCCTCCCACTCCCACTTATGTTCTTATGTTCTTAATGCAGTAAGGCAGTGTTTCCCAACCTTTTTTGAGCCGCGGCACATTATTCACATTTTCAAAATCCTGGGGAACACTGAACGGGGGGGGGGGGGGGCGCTAAAGAAAAGTTTTGACAAAAAAAAATCTTCCTCCATTTCGCTCTATTTCTCCCTCACTCTTTCTCTCTCTTCCTTCCTTCCCTTCTTTCTCTTTCCATCCCTCTTTCTTTCTTCCTCTCTCTTTTGCTCTCTTTCTCTCTCCCTCCTTCCCTCCTTCCCTCCCCATATGTCTTTCTCTCTCCCTTGCTCTCTCTGCCTCTCTTGCTATCTCTCTTTCATTCTCTCTCTTTTTCTCTCTCTTTCTCTCTCTTGCTATCTCTTTCTCTCTCTCTCTGTCTCTCTTTCTCTCTTTCTCTCTCTCTTGCTAGCTCTCTTTCTTTCTCTCTCTTTCTCATTCTCTATCTCTCTGTCTCTCTCTCTGCCTCTCTTGCTCTCTCTCTCTCTCTCTCTGCCTCTCTTGCTATGTCTCTCTTGCTCTCTCTCTCTTTCTCTCTCTTCCTTTCTTCTCTGCGGAGGCCGGCGAAGGTTTTTCTTATTTTAAATGTTCCGGGTGGCAGGGGGATGCGGAGCCCGCACGCACCCCCCCCCCCGACATTCCAAATCCTGCCTCAGCTGTGAGAAGAAAAAAGCGCTCGGTGAAGAGACTGCATGCAAGAGGGGCCGGGCGGGCGTTAGCAGCCCGATGAGGAGGACGAGAAGCCGCTGCAGCCACCCCCAATCCCCCCCCTTCCCTGGGTACCTTCCAAAGGCCCCTGGAAAAAGGCAGGAGGTAGCAACGAGGCGCGAGGACAAGCAGGCAGCTTGGCGGAGGGGAAGCGCTGACGGGCTCTCCTCCTTCCCCACCCCCACACTTCTCTCCCGCCCTGGCTTTTGCTTCGCCCACAGATTTCCCCGCAGTTCAAAAGGAGGCAAGAGGTGGCCTGGACGAAATTGCGGGGAAATCATGGGGCGAAGCAAAAGCCAGGGCGGGAGAGAAGCGCGGGGGTGGGGAAGGAGGAGAGCCCGTCAGCGCTTCCCCTCCGCCAAGAGGTTATTGCCGCCGCCTCTGCCTCCACTCAGGGAGCCAACGTGGTTGAGCTGAGCGAGAGGAAAAGGCGCGGTGACCACGGTGGCTCCCTGAGTGGAGGCAGAAGCGGTGGCAATAACCTCTGTGCTTTCTACGGCAGCGTGGCTGAGCTGGACGGAGGGAAGCGGCAGCTCCCACTCGAGGAACCCACGGCAACTGGCGACGGCTTGGTGGGAGGCGACGGCGGGAGACACAGGCGGTGGGAGGAGAGGGAACCAGGAAGCGACTGTGAAGCCCAAGACCATCCACAGGACGACACTCAGGCAGGGGCGCCGGCAGCACCCCGCCCAGCTGGAGCTTCTCGCGGCACACCTGGCCATGTCTCGCGGCACACTACTGTGCCGCGGCACACCAGTTGGGAAACGCTGCAGTAAGGTACCCAACATCAGTAGAAATAAAAAACGAAATTCCACCTGACTTTTTAAGGACTTAGAATTGTTTTGTGTGGGTTTTTTTTTCATATTTATATTTCTTATTCTTTTCTCTCACACAGAATCCCAATGCACACCCGAGACCAGCCTCCCAAGATTTAGCAGGGTTTTGGGATATGCTGCAGTTGTCCATAGAAAATATTAGTATGAAATTTGACGAACTTCATCAGTTAAAGGCCAATAATTGGAAACATCTGGATCTACATGACAAGAAGGTAGAACATTGTCGATTTTGTATGCTTCATTTAAAACCCTGCACAAATACTGGACAGATTAAATAGGTCTGTGCATACTTCACTGATGTTAAAAACATGAAATGGATTTCATATCAGATTAATTCCACTGTAAAAGAAAAGAAAAGAAAATGTTTACTTTAAGAATCACCTGGAATATTATCTGTAATATGTTCAGGCATATTTTTAAGGCAAACTTGTACATGTGAAAAATGGGATTGTGCTCATTTGTTTTATTATACTTAACGTATAATTATATTAGATAATCAACTGTTAGAAGAAATTGCCTCATATATTGATTCTTACAATTAAAATTAATATAGAGAGTACACAGTACTGCCTAGTGTAAGAGTTTTGTTTACTAATGCACTATGAAATGTATAAGTAAACTAGGGGAGTACTGTTATCAGCACTGAGTTGGTAACCAGCCCCATTCCCATGGATAAATGTATGGGTATCTGCCAATCAAGCCATCATAAATATTACCTGGAAAGTCTCTTGTGTCATTACTTTATTTGAGGGAGACCTCATAGGTGGTTTCACCTCTTTTATTTCACTCAGTAAGTACTAGCTCTAAAATACTAATTTGTTGTTGTTGTTCAGTCACTACTATGTTTCCCTGAAAATGAGACCCTGTTTTATATTTTTTGAACCCCGAAATAAGCGCTTGGCCGTATTTTGGGGGAGGTCTTATTATTTTGGGGCATGTGGAGCAAGACGGAGCTCCTCTTGCCATCTTACCTGATTTACAGTTCTGTCTCCCCAACCTTAACCAAAGAAAATGGCGGGGACCAGCTGCGCATGCGTTTAAATTTTTTTAGGGGAGGGCTTATTTTTGGCGGGTTTATTTTTTGGAGGAGGGCTTATTTTCGGGGGATATCTTCTTTTCAGGGAAACACGGTAAGTCATGTCTAATTCTTCGTGACCCCATGGACCATAGCATGGCTCTGTCCTCCAGTGTCTCCCAGACTCAAACGCTAAGTAGGATAGTAAATTAAGACTCAATTTTTATTTCCTAGACTTACCTGAATGTTAGGTCATTTTTAGTGTGTTTTGTCACATTGTTCTCAATAGTAGTGTCAAAAGTAGTCACTGTTTCCCTAGAGACCAGTAAGCATTTTAAAGCTCAGATATATCCCATAATAATATAAGTACAAATTGACAGGTCGAATGGAAATATGAAAACTTACATGTGAACAGTTTTCGTTTTCTTTTCCAGGGCCCAAAATTGGGAAAGGTTGGGGAGGGGAGGAAAGGAAAGGACATTAGGAGGAAAAAATGAGTGTCTTCTGAAATATTTTCTCCCACTATGAAATGTAAAAATGTACTATTTAAATGAAGTACTTTAATATATTCTTATCCTGTTGCCCTTAGTAATATGTCTACCCTTATAAATTAAGATGGGGATTTAGCCGAATAATGGATAGTTTATTTCAACCACTTTAAAAAAAAACCCTATATTTCCATAGCAAAGAGAAATTTGCTATTGTTGTAATTACTGATGTAGTCAAATATTTTTAAGGCCCATGCCTTTATAAGGAAAAGCACAAACTCAGTTTCACACACATTAAAGAAAATTGGAAAAAAAAGGACAAAGAATTCCCCTTGCACTAATTTGTTTAGAACATTTCAAGCTGTTCATAGTGTTGTTTATACTCTGGCCTAATCTGCCTATGATTATTTCAAGCATTATTTTTAAAGCAAAGAATAATAGTATGGGAATAAGTCATGTAGATATTTCATGGTTTTTTTTCCAAAGGATATTTAAAATAATAATAATTGGGATTTCATTCCATAATGTCAGTCTTCTCAGAATCTCTGTTTTGTTTGCCATAGCTATATTTTAAAAGTCTAGGGAAAAGAATGGGCTTGTTGAACCATTCTTGCATTTGTTATACCTCATGCTGGAACCTTAATCAGTTCTGAATATTGACACCATCACCACCACCAAAATAAATACTGAATGATTAAGTCAAGTAAAAGAATTTTTTACTTATAAATGTTCAATAGGGCAAAGCATGAAGTCATCTGGTTTACACTATAGAATTTACATTACAGCATTCTGAGAAAATCATATATTTGCATTCTTTTCTTGTTCCGAACCAAAATACTAATAAATGTTTACCTCAAGTCCCACAAGATAATTCTTTGATGATTCTAAAACGCACTATTTTATTAGATGTTATGGTACCTAAATAGACCAAAGATTTTTTTTTCAGCATAAAAAACTGATTACTACCTTAATGATAAACTCAACAAAAGGAGTAAATTAAACAGAACTAAAAAATCAGGATGTTTCATCGGCCTGTAGTGAAAAAATATATTTTGTGGATCATGGTTACCATGTGTGGCTACATTAATATTTAAATTAAATTGCTTGTTTTCCTTATTTAAGAAAAAAATATGAAAAAAGTTGTGAATTTGTCTCTATATTTGTGCTTGTAATCCTTCATCCTAAACTTGAATAACTACCATAGTTCATTCTTTGCATGCAGATCGAATGCAGTGTTTCAAACAAATCCATTTCCATGAACACAAGCAAAGAAAAAATGTTTTGATCAACAATGAAAAAATAATAAATTGTAATGACGCTTATAGAACATAATGAAATTAATAATCCATTTAGGAAATTATTATTAAGATAGATACCATATAATTTTTGGAAAAATAGAATCTATGTAAATCAGTTATATATTTTCGGTTAGACATGTGGATCCAAATTTAAAAGGAAAAGGGTGAGCTGGAGTGCATCAGGCAATAATATAACATCGGTTGACAACTCCTTAAAGAAACTGCATTATTCCTGGGCTCCCATAGCCATTATACAATCCCAGAAAGGATGCATTTAATTTATGGAAGGCTGGATACATGCTGTATGACTTCTACACTCCTTTGCACTTCAAATCCAGATTACTGGGTAGCCCTTTTTGGATCCTATATGTAAATTCCAGAAGTAACATACTGATAGGTCTCTCCCTCCCCACTCTCATTCTGTCTCTTTTTATATACGTATATGATATATTAATATGTATCATGTGGACATATACAAATTTCTTCCTGTTTATTAACCATGTCATCTTTGGATGCCAAAGTACTCACTAATTATATTCTCGGAATTGCTTTTTAAAGTTTTCCCCATCCACTTCTGAATTTGTAATTGAATTCAGTGTGTAGATTGTTAACTCCGATGCTATACTTTTAAAGAAGCACATTGCACCCGAAGTATGCAACGTTCCTTAGTCACCACCAACCACGTTCTTTTTCATTTTGTTTTTAAATTTTGCTATGATAACTAACCTCAGGCTGCTAGTTCATATGACTGTGTGAAATCTATCCATAAGTCTTGAATGTTGTAAGCTCATTTAGTCTTGTGAATGTATAATTGTATACAATGGGATCAGTGCTCATTATCTATGTCTTTCATTCCTACCACATACTATTCTATTATGCTGAGTTAATTTATTCAGAATTTTACTGATAGTTAGGTGTAAGGTGATTTTAATTACCATCTGACTTTCTAGAATTATGACATTGTATTCAGATGCAGTATTAAAGATGCTCTCCTTTCTCATTCTGAATATCCAGAAGAGGAATTTAGATATCCCAGCAGGAGCTACATACAGTATTTAATGGTGGGAGCTTCATCCTTTTGAGCCTGATGCTACGTGTCTATGGAGAACTAGCGCTGTTATCAATGTCGTCCTTTTTTGCCTTAAGATTATGTACTTTTTAAAGTCTTTGAATGCCAGTTCAGTGAAGAGAAAGTAAATTAAGTTTAGGCAAACAAGTATCTTCTAACCACTGACTTGTCCTAGTTTGTTTGTCTCCCCCCACCTCCCCTTTAATTTTTTTTTTCTTTAAATTTTTCCCCTGAGAAGCTGTATAATGTCATTAACCTTCTGCTTTGATCAGGAGAGAAGGGCCCCTCCTCCAGTGCCAAAGAAGCCATCGAAAAGTCAGGTGCCACTCATTCGGGAACGCTCTTTGGAGAGCTCACAGCGTCAGGAGGCCCGGAAACGGCTGATGGCTGCCAAACGAGCTGCATCGGTTCGTCAGAACTCAGCCACTGAAAGCGCCGAAAGCATTGAGATTTACATCCCCGAAGCCCAGACCAGGCTATGAAGGGTTCCAACCAGGAGGACTGTTAATGGCAAGAAATATCTCTTGTATAATTTGCCCGAGGTCCATGCTCAGAGATACCAATATGTATTTGTATTTCTCTCCTCTTCCTTTTATCTCTCTCTTCTCTCCCAATGAATTAACACTACTGTGGTGTAACTGTCAATTCTCCAAGAGGGTTTTGCTAACATCCCTTGCTTTCTAAAGGTTTGCCCATCTCAGCCTAGTGCTTTGCCATATGTACTGACGCTGCCCACCTTGCCTCTTGTAAAGAATCCCATGCACCCACAAATAACACCTCTCTTCCTTTCTGTCTCACGTACACACATGTATGCGCGTACACACACACACACACACACACAGAAATCTGTACAATAGATGCACCGATTTACTCATCTTTGTTCCCTAAAGGTAGTCTGTTATCTAGTGTACAGCAATATTCCATTATTTGGTACTTTGGAAATCCAGTATTTCAGGGTAATAACTTTAGGATTCTGTTGTCCTCCACATTGATAGTGAATGGAGCTTGGGCTCAGAATCCCTTCTTTGTATGACTATTTTTTAATTTAATTTAATTTTTTAGAAACAGAGACATATGATTTTGATTTTACAAGATAATCCTTTTCATCTGTCATATTAGAAGTTGGGGAGATAGGTGTACTGCAGTAAAAGTTCAAATGAGTCATGGGAATGAAATGTCCGTCATCCCATGAAAAGACTAGCAGCTGTACAAACTGCCTCACTTTATTTCCTCAAACTCAACTTACAATCTTTTTGATCAGGAGAAGTCTATAAAATCTATCTTCCAAGGTAGTAATATTTTTAAGGCAATAACAAGAAAGCTTAGATGAATTTAAAAGATGAGTGAAAATTGGATTAAAGAAATATTTTCATCCAATCAATTAGTAAGAATTTTTAACATTGTACTATATTGTCATTTCCTACTACAATGAGTACATTTTAAAAGGGAAAATCATTTGTTGATTTCCTGACTTTGATGAGCTTTCAAATTTTGCACATCTCCAACTAGCTGTTTGTTTCTAAAATGGTGTAAATGAAATACATGTTGTATACTACTCATGACCATTGATCTCAAATGTTTCATACTTTCCCCTTTGGCTTCTTCTTTAAAATAGAGAATATCTTTCTTTACAAAACTGTTTTAAAGTATGTAGTCTACACACAATGCTAGATTGTTTGGGGGAAAGACTGATAGGCAACAGAGCTATGCAGTGTTTTATAAATTATTTCAAAAAAGCTGCTTCAGAGCAATTGGAAGGACAAACATAGAACTTGTTTGTGACTCTTTAAAGCAGCCATGTCTTTTCCTTGGATTATGTGGCGCTCTCTAGAGTTGCTAGAACAAAAAATATTTTTGGAACCAAATATGAAACACTGCTTAACCATAATAAGGAACCCTTGGCATGGGTCTATAGTGTGCAATCTGACCAAACTATCACACTAGCAGAAAGCATGATGATTTCACAAGCACCACAATTTTAAGGAAAGTATCTAACACGCACTAATGTGCATGTTTAAAGCACTAAAGAATTAACAGTTCATGTCCTAATGGAGGTGTTGGTTCCAGTTGGTCTACATTCTGTGGCCAAAATCATGGATGAGATGAAAACATTCAACAATTTATCGATCTAGACTATATCATTTTTTTTAGTTGTATCCTCTCAAGTCACATGGGCAAAGAGTGTGGATCATTTCTTATTTGAATATTTAAATTTACCCATATTGGCACCTATGTCGACTATGGAAAAATAATACCTTACTGACAGATCAAGAAAGAAGTGATCTAATGCTAATGAAATACACTGAATGAATGATTTGTAATCTGTATTATCAAAGCTGGCTTTCAATTAGCTTAAGTTTAAGTTTTAAACTTTTCAAATATGAAACTCTTAACTGGTTGGATAGTAAAATTACACAGTTCAATCTCGCAGTGATAGAAATTACCATTTAAAAGCTGCCTTTTTCTTTTGTGCCTTTTTTCTTTGAGAATATATATATCAACAGATCATAGCAGGACATGATGGAATGATACAGCATCATTTTTAGGCTCTATCTTTTTCCCCCCAAAGAATCTGGTAGAGGTAACAGATATGGAAATCTAAAAAATAAAAAGTAAAATCACTAGAAAATTTGCTACCTCTCAAAGCCATTGATATATCCAAGCTATACACTTATTAACAGGGCACAAAATATCACTGCTGTGTTTTACAAGTAAAGGGCTAATAATTTCATATTTTTAAGACTTTTAAAGGCAAGGATAAAAATCCAGTATTAACTGAAACCCGATAGTCTGACTTGCAACATTTGAACTGTATTATGTTGAGAATGTTTTTTTGCTTTAATTTATAGCCTCTTTTTAATATTTGAAGGCTTGCACATTGCTTGCAGTCTATATAATAGTAGTAGTCACCTTTAAATATAGACATGTTTTTTAAAAATTGGACTCTTCATACAGATGTGCAAAACATGTCATACAGATCTATTTTCACAACGATATAATTTCTGTGGTGTTTGAATCCCATAAAAAACGTATAAAAACTAGCTGAAATGCTGTTGGGAAAAAATCGTGTTAAGATAAGGCAATTTATTTAGCAATGTCATATGCTATATGATTACAAGCAATGATGTACTACAAAATAGCCAATTGTTTTATATGGCTTACCCTTGGGGAAAAATGGTGAGGATCACAACTTAATTTTATATTTTTGGAGAGATGTATTTGCACATCATAACTTTAAGGAATTTGTAAACATGATACCTCATTATTCACTTTGGTTTGATGTAGACATAACAAGTAAACCTTCGAACAAATTCCTAGAAAAATGCAGAAGGTATGAAGATGTTGAACATCTGCATGCAATAGAAGGATTTGAAAAACTGCAGTCCTGCAATGGACAATAGTGCCACCTTGATTATTTTTTGGCATTGCAGGTCTATAAATCGGGCTGCTGCTTTACTCTGATTGCCTCTTGTGGACTTTTTATCTATACAAAGCAAATAGAAAAAAAATCATTTTCAAATCATTTCTTACTGCAGGGAACCTTATCATGCTCAGATTTCTTCAATTAAAATCAGTGGGAATTAGCAACTTTAATTGGCTAAATTGTGTCTTATTCTTTCAATTGATTTTGTAGGGCTTATTTCATTCAAATTTCCATACTTCTGCAAAAAAACTGCAATCAATGTTTTAAAATACAATTGGGATTAGGGATATTTTAAAAAAAGAGGTTGACCTGTTAAACCAAAAGTTTTAAAATATTTATTATATATATTTTTGCAGGCCTTTCCGTAAAATACTTTTAACAGTGCATTATAATGCAAGTCTACTTAGATGTAAGAGTCACTGAGTAAAACAATTTATTTCCATTCACTATGATTTAACACTTAGGCCCAACCTGGCGCCTTCAGATACTTTATAGAGTTATTTCTAAATATTTCTAAAGCTCATTAGGAAAATACATCACAATAATGCCAAATTGGAGAATCCTGGTAGGATACAAGTTTGGACGGTAATTAATCTGGAAGTAATCTCACTTAATCTGTGCTTTACTTCTAAGTAGACACACATAAGCATACACTGTTGTTCTTTTGTAACGAGAGATAAAAAGATGAAATGTTTTAATATTTAAAAAAAGTAAATGCTAGTATCTTATTTATAATATATTTCCATTTATTTATTGGTATTCCCTTAATGTTTTGTTATGTACTAGCACTTTAATTTGGATTTTATATTTATGAATTTACAGTTTGTTTTTTAAATTTATAATTCACAGTTTTACTAGAATGTGAATCAGAGCCAGTGACATAGATGCATTCTAGCTGCATTCCCAGTCAGAATAATCTGTTTTTGGTTTTATTTTTTCCTTTTTCTGCAAAACTGCTACAGTTTGAAAAACTCGAGAGGGAAGGCTGGAGAGCATTATATGGCACTTTGAATTAGTTTTTCATAGGATTATCTATCTGATATGTGGATACACAAACATGTAAATAGATTAATGTTTCCCGTAATGTAAAAAGAGCAAATTAATAAAATAAATAATGCACTGCTTGTAAGAGCTGTGGCTTTTCAATATAAATTTTTATTCCTTTTTTGAAAAAAAAAATCAAGCTTTTGATGTGGTCGTATGATGTCTGGAGCAAACAGCATTACAGGATAGAATGTTAGATTGGCTTTTTAAAGATTTATGTGAACATTTGTTCTCACACCATCCTTCTAATCCTTGGGAGGGCAGACCGTGGTATATATCATATATATAATATATATTCTCACATGAAGGTATTCTTTAAACATATTTCAGATACTTTTTAGCAGCGATGTGATAATTTTCTTGGAGCATCAAAATACTAGTGTAAAGGTGTCTAATACATATAGGAATCCTTCTCTTTTAGATTGGTTGGTTGGTTGCCGGTATACTATATGTATATGTTAAAAGTTATCATAATAGGCAAAACATAGAGATTTTAGTTGACACGTGGTATAGCCTTTGTATTTTTTTTATTAGTTTTCACATTTTCATTTTCCATACATTTACTTAAATATCATTTGAATTTTGATTGTGAATTTAAGTAATCTGCCTTCATGTATGAATGAACCAATGTTTATGTAATCTAAATTATTTATTAACTTGATTATTTATTTATTGGGCTCATATGCTATTCCAGTCCTAAATGACTGGCTGGCACATATACACAATGATCAGATTAAAAACACAATACAGTACACCAATGTTAAAATATCTTGAGTCCTCGCTAACAGCCAATGCCGTGCAACATTCCTGCCAGAGAATATATCCAAGACAACAAAACAAAAATCACAGACATGACAGAAAGCTATCTTTATAATTTTTCAGAATTCACCCAGGCAGAGATTAAGCTGATTTTCATTGCAAAGCTATTCCAGATTTGAGAGGAGGGGAGCTGCTAGGAACTGAGAAGTCCTTCTCTATGGTTTATGAAGATCACATACTCTTGAAGAAGGGACCCAGAGGGAATCTTCTGTTTTTGATGTTACATTTGGGCGAAAACTACTGAGAGTGAGCAATTTTGAAGATTCTAAGGTTCTGATCCTTGAAGGCTTTTGATGGTGAAAACCAGCACTCTACGAATTGCACTTGGGAGTAATTGGCCACCAGTGTGGCTCTCAAATAAGTGCTTTTGGGATATGTCTGGACAATCTGAAACTTCTGGGTAGTTTTTGCATAAGAGATGACCAAGGCATAGGAGACAATGAGGAGAGACTTCCACTTCTCTAAAAGTTATTAATTGACACACAAGGTGCATCTGTGTAAATTGCCTGGTAGCTACAGTTAAGAAATGTTTGAACAGGAGCTGAGGACTCAGGAAAGATCCCATGATTATGAACCAATTCTCTCTGCAAATTGGACATGAACCTGTTTTCCCAATTCAGGTACAGATAGTCTTCAGTGACTGGTGACTAAATCAGTGACTAAACTGATCCTTTTTGATCAGTTTGGCTGCAAAGTTGAATGTCATCAACCTGATGATGATGCCTGATTCCATGCTGGCTTACGATTTCACTCAATGATATCACATGATTGTTAATATGGGGCGGGGAATGCATCAGGTCTTGTGGCAACCTCCCGTGGAATTTCTTACTGTTCAATCTCTCTCTCTCTCTCTCCCTCTCTCTCTCTCACCTCTCACTGATTCACGCTTTTAAACAAATAGATTAAAAAGTCATTCCTAATCCTAGCACTTAGTTGGTTCAGAAAAATACAACAAATGCCACTAATAGATAAACAGGACTAGGAAGTTCCTATTTCTTGTATCCTGATCTCTGCACCTATTGCCTAAAAGAACACACAATGTAAAGCAATCTACCTCTGAGCTTGAGAAGGAAGTGAGATAAAACAGTTGCTCAGCTCTGGCAAAGAAAAAAGTGGGAGAAAGGGATTCAGAACAATCCCACCTTGACCTTGTTATTTCTTAAAAGGGGGTAGTGAAGTTTTTGAACAGGCTTTCTAATTCTATGAACAACCCTACATCAATGCAGTGGCAATCCTGGAATCCTTGTGGTGTGTCTGTTTTGAACCTAGTTTATCTTGAACGACTTACATTCATGATTGGCCTGAAACCTAATCCAGAAGAAATGGGATTGTTTGGGCCTATTTGCTATTGTAGACCTACCAGTGTCTTAACAGTGTCTCCAAAAATCAAAGATTATTTAAGACTTGGCAGTTGAACAATGGCTTCTTGAGAAGAAATGACTTTGTTACCTTTCAAGACGTGCAATAACATCCATTCAAGGAAAAAATCATTTGCACTGCTTGAACCCAGCTTCCTGTTAACTCCCAGAAAGCTTTCATTAGTCAGAATCTAAGCTACAAGTAGCAGGGCTGATATACCAGAGTAGTCTCTTTCTTCAAGACTCACAACATCAATCTGCCTCGCTGGATGACATTCTATGAATATAATAAAATCAGAGAAATAATGCCTCTTACTGCCTCATATACAGTAAACGTGAATGTCAACCCTTATCCATATTCAGTCGGGTTCACTTCCCTCTCTCTCTCTCTCTCCCCCATACTCTCTCTTGCCAGCTATGCCCCAGCTGTGTCCTCTCAACTCTATTTCCTGAAACTCCTCAGTAAACAGAAGAAGTGCTTGGAGCTCATCAGTAGAGGCATAGGATGCTCAGGGGCAAACATAACTAAGGCGAGAGCCATCTCTATGCTTGAGACTATAACTAAGCCCCAGTAGTACACTCCACCATGGCCTTTAGAAAATTCTCACAGGATTTCTCCAAGAAATTCAGAGGATCTACATGATGGACCATCTCAAATAGATCAACTAACAAGACTCCCACCACTCCAAAATAATTAAGAGTCTGCTCTGATCATGATGAAAAAGGACAACAGTTCATGTCTCCTATTCCCAAATTACATCTAGATATTTTTAACATCTACCAATCACAACCTATCATCCTGCAGCTATAGTGTTCTAGGACAGTGGTGGCGAACCTTTTTTCCCTTGGGTGCTGAAAGAGCATGCATGCACGCTATTGCACATGCGTGAGTGCGCGCACCCACAATTCAATGCCCGGAGAGGGCGAAAACAGCTTCTCCCACCCCTGGAGGCCGGAAACGGCCTGCTGCCCAACTTCTGGTGGGCCAAGTAGGCTTGTGTTTCACCCTCCCCAGGTTCCAAAGGCTTCCTTGAAGCTGCGGGAGGGTAAAAACACCCTCCCCATTCCCCCCAGAGGCTCTCTGGAAGCCAAAAATGCCCTCCCAGATCCTCTGTGCCAGCCAAAAATCAGCTGGCTGGCACACACATGCAAGTTGGAGCTGAGCTAGGGCAACGGCTCATGTGCTAGCATATATGGCTCCGCCTGCCACTTGTGGCATCCGTGCCATAGGTTCGCCATCACTGTTCTAGGCTATACTGTAGCGTATCTTTTGCAAAACAGCAATTGCAAAAAAACCTCTCAAGGGCAAATTACGTTTTTAATACCTGTTCTCCGCAGATAGTTCTCTGAATTTAATTTGCAGTGTAGCGCCAGCAAAAGCAAATGTTACAACAGTTTCGTTTCTATGGCCACTTCATTGTTTAGAAGTTTCTCCAATAAAGTGTATCAAGGAACAACTCATACGCATCCTCCTCTAAAAATGTGCATAGTGATTAGTGCTTATGCACATATAAAATGACTTGTTGGTGTAAGACATGTCAGATTTTATTTCAATACATGAAATAAAGTCTACAGTAATGCATTTGTGTTTAAGGACTCTATTTGGATCCAGAGAATGATAAATGAAATGCAAACCAACGATTTATGCTGGTCTGTAAATGTTTGCACAGTGTGATAATGGAAGTGTTTATGCAGTATCATAATATCAAATATCACAGCTACAGAAGTTACATTGCCATAAATGTTTCCATAAGCAAAATAACACTAGGTTTAAGTTCATTTTTTTCATGCATCATTTATGTGAAATAAACGGAAAGGCATAATGCATCCAACTTTTTTTGGGGGGGGGATTCAAATTATCTTAGAATTCATCATTTGGGAGGATCCAATGTAAATCTGTATTTACAAAGACTGTATATGCAACCATATAGATATAAATGTTTTATCTATTTATTGCTGTTCTGCGACAATGTGGCCTTAGCTTTGTGTTCTATCTTTTCTAAATAAGCAATTTTCCAAATTTGTAATTTTCTGGAACAAGAAACAGTAACTATAATTTGAACAATAATTCATATCAGTTACTATAACTTATCTGCTCTTTAAAATAAGTGACAGAAATATGAGCTGATAATTTCAAATATCCATTATCAGATAGCTTTTAATCACCCTTTCCTAATTTTCAGCAATGTTTGGATTTAAACTCAGCCATCTGGGAATTCTGAATGTTACAGTCCCAAACTGATAAATGAGATATTTTGTCCCACTTGATTGATTCAGGCAAGATTCTTTTCACCTGGAGATGGCAAGATTAAATTAGTGTTTCAAATTATATTTCTTGCACTGAACCATAACTCCATTTTTATTTTGTGAGCAAAGTCAGTTAACCTATGAGATAGGTACAAAAGCTTACCCTTAAAAATTGTATTGCTCTTCCCCATATGTACCTGCGTAAACCTCCTTTGGAAATCCATGATTGATTTGGTTTTTTCTTCTTTACTTAGGCTGGCAGGGAATTCTACTACTTTTACTACTTTTCATCCACAAACCAGTATCTGTACTAACTAGGCTTAAAGTGCCATCCTAAGAGAGATGAGACGTTTGGGATAGGTAATTAAGTTGAATAGTATAGCGATCAAATGTAACTTCTGGAGTTGCTGGTGGGCCCAACACCTCATTCTAAGATTTCTGTAGGTACTAGATACCCTCGTGAGCCACATCAGGCCCTTTTCTATTTCATAATTATAAATTCTGTCACAAGAAAACAGATGCCCCTGTTCCCCAGGCTTCAGACTGAATGGTACTCCTCGAAGCTGAAATATTGTTGACCAGTTTACAATGCAGAATCTTAAATGTGTACACAAATAGAAAAAATGAGAATAATTTTGTACATGGCTATATTCAGTGAGCTTCACTCTTAGGTAAGTAGAAGTAGAATTCAGAGTTAAATATATAAAACATCCAAATCAATCAGGATGTATCTACGAAGCTTTCCCTAGGTCTAAGTTTTATTAATTCTGTTTTTTATTCACTTAGAATCACGATTACTGCCACATGAAAGTAATTTAACCAAATACATCTTGTGTGTCAACTAAACAAATTTCATATTAATGTTGCGGAATGAAGACAGATATTTTTACATAAGATAGATAACAGTTGAAACAAATTAAAATATGCAAGGACGTTAGCTTAGAAAGTAAAAATTACAGCAATCAGTAAATCTGAAAAATTCACAAAACCTTTAGCCATATTGACAGCAAATCCACCTCAGATTGAAAACAATTTCAGCTAATTATATCAGATTTTGATGTAGCCTGCCTGACATAACATCTTGAGTTCAGGTGCAAGATAAGGCAAACTGTTGATTTCACAGTGTACTGAAATCACCCACAAACACTGCTTATACATCAGAAACTTAATATTCTAGATATCATGAAGACTTTTGGTGAAACTTGGAAACTTGTGCTTTTCACTACAATTGTATGTCTAGATAAAGGCATTTGTCAGAAAAAAAATGCATTTGAAATACCTGTAGAGGAATATGTTAGCAGAGAACATTTCTAGTGGGAGAACATTATTAATTTAGCATTGTCCTGTTCTTTCCAGCTGTCCAAACTGCTGCTCTTTAAAGAGATGCTTTAAATTAAAATGTATGTACCCAATGAGATGACCCTAGTTTACATTATAATATTGCTTTTAAATTCCATTTGAGTAGGAAATTATCTTTAAAGAAATTAAATTATATAGTTCTGTATAAATTATTCAGGATTTAATTCAATATAGTTGTAGATGATAATAACTTATTTTTAATTAGAACACAAATTATTAATTATCTGGAGAAGAAACAGCATTTGTAAATATTGTAAATGAAGTTTGGTGATATTAATGTATCACTGAACATCTAGACATGTGTTGATATGCATATTAGCTGGCTATGTGGAGAAGTACACATTTTAACTTAAGATTGCTACAAAGATATTAGAATCCGATACTTAAGCTCCTAAATCAGGAATATAAATGCAGGCATGGCACTGGTGTATATATGAGAACGTACAAAAAAATTCCCATCATATTCATCCATAGGGGAGAGGGAAAAGAAGCCACATACATAATGATGTCTTCATTCAAATGATGTAACATTTACATAGCTGAATCATTTGTAGACTGCCTACTTACATAACGATTTGCAGCAGTTTACAAGTAACAACACCCAATAAAGTAATGGATCTAGGTAATATAAGCCAGCGCTAAGACCATCGTTGTCCATATGCTTTGTATAGGCTGAATACTTTTATCATGTGCTGTCACAGCCTTACCCAAAGAAAACATAATTAACAACACCCGAGTAATACCACTGAAATTGCTCCCTTTGTTTAGCTCATGGGCTTATTAGATTACAGTGGTACCTCTACCTACAAACGCCTCTACTTACGAACTTTTCTAGATAAGAACCAGGTGTTCAAGATTTTTTTGCCTCTTCTCAAGAACAATTTTCCACTTACAAACCCGAGCCTCCGAAACTGTAACCGGAAAACGCAGGGAGAAGCCTCTGTGGAGCCTCTCTAGAAATCTCCTGGGAGGAAACAGGGCCGGAAAAGGTGGGGAGAAGCCTCCATGGGGCCTTTCTAGGAATCTCCTGGGAGGAAGCAGCCTCCACCCTCCCTGTGGTTTCCCCAATCACACGTATTATTTGCTTTTACATTGATTCCTATGGGAAAAATTGCTTCTTCTTACAAACTTTTCTACTTAAGAATCTGGTCACAGAACGAATTAAGTTCGCAAGTAGAGGTACCACTGTGGTTGAAATTTCCAAGCCATCTTAAAAGCAGTCCCAAGACCTGCATAAACTGTCTTACAGTGGAATGTGCCAAAGGCATGATTAACTTTTGGCAGAGTCCCCGTTCAAAAAAGCCTGAAACTAATGCAAAGACCTTCCTGGCCACAACCTATATCTTTTGTTCCAGCAAGTGTCTTGAATCCAGAAAGACCTTCAAACAATGGATTTGATCCCATATAGGAGTGTGACCCTATTAAGAATCAAAATTGGAATTGGGTTCTGGACAATGAAACATCAACAAAGAATACCAGTCTTGAAGATTGATTTACAATTAAAGGTTGATTTGGCCCATTTAAATGCCAGAACAATGACATAGTTGATGGTATCAAAAGCTACCAAGAAGTTTAAAATACAGTATCAGGAAGGACACATTGCACCCTGGTCAACTAAAGGCCATTCTTAAGGGTAACTAATGCAATTTCTATCCCATGACCATGCTTGAATTCCACCTGCAAGAAGTCAAGAAAATATCTTTCTTTAGAATTCTTTTTAGATTCCAACTGCCTTTTTCAAAATTTTCTTTAAAAAGGTAAGATGAGAAATTAATTAATTTGTCCTAAGTGGCTGGATTGAAAGCGGCTTTAGAAGAAGGTATACCATTACTTTCTTCAAGATGACTAGAATTTTCCATTCCCTTAACAAAGCAATGATCACTTACAGAATCCAACCACAAACATGGATCGATGTGGCTAAACTCATGTCACAAAGGACCCACTATACATTAATTGAACTTGTTCAATCCAAGATTACATCATTTCTTCTTGCAAGAGATTGCCTTGGACTTCCAGACAGTTTCCTATTGAAATGGAACTAAGCTTGGAGAAAACGTGAAATGTTTTAGCTATTTAAAAAGTTGCAAATGTGGCTTCATGACACCAACAGCTTCACTATTTTCCCCCAAAAGGGAATGGGTATCCTTCAACAGATGCAAATCAGCAGATACGATAAGGGCAGAGAAATTGCTGTCCTTATTGAAATAATAACAAAGAGATTAAACTGTGGTTGGTTAGGTTCATACTTTTTTCCACCATCACTTTAGGTGTCTACATTTGTTTAATGTTCCTCAGTTCCTCTGCAAAACTAAGGACTTGCTAGGTCCTGCAAGAAAGGAAAGAAATTTTGAAAAAAAACCTCATTCGGCTTCCTCACCGTTTTCATGTTCCAGAGATTAGTGAGACATACAACAAAGCTGATCAGGGAATTCTTCAAGCAATCCCCCAAAGCCCAAATACACCTTGAGTGGATTATCTCTTATCTTGAGTCTTCGGAAAGGGGCGGCATACAAATCTAATAAATTATTATTATTATTATTATTATTATTATTATTATTATTATTATTATTATTTCAACATTTCTGCAAAGATTAAACATAATGGCAAGATGCATGAAAACCATAAAGTGCCCTGACCACAACAAAGGACAGTTGTCCATTTTCAGATCATTTTGCTACATAAAAACCAGATTTAACATGTGACCATCTGTGTGTATTCAGGGGTGAAAATCTCATCTACCATCATCATGAAGGTAAAAAAAGGTTTATGTTCTTCCTGAGAATGGTTATTATGTCTAGAGCAGTGATGGCGAATCTATGGCATGGGTGTCACAGGTGGCAAATTGACCCATATCTGCTGGCACGAGAGCCGTTAACCTAGCTTAGCTCCAGTGCGCATGTGCCTGCCAGTCAGCTGATTTTTGGCTCACCCGGAGGCTGCGGGAGGGCATTTTCAGTTTCTGGAGACTTTCTGGGGGGATGGGGGAGGGCGAAAAACGGGCCGACTGGGCCCACCAGAGATTGGGAAATGAGTTGTTTCAGGCTTCCAGAGGACCCCTGGGGAACAGGGGATGCCATTTTCGCCATCGCTAGGCATTGGATTATGGGTGTGGGCACTCACACATGCGCAACAGCACACACACACACACACACACACACACACACTTTCAGCACCTGAGGGAAAAATGGTTTGCCACCACTGATCTAGAAAATAAAAGAGTTTTGTGTGTTTTTAATAATTCTTTGGGGCAGGGTTATTTTAAATTTAATTTTCAGATAAATATGGATATAAGATAAATACTGTATATCAGATATTTTGGAAAAAAAGAATCTTAACAAACCATACTGAAATAACCAGTGATTAATCAGTAAGACAATGCAATCACTCATTTTTTAAAATAAACAAGGAACTTGCATTTAAATGTTTACTTGTTAAAGCAGAACTGTGCACAAGCAAGAATACTCCATAAACGAGGGGGTCAACCTGACAGCTCACGGGCCAGATGCGTCATGCACAGACCACACCCACTTCAGCTCCACAAAGCAGGAAAACGTCATAAAACATCCCATGACAGCAATGTGACGCAGTGAGGTTGACGCCCATGCCATAAAATGTACTAAAGGAAATATATTAAGTTCATATAGATCTAACGGCACGTTTCATTGCCGGCAACTTATAATCAATAGTGGTACAAATTTAAATCAAACTCTTTTAAAAGTTTCTTTTAAAAAATATATCTAATGTTAGAAGAACTGAATGTCTCCATGTTACAATGCAAATTTGCTACCTTTTGAAACACCATTTCAACAAAATACTCAGGGTAGATCAACTATTAAAGAAAATATTTTATTACATCATGAAAAAGTATAATCATTCAATTCCAAACTGGTTTTAAAATCTTTTTTTTTTTTAAAGACAGCCTGTTGGTAGATTTCGTTCCACATGGGAATGATATGAATACTAATCTTGTTACTAAATATTGCACAGTCTGAGAGAGACAAATAATGAAAACAAAACAAAATCACATGATTTTGGGAACCATCTCACATTATGAAAAAAAAAACTACTAAGAAACTTTTTAAAGGAGGGGGTTGCTTTTACAGTAGCTTTAAGTTCATAATTCTTGGAATGACTGGAATCCACTGAAGACCATAAACAACGATAGGAAGCTTCATTTCAGCAATCCCTTGTGCAAATAAGATTAATTAGAACAAATAATGCAGTTAAATCCTTGATATCATTGAAACAATTGCCACATCTGTCTGTTACATCCCTGTTGGGGGAAGAGAGAATATGAGGAGCAATTTATGCCATGAGTTTTGCTTGCAATTCCATCTCCGCTGCCTGTTTCAGTGCAACATCCACCAGGAGTTGAAATCCACTGAAGTCCTGATTGAGATCTGGGGGAGTTGGAGGAGGAGTGTTGAAAAGCCCATTTTGTGCATTTGAACTAGGTCCCAACTTATCCTCGTGGAATAGGAGAGAGTTGTCTGTAAAGTTGGTAGGTGAAGCCCACTGAAGGTCATCTGTGGTCTGACCTGCACCAGTGGACTGATTGAAATGGAAAGGGACATCTTTCAGTGCAGTTACGGTGGTATGACAAATTACTGAGGGACGTGCCAAAAGAGATCCTGGAGAAGGAGCATTACAAGTCTTGTTTGGTCTTGCGCTACCAGAGAGAAAGGAACTCTCCATCAGGGGAATGCAGTTTTTTGAGTTGGAAAATTCCACCGGGTGGCCATCAATTACCTTGGTCCCTCTTCGTGAGATAGTAAATTGATTTGGGTCCTTCCCATCCTTCCTCAACATGTCAGGCAAAAGCCTGCGCCGTGCATTGATGAACCAGTTGCAGACCTGAGAATACAATGACACTTTCATTCTTACCGTCATTCAATTCCAATTATGTATTGCATGAAAGCAGTTCTGCTAAATGCCTAAATCCCTTCAAGCTAGATTCCTGAACCTGACCAAAAAATAAAAGGCTGGCAAACAAG
The DNA here is from genome assembly GCF_031021105.1 of Erythrolamprus reginae. Taxonomy (NCBI): domain Eukaryota; kingdom Metazoa; phylum Chordata; class Lepidosauria; order Squamata; family Dipsadidae; genus Erythrolamprus; species Erythrolamprus reginae. Next base: position 199,927,911 of record NC_091952.1, read on the forward strand.
TTTTGACACACCCTAAAGAGAGACTTTCCTGTTAAGGCCAACCCTTCCTCTCAGCAGAAAACCTGGAGATTGTTAATGGGTAAAGCCCTAAATTCGGTTTTAAGTCTGAATATACGTAATGAACAAAGAGTAATCTTTGAGTAATGAACAAAGAGTAATCTAAATCATTACAGTTAGGTTAATTAACAACAGGAAAACATTTTCCTCTGAAACAGTAACTCCTCCCTAAAGGAGTTACTGATTTGCCTTGTTCAACTGACTGTGTCAACAGGCAAAAGAGGGATTACCTCACCAAGTTTGCCCTTGTTTGAGTATCAAGCCAGTTTCCTGGGCAATAAAAGAAAGTCCAACAGTCCTTTTTGTTTACTGTACAAGAACTGTTTCTCCTTACAAAGAAAATGTGTGGGATACCTACAAAGAAACAATTACTCTGAGCCAAAATGGCAAAACCAGATTTACAATAAAGCCTACAAAATAGGCCGCACTGACACACTTTAAAAACACAAATATACTCATCAGCTGCTACAAATTCTACACACACCATGTATTATTTTAAAAAATAATAGTCAATGGATTGGAAGAAATTTGTGTTAAAAATCCCACAAACAAAAGGAGTATTTGAAAATTCTCCTTTTGTGTTTTCATGCCCCCCCCTCCCTGTATGGTTTAAGATTAATAATAAAAGCCATTTTTATAAGCTTCCTAGTTTGGGGAAAGCATCATATGTTTAAATTAATACACTCAGGTTATTTCAAATACTGTCACACACTTTGTTTCAAATGTTAGAAAATGCAACTACGTATATATTCACAAAGCAACTAAAACTTATTACACATTCACTTCCTTGGCTGTAAGCAACATTTTATTTACTCAGAATTGTATACATTTTTCAGAATTTTGAACAGAAACCAATCATTTGCCTTCTTAGGTAAATCTTAATGTTGACAATTAGACATGAGTTGATTTCTAAATATGCAGTATTTCAATATGAAAGGCCACCGTGTTTCAAGGGTACTGGTTTCGAAGATTTGGAAAAACTAAATGTCACATTCTTTCCATCGCTCTTGCTGCATGAGTTTGCCTCACGTAAATAATGATTTCTCATCAGGCTGGAAGTTTAAATTGTCCCAATAAAAAGCACAGATGGGCACTGAACATTCATACTTATTTTAGGCACTGAGCAAAAAGTCAGTCCTGGGTAAGCAGGCATCCATCCCACTACAGAAAAACCCAGGCTGAAAATAGCACCTCTGTCAATCAAATACCAAGACACTTTTTAAGTAAAGTGGAAACTAATGATCAATAGAACACTAAATATTAATATTGTGGTATGCCACCCAATGTCTATTAACTTAAAAGCAAAATACATAGTATTCAGCAGGTAAACAAAGTTTCACTATTGCCTTAAGCTTCATTATAACACACTTACATACCTGTAGTGTGGAAAGGTGTGTCTGTCTCGACAATAGTGCTTTCTCTTGTTCAGAAGGATAAGCATTGTAACGGTGCTCGTACAGCCAGTCCCGAAGAATCTGCACCGATTCCTTGGGCAGGTTACCCCGTCTCCTCCTCTTGATTGAGCAGCCGGAAGAAGAGAGGTCCAGGGGGACATCCATGCTGTCATCGTCTTCTGTCTCACTGCCTGATATTGCGGCAGCACCTATGATGCACATGAAAAAGTGTGATGCTCTCGCTCTCTCCTAATTCTGCATTTCTCTACTCAAACACACTATCACCATTCTATGCAATAAAAATGTGGTAATATGGACCAATGAGGTAGAAAGTTTTAGTACAGTGATGGTGAACCTATGGCAAGGGTGCCGAAGGTGGCACGCAGAGCTGTATCTGTTGGCACGCAAGCTGTTGTCCTAGCTCAGCTCCAATGTGCATGTGTGTGCTGGTCAGTTGATTTTCAGCTCACACAGAGGCTCTTGGCGGGCGTTTTTGGCTTCCAGAGAGCCTCTGGAGGGCATTTTTTACCCTCCCCCCTGACTCTAGGGAAGCCTTTGGAGCCTGGGGAGAGTGAAACATAAGCCTACTGGGCCTGCCAGAAGTTGGGAAACAAGCCGTTTCCTGCCTCCAGAGGGCCTCTAGGGGGCAGGGGAAGCTGTTTTCACTCTCCCCAAGCATTGAATTATGAGTATAGGCGCATGCGCAATATCGCTCACCCAGCCTCTTTCGGCACCCGAGGAAAAAAAGGTTCGCCATCACTGTTCTAGTATCTTTCATTCTGAAAATCTGAGCAACTCAGTTATCTGTCTGTATACATGCAAGGATTTGCTCTCTTTGGAGAACCATGCCAATTATTGGCCAACAATGTCTACGGAGAGGGGCGACATACAAATCCAATAAATAAATAAATAAAATAAATAATGTGTATATTCATCTGGCCAATTTTCTTTAAAATTAATTCTACCACTTTTTGCTAACTTACAACAGTTGTTCAGAGGTAGTTCACTCAGAACACCAAATTGTGGTTAATTATTTAGGATTTGTTGAGAAATCAAATAGGCTGAATTAACTCAAAAAGCTAAGCAATAAGCAAGGGTTTAAGTTATGATAACCACACCCAACCATTCAAAGCCAGAATGAGACACCCAAGATGTGTGATCCCACCATATTTTTTGCGGCACACAAACCATTATTATATTATTATTATTATTATTATTATTATTATTATTATTATTATTATTATTATTATTATTATTATTTATTATATTTTTATGCCACCCCTCTCCGAAGACTGTTATTATTAATGCTGTCCGTAAGAATAATAAAAATAAATCCACCAAATGAAAAAAATCACATTTTTTAGAGCATCAGCTGTTTCCCATTTACGGTTGACTTTTTAAAATTGCTCACCCATCATTACCCAGACTTTATATGAATATTCTAACATTAAGTTATCTAAGAATAATAACTTGGTAATTAGAACACTTACTAAATTTAAGCCCAATAATAGCTAGATATGATTTCATTCTAAACAGTTAATATTTTGCATGAGGTATTGCAATATTTTAGGAATAGAAATATCAACCTTACTTCTACAACTGTTCTTGCAAATTAGCATTTAGCACTAATACACCGAGTAAAAAATATGAGAAAATGGTAAATTATGCTTCAGAATGATATCCACATTTCCTTCATCCTAAAGAAAAATGGTTTGTCTACATTAGAATGAAGTTTTATTTTTCTTCAGCCCTTCTGTAGGTACTCTATAGGTTCTCGTTTAGCATCCCCAATTGGGATTAGCAGCCACATGGCTAAGTGAGGCAGCTTCTAAGTGATAAATCATGACACAACTGTGTTATGCATTGGTGCTGGGATAGCTGGCTTGAAACTGACAAGACACACTTCTGTTCTTGTTTGCCTTCCAATCCCTCTCCAGGTTTTGTGGAATGCTCACCCTTGATATAATTAGCAAGGAGGAAAATAAAGTTTCCACTGAATGTAATTTACATTTAATGGAGAGGAAGGCATTACAAGAGAGTAAGAAGGCATACAGTGGGGAATGCCCATCGAAAGCAACACTCTGGCCTTGGCAACCATGGGCACCCTCCACAAACAGCCTGGTGTATTCCCCATTGAGTACCTGCTTTCTTTCTTTGTAACGCTTCCTCTGCAATCTTTCCATTCTGCATTATTGGGAGAGAATCTCAGCTCAGGCAGAGGAAAACACATAGTGATTATAATAAATGACTTCACTGTGAAGTCATAAATGTGGACGTTGGTGTAAAGTTATTTGTTTTCAGCACCACTGTAACTTTGGATGAGTGAGTTGGGCAGTCTACAAATCCCAATAATAAAATAAGTGAGGACTATCTGTAGTTCAGTGATGGGTTGCTTCCAGTTCGGACTGGTTCTTTAGAACTGGTAGCTATGACTCCAAGCCGAGAGAGAACTGGTTTCTCTGTATCAGTGAAAGTGGGCCCACCTGCCTGCCCCTGGATTATACTGACTTTTATATCTGCTTCGGAAGTCCAGCTGATCAGGAATGGCTGATTGATTTGCCACTCCACAGCTGGTTTTACGCTTCTTGCCTAGTTTGCAATGTGGAAGTTCTGTTTCCTATGAACTGCGCATGCACCCACAGTGAAGGGCAGTCAAGGGAACCAGTTGTAAAGCTGGTAGCAAGCCACCACTGCTGTAGTTCACCTATTCTGTTCACTTGTGATTAACAGGTTTTATTGCAACAAGAATTCAGTATGTTTTGGCACTGGCTAAAAAGGGGAAATGACTGTTACTTCTTATCATAACTCCACCTCCATGAGCACATCCTATACACTGCAACACATCAGGAAAAAAGTTCAGTCTCTTGACAAAGGCAGCTACACATCAAGACCTCTTTTTTCCAATAGAATAACAGAGCAAAACAGCTCCTCTCTCTCTAAATACTGATCTACTGACGTTATTTTCTCAAACTAGTAAATACAAGTATTACTAAAGGATTTCATTAATTCAACAATCTCTTGTGAGAAGGGCTTAATTGTTCTTCTTTTGTGCTGCCTTTTATTCCTTGTTGTACCAACCTAACATTGGAAATAAATTCTGTAGTTTATCTCCCAGTATAAATTTGAAAACTAAGCAAAGTTGATCAAACTTGTTATAGAGCTGGCAAAAAAAGAGATTACATTTTAAAATGGACCACCACATCAGGCTGAGAGTTGTGGATTAAAATAAATCCAGAAAACATATTCCAATGTATCCTTAATGGAAGAAGCGGTTAGTCGATGAATTAGGTTGTTATCACCTTCTTCATTCTAAATCCTTTCCATCCTCCATTCCAGTCACATGACCTAGACTGGAGCTGCAATTAAAGGATTGGCTATTGTTCCAGAAGGCACATTCTGCACGCTTTCTCTGCTTTGCTTGTTCTAGCAATGGTCCTATATCTTTTCAGAATGTCTGATGGTGAGGGATAACAATTGTGGCTTTCTCAAGCATAAAAAAACATTGATGGGAAAACTGCGCTCATTGTTTATCAGTGGATACTTCCCTCCCCCGCAGCAACTTCCAAGGTTATTTATGAACATAAACTCTGGTAACTCAATTTGTTATTATACCTTCTAAGAAATACTGTTCAATAAAAGTTGAAAACTTTTCAAGGTTAATAAGAAATGCATTTCTATCTACCAACATATACATAACAGATCATGTGCAGGACTAAGAATGAGACCTCTGGTGTTCAATTGTATCAGGGCTCAAGATCTAATTCTGGCCATGCTGTGTCACTAGTGTGTCAGTAAACCAGGTGAATACAATAGGCCAGTGTTGTCCAAACATAATGATAAAGCTAACCGTTGGACCATTTATCCTGAAGAGAAAATAGATTAACAAGGTGTCCTGTAACAATAACAAACCACCCAGTTGGGGAGGTAGAAAGCAAAGTGAAAGGTTTCAGGCACTTACTGTAGATGGATTTATTTGCATTGCCAGATGCTTATCTAGCATATTTAGTAGCAGACTCTGTTTACAAAACTTTCTCAACCATTGCTAATTTAAACCTGGTTTAATCAACTAATCAAAATTTCTGAGGTCACACAGTAAACCTAGACACAAGATCTGGGTTCGTACATTTGTGCTTAGTCGGTCTGGGATCTGGTGCATCATGTGACCACAATATCTGAAACCTGAGATCCCTTTTCATTGGGTTTGATATAATTTATAATGTGTTACACATTCATATGGTATCTTTTCAATAAAAATTGAAAATCTTGTGAAAGAGGTCTTCCCATGAATGGAACAAATGTTAAAAGGCCGGGAGGGTGGGGGTGGGATTATATCAGGGTTTGAACCACAGGTAGTCCTCCACTTAACAACAGTTCATTTAGTGACTGTTCAAAATTACAACAGCACTGAAAATGTGACTAATAAACATTGCTCAGTTATTACCATTGCAGCATCCCTAGTCATAGGATCAAAATTCAGATGCTTGGCAACTGGTTTATATTTATGACCACTGCTGTATCCCAAGATCATGTGATTCGGGTTTTTTGCGACCTTCCAACAAGGGAAGCCAGATTGGCTTTACAACCATGTTAGTAGCTTAACAATGATTCACTTAACAACTGTGGCAAGAAAGATTGTAAAATGGGACAAAACTCACTTAACAAATGTCTCATTTCACAACAGAAAATCTGAGCACCATTGTGGTCATAAGTCAAGGATTACCTGTATACAAGGCCAGATTTTTTTAAATCAGTGCTCTACCAGCAATCAATAGCCTAGATTTCAGTTTGATAGTATATTTTATTTGCTAAAACTTCTGATAGCAGACCGTAATCTAAAAGGGTACTTTATGCCTTACAGAAGCATAGAAATACATCAATAGAACAGAATATTCCTTTTAAGAACACTTTCATACTGTGACACCAGATAGTTTAGAATATTTAAAGCTTATTGTTGGAGTAGTTTCCTTCTCTCCGGATGCATTTGGGACCCTCCTTTCCATATAATGGTCTGATTCATGGGCCTTTAGTCATTTGCTCTCTCCATTAGCGCCCTTCATACACGGATAAAAGAACAGGAATTCATTCAGAGAGATAATTTAAACAACATCAACAAGAAGTCATTGGATCCTAGCATATTGCACAAGATTTACACCTAAATGCTGAGAAAAGCAATCAAGCCAAACTATTTCAGCTAGCTAGAACAGAAGATTGCTTTAAAAGTAAAGAAACAACAAACAAACTTGAAACTAAAAAGTGTTCCAAGGCTAGAAAATGTATTCTGATCCCTTCAAAACAAAATGTAAATGCTGATCTCCTCCTCTCACCCTGTAAACATTAAAAAAAAATGAGAACCGGTAAAGCTCCTGACAGTATAAATAAAAATTAAAGCAAGAACAAACCTGCAGTACTGAGTGCCCTTTGATCTGCTTACTTATTGTGACATGTTCCCTCTGCTAGGAGGTTAATGATACAAAACAGGTTTGGGCTAAACAGGAGACAAATGCTATGCAGCCTTTTTTTTTTTTGGGGGGGGGGGGGGGTATGAGCAAATTTCAATAAAGGAGCATTAACTACCAGGAAAGAGACCCTTTATTTGTGCAGAAGCTGCAGTTACAGGAAGCTACGAGGAGCATTAGATGCAAACTAGTCCAGTTGATTTTTTTTAAAAAAATATATTATTAGAGCAAAGGCCATACTGGTGCTGCCATGGCAGTGTTTACATTGGAGCGTTTGTGCTGATTACTAACAAGGGAAAACCAAAGCTACCCTGTAATCAGTCTGTGCTCTGCATTTCCTGTTTTAACAAGGAACAGTTAAAAGGTGGCCTGACTAGGCTGCCTGTCTCAGTGGATCACTACTGCTTTGTTATTTTTTACTCTACAGAATTCTTGTAGGGAGAAATATTTGCATTCTTAATTTGGTGTTTTAACATAGCAGATTACAATTTTCACATGACATACTTGGTCATAAGTGTAACCAAAGCTCCAATTTCAATTTTTTTAAAAATAGCTTATTTTTAGCTTATTTTATCTGAGGACTGAGAAATATTTAGCTAACAGCAATTTAACACTGTACAAGAGTTTGTGTTGTACAGTATACACATATACAAGAGTTTGTGTTATTGAAATATCTTTAATGTTCAGTAGTTATTTACTCTTCTAAAGAAAATAGTTTTAACGATACTGTTTGTTTAACAAAATAAACCCAAAACCAGATTTATAATTTGCAGGTACATTATAAGGTCACTTTGTCCAATGTTTATGAGCACAGTTGGTTTAATCTCATAATGCAGGCCTGAGTTTGAAAAATTCTTCTAAAGATATACACAGTATGACAACTTGTCTAAATACATTTAAACAAGGACAAATATATTTTGTGTGTAAATTATTTACCTGTTTGTTTCTTTGTGGCCAAAAAGTTAACATGACATTATTCCTTAAGTTATCCCTACATCTATAAGCCATGCATGGGAATATAAGAGTAATAATTCCTTAATTTTTGTATATTAAGGAAATGATAAACCTACTGAAAATGTAACCTAATAAAATAGTGTGACTGCTGTTCTGTGGGTAGGGAGAAGTGCTGCATTGAGAAAGTGGTAGATACCAGCTGCTTTGATAAATTTACAAAATGCCTTATATCAAATAAGTTCGCTTTGCACCATGAGTAATACACAAAACTGCTTTCTCCACAAATCTCTTTGTGTATGAAACTCTTATCAAGCTGTTTCGCAGGGCAGCTCAGTCATTTTCCAGAAAACACCTACATAATGTATAGATACAAGATTCAAATTCTTAATTTGAAAACCTTAAGACTCTACATATGTGATATTGACACTCTCAATATGCAAGAAAGACAAAATTACAAAGAAAAATAGCAGACTTGACACTGACCCAAAATTAAAAACTTGGATGCAGCGCTAAGTTATTAACTGTCAAGACAATAAATATTTCTTGAAAAAATAAGAACTTTTCTAGAACTGACTTTATAATAATTACAAGCATATAATCCTCCCAAGTTTATTTTGGCCAGAAAGAAACATGTTATAGCACCCTACCTGTGAGCTTTGCTGTAGAAAGGATGTGTATATTTCTTCTTCCAAAGTTAGAGAAAATAGTTTAAGAGGTTTGAATAGAAATATAACTCTTCAAAGATCAACATGTTTTTCATTACAGAATGAAATCTCACCAGATTTCAACATAGAAAGCTTTTCATAGGCAAATAAATTACAGATTATGGTCACAAGTTCTAGTGACAAAGGAGAAATTTTTGGACATGAAGTAAGAGGAAATAAAATCCTAAAGATACACACAGTAATTGTTATGCTGAAGCTGAGTCACATGTAACTCATTGTATGCTTTCACAAAACAATGATAATGCCAGATTTGTGTAAAGATATATAGGTAGGCTGTGCAGTTAATAGATGTTTTAAGAACACTTTCACTGACTCGATCAGTGAAATTTGAAGTCTACTTCAAATTTCTACCTTTAATATTTATCCTAATATACTACCTTTAATATTTTTAATCTTATGCATACTTCTCAGACCACAGAAAGCTACATCACCCCAATTCATATAAAATTGGAGTATATAAATCCTCTTAGGTTATAGCATAACCAAATTTCAGATTTCCAGATCACATTTACCATCAACCATCCAACTTTTCAAAATGTTTTTGTTCTGATCTCCTTTATATTCCATATACCAGAAAACTTTTCCTTATGCTCAACTCCTCCACTCCTTCCACTTTCTCTCCTGCACTTAACATGTTCAAGTTTTATTAAACATTGTCTGGCCTGACAGAAGAGACAGCATGATTAAAGTTGACAAGATAGGAAGTCCAGATTTTAAGCAGGCATGCACAAAACACAGCATCTCACCTCCCCTTCCCTAAAATCTTGGAACAATGGATCAGCAGGCAGGAAACCAGCTCACCACCACTGTTCACATAAAGAGAGCAGAGCAGCATTTACAACAACACTACACAAGTTTTCCATCCAGTGTGGAATTGTTTGCTCAATAATGTAACTAATATTTTTGTACAAAGTTCACAAACAATGACATTTGTCTTTAACTTCAGAGGTAGGCTGGAGCACATACTGTTCCATAAACGATGTTGTACATCTCACTTATAACTAGTTAGCTCACTTTCCTTTTTAGATAGTTACATTTCACTCACTTACACAAGATCGACTGCATGGAAAAGAACGATTGAAACATTTCAAAAGCAAAAAAAAAAAAAGTTTCCCAATGACCCACAAAAGTCTAACCCCTTGTTAAAAACAGGAGTTACAATTGTCTCTTTCCATTTAACTCCATAACTGGAAGCCACTGACTTTTCATTGTTTTTCACAGCACTCATAAATTCATAATTCAAATTCATAATTCAAATTACGAATAAACAAAGGCATTGACAAAACCAGCAGTGCCTACAAGATATTTCACCAGATCCTGGTGTTTTTTTTAAAGAGTGCTTTTCAAAGTTATCTTGCCTTTCATCTGACAGTAGCCTATAAACTTGCTTTGGCCTACAAAGAGTAGCCTATAAACTTGCGTATATAAACGGCCTTGTTGTTTCTTTTTAACCCGTCCAGTCTCAAGCGTGGGAGATCCGCTCTCCGGGCTTTCTTAACCGATTTTTTGCCGAGGCTCCACCCCCCCGACTCTCTTCCCCCTCCTTCCCAGACGAGCGCAAACAAAGAAACTACTTCAAGCACGCTGTTGCTAGTTGAAGAATTTTTTTGTGTTGTTTTCAGATGTCGCCTGGCTCTCCATATCGTGCGTTTCCACAGCAGAACGCAAAGCAGCCCAGGCGAAAGCAGCCCAGGCTCGGGAGAGGAAGATGCCGCGAGCGGGCCCGTGAAGAAAAAAAAAAGTCGGAAAGTAGAGTGGGGTGAGGGGAAACTTTTTGTTTCGGACACAAAACGGGCGGCGGCGACTCGGGGTTTTTTGACAGGGGCGCCAGCAGCTGAAAGGGGCGGCGAGCCTTCAAACTGACCCCGCCACAGTTGTATTTTGTTAATGTCTGAACGGAGAAAGAACCCCCCCCAACTTCTTCCCCCTCCTCCTCCTCAACTTGGAGTTTACGCTGTTCAAAGAAACGGGGGCGGGGGCTTTCATTAAAAAAGCTCGGAGGGACATAAAGTCCCAATTTCTTCCTCAGCCTGTACTTCAGAGTTGCGTACTCCCCCCCCCTCAAGCCCCACGCGCACGCAACTCTTCCTCTTCTGACAATTGTTTAGCAACGCCACGAGGTAGGCAACGTCGCTTGGAAGCCGGAGACAGAAAGAAACAGAGAGAGAGAAAGAAGAGAGAGAGACAGGCAGATAGAGAAAGAGGCTCGAAGCAGGACAAACTTACTTTTCTGAGCTTTCATTTCGGCGCCCTTCTCGCCTCCCCGTGGAAGATTTCCCCCCTTCCTTTGGGTGCCAGGAAGGGAGAAACAAAACTTTGGGGAAAGAAAAGAAAGAGAAGGGGGGAGGGGATGAAGAGACGGCGGCTTCCTCCAGCGGGGCTCCTTTGCAAAGGCGGCGTCCGACGCTGCGGGACGGTCGGTGCAGAAAGTTAACTTGAGAGTAAAGCCCTCTCGCCGCTTCTTCCTTCTTTGTTCTGCAACTGGTGCTTGGCACAAGCTGCTGCTGTTGCTGCCGCCTCCGCCACGAGGTGTGCCCTCCCCCCCACCTCCCGGCCCTGACTAAGCGGGAGAGAAGCCAGGGCTGCCCCTCCCCTCCTCTCCGACAGGCTGGCCGGCTGGGTAACGGCTTTGGGGCGGGCGGGAGAGGGAGAGAGAGAGAGAAGGCGAGTCTGTCAAAATACCGGCGTTAAAGCGAAAGAAGCGGGGAGAACAGCTCTCTTCCCCCCCCTCCCTTCCCAAGACGCGGCGTAAACACGCGGACAAGCGACAGAAGTCTCAGCCGCTTCGCTTTCCCAAGTTGTCCTTTTAAAGGCTAGCTAATTTTAACAAAAACGGGAAAGTAGGCCAAGGGGAAGTCGGAAGGGGGTGGCCAGGCGGGCGAGACCATTTAAATGCTTCAGGCGCCGGGCTCTGCCTCATGAACGTCGTTCATAAAGTTTGCGTCAACAGCCCCGCGGACCGCTTGGGGAATCTCCTCAGGCAGGAGAGACAGCGCTCGCTCTCCGAGCCCGTCCTTCGGCTTTGGTCAGCCTGGAAGGCCTCAGCACGGGATTTTTGGCCACTTCCCCACTTCTTGGCTTTGTTACAGTCAGGTTTTCCATCCCGGGAATCTTCGCGACGAGCCTGGCCCGCCAGAGAGCAAAGTCCCCCTCCCTCAACGTAGCAAGCCAGGTGGCTCAAATCTTGTTCGCCTTCCGCTTCCTCCGAGATTGTTACAGCTTCTGCTGCGCGGTGCTGGCCTGAATAAACGCCTCAAACCCTTTGGGCGAGTTTAGGAGGGGAGCGATTCATATAGTTCGCCTTCCTTTTCACTTGTCAGCAAAAATATGTTACGTGTGTGTATACTGCTCAAAGAAATAAAGGCAGCAGTCAACACATCCTAGAACTGAATGAATGAAATATTATCGTTGAATACTTTGCTCTGTACAAAGTTGAATGTGCACAACAGCATGTGAAATTGATTGTCAATCAGTGTTGCTTCCTAAGTGGCCAGTTTGATTTCACAGAAGTTTGATTTACTTGAAGTTATATTGTGTTGTTTAAGTGTTCCCTTTATTTTTTTTGAGCAGTGTGCAGTGTGCATTCATAAATCACTACCACCATCCCATTCTGGATCCCATCCCAAATGTACTTTAGAACAGTGTTTCCCAACCTTGGCCACTTGAAGATATTTGGACTTCAACTCCAAGAATTCCCCAGCCAGCGAAAGCTGGCTGGGGAATTCTGGGAGTTGAAGTCCAGATATCTTCAAGTGGCCAAGGTTGGGAAACACTGCTTTAGAAGACGCCCCCCCCCCCCCCCCCAATATGCATCACCGCGCTTTGGGATACATGCGACCTGCTAACTTTAAAAAGATCCCCAGCTATAAGATGAACCTTTGTGTTGACTTAACTTGGGACAGGAGGGTGGGTGGGTTTAAGTAACGCGAGAATCCATGGAGTTGCTTTGAACTGTGCGGTTTCTTCCATCTGTCCAGACAGCGAGTTGGAGGGAGAGGGTTAAAAAAAACACATTACGTCAGTTCCAATTTACACGGAGGCAAATTCGCGGGCAACACACTACTTTCCCACCACTCCGTTTCTACTAATGAAATGCGTTCCATGTTTTTTACACATGCTCGTTTAAGGGGGACTCTGTCACCTTTGTAGTCCTAACACGGCTTTGATTCAACGACATTGAATAAACACGTGCGCAACGTGTTTGTTTTCCTCTTCATTCTTAGCGTTTCCTGGGACGATCCAATTGCAGCTGAATGAGACCCTTCAGATTATTATTATACTGTATATAGGTCTCCTGTGTGAGCAGGGCGGTTGGACTAGATGACCTCTAAGGTCCTTTCCAACTCTTGTTACAGATCACCGGAGCTGCAATTTAGGGACTTTTGCGTGGGCTGCTTTCCAAACCCTCGGACAGAGGCGGCTTCTTTTCCTTCCCGTAAGGAGGCGCTTCTCATCCGGGATGGAAAAGCACCTTCTTGCTCAAACCTTATTAGCCCGCCACCTAACTAACCTGAATTTTAACGAGCACATTCATCATGACTAAAGGTGAGTGTCATGCAGTAATTATCGCAACCGACAAAGCACGGCGTAAGTCAACTGAACAAGCCAGGACTTCATAGTAAAGGCGCCCTCTCCGCGTCGCCCCATCAGCTCTGAACCACCAGCTGACTGAGCTCCAGACAAACGGGGCCTTCACAGCCCACGTGGTTCCCTGCCGGAAGGGGAGGGGGGGGTCGAGCGCTCCAGGAAGAGTCCTGTTTACACGCTGGATCTCGGCTCCACGCTATACAAAGGTGAACAATCACGTTGCCACCTAAAGCCTGGTCGTTTTTTTAAAAAAAATGACTTAGCAGCGCATCAGTTCATGTAGCTAAGATACAGTGTGGCAAACCGGGGCGGGTAAGAGGATCTCTTAACAGTAACAGAGTTGGCAGGGATCTTAGAGGACATCTAGACCAGTGTTTCCCAACCTTGGCAACTTGAAGATATTTGGACTTCAACTCCCAGAATTCCCCAGCCAGCATTCGGCTGAAGTTGGATCCGTCCCAGTAAGGCTGCTAGGAAAACAAAACACGTTGCGTCTCGTGTTTATTCCGTGGAGAAGGATCGCGCTAAAGCGCTGCTTTTGTGCAGTTACATTCCTGGGTGGATATATTTAAACAAGGACAAAACTTGAGTTCTTTTGCGTGTTATTCGGACCGAACGCTACATCAGGGCCAAGGAGTAAATAACGCCTCCCCTTCAATGTTTCGGAGAGGCTCGTACGGATCTGCCGCGTCATCGTTAATGACGGCATCGCTCAGCTGAGCCGCAACGCTGAAGGGAGTTCCGAGGAGGCATGTTATGTAGGAAGATATAACATATATATAAAAAAGGTCTGGCACCTTACACACATATATACATATATATATATCCGCAAGAGAGCCTGGCCGGAGAGAGGGAGACAGGAGACGCGCAATGCAAGGCGCGCAGCTTGCGAGAAAATATATATATATAAGGCGCCAGACTTTTTCTCGCAAGCTGCGCGCTTTGCATTGCGCGTCTCCTGTCTCCCTCTCTCCGGCCAGGCTCTCTTGCGGATCCGCGCTTGCGAAATGGCTGCCAGGTGGCTCCATCCTTCCAGCGCAGAAACCCCCCGAAGCTTCTCGCCTTGTAGCCCGGGAGTCACTTTCGCCGAGGAGCTGCAACTGTTGACCGAAACTGAGTCAAGGACACCTCACATCCGGACTGAGCGCACCGAAGCGTCGCCAAGCGGTTGCTTTTGCCATCCTGACAGTGTCGCTCGCAGCCGATGGGGGGGGAGGGGGATGGCGATGCGGACAAGGCGCCTTTGGGAGGAAATCCCTGCTCGTCGGATTTTTTCCATCTTCCTCTGAGGCTCGCTTCCTCCTTCGGGAAGCAGAAGATCGCCTTGTCCGCTAGCTACACCGATCTTCTATCTATCTATCTATCTATCTATCTATCTATCTATCTATCTATCTATCTATCTATCTATTTATCTATCTATCCATCCATCCATTCAATTTTTATGCTGCCCTTCTCCTTAGACTCAGGGCGGCTTACAACATGTTAGCAACAGCACTTTTTAACAGAGCCAGCATATTGCCCTCACAATCCGGGTCCTCATTTTACCCACCTCAGAAGGATGGAAGGCTGAGTCAACCTTGAGCAGGTGATGAGATTTGAACCGCTGACCTGCAGATCTACAGTCAGCTTCAGTGGCCTGCAGTACAGCACTCTACCTGCTCTGCCACCTTGGCTCTTGTTGCCGAAGTGTGGAACTCATTCCCCTACTCTGTAGTGTCATCCCCTAACCCCCAACATTTTACCCTTAGACTACCCACGGTTGACCTATCCAGATTCCTAAGAGGCCAGTAAGAGGCGTGCATAAGTGCACTAGTGTGCCTTCCGTCCCCTGTCCTATTGTCTCCTATATCTCCTATATCTTTTCTTCTATTCCTATATATTTTTATTCCTATATCTTCTATTCTTTCTCTGATATATTTTACTACGAGTACAGTATATACTCTAACCTTCATTGTGTATTGGACAAAATAAATAAATAAAAATAAACTTCAATTCCCAGAATTTATTTTATTTATTTATTTATTATTTGGATTTGTATGCCGCCCCTCTCCGAAGACTCGGGGCGGCATACAAATTCCTGAGCCAATCATCCTAGCTCAGGAATTCTGGGAGTTAAAGTCCACAAGTCATAGAAGAGCCAACTTTGCCTACCCCTGCCCTAAATCAGTGTTTCTCAAATAGTGGGGCAGCCTCCCTTGGGGGGCGTGGAGTGATGCCAGGGGGGCGCGTGACCCCAAGGAACGTGGGGGTTTTGCCGCAGGGAGTAGGGGGGCGTTTGCACCGAACAATAGCACACATCACGGAGTAGGAGATATGAAGTATAGATAAAAAGGCCTTTAAGAGACACCATGGAAAAATATTTAAGAGGGGTGAAAAGAAAGGAGGAGACGGAGATAATGAGACAAACATAAGTCTCTCGAACGCTAAGATGAGGAAATATGATGAAGCGTATGTAGCGCTTGGCTTCACTGAGACTATGGTGGAAGACGAGGAAAGATTGATATGTTTACTGAGTCTAAAAATGTTGGCAGCGGACAGCATGAAGCCAAATAAATTAAGGTGTCACTTAAACACATTACACTCCAATCACGCTGATGAGCTGTTTGAGTTTTTTCAGCAAAAACGTGCTGAATATTGCAATCAATCGTCCCAGCGGAGAGTTGAGGGGGCACAAAATGTTTACTTCTTCCTGGAGGGGGGGAGAAGTGTAACAGAAAATAATTGAGAAACACTGCCCTAGATGTTGGCATGACGCAGCTTGAGCCCTGGAAGAGAGTGCTGGAGTGTGGTCTTCACTTAATGGCCATTCAATATTACAACAGCACTGGAAAACAATGACTCATGACCATTTTTTCACACTTGTGATCATTGCAGCATCCTTGATCACTGTGATTTACATTTGGATGCTTGACAGCTGACTCACACTGATGAAGGTTGCTGTGCCCTGGGCTCATGGGATCACCACCTTTTGCAACTTTCTAACTAACAAAGTCTGGGAAATCAGATTCACTTAACAATCCTGTTGCTAATTTGTTTGTTTGTTGCTTGTTTGTTTATACATACTAACACAGTATAAAATCAAATTAAAACATTAATAACAGTAAAAACTTTTAATCTAATCAATACAGTCATACCATCACACATACCAAACAAAACATGTTTCAGCCCCGATTCAAAGATGTTAATTCTCACGATCCCCCAGGCCTGCCAGGAGAGCCAGGTTTTCAAGGCTTTTCAGAAGGCCAGTAGGGTGGGGCAGTATGGACCTCGGGGGAGTAGTTGGTTCCAAAGAGCTGGGGCCACCACAGAGAAAGCCCTTCCCCAAGGACCTGCCAACTTAGTCTACGGGACCCGGAGAAGACTGACCCTGTGGGATCTAATAGGTCTCTGGAAGGTATGTGGCAGGAGACAGTCACGTAAATATATCCCGTAAATATAAAAATAAATTTAACAACTGCAGTGATTCGCTTGTGGCAAGAAAAGTTGCAAAATAGGGCAAAGCTCAACAAATTTCTCACTTAGCAACATAAATTTGGGAGCTCAATTGTGGTAATAGGAGAACTTCCCTTTGCTCCAGTTTGGCCCCTAATGGATCCTACGTAGCCTCTCTCTCCCCGGGTAACATTGCATAATAGTATATGCACGCACATTTGGAACTGTACCCTTCTGATAACACTCCCATGCCACAAGTGCTTGGAAGCACGTCTGAAGATAAAAGGGCCAAACATTAGACACCGCACAATAGCCAATCCCAAAAGACTGCTGTTGTGTGAACTTGCAAAGGGCTGACAGGAGGTGAATGCAGGACTTGTTTGAGCTCGTTCTTCCCTCTCAATCCTTTTAATAGATTTTATGCAAAACATTGCTTAAGTAAGTGACAGCAAATCCAAACATTATATCCAGCACAGCAAAGCACAACACCCTAGCAAGTGGAAACAGCCCTTTTTATCAAAAAGGTTCTCTATTTCTGAGATGTACAACAGCTCAGGGTTTATGTTTGTTTGATAGAAAGGCAAACAAACATAAGGACATAAGATGCCAGACAATATTTAAATATAAAAGTGTTGAGATTCAGGCCAGGTTGAAAGCTATTTGTCCTGGAAGTCTCAGGCTGGTTCCATCATTGGATGTATCCAGATTACAATATTAGTGCATCATTCATGGAATTTTACCGGGAATCCAAACTCATTAAAGTAATAAATACATAAGGTTATACTTGTAGCCTATTCAAAATTAATTTCCATTAACTTTGAAATTACAAATCGAGTCCTGATTCTCTTTCAAGATGATAGAAATCTGCATATATGTTTATTGTGATACATTATGTAAGAAAATAGCTTATAATCTAAATACTGTACTTCAAGAAATGCAACACTATTTTGGTGGACCTTTTACCTAACGGATGATATGTTCCAGACAAAATTCAAAAGTATTAAACTTGACCAAGATGGTCAACTTGACCCTTCAATGGTAGTCTTCAATGAATATGAAAAATAATTTTCCATGATGCCAATAAGAAATGTAGATACTACAAATTTAAGGCCTAATTCCACAAGTCTAACATATCTAAAGTAGGGGCATGAGCAATGTCTGCAGAAAAAGACTTCAAGGTTCATGTAGTCTGCCCTTATGCTATTTCCTGTATTTTATCTTAGGATGGATATGTTTATCCCAGGCATATTTATTGTTGACCTTAGCTTTTTAATTTTGGCTTTAATTTTGCCATAAACATGCATGGGATAAACATCCTAAGATAAAATATAGGAAATAGTATAAGGGCAAACTAGATGGACCTTGAGGTCTTTTTCTGCCGTCAATATTCTATGTTTCTAATACAATTAAAGCTCTAGACATTTATTACATATATCCTAAATTTGGTAGTTTACTTTTACTGATACCTTGATTTATTTTTATAAATTACATTTATTGTTCTATCCTACAGGTATAATAGAAGTGATAACACAGGATGATATTTGCAGAAATACATTATTTTATTTGGTATAAAATGTGTAGTTTATTGAGATACATGTCTAGCAAAATATTCCTAGATAATATGGGATCTTTAGATGTTTAGTTGTTAATTATTTTCCCATAGCCCTAAAGGCAATGGGGTAAAAAAATGTCCGGTGAAATCCAACACATATTATGGCAAATCCTTCCCAACAAAGCATATGTTTAGTCAAAACGAAGGGTAAGCTCTTCATAATGCTTGAAGGACAATTAGGATGTCTCATCTCCTAAGACTGATGGATCCAAATTTTTCACAGATGCTTAGGGAATGTATACATTCATATTGGATGTGGTCAATATTCAAGTTAACACGCTTTTGTTTTCTCTTTTTAATGAAACCAATGAAGCAGTTCTTTAGTTGATATGAAAAACTATACAGATGGGAAAAGTAATAATACAAGATCTGCTTTGATGATGGTACAGAAAGGCTTCTGACATCACGGTATTTATACAGTGCCACCTGGTGGAATGATTCTGAGTGAATGAACTCTACTTAGACTAACAGCCTTTAATCCAAAAACAGATTGTCATAACTTGTGCTGACAAGCATGCATTTCCTTTTCAAAAATAACTTCTCTTTATTCTGTCAGCCTATTCATATGTAATCCTTCATGCATGCCTACACAACTTGTCTGCCTGCACTGTTGTCAAGGCCTGACTTGCCTAACTAAATTGAATGGAAGCTGGAAGGGAATTACAAAGCAAGTATGTGTTTTCTTTTGTCTGCTTGATGATGGCTAATGATTGCAGATTATCAACCTTGTGAAAGTTAGGCTTTGTTTGTGAACATGCTAAGTTATCGCTTACAATGACTGCCAAGATATGTTGAACAATACCTCCCAGAACTCTCTCACCTGACTGGCGGGGAATTATGGAAGGCATAGCACAATACTTTTGCAAGGAAACAGGTTGTTTGAAGAGCGAATACAGCTCATCTGTTTGGAACCCATATCGCATCTCAGACATTAACACCCTTGAAAATGTCCAAAGATACTTCACCAGAAGAGCCCTTCACTCCTCCACTCGAAATAGAATACCCTATGAGACTAGACCTTCAATCCTGGGCCTAGAAAGTTTAGAATTAAGACCCCTTAAACAAGATCTAAGTATTGCTCACAAGATCATATGCTGCAACATCCTGCCTGTCAGCAACTACTTCAGCTTCAACCACAACAACACAAGAGCACACAACAGATTTAAACTTAATATTAACCGCTCCAAACTTGACTGTAAAAAATATGACTTCAGTAACCGAGTTGTCGAAGCGTGGAACTCATTACTGGACTCCATAGTGTCATCCCCAAACCCCCAACACTTTACCCTTAGATTATCTACGGTTGACCTATCCAGATTCCTAAGAAGTCAGTAAGGGGCGAGTACAAGTGCACTAGAGTGCCTTCCGTCCCCTGTCCTATTGCTCTCCTATATCTCCTATACCTTTCCTCTATTCCTGTATCTCTTCTTCTATTCTTTCATTGATATATTCTATTCCTATATCTTCTTTTCTATTATTTCTTAGATATGTTTTACTATGAGTATCTCCTCTATAACCTTCATCATGTATTTTACTATGTGTATATTGATATATACCCACTAAAACCCTCATTGTGTATTGGACAAAATAAATAAATAAAAAACTCAATACCCAATAAATGTAGGATAGATGGAAGAAGATAGCCACTTTTGTTATATTGCATATTAATTCTAGGAAATTTTAGTTTTAAATAAAATGAATAGAGTATTTCTGATGTCAGAAATTTATGTCATATGGATATCATTTTCACTCTCAAATTAGGAGCAATATCTGTATGATTCAGATTCAGACCTGATCCATTTTGGAAGGAATAACAAGCAGAAATCTCTGCTTTTCAACAAAACGGCAGTGTTTTCCTGGAACTTCTCCTAAGCAAAGACAATTCACCAATCCACTGCAATGCAGCTTATCATTTCGAGGCAGTTTCTTTCCTGTCTCTCTTGAGTGGCTACAGTCCATTTCAAATTTTTGTGATAAAACTGTAAATCTCCCCAAAGAGATATTTTTCAGCTGCGGTTTCTGGTTCCCACTCTTCAAAATTATCTGCTGCATAACAATGAAGTATTAAAAGAGGCTTGTAAATGGAATCAAGTAATATCCGTGGCATTAGGAAATAAGATTGGCTATAAAAGCCCCCATGGGCACGTATTTTATACGTTTCATGCAATCAAATCTTCTTTTTCCTACAGGAAACCAAAATTCTGGAGAAGCTGATAACATTAGAAAGAAAAATGATTACTTTCTTTAATCCACACTTGAGATATGCAGAATCATACTGCCTCTGAAGAATTTCTTTAGGTATTATGTCGAACATGGCCCAACTCTAAGATTGATAGCTTCTCATCTGGATGGCCTGAAAGTGCATTGCAAATATTAAGAACTTGGTAAATTTTCTTCATTTGTGCCTTCTGTGTGCTCAGGGATTCATCTATCTATTGTTTGAGGTCTGTTTTTACATCATGCGACTGTCTAATTAGGATCTCCCAAGCAACGAAGCGGTGGAAGTGATGTGCCGGTGCCTGGAGGCTGTTGGGGCCTGGATGGGTGCCAACAGACTCAAACTCAACCCGGATAAGACGGAGTGGCTGTGGGTTTTGCCTCCCAAGGACAATCCCATCTGTCCGTCCATTACCCTGGGGGGGGGGAAACTATTGACCCCCTCAGAGAGGGTCCGCAACTTGGGCGTCCTCCTCGATCTACAGCTCACATTAGAGAACCATCTTTCAGCTGTGGCGAGGGGGGCGTTTGCCCAGGTTCGCCTGGTGCACCAGTTGCGGCCCTATCTGGACCGGGACTCATTGCTCACAATCACTCATGCCCTCATCACCTCGAGGTTCGACTACTGTAATGCTCTCTACATGGGGCTACCTTTGAAAAGTGTTCGGAAACTCCAGATTGTGCAGAATGCAGCTGCGAGAGTAGTCATGGGCTTACCTAGCTATGCCCATGTTTCACCATCACTCCGCAGTCTGCATTGGCTGCTGATCAATCTCCGGTCACAATTCAAAGTGTTGGTTATGACCTTTAAAGCCCTCCATGGCACTGGACCAGAATATCTCCGGGACCGCCTCCTGCCGCACGAATCCCAGCGACCGATTAGGTCCCACAGAGTGGGCCTTCTCCGGGTCCCGTCAACTAAACAATGTCGGTTGGCGGGCCCCAGGGAAAGAGCCTTCTCTGTGGCGGCACCAGCCCTCTGGAACCAACTCCCCCCAGAGATTAGAACTGCCCCTACTCTTCCTGCCTTCCGTAAACTCCTTAAAACCCACCTTTGCCGTCAGGCATGGGGGAACTGAAACACCTCCCCCGGGCTTGTTCAATTTTTATGCATGGTATGCTTGTGTGTGTGTCTGTTAGTATATGGGGTTCTTTTAAATCTTTAAATATTTTAAAGCTATCTGAATTATTTATGATTTGTCATATCTTGTTGTGAGCCGTCCCGAGTCTTCGGAGAGGGGCGGCATACAAATCTAAATAATAAATAAATAAATAAAAAATGTATGATAAAATACTTGTGTTAATCACTGATCTTAAAACACAATGCAGGGCTTTGCATGAGGAATAACTGTATGCTGTATTAACACATTTTAGATTCAGACCTGATCCATTTTGGAAGGAAACTATCTCTACATGAGCAGAAACAGTAACAGAAACAAAGCAGAAGTTTAATTTGAACCTTGTTCTTCATCATTCCATATCTGATAATCATAGACATAACTTCTAACCAAATCACAATGTAGTCAGATCTGATCTGAAGCTGAGCGTACCTTATTTATCAAGTTTAAAAATATTCTGTGAGACATACTTGAAATCCAGGAATTAATTATGCTACACACTACTGGTGTCTGAATATTTTAAAACATTTAAGAGATTGACAATCATGTAGAAAAAGTAATAGAGGATCTGCCACCATCAGATAACTGGGGGTGGTTGATACAATTGCTGTATTCCGATTTAAAGAGAGTAGAACCCTGTACTTAATGTTTTCTTCTTATATTTCTATTCAGTGATAATCCTGGGAGATTGGCTAGGCTCAGAGAATGACTGGCTAAAAGTCACTAGTTTCCATGGCCAATGGTAAACTAAAATTTAAGTCTCCTCATTCCTACCCAAATATCTTTTTAAAAAAATATATTCACAAAAAACATTACATAAACATACAATGGTAGGAATCCTAAATCCCATTTTGATTATAGCTCAGGATCCGTTCACAAAAAAATTGTGTATCTATAATTATTTTCAGATATATTTGTAATTTATATTTTATACTTATTTCTTCTATGTACATCAACTTTCTGCTCAATTTTTCATGTAGTGTGTCATATACTGTATACTACATATACAGAGGCGACAGGACACACGGAGGCAACAATCCCCGCAGCCTGGAACAGCAGAAAAAAATGGAAATTATTTTTGTGTGCCTTATTCTAGTTGATAGGGACAGCACTGTAAAGCAGGTATAAGACAGGATAGATAGCAATGCCTCTCTATTTCTGGCTGGATATCAGCACATATCAAAAAATTTTAAAGCAGAAGCTCAGAGGAACTATTACTGATACTGGAAATGAGAGGAAATATCAGTATAAAATAAGTAGTGATAACTAGCTCAAGGAAGAAACTAAAACATTTTGCTTTCCTAAAGTACTAGCTCATTTTTTTCTGATTCTATTGTCCATTGAGAAAAACTATATTATGTTCATCAATGTAAAATACTATGCTCTATAAATTCTCACCAATGCCAAAAAAATAAAAGCTTAATAAGAATGAATTTAACAAGGGTAGATTAAAAAAAACTGGAGATCCGTGCAAGTAGTGATGCCATGGTTCTCTAGGACAGTGTTTCCCAACCGTGGCAACTTGAAGATATCTGGACTTCAACTCCCAGAATTCCCCAGCCAGCATTTGCTGGCTGGGAAATTCTGGGAGTTGAAGTCCAAATATCTTCAAGTTGCCAAGGTTGGGAAACACTGCTCTAGGACAATCTACTCAGAAAATATATGTGCAAAATATGCTTAAAATTACAATAGATAATCAGATGAATCTATATGAAGTAATGACAGAGTGATATTAGTGTTTCATAAAATTGTTTTCCTATTCTTCTTTATAGAAATCATGGCGTTTGGGCTGTCAATTCTTAATAAAACCTTATACTGCGCAATCTAGCATTTGAGGTATTTTATTGATATAGCAATCTTATTTCAAAACGGCATTATTACAAAATGTAAAAATCCAGCTAAACCAGAAAAACACAGATTATTTTTCCTGGGCCTTCAAACTCATTGGTCTTATCCTCCAAATTCAGCAAAATTACAATTTCCATTGCTGGCCTTATTAAACTGGTACAAGATGTGCCAGGATGGCCTTGTATAGATAAATACATCGAGATAGGTAAAAGCTTAGCTGCATGCAACAGGTTCTACCAGGAAAAATCCTCCTTGAAGATAACCATGAGATCTAAAGAGCAATACAGAAGCAAGAGTTCTGGTTTTAGTCATCTTTGTCTTTTGCTCCATGTTTCAGGATACGTGTGAACTCAATGTAATTGAAATTGCCTTTTTTATCAATTGGCGCCTCTCTAAACAACTCATCAACTTCTTCATCTGTAAATCTGTCTCCCATTGTTGTCAACAATTCTCTCAAGTAGTCTTCTTGAATGACACCTAGAAATGTGGAAAGATTTCAAGAGAGAATTTTAATACAAGAAGTTTTAGTATAACGTATTATACATAAAAAATAAAAAATAAAAAGGCTTTATTGAAAGTGCTCTTAATTGCTTTTAAAATTTTACTGTTTCAGCAGTTATTTATACTTTAGGAAATAAGCAATTACATGAATAAATAAAATGTTATTAGCTATTTAGCAAACACAATTACTACTAAATAATTAGCTTTTTTCCCCTATTCTACATAGAAAAAATATTCTACATAAACTTTCGGTCCAATACAAACAAATCATTGTTTGCATGAGTAGAAGTATGAAATCTTATAGAATTAGATTATGTCAGTTATGGCTGTCATCAAATTAAAGTTATGACTAAGATCTTAAATGAAACTATTTTAGTAAATGTCTCTGGTTACTGGAAACAATAAAGTAAAATGTGAGTAATGCTGTAGTATAATTATCAAGCAGCTGAATATGTCAAAGAAGCAAAGATCAGAAATTTCCAAAGTTGACTGTGAAACCAAATGATTTCTTCCCTAAACAAGGTTTCCCTTTTTAAAATCATCCCTGTCAAACCATTTCTTTGCAGAAAATATCCCCAATTTTTTGCAGTTTCAAAAATTAAATCTCATAGGTTTGCTTTTTAACCACCTATTTTTTCATGGTGACAGAAGGTGTTTCATTCTTTTGCCTTGAACTTGTATATAATTTAACTAAGATTGTATAATTGAACTCAAAAGCTACAAAGTTATTTGTGATACTTCATAGCTTCTTACCTGTTGCTTCTTCATCAAAACACGCAAAGGCATTTCTGATTACATCTTCTGGATCAGTGCCATTTAATTTTTCACCAAACATTGTGAGGAACATAGTGAAGTTTATGGGTCCCGGAGCCTCGTTCATCATGGCATCTAAATATTCATCAGTTGGATTTTTTCCTACAATCAATTAACATTTAAAATTGAGCCACATCAATGGTTGAGGGGTTATATTTCAAGGCGCAGCTCTAAAGTATTAAATAAAAATCCCTTACCCTTTAACCGGGAAGCAAGTTAGCTACAAGAAACATAACTGAAGTAGTATAGAAAAAGTGATTACCAAGTGAAGCAAGCATATCATGCAGATCTTCTTTGTCAATAAAACCATCTCTGTTTTGATCAATCATGTTGAACGCCTCTTTAAATTCTTGAATCTGCGACTGATCAAACATAGCAAATACATTGGACGTAGCACGCTGAGGGCGCTTCTTGGTGGTCTTTGTCTTTGCTCTTTTGCTTGACATGTTGGCTGTTAGACTCTAAGAGGAGGCAAAAAAATCATGAAAGTAAGGAAAAATAGAGAAAGGGAGCAACAATTTATCTTCAAGGCTGTTTAGCTTAAAATAACAATTCATCACCACCAGTTACAATTTGTTCTAAACAGAGAAGTCTTCACTGTAAAGCATGTTGAGAAAAACAAAAATAGTGTGAATAATAATAATAATAATAATAATAATAATAATAATAATTATTATTATTATTATTATTATTATTATTATTATTTATTGGATTTGTATGCCGCCACTCTCCGCAGACTCGGGGCGGCTAACAACAATAATAAACACAACATGTACAATCCAATAATAAAAACAACTAAAAACCCCTATTATAAAACCAAACATACACACAAACATACCATGCATGCATAACATAAAAAGCCAACATGTTGTATTCAAATATTAAAAAATAAAATTTAAATACTCCCTGAACTTTAGAGACATTCATTCGTACCTTCTAGCATTCTTGTTTTATTTACCCGTTTCAGATAAAGTACTGTGTTTCCCCGAAAGTATTTAAATACATGTGCAGCTGGTCCCCACCATAACCTCTAGTTAGGGTTATAGAGACAGAGCTGGAAATCGGGTAAGATGGCAACAGGAGCACCGTCTTGCTCCACGTACCCCAAAATAATAACCCCCCAAATAAAGTAAAGCGCTTATTTGGGGGTTCCGAAAACACAAGACAGAGTCTTATTTTCGGGGGGAAATGGTAGAAGAGAGTGAGACAGTGTATGATTTAACAGACCTAGTAGCTAATAACTGTATAGATCTGGAAATGCTGAAAACAAGTTAGTAAATGAAGACCAGTCTGTTTTCAGCTACCCACTAAAATATGTTTTGATTCCTTTGCTGTTAAAAATCAAACAGTGCTAAATTTTTAACTGAGTTTTAAAAATAAGTATTAAAAGCTATTCAAAATTTAAAACACTTTTTGAAATCACCTATCTGGATTTTGTTAATTTATATACTAAAGAAAAACCTTACCATGATTCAAAATAGATTACAGTACAGCCCAGTGGCTTACTCAAACTTCAGACAGCAGGAAAAGATGCTACTGCTGGTTATATATTGAAAGGGGAGAACTATAAATAGGTAATCCTGATATCATCCACTGATTAACTTCACAATTTTAAACTTGTGTTCCATCTATTACAACAGTCCCCTGACATATAAGAACACAAATTACTCTCTGACTAAAAATAAGCCCATGTACAAGTCACCCAGCAAACATTCATTACCCATTGCTAGAATAGCCAACAAGCATAATGATTAGAATCTTCCATTCAAGAATCTTCAACTTTCTTCCAGATATTAAACGATCTAAGCTGAAGTTAATTAAAAAGATTCATCTTTTTCTACAGAGTAAGATATAAAATCTTTCCAGGCGTATTTGCATACACCTAGTGCTCCAATTATCCTGGAGACTACTATTTTATTTTGCTAAAATATTATTTATTCAGCATTATACAGTAACATATGCTGCATACAGGAAAAATTGATGGTCTAAAAATAATCCTAAATAAATGTCAAAATAGCTGAGGAAAAACTGATGTGAAAAAATAACTTAAAAAAATTACTTCAATGGATTTTATAACAAGAACTGACATTAGAAATCCAACCAATGCTAAACCCAACAATCACCCTACCATCACTTTAAAAAAAAAAATCAAGAGTCTAAATAAATATTTTAAATTATGACAAATAACCGAATTGTAGATTGTTGTCAGCTAACAACCATTTGTTTAATGATTGTTTGAAGTTACAATGGCATTGAAAAAAGTGATTTATGGCCAGTTCTCACGTTTACATCTGTTGCTATAGCCCCATTGTCACATGATCAAAATTCAGTTGCTTGGCAACTGGCATGTGTTTATGACAGTTGCACTGTTCCAGGGCCATGTGATCACCATTTGTGACCTTCTCAGCTGGCTACCAACAAACAAAGTCAATGAGGGATGCCAGAGTCACTTAACTGCACAATTCATTTAATAACTGTGGCAAAAAATGATATAAAATGGGGCAAAACTCAATAACTGCTTTTCTAAGCAACAGTCATTTTAGCCTCAATTGTGGTAATAAGTTGAGGACTCCCTGTACAAAGAACTACAAATAGTACTCTGGAAAATCACTAAAATTTCTTTTCAACATAAATGTAAAGTCTGGTTACCATAATTAAGATAAATTTAACGTTATGAATTTACAGCTTCCAAATATCTTTTTATATTTTTATGTAAAATTTAAAAATAGAAACTAGAACAGAACAAAGCTAAATAGAACAAAAAAGAATCAATCAAATAAAATACCGTTAATATTCAAATGGTTGAATACTAAAAATATATATTTCAGCTTTAACAGCCCCCCCCCCCCCTTTGTGGAATAGGTCTACAATGTATAAGCTTCTAGAACTCTATTTACCCAAGCAATTTGACCTATCATTTATCTACTATTTTAAAAAGGTTAATAGGTGAGCTCAGCACCAAAAATAAATTCAAAACTCTCTGTTAACAATCTGTTATTGTATTTAAAAGGAACAAGTCTGCAACAGCTTCAATGTCAGTCTTATCCATTACAGTCATTGTTTCTGATTCATCCAGGATCAAATATCCTTGACTGGTGCTTGATAATATTTTTTTTCCTTAAAATTATAACTAGGGTATAATTTCATTTCATTGCCCAAGTCAAAGATCTCTGTTGCAAGTATTTCCACAGCATGCAATTTTTTTTAAAAAGGTTCATGAATTTTCTTAAGAAAGTCCAATTCATTATTAATCCACCATCACTGGATTCATGACCCTTTCAGACATCCTCAGCAACAGTTTCCAACAAAGTTCCTTCTCCTCCAACCCTGTCAGGGATAAATTAATTTCCAATCCACCAGATTGGCTACTTCTAAGTTTCACATTTAAATTCATTTATAATTGACGTTGCTTCATTAAATATCAACAAATAATTGTTTCCATTAAAGCTATTATCTAAAATTTTTGAAAGAGAGCTTATAGGTTAAAAAGAATTCTTATTTTGAAGACTTTCAAAGAAGGTATTTGTTATTTTCATTTTTAACGTAGTCCAAGAACATAGGCATTTCCTATGTTCCACCACTGGCTAACCACAGGAAGGATTGAGATAAATTTTCCTGCCATAGTCAAAGGGAAAAGATCCTATCTCTTAAAAAAAAAAAGGATTAGAGAAATATTTAGAAATAAAGTACAGTAAAACAGCAAAGTTCTCATAAAAACTAGTAAAATACAAATTCCTTACTGCAAGAGTCCAGAGTACTGTACATCAAATTGCATTCATTAGAAAAGAAGAAATCAACTTTCATGTGGCAAAAGCAAAAGCATTTGTTACTCCAAAAACAAAGTAAAAATATTTTTAAAAATCACGTTTATAATCCAGCAAGGCCTAGGTTCGGCATTCAACCAGATGTTTAGCATTTAAGATGTAAGTCAGAAATCAACTTCAACGGCAATGTTAAAAGCAAAGATGTGCTTAAAAATCTGAATAAATGATAGGGACTCTTGGGCCGCTCTGACTGTAAATTACAACCAGTAAGATTTCTCATTATAGGTAAGTAATTATGTCATCAAAAAGTCATCTGGGATTGTTCTTAGTTGCTCTCATCTGGGCAGCAGAAAAACCAGTTTTGCCAGCAAAATCAACTATTTGTCGGGGGGGGGGGGGATTCCAGTCACTCAAGACACCATTTTCAGAGGATCCTGATCTCTAAATATCTTATAATGATTGAGACATATAAATTAATTGAAATTAGAAAGCTGGCAGAAGACAAAAATAAGCATTCCTATTTTTTTATATACACAAACTTAAGGAACATTTTTCTTCTAGGAAATTTAGGAACATTTTGTCTGTACTGCTTAAAGTAACTTTAAACACCAACGTAAATATTTTAGAACTAAGAATGTAGTAAAACATATTTTTTATTTATTTGTATTCCGTCTTTATTATTTTACAAATAATTCAAGGCAGCAAACGTATGTTAACATACCATTCTCCTCCTATTTCCTCCACTTCAACAACTCAGCGGAAAGAGAGTGTCTGGCCCAAAGTCACTCAGTTGGCTTTCATACCTAAGGTGGGACTCAAACTCCTGCTTTCTAGCCTGATGCCTTATGCACTAGACCAGTGTTTCCCAACCTTGGCCATTTGAAGATATTTGGACTTCAACTCCCAGAATTCCCCAGCCAGCAAATGCTGGCTGGGGAATTCTGGAAGTTGAAGTCCAGATTTCTTCAAGTGGCCAAGGTTGGGAAACACTGCACTAGACCAAGGGTGTCAAACTCAAGGCCCACGGGCCAAATCCAGTCTGCAGGGTGCTTAGATCTGGCCTGCAGGATCACCCTGGAAACAGTTGCGGTACCTCTGCCAGCAAAAGCAGAGCTTGATGAAGGCCGTTTTCACTGGCAGAGGGTTGCAGGAGGTCATCAGAGCAGATAACGGAGCTTGACAACCTGCTTTCCCTAGCAGAGCGCTCAGGTCACCACAGACGACCCCCCCAACATGACTGACATCAAGCTGGCCACACTCATCCCAACCACCCCCCCAGGTCAAACACAACTGTGATGCGGCCCTCAATTAAATCGAGTTTGACACCCCTGCACTAGACCAAAGATGTAAGATATATCTTAATCTAATAATAGCCACGGGATTAATAACCCTTTTTATAAACCAAATACTTCAAGCCAATTTTAAATTATCACAATTCTAAACGGTATATGTAATGCGGTGTACATTCAGGAGTGTCCATTAAATGAATCGGTCACCTTTTCCTTTAATCAATCTAGCTTATACCAAATGAGCATGCTCAGCCCTCACTGGCCTCTTTCTAGTGATATCCTTTGTCCTCAAATTTTCCTTTTAAAATTATTTTTGTGTTTCTGAAAACTCCTAGATCTCAACAACAATATTAATACCTCTCTGTTATGAGTGAGTAGCATCTTTTCAGCAACCTAGCTTCAAAAGCACTGAAATATGATTTATAAAAACGAGGCTTATAATCAAATTATACTACTTCTACCATATTGTTTTCTGACATTTCCTCCTTTAAAACAACCAGCATTTGAAGCGAGGTGGGTGCATTTAAATCTTAAGTGAGTTCTTTAAAAGAAAAAAAACTTTGGACTCTGGGACTCCAAGAATCTGCTAATACTGCCGTACGGTGTATAGATGATGCATTTCAGTTACGTTGCCCTTGCAATTAACATAGAGATAGGCTAATATTACTCTTATGAAAATCTAATAGAATGTGAACTGCCCCTGATTGTCGAAGTATGAAACAGTTTTACCCTCATTGCCTTTTATTCCAAATTATAATCGACTTGGATTACAATTTGTTCTGTTTGGAGCTTTATAAAAAGCGTTTCTAAATGATGATCAGAAAAGCTTTCTTAATAGTGGTACAGGAGACAAGTGCTATTGACTTTGGCCAGATATTCACAATATGTTATTTCATACAAGTTCTGTTCTACTTTGCATACTTAATACATAAGAATTCCAACTGTAGGTAAATCCAGAAACATTGTGATCTGCAATTAGATTTCATAGATGAGCATTCTCCTAAAATGTGCTGCAAGATAGCACAAAACAAAACCCAATCAATCTATACAGGTAATCCTCTACTTAACAACCACAATTGAACCCCAAACTTATGTTGTTAAGTGAAATGTTTGTTAAGTGAATTCTGCCTCATTTTACAACTTCCTGCAACCATTGTTAAGTGAATCACTGCAGTTAATAACATGGTTGTTAAGTTGTTAAGGCTTCCCCATTGACTTTGCTTGCAAGAAGGATCACATGACCCTGGGACCCTGCAACCATCATAAATGAGTCAGTTGCCATGCAATTGAATTTTGACCCTGTGACCACAGAGATGCTGCAAAACGGTTGTAAATGTGGAAAACAGTCATAAGTCACTTTTTTCAGTGCTGTTGTAATTTTGAACGGTCACTAAATAAACTGCTGTAAGTTGAGGACCGCTATATTAATTTCAAACTTTATTTCCCAGAGTGAGAGAGGCATGAAACTACTTACTGGATTTTCAGATTGTGTTCACTATACAGAATTTGAGATTAGGCCTCAGAATACAGAAGAAGCCTATTTTGTTAGAAACTATTTTTAAAAATGATTTTAGAATTGGATCTGCCATAGCAATCAGTACTGTAACTGGAAACAAACAGAGTGCAAATGGTCCTTAACATGGCTTCCTCTGGAATGTGCTAAGCAGAATAAGCTAAGCTAAAAGGGCTGGGAAAATATTTCAAATTCCTAACCATCATCAGCACATTTTTAGAGCCTAAGGGTTTTCCAGACTTATTTATTTCAGTTATTTTCACACAGAAACAATAAACATCTTGTGCTAAATTCTATGAATTCTAATACAGATGTGTTTCATAATTATTCTGAGCTTGTTTTCATAAAAATATGTTCACAATGAGTGAGAAAGATGTAGCTGCCCAATTTGAATACCAAAACCATATTTTAAATCTTTCTTTTGGAACAAATCAAATTCTCAAGTGTTATTGGTTATTCATTCCTTAAAAGAATTGATCAGAAGAAACATCTTTCATAAAATAGCTGTGCAGATCATCCTCAACTCATAACAGTTTTAGGGACCATTTGCAGTTATGACAACCTTGAAAAAAGTAACTTATGGCCATGCTTCATGCTTATTAAAACTTCACATTCACACTTAGTGTTTTCTCCAAACACCATCACTCTGCTAAATAAATAATTCCTTCAACTCTATCAAACTAGTGACAATGTCTGCACTACTATTAATCTTCTCATCGTTCCCATAACTCATCTTCTCCCACAAATGACTAACTTTGTTGCTTGTATCCGTACAATTTATATTGACTGCTACACTGGTACACATGCATACTTATTTGTACCTGGGCTATCATTAAGTGTTGTATCATGATTCTTGATGAACTTATCTTTTCTTTTATGTACATTGAGAGCATGTTCACCAGGACAAAGTCTTTGTGTGTCCAATCACACTGGGCCAATAAAATTCAATTCAATTATTCTATTCTATTCTTACTGTTGTAGCACCACATTCATGTGATCACAATTCAGACACATGGCAACTGACTCCTACCTATGATAGATTTGATTTACAATCATGTTACTAGCTTAATAACTTCAATGATTCATTCAACAGTAGCAAAAAAGATAATAAAATGGGGACAAACTCACTTAACAACTGCTTCATTTAGTAATAGAAATTTTGGGCTCAATTGTGGACATTAGTCAAGGGCTACCTGTACATGGTAGTGTAGTGTACACATGTGAGTTCTGCACACAGACTAATTTATGTAGCTAGGTTGGAATTCCAGAGTTTCCAACCATCACAAATAGTAGCCAAACTGGAAGGATAACCTGGGACTTGTGTTATCCTCAACTCCAATCCCCGAGCTGTAAGAGGACTATTAGGAAAAATATTTTTTTAAAAAAATTCCAATTAACAAAATAAAGGCAGCATGTAAACTTTTTTCTACTTTCATTTTTTTTTCAATATTTGTGAAAGGATGCAAACAAAAACATCCAGAAAACAATGAAGAGATATTTCTCATTTGAGGACCACAATACAACGAATGTAGTAATTAAGTAAAACGCCCAAAGTTATATGACCACAACTTGCAACTTCCTGCAATTTCCCCATCGCTCTGCTTGTCAGAAGCCAGCTGGCCAGGTTGCAAACAGGATGCTATGAGCCTTAAATAAATTCACAGTTGGTTACTAGGCACCTCAATTCAATTCAATTCAATTTATTGGATTTATATGCCGCCCCTCTCCGAAAACTGTGATCACATGCATGTTCTGACCATCTTAAATCATAAACTTACTGTTTCAGCACCATTGTAAGTTTGAATAGTTAATGGGCAGGACAATCATTAACCAAAGATTACAAGTAATTGAATGTGGATTGCCTCTGATGTTGTAGGCCAGTGATGGCAAACCTAGGACACGTGTGCCACAGGTGGCACGCAGAGTCATATCTGCTGGGACGCAAGCTGTTGCCCTAGTTCAGCTCCAATGCACATGTGAGTGCCAGCCAGCTAATTTTTGGCTTTCACGAAGACTCGGGGGGGGGGGGGGGGCATTTTCAACTTCCAGAGGCCTCGGGGGAACAGAAAGGGCATTTTTGCCCTCCCCAAGCTCCATGGAAGCCTCTAAAGCAGGGGTCTTCAAACCTGGCAACTTTAAGACTTATGGACTTCACCTCCCAGAGTTCTCCAGCCAACTTTGCTGGCTAGAGAATTCTGGGAGTTGAAGTCCACATTTCCAGCCTCCAGAGAGCCTCCAAGGCAGCAGAGGAGGCCGTTTTTGCCTTCCCCAGGCATTGAATTATCGGTGTGGCACTCAAGCATGCACAATACATCACTGTTGTAGGCTCTGCACTGCATTGATAAATTTTTGAAGTTTTCTGAAACGTAATGCTTTGGTTGGATCCACCTCCTACTACACTACACTATGGATTTCTGGAACTATTGCTTGGGGTAAATGAAACTAAAACATGCCTCCAAAAAGCCGGTGAATGAGGCCTTTGTGATGCATCTGACAGATCTACCCAAAGTAGGGATGTGGCTTTTGGATAGGAAAAGAAAAATCTGCACCACCTGACAGCGAGAGAGGTTTGGGGAAACCACCCACTGCACAATACCGTTTGTTGGGAAATGACGGCCAAGCAAAAGAGCGGCATCACCGAATCAGGAAACTATCCCATAAACTTCTATCCTCTAGTCAGATTGGTCAACGTCAATTTCATTTCCTTACAACACCAAGTGACGAAAGGGAGAGCCGCCTTGGTGGGCATTTTTAACCCTGCTCCTATGCTCGGGTCTATATGACCTGAAATGAAATTTGAGACCCTGTAGATCAGGGATCCCCAAACTAGGCAACTTTAAGACTTGTGGACTTCAACCCCCAGAATTCTCCAGCCAGCCAGCTATGCTGGCTGGAGAATACTAGAAGTCAAGTCCACAAGTCTTAAAGTTGCCTAGTTTGGAGACCTCTGCTGTAGATTGTTTGTCATGCAGATCTGAAACTTGTGAGTAATTGACTTTTCCTCATTTGAGGGGTTCTTACTATGAGTGTGGGGTGTTTTTAAGTTTTGTTTACTTTTTGCTACACGCAGATCGTTACATTTCCTTACACCCAAAACAGTGTACAGTATAGTCAATGCGAACACAACAGCAGCGTTCAGATAGTAGCAAAAGTGTTCCTTTCCCCCTTCTTTTGTTTCCAAGGCTTCTAGTTTTACCTGATCCAGTTATCATCGTTGCCATCCCCACTCAACAAGCTCTGGTCTGCTGTGGATGATGGGGGGTGGCATCCCAATCCATCCAGTCAAGACCAACCAGGCTTTCCAAAACTTTCAGAAACAGCTTCAAACTGCCTCCCCCCCCTTCGGCCAAGTCCAGGTAAACAACGGCTCGATCTCGGCTAGGCAATCCCGCCAAGACCGGAGATCGGCCGAGGTTTGCAGGGTCAGGAGATCGGCCGTGGCGCCGGGAACCGTCCAACACGCTTTTTTTCCTGTTCGGCTCCACGCCCTTCCTCCTGCCGCCACCCCGTCCCGGGATCTCGCTGCCGAGGGAAGACATCAACCTCCCAGCTCCCGGGCCACCGAGATCGGCCCCAGCCGTTCAAAAGCAACCGAAGCCGAACTTCGCAACCGCAGCGGGGAAACGGGAGGGGCGGGAACGGGGAGGGAGGGAAGGGAGCCAGAGGGGGGAGATCCTGCAGCCTTCCCTTCCCCGCTCCCGTTATTCCCGGCTCCCTCTCGGCAAACGCATCTGCCCACCAGCCCAACCGTCCCCGCCGGTTTCTCTCACCTCGATCCTCAACGGAAGAAAATCGGCGCCGATGGATCGCGGCGAAGGAGGAGCGGCGGCCGTTCGAAGCAAGGAAACGAACAGCTCCGGCACTTCCGGAGAGCGCGACGGCGGGACAAACTACTGTCGCGCTAGAGGGGGGGGGAAGGGGAGCAAAATAGAATTAGGCGGTGCAGTCGGTGGAAAACAAAATAGCCTGTTACCGAAAGAGCACACGGTAACTACGGATTTGTTTTCTTCTAAAGTTTAGATCGCCAAAAATCCGATAGGAAAGGAGTGGCTAGTCCAATATTTCCCTCCGGTTTCTTTTTTCACTATTGATTTGGTTCAATCCGATCCGCTCGCCGCATTCCAGGAGACGGGGTGGGGCTAAAATGGGGAAGGCAAACTTGGGGGCGCATGCGCGAACGCGCCTGATGACCTTGTAAGGGAATTGAAATTCTTTTCCTGTTTCGGCCGTAAGTGGGCAGGGCGTGGGTGACGTCCGAATATTCGCGCGAGCCAAGCTGACGTGTTTCAAGTCGCATTCCAAGGGAGGGGGAGGGGAGCGGAGCTCAGCCTGAACGGATCGGGGTTTTGAGCTTTCCCGCTCTTGAGAGATCTTCCTTCGCTCCTAGCAGATTCCTTCGGCTCTGCCCAGTTATTTTTTGATTATGGGAAGATTGATCCAAGGGATGCCCCATAAAATGACTATAAGCAGGGTTTGGCTAGTGACTAGTCAGTAGACTAGGGGTAGGCAAAGTTGCTTCTTCTATGACTTGTGGACTTCAACTCCCAGAATTCCTGAGGTAATCATGCTAGTTCAGGAATTCTGGGAGTTATTTATTTATTTATTTATTCGATTTTTATGCCGCCCTTCTCCTTAGACTCAGGGCGGCTTACAACATGTTAGCAATAGCACTTTTTTAACAGAGCTAGGCTATTGCCCCCACAATCTGGGTCCTCATTTTACCCACCTCGGAAGGATGGAAGGCTGAGTCAACCTTGAGCCGGTGATGAGATTTGAACCGCTGACCTTCAGATCTACAAGTCAGCTTCAGTGGCCTGCAGTACAGCACTCTACCTGCTGCGCCACCATGGCTCAGTTGAAGTCCACATGTCAACTTTGCCTACCCCTGCACTACACTAAAGAAAAGAAGAATTAGGGGTGACATGATAGCAGATTAGATTCCTAAGAGTAAGGGACATGCCCAAGTGCACCAATGGGGCCCACTACCATCCCTGTCTTAATGTTTCCATGCACTCAAAACCATCTCATGTGTGCATGTTTATACTTCTATTGTAATCTTATATATGCCTGACAAAAACAAACAAACAAACATAAGTAACTCAATAACCCAATACTAGCTAACTAAATGAATAAATAAATAAATAAATCTGTATAAATAATTCAATAAATAACTCAATAATCCAATGACTCAATAATTAGGTAGGTAGGTAAATAGGTAGGCAGGCATACATACATACATACATACATACATACATACATACATACATACATACAAATAGCACTTAAGACTTATATACCACTTCATAATGCTTTAGAGCTCTCTCTTAGTGATTTACAGAGTCAGCATATTGCCCCCAACAATTTTACCCACCTCGGAAGGATGGAAGACTGAATCAACCTTGAGCTGGTGGTGAGATTTGAACTGCCAAACTGCAGCTAGCAGTCAGCTGAAGCAGACTGCAGTACTGCACTCTAACCACTGCGCCAAATCCTTTTTCAGCGATCATTTCTTAGCCTTTCAGCCTTGAACTTCACTAGGTAAGGAAAACAAGTCTCTCCTTTGGACGTTGAAATGAAAGTATAATTTATTATTAAAATGCAATTTAATGAAAAATCAGAAAAAGAAAAAAAACTTTTAAAACTAAGGCATTCGCGTGAAGGAAAACAGTAATGAGAAAATGGTGTTAATAAAACAACAGACATGATCTTAAAAAAACATATCTGAAAAGCTATAAGGTCATAAACATGGGACAGATCCAAGCTTTGTCTATCCTGCTCATCAAAGCACTCATATTAATTGAATTTCCACCACTAACTTTGGATACAATCGTTATTATAAACAAAGATTTTTATCCTGCACACATTTTTGCTGGCCCCATGACTAAGGAAGTGTCATCAGACGGTGCTGACTGCTTGTCTAAGAAACAGAAATGAGTATCGCCCCTTGGAGGCGAACATGATTGGGCAACGGGAAACTTTAACCTTTATAACAGTTAAATGGTTTTCTCCTCAACTACTTTTCCTAGCTTAAATACATTGCTATAATAATGTATTCCTTTTTCCTGAAGATCTGCTTCCCATGGGGTTGGGGGAATCTTTTCCTAAGTACCTCAGTTACGTTCTCCACATTCATTTGAAGACTAGTCTCTACCCAGTTAGATCTCCCATTAGATCTGGCAGGAAAGGCATGTTCCAGATCTGTCTACAAGAGAATGCCATCTGTCATGGACTAGGAGAAGAGTCATTTTTGTCTGGCCTTTTGGAACATCATCCTGGAGAGATCAGAGGCCTTGACCCTATTAATCTTTTATAAGGCTTTAAATACGTGACTATTCAATTATTCAATATTGACAGGACCGCCGATAGATCGGTACTACTGGGAGTCCTGTCACGGGCCCGGCCAAATTGAACAATTAGGGGGGGCCACAGTCAGCAGCTCCTTGCACATGCACATACTGTACCCTCCCTCTTTTGCCACCTGCCTGCCTCACCTCAGCAAAATAGGTGAGGTGAGGCAGCAGGCAGCCGGCAAAAGAGGGAGGGTACAGTCTGCGCATATGCAAGGAGCTGCTGACTTGGCGCCAGGAGGCCAGGCCCCCTAATTGTTCAATTTGGCCGGGCCTTTTAAGGCCTGGCCAAATTGAACAATTAGGGGGCCCCGTCGGCTGGCCTCCTGGCGCCAAGTCAGCAGCTCCTTGCACATGCGCAGACTGTACCCTCCCTCTTTTGCCGGCAGCTCAGCAAAGTAAAAGGCGAGGCAGAACTCGAAGCCCCGACGGAGCCTTTGGTAGCGCGGCGGTCCTCCCGGTCCCGGTCCCGAAATAAAGCGTGGTGCCGTGCGTGCGGCGAAGCAAGGTAGGAGCCCCTTTGGGGTGGCGGCGGCGCGGCGTTGGTAATTGGAATTTGGAAACGAGGCTTTTGGGCGGCCGGGCGCTCGCCTCATCCGGGCCCTGGCCGGCACGCGCGGCGTGAATTGGGCGTCCCTGCTTTCCACCCCCCCATAGGTATATCTGCTGCTATACTTGATAGGGCTCAGAATTTGAGAAAAACTGTTTAACGCAGTGTTTCCCAACCTTGGCAACTTGAATATATTTGGACTTCAACTCCCAGAATTCCCCAGCCAGTGAATGCTGGCTAAGGAATTCTGGGAGTTGAAGTCCATGTATCTTCAAGTTGCCAAGGTTGGGAAACACTGGTTTAACGTAAAGCTCTACATCTAACTGTGAGCAAGTACCCAGATTCCAGTATATTGAGATAACTGCTGGCTTGATCTGAACTGGAAGGAGGAAAATAAAATATTAACACTTCCCTCCATCTTGGCATTATATAATTGTGCATATCTTTTGCCCAAATCGTTGCAGTTTTTAAATGCAAAATAAAACAAAAAGAGTCATTTAGATTCAATATAGAATTAAAATATCTCTCTTTCCCTCCCTTCCTCCCTCTCTCTCTCTCTCTCCCTCCCTCCCCCCCTCTCTCTCTCCCTCCCCCCCTCTCTCTCTCCCTCCCTCTCTTTCGAGAAATGGGAAACAATCCTGTCAATCAATCAGTCTTGTGGCTTAAACTTGACTGATTTGGGTAGTGTTTAAGCAGCCTGACTTAAAATCCAGAAAAGGATTGTAGCCTTGACATGGACTTGCAATGGCTAAGTGCTGTTTGTTACTAGCATTACTAGCTCAGCTCTTCAAGACATGGCAGCATTACTAGCTCAGCTCTTCAAGACATACCCTGTAGGGTTACAGCAATCTTGAAGGTCATCTTCTCTTACACTTCACTTGATGACAAGATTCTCAATATCAAATCATTCCCAAAGGGGAAAATGGAGGGACCTGAAAGAGAGAGAGAGAAAGAAAGAAAGAGAGAGAAATGAGAGAGGAAGGAAGAGAGTGAGAGAGAGGAAGAAAGCAAGATAGAGAAAGAGAGAGAGAAGGAAAGAAAGAAAGAGATGAGAGAGGAAGGAAGAGAGTAAGAGAGGAAGAAAGAAAGATAGAGAAAGAAAGAAAGAGATGAGAGAGGAAGGAAGAGAGTGAGAGAAAGAGAAAGAAAGCAAGAGAGAGAAAGAGAAAGAAAGAAAGAGATGAGAGAGGAAGGAAGAGAGTGAGAGAGGAAGAAAGCAAGAGAGAGAAAGAGAGAGAGAGAAAGAAAGAAAGAGAGAGAGGGGAAGAAAGCAAGATAGAGAGAGAGAGATAGAAAGAGAGAGAGAGAAATGAGAGAGGAAGGAAGAGAGTGAGAGAGAGGAAGAAAGCAAGATAGAGAAAGAAAGAAAGAGATGAGAGAGGAAGGGAGTGAGAGAAAGAGAAAGAAAGAAAGATGAGAGAGGAAGGAAGAGAGTGAAAGAGAGGAAGAAAGAGAGAGAGAGAAGAGTGGAAGGAAGAGAGAGAAATGATAGGAAAAAGGGGAGAAAAAAAGAGAAATGAGAAAATGATTGAGGCAGAGAATGTCAGAAAAGAGAGAAACAGAGGGAGAAGTGATTCTTGATTTAAAGCATATGGTAAAAGCACTTAAATAATAACAGAGAAAAAAACCCAGCCCTCACCTGTTTTTATTAATAGTTTTGCTGGTTGTTTTAGTTTTAATAATAATGGATTTTGGGTTTTTTTAATTATTATTGACAAAATTGAACGGGTCCAAAGACAGGCTACAAGAATGGTGGAAGGTCTTAAGCATAAAACGTATCAGGAAAGACTTCATGAACTCAATCTGTATAGTCTGGAGGACAGAAGGAAAAGGGGGGACATGATCGAAACATTTAAATATGTTAAAGGGTTAAATAAGGTCCAGGAGAGAAGTGTTTTTAATAGGAAAGTGAACACAAGGACAAGGGGACACAATCTGAAGTTTGTTGGGGGAAAGATCAAAAGCAACCTGAGAAAACATTATTTCACTGAAAGAGTAGTAGATGCTTGGAACAAACTTCCAGCAGACGTGGTTGGTAAATCCACAGTAACTGAATTTAAACATGCCTGGGATAAACATAGATCCATCCTAAGATAAAATACAGGAAATAGTATAAGGGCAGACTAGATGGACCATGAGGTCTTTTTCTGCCATCAGTCTTCTATGTTTCTATGTTTCTATTAATTTATTTTAATAAAAAAGAAGGGATTTATTTATTTATTTATTTGTTTGTTTGTTTGTTTCTTTATTTATTTCCATGCCGCCCAGTCCCAAGTTTTTCCTTATTTCCAGATTGCATTTCTTCTTGGTGAGGTTCCGCCCATTGCTTCTTGTACTACCTTCAGGTGGCATGGAGAATAAATAGATGCCATCTGCTCTGTGGCAGCCCTTTAAGGATTGGGAAACTACTATTATATTCCCCCTCAATTTTCTATTTATTGAGCTAAACATACTCATTCTCTTAGCCCTTGTTCATAGGATTTAGCCTCTAGGCCAGGGGTGTCAAACTCAATTTCATTGAGGGCCACATCAGGGCTGTGTTTGACCTCAGAGGGCCGGGGGAGGGCTTGCCCAGGGTGTGTGGCCATGGTGGGCATGGCACGGGATTTGGGGGGCAGTAGTTTTAAAATGGCCGGGGGGGGGCAGACACTTAGGCTGTATGGGGCCCCAAAATTCCTGATGGTGGCCCTGAATGTTGATACAAATCTAATAAATAATAATAATGATAACAACAACAACAATAATAATAATTCAACAAAACCCTCTTCTTCCATCATAGTTATTTTGTAAGAATATTCATATAGTCTGCTCTCAAAATTCCAGCACACCAAACTAACCCATCAAATTACAAGTAACTTTATACCCAGAGATAGTGTGGCTCTCTCAATTGTTTTCTTTGATTATAAAATCATTACCTAATTTGATGTGAGCATTTTTCTGAAGTGTATAATGATGAACCTAATTTTACTGTGTAGTAGATAATGTCGGCAAGCCTATTGACTTCATGATTCAATTGGATAGTCTGACACCCAAATACTCTGATTTTAAAGGACAGGCAACAAGAAGCAGTTAACAATCATTTAAGGTAATTTTGGGGAGCAAAAGACCATTTTAAAGAGTATATTTGAAATTATTTTGTTTACTAT
The DNA here is from genome assembly GCF_031021105.1 of Erythrolamprus reginae. NCBI lineage: Eukaryota > Metazoa > Chordata > Lepidosauria > Squamata > Dipsadidae > Erythrolamprus > Erythrolamprus reginae. The sequence goes on from NC_091952.1 coordinate 199,969,234, forward strand.
TTGAAAGAAAATTGGGGAAATTTAAAAAATTAAATTTAAAATCAGATCAGTTTGGTACTACTATGGAATGATTTCCAAGTTAAATGTATACTGTTTCCCCCAAAATAAGACATCTCCTGATAATAAGCCCAATCGGACTTTTGAGTGCATGGCAATAAAGCCAAGCACTTATTTCAAGATTCAAAAAAATATAAGACCTGGTCTTATTTTCGGGGAAAATACAGTAGATAGGATTCTGCCCTGTGAAAATAAAATATATATACTGAAACATGTAAAACTCTTGTAGTTAACGGCAGCATTAAAAGTACCAATAATATTCCCCAAATAAAATTCTTAGTCAGAGAGAAGGCTGATTGAAAACCACAAATGTAAATATTTAACTAATGATGTATCATATGAAACAGTAATTCCCTGAGGGGTCTAGAAATGTTGGAATGAATTTTATGTTGTGAGCTATACTTGTGTACAGTGAACTATGATACAAATAGCTTTGCAGAATATTCAAATACAGCAATTGAAGGAATCTTTATAAATCTCATCTGTGATCATAATCATATACATAATATGCTAAGAATGGGCCCCTAAATAAAAAGGAATATTTTGGCTGATGAACTTGAACAATCTTCTTTCTGATCAAAAGGTTTGTCTTTGCTAAATGTAAAAACAGTATGTGATGTAAATGTAATGTGATATTAATGTAAAAACAATATTGGAAATGCTATATTTTAGAAACATTCCTACTGCAAGTTAATACAATTTTAAGGCCTTCCCAAATATTTAGTACTGAGATTATTAGTATGTATTCTACTGTTACAGAGGAAGTACCAAATATTTTATTTAATTAAAATTAATTAATTAAATTAAATTTCAAGGATGCTTGACTCTAGTTTTAAATAGTCATTTGTAGATTACAATAGACATTACAGTACTTGTCAAAGAGAAAGTTCATTAAACTGAAGTCAGCTATATAAATAGAAACACAAAGAGATGGAAAATATACTGTATGGAAATAAAGATGACATGAGAGGTTAGGCTAATCCCCTTGTTTGTATCATGCCACGGGGTTTTTTTTAATTAAACAAGTTTTTTTAAAATGTAAAGCATTAGCTAAGTCAGGATTCCCAAGGTTTTATCAGTGTTTATTTTGCTAAAAGCCGAATAATGACACTCAACTATTTATTTATTTATTTATTTATTTATTTAGTTAGTTAGTTAGTTAGTTAGTTAGTTAGTTAGTTAGTTAGTTAGTCCAATACAGAATAATATACAATGAAGCTTATAGAGATATAGTAGAGAAGATATAGGAGATATAGGAGAGACTATAGGACAGGGGATGGAAGGCACTCTAGTGCGCTTATGTACGCCCCTTATTGATTTCTTAGGAATCTGGAGAGGTCAACTGTGGATAGTCTAAGGATAAAGTGTTGGAGGTTAGGGGATGAAGTTGAATTTTGGAGTCGCGTTATTTGGGTGGATCTTAGCGTGGCTTAGGTTGAGACTGAAGTTTATCATGGTGTGGTCACTGTTGGAAAAAGGTTCTTTTATTTGTAAGCCATATATTGTACTTTTGCTGTTGCAGAAGATGAGATCTAATCTAGTATTGTTAGTAATCCTTGGAATACAATGACATTTGGGATTGGAATTTTCATTGTCACTAAATGATGTCATAAAAGTGTAACATTACATTACACTGCAGCAAACTCAGCACTCCTGGTTGCCATCATAATCCCAGGACAGTGTGGGTCATTAAGTGAGAACCTCACGTGACTGCAATGTGGGTGTAGGTGAAATCTCAGGCAACTGGACTAGTAGGACACTCGTGTGTACCTATGTATGGATGTTATGGGGAGATAAGCAGGAGCTGTGGGGAGGTGTTCAAGTATGGATGCTGCAGCTGGGAGCTACCGAATGTGGTTGGGTGTTTTGGGCAGCAAGTGCTATGGAACACAGGTCTTGTGGAACATGGGTGGATGCAGTATGGAGAGAATCTTGTCCTTTCCGTTGTTTCTACCCATGCATGAAAGGTAAACAATAATCTCCCAGTGGCTCCTTTTTAGGAATGTTTATTTCTTCATTGGTTCTTGGCCATTCCTTTGCTTTCTCACCTCTTTCCCACATTAATATTAAAGCAAACTCTTTCTCTTTCCCTTAATATAGCATTGCTGATCTTATGCTACAATAATCAAAGCAACAGCAGAACAAACTGTTCTTTGTTTTCTCAAATTCCTTTGTAGATCCATGGAAACATTGTATAAAGAAGAACTGATAGTTCCGATTCACACAAATAAAGTAGCCACATTCTATTTTGCGGTATAAAGGGACATAAAGTAAAATAAAAATAAAAAGAAGCGAAGCTTGTATGTTAAGTGAGCAGGAGGTGGGAAAGGAAGATTGTGCTTTGCCAAGTAAGCAGAAACTGAGAGAACACCTACTTGGAGATGTAAGGGTTGAATGAAACATGATCTTCTAGGCTTATGGTGGTTCATTGATTTCATGAGCCAGTGTTGGATCAACTGAAAAACCATGGAGAAAAAAAATCATGGAGAAAAAAGCAGGACAAGCTAGCTGGACCAGCCACTGGAATATAGAAAGTACTCAATTTACAACAGTTAATTTGTGACCACCCAAAGTTACAACGGCACTGAAAAAAGAAACTTATGACACAGTCATGTGATCAAAATTAAAGCTACATAACTGACTCATATTTATGATAGTCCCAGTGTCCCAGTGTCATGTGATCCCCTTTTGCGACCTTCTGACAAGCAAATTTAATGGGAAACCCTGATTCGCTTAACAAACATGTTTCTAATTTGACAATTAGTTAAGTGCAATGGTTCACTTAACAAATATGACAAGAAAGGTCATAGAATGGGGCCAGAACTCAATTAACAAATTTCTCACTTAGCAACCTAGGTTTTGGACTCAGTTGTGGTCATAAGTTGAGGATTACCTGTAGTTATCACTGCAGCATAGTGCCCTGATGTATTTAATTAGATAGTCAAACTCGATTATGATGATGATCACAATTACAATGCTACTTGAATGTATCTGTCTTTCAGAAGATGTGTCCCAGATCTAGAAATAGGGGTTACTGTCTTTGACTTGACATGTTAGAACATAATTCCAAATAAATCTTTATGAGACAAAAAATTTTAAAAACAGGAAACAGCTGAGATTTGCTTAATTACAAGTAAACCAGCCAGCCTTTGATTCAAGGCTCCTTATTTGTTTTTATTCCTAAATAAATGGTTTTACTTGAACTATCTTCTTAATTTGGAACCTTATCTTAATAGACACTAATAATAACAGAGTTGGAAGAGACCTTGGAGGTCTTCTATCCAACCCCCTGCTTAGGCAGGAAACCATATACTACTTCAGACAGATGGTTATCCAGCATCTTCTTGAAAACTTCCAGTGTTGGAGCATTCATGACTTCTGGAGATAAGCAGTGCCACTGATTAATTGTTCTGTCAGGAAATTTTTCCTTAGTTCTAAGTTACTTCTCTCCTTGTTTAGTTTCCACCCATGTGAATCTCAGCTTTCAAACTGAAAAACAAAATATTAAAATGTTAGGAAGGACTTTGTTTTAGCTCTATTCGGTAAGCCACTGCCTTTGCCTCATCTGAAGTTATCATTTCTGCCCTACTGCATAGTACCAAGCAGTGGTCCTTTTGTTCTCCTTCTTGTACTGACCAACTTTTCCTCCAACCAACTTGTAGTAAAATGGCAAAACCAGGAGGCAGCCAACTCTCCAATTCCATCCCTGCTCTTCTCTGTGTAGAGGTTTAGCTGTCTACAGTAAGGGATGGAGAAAGAAAAAAAACGATGGGAAAGGGGGAAAGGGAAAAAAACCTCCAATCTATGGTTGACCTATCCAGATTCCTAAGAGGTCAGTAAGGGGCAAGTACAAGTGCACTAGAGTGCCTTCCATCCCCTGTCCTATTGCTCTCCTATATCTCCTATACCTTTCTTCTATTCCTATATCTCTTCTTATATTCTTTCATTGATATGTTATATTACTATACCTGCATTGGCTGCCGATCAGTTTCCGGTCACAATTCAAAGTGTTGGTCATGACCTTTAAAGCCCTACATGGCTACTGCATGAATCCCAGCGGCCGATAAGGTTCCACAGAGTTGGCCTTCTCCAGGTCCCGTCGACTAAACAATGTTGTCTGGCGGGCCCCAGGGGAAGAGCCTTCTCTGTGGCGGCCCCGGCCCTCTGGAATCAACTCCCCCCGGAGGTTAGAACTGCTCCCACCCTCCTTGTCTTCTGTAAACTACTTAAGACCCACCTATACCGCCAGGCATGGGGGATTTGAGACATCTTTCCCCCAGATTTATTATAATTTATGTTTGGTATGCATGTGCTGTTTGTTTTTTAATTATGATAGGGTTTTTAGTTTTTTAATATTAGATTTGTGCCATTATAATATTGTTTATATCGTTGTTATGAGTCTTCAGAGAGGGGCGGCATACAAATCTAATAAATTATTATTATTATTATTATTATTATTATTATTATTACTATTATTTCTTAAATATATTTTACTATGAGTATCTCCTCTATAACTATCATCATGTGTTTTACTATATGTATGTAGATATATACCCACTAAAACCCTCATTGTGTATTGGACAAAATAAATAAATAAATAAAATAAAATAAATAAATAAGTTACTGTTAGAGCTGCTCAAGGGGACCCAGGGGGAGAGCCTTCTCTGTGGCGGCCCCGGCCCTCTGGAACCAACTCCCCCCAGAGATTAGAATAGCTCCCACCCTTCTTGCCTTTCGCAAGCTTCTTAAAACCCACCTGTGTTGTCAGGCTTGGGGGAATTAAGATATTCTTTCCCCCTCGGCTTCCACAATTTATGTATGGTACGTTGTATGTATGATTGGTTTTTAAAATAAGGGCTTTTAGTTTTTAAGTATTGGATTGTCGCACATTGTTTTTATTACTGTTGTTAGCAAATCCAATAAAATGAAATGAAATGCTCATCTGTTTAACTGGCAGGAATTGGGGAAACCAAAGCACTGTGACGTCTTGGTTTCAGCAAGGAAGGGGGGGAATCTTAAAAAAAGAAGTAGGGAGGAGGGAATCCACTCTGTCAACGTGAGGAAGCACTGCAAAAACAATGATCACAGCAGCTTCCCTTGTGCACATGCCAAATCGATTTAACTTCAGAGATAATTGGTTCTGCTCTCTGAGATGCCTAAGAACCCCTGCAACTTTGTGAAAACACAATTTTCCAACATTGCATGGGAAAGGCAAAGTAGATATTGGTCACCAATCGATTTAGCTGAAATCAAATTCTATTCTCGAAGGATGTATTAATGCTACCACATTTTAAAATTAGATTTATCTTTTATTTTATTTTTTTTAAAGTAGCACAACCACATTTACATCATTTCTAAGCTGTCGGAAAGGATTTAGTTATGATTTGGAGACAAGAAAAGTTGTAGCTTAAAGCTACTGTCATCATATATTTGCAGAAAGATTGTGAGCGTTCTAACTCCCTCTTTGCTCTTGCTATTTTTAACAGCCTTCGCAGCCTTAAAAGGTTGTGAGTGTTGCTTTCACATTCCAGTGACTGCTGGCATTATTTTTGTTCTGGAGTTGGGAGTCCATCCTCAACACAGGTCCTGTCTACCATTTGCTGGACTGATATTTAATTGGATTTCTCTCTTCCTCTCATTCATCCACATACAAGATTGAACTACTGTAATACTGAACCTGGCTTCTGGTAAGTTTACATAAGTATTGCTCAAAAGTATTTACTTTGTATGTTAAACTGCGGACAAAATGCCACTTTTTCTTTCATTTCTCATCCTTGCACAGATAATTATTATCTTTGCGCAAATTATTATGAGTTCAGCAGTAGCCTGGGAAAATTCTAGTAATTGTGGTAATCAAAGGAATCTTAAAGCTAAATAATAGAAAATTGTAGTATTTTACTAATTTAGCTATTAAAATCTTTGTAATATTTTTCATATTTGATGTAAAATTTAAAAAATTAGCTGAGCAACAAGTATCTTCTACACTTGGATTTGTGTTATGAGAATTTATTTCATTTTTTTTAGATTACCAAAGTGCTAATATTATCTTGCCCAGAGATTTCAGTGTACTTTTCAAATGCATTTTACTATCATCCATTCAAATATAAGAAGTTTTATAATATCTTGTTAGCACTGATGTTTTCTATCTATGTTCCGGTGAATGTAAATATATCAACCATTAGTTGTTTCTTTATTGAAAAAAACTCACATTTTTAAATATTAATTTTACTAAACTAAAACAAACAACATCAATAATAAATTCATCTAATACATAAAATCCTAGTGAAATAGATATCTGAACATTTTTCCTAAAAATTTAAAGAGAGTAGGCTAAAGAAACTCCCCAAAATGTGTGTTTCACAAACTAGGATTAATGTAACAAAACAATTATTGTCACCCCAGGAAGGACAAAAGAGCATCTTCATTAGGCCTTCTTCGAACTGGATAGGTTTATAATCCAAAAAGCTGTTCCTTGGATAGTTTCTATTGTTTAAAGAATTAGATGAATTGTTTGGGGGTTTTTTCCCCATATATGCAAAATTAACTTAATGTCCATTAAATTGGACATAGATATTTCAAAGTCCTTTCTCACAAGCCTGTTATATACTGTATTGTAAAGCTGATGCCAATGTGTAGAGTGAATAGGGTTTTTAAGCAATGGCGCATAAACAGGAAAGACTGAGAAAATAAAGGTCAAGAGGTTTTTTTTTTAATGTGTGGGATGACATTTTATACATGGCACTTCAACAAAATTATAATTGTATAAATCTTCAGCTCCAGAGGCCAATGAAGAAGAAGAGACTGTTAGTTTCCATTCTTGATTAATAGTCCTAAAAGAGAACGAACAGATACAAAAATAATAAATAAATCACAGAATGGTGAATATTTTAAAATATAAACTCTCCCTATATTAAGCATTTGAACAATTACAGATTCCCATACTCTTCTTCTTTGGTTTGCAAAAGCTAATATATTTTTATGGGAGTTGCTTTTTTACGTTATGCTTTGATTTAATAAGATTTTACATTATATTAAAAGGATATTTCATTTTATTTTTAACTAGTATCCAGTACCAGTTTTTTTCACAAATACACATTCAGATTTCAGAATCTGCATTTTTTAAAAACATAGAAACATAGAAACATAGAAGTCTGACGGCAGAAAAAGACCTCCTGGTCCATCTAGTCTGCCCTTATACTATTTTCTGTGTTTTATCTTAGGATGGATATATGTTTATCCCAGGCATGTTTAAATTCAGTTACTGTGGATTTACCAACCACGTCTGCTGGAAGTTTGTTCCAAGGATCTACTACTCTTTCAGTAAAATAATATTTTCTCATGTTGCTTTTGATCTTTCCCCCAACTAACTTCAGATTGTGTCCCCTTGTTCTTGTGTTCACTTTCCTATTAAAAGCACTTCCCTCCTGGGCCTTATTTAACCCTTTAATATATTTAAATGTTTCGATCATGTCCCCCCTTGATCGAAACATTTAAATATATTAAAGGGTTAAATAAGGTCCAGGAGGGAAGTGTTTTTAATAGGAAAGTGAACACAAGAACAAGGGGACACAATCTGAAGTTAGTTGGGGGAAAGATCAAAAATATGTAAGTAGTCAAAAATATGACGTAAAAATATTTTACGTGTCACTGGAATTCTTAAGACGTTATTTGTGCACATTCTAAGTTTCATTTATATCTCTGTGAATATATTGTTCCTAAAATTTAATATTATACAATATTGTTGATGGCGGATTGATTTAAAAAAAAAAAGAAATTTGTGGAAAAATATTCATTTGATGGTTTTTCTATTTTTATTTTTATTAATATTGCTTCTTCATTGCTTATTTGACCCCTATGACAATCATTAAGTGTTGTACCACATGATTCTTGACAAATGTATGTTTTATTTTATGTATGTTGAGAGCATATGCACCAAGACAAATTCCTTGTTTGTCCAATCACACTTGGCCAATAAAATTCTATTCTACTCTATTCTATTCTATTCTATTCTATTCTTATAAAAACATAAAACATATTGTATGAATTGAGTATAATGACTAACTAGTTATCTTGTTTCTTTTGACAGTTTATCCAAAGTGTGAATTGGATTAGGAGAAATCCAAAATGTCTTTACCATTCTATCAGAGGCACCATCAACATTTCGACCGGAGTTATCGTCACAAAGAGCTAGAATCCACACTAAGCCAATATCAGAAAGAAGAAAAGCGCAGATCTGCCATTTATACCCATGGCTCTACTGCCTACAGTCGCAGAGGTGCATCAGCCTACCGTCAGGAATCAGATTTTTCTGATGAAAAGTCTACAGAAGCCAGCCAAGAATTAACAGAAGCTCACGCACAGAAATCTGCAGCTCACAGTAAACGATCTGCAGCTTACAGTCTAGGATCTGAGTTGGTCACTAAGAAAGCTGGAGCATATCATCATGGATCTGAATTGGTCAATAAGAAAGCTGAAGCATATCGTCTGGGATATGACCCATACTATCTCGGGTAGGGTGAAATACAATTTTATGTAGTATGGTAACTTCCCAACCATTTTCATTTCCTGGGCATAGTTCCCTCTAAGCTGAGCAGTGAGCAATCGCTCAATTAAAAATCATCATCAACTCAGAGTTTTCCAAACCTGCCCAGAAGCCGAGAGGGAAAGAGTGAGAGGGAAGGAGAGAGAGAGGAAGAGAGGAAGAGAGAGAAACAGATAGAAAAAAGAGAGGAAGGAAAAGAGAAAGAAAAAGAATGGGAGTAAGGAAGAGAGAAAGAAAATCAAAATCTAGTTTGAAACTAGCTCAACTATTTAAGTGGCATTTTGATATTGATAGAGTTGCCCTATTATGAGCTCACTATTATAGACACACAGTACAGTATTTTATTTTGAAATTCTCTGAGGCAAAACAGGGTGGGTTTTTTATTTGTTTGTTTGTTTGTTTGTTTGTTTATTTATTTATTATTTCTGTGCCGCCCAGTCCCGAAGGGACTGCCGCTCAGACACTATATTTCCCCCCCCCCCCAAAAAAAATTAGAGGGAACACTGTTCCTGGGTATAAAATTTTGTGATCATAAACATTTTTGGGAGACAACCAAGCTTTCTCAGATTACCTTTTTACAAAATGTTCTTGTATATTTGGCTTGCAAAGCCATTTATGTCCCATGTTGTACGCTACAATGGATGTTATATCATCGGAATCATAAACCAATCTGTTGATTGCACTTTAACTAGTTATGTAGTTTGTGGGTTTGACTGAGGAAATGGAGAAACATTATTCAAACTCTTTTTATCCAGTTTCCCTTCATTCAGAGCATTCACCAGCACAGCTGGTGAATACTCTGTCTATGGAAAGAAAGGTTATACATCTTCCTCTGGGTGGAAAAGTAATTTAATCAAATATTTGATTATAAGTAAAATAGCTGGAGGGGAAATTTTCTATTTAGTGCTTCTGCTGTGTTCTAGCTCCTAATCCCACTGCTGTTTTTCTGGAGGAGAAAAGTATTACAGGAATGTTGCATATGTTATGTTATGTGTTATGCTTATTTTGGCTTTGATTTCATATTATTCTATAATTCTATGGTAAAAGAATTAAATATAATTCATCTGTTGGTGTTGCCAAATAAACATCAATAAAAGGAACCCATTTAACTTAACTACTCTTTGGATTATAGTGTTTGAATTATATTAGCTGTCAGTGACTACAATAGTCTCTTATCCAAAGATAAATTATTTTTTACCGTTAATTACGTTCATGCTTTATTCTGATAATTTCTCAGAATATTTAAAAGGAAATAATGTGGTTTTTTTTTTAAAAAAGTGATTAATTTATCATATGGATTTAGGCTTGTGGGTGAGCCCAGTATCAACCTGTATAATTAGATTATTGATACTGCTAAACATATCATCACATTCATTATTTTACCAATTGTGTTATTCATCTTCAGAAAACAGTTTTAATGGTACATGTCCAAACATCAACTGGATTATTTAATAGCAAGAATTCGTGGGTTGTTTCATTTATAAGATTATGTAGTGAGTGTCAGGGTTACCTGTCAATCTGAAGCCAATTTGGAGCATCTTCAGGACTGCCAGGGAAGATACATTCCTTACTTGAAGTCCAACTACTGTATTATTATTCGATCTTACTGTCTTTTATTTTTAATTTTTTTTACCATCTTGTAGAATTTTTTCTTTTCTTCTGTAATATAAAAATTCATTTTAAAAGTGGGGTTTTTTTTAAATTGCTACAATAATTTCTTGGTCATATGGCCAAATATTACCATATTTCTGTACTTTGGCCAGATGGAAAAGCCCAGTTCAGCAGACTGTATGTAACTTGAAGAAGTTGCTTTTGGCACATCACAAACTATGTCTTTAGTCATCTGCTGAGATGTAGAGAAAGAGGCGTGGGGGGAATTTAGACATTTGATTCCTAATTAGCTTGTCCTGCAGGCTTAAAAGCAGTTTACATTTTTCAACTGCCTCATGGTGAATGTTTTAAATTGCTTGACTTGATAGGCTTTATAATGTGCTGAGTAGCTGATGAGTAAAGCAGTGGTTTCTAAAATTTAGAGGCCCGTGGCCCCATTTGAAGATTATTTTATAGGAATAAGTCATCTGTTAGTATTACAAGTCTGCTGCCGTTGCTTTCTGGCTTGTCCAAAAGTAGCTGTCATGGAAAATGGCCTAGTCCCAAAAGCTCACCAAGAAGTTCAGTGGAAGGTTGGTGATGAGGCTTTTGTTTCCCCTCTAAAGTATTATATCCTGCAATAACAATTTTTGCTAAATATATATTTAATAGAAAGAGAGCTCAGTACAAATAGGAGAATAACTTTCAGGATAAGCTACGTAAAGAGAACAAAGTGTACTTAGAATTCAAAGCCTTACTTGCCTTGTTAAAGTGTAATCAAATGCATTAATACTTAATAAAATGCTCAATGATCTCAAAGTGCCTTTCCAGATCCCTGAGATTAACTTCTCCTTTCTATCCCACTTCTTTTTGAAAAAAAATATTTAATTATATGGCCTGCCCAAGTATAGTATATTATTCCTTTCCTTGGAATGTTTACATCCCCAGCAATTTCCCAATCCTAGAAAGATGATGGTTAGCTGGAAGACAATTCTTTGCTTACTATTAAAATCAATGGGACTTTCTATTTCTTAGTAAGATTAACTATAAATTAGGAATCTAAATTAAAATATAACCCACAAGCTGGGATGGCGCAGCAGGTAGAGTGCTGTACTGCAGGCCACTGAAGCTGACTGTAGATCTGAAGGTCAGCGGTTCAAATCTCATCACCGGCTCAAGGTTGTCTCAGCCTTCCATCCTTCCAAGGTGGGTAAAATGAGGACCCGGATTGTGGGGGCAATAGGCTGGCTCTGTTAAAAAGTGCTATTGCTAACATGTTGTAAGCCGCCCTGAGTCTAAGGAGAAGGGCGGCATAAAAATTGAATAAAATAAATAAATAAATAAATGTAAACATTCAAAAATAATCACAGTGGATCCGTAATTTATTTATTTTAAATTATGTTTTAAACTAATAAAAACATTGTGATGAATAGAGCTTAAGGACCTTCAAATTTGTCCATTGTTTTACTGCAGAAGATTGATAGGGTTACTCATCAGGAAATTTATGAAAAATTTAATAATACGTTAACTATTGCTAATTACAGGTAAAAAAAGTTTCTCAATTTTCAAAAACAGATTTCAAACTCTTACTCATCAGCTAAGGATGTGCAATTAAGGGCCTTTAAAATAATATTTCCTCAGGGAAGTATGTTTCATTGCTCCTTCATTTCGGGGAGAGCTGTTTTATAATCTTTGGTTAGCATCCTTGAAAAAGTAGGACTTCTTGATAAATATATTTCAGTAATTTTCTCAGATTACCTGTGGAAAGTATCATTTCCTTTATAATTAGAACTATAACCATTATTACAGTGATTATAATTACCAAAGAGAAGCTAGGGTAACAATAGATTGGAAACTAAAATATAAATATGAACAATGGCATGGTTTTCACTACAAGCAAATGCAAGCTTGCGTCAATGGTATACTTTAATTTTTTTTGTCTGCACAAACACTGGAAATTAAAGAAGATTATAAATAACTTGGTTACATCCAATTTGTCAGTATAATGTACTTGGCATTTATGATTTTACGTATGTATTGCAAAGAATTAATTAATTAAAAACTTGGCTTTGTATTTTTAAGACTCTTTACTTGTTTCAGCACTAGCAATTGCACTTAGACTTATATATCACTTCATAGTGCTTTACAGCCCTCTCTAAGCAGTTGTAGAGTCTGCATATTGCCCTTAACAATCTAGGTTCTCATTTTACTGATCTCGGAAGAATGGAACGCTGAGTCAACCTTGACCATTTCAGAAGCTAACTTCTGGAGTGAGCAGTGAGTTAGTCTGCAGTACTGCATTCTAACTACTGTTATGGTAATGGTAGATTATGTGTAGAGTGGGCATTCCATCTGTGATGCTTTAACTGAAGGCCTGGAAAGGGAAGTATTGCAATATAAGCATCTTAATATAAAGAATTAGAATCAGGTTTCTAGATACTTTAATGTGACTATATTATAAGCATTGCTTATTATAATGTATACCATATCTATCAAACCATTAATACATTTTTAAAAAGAGGGCCATCATTTCCCCCCTCTCTGCTCAAACTCTGCTTTGTGGTACAGAAATGGCACCAAGAATCTATGCAAGTTGTTCATGTTTTACATATCTTAACATATATTTTCCTTGTAAGTTTATTTTGAGTGTCTCTTAAAAAATAATTCAAAACACATGTATGCTCAGAACTGGCTTTATGCAGGGCATCAAAACTGGGAGGTACAATGCTACCCATCCATTATAAAAATAAAAATCTTTGTACAGTTTTGGCAGAAGATGTCCTGGGACCCATATACCTTGAATGCAGAAGTGGGCTGCTAAGGTGGAACAGTGATGTGTGCTTGCCCCCGTGACTCTGAGTGCTAGCGGAGTCCAGCGCAATTCTGCTACTGCAGCTGTGCTAGAAACTAGAAACAACACCTCCCTGCCCAATTCCTAATTTGGAAATCATATAGTAAAACAGAAACCGAATAAACTGTTTGCACACTCCCTTTTCTGTTTTACTATTTGATTTCCAAATTAGGCAATTGTGTAGTTTGCTTCTGATGATTCGTATCAGCTTAAGGCAAAAATTCACATTTTATTGGTACAAGAAATGTCTAAGTAGCAGTGTGCTTTTGAACAGATCTAAGTATTGCCCACAAGATCATATGCTGCAACGTCCTGCCTGTTGGCGACTACTTCAGCTTCAACCACAACAACACAAGAGCACACAACAGATTTAAACTTAATATTAACCGCTCCAAACTTGACTGTAAAAAATATGACTTCAGTAACCGAGTTGTCGAAGCGTGGAACTCATTACCGGACTCCATAGTGTCATCCCCAAACCCCCAACACTTTACCTTTAGATTATCTATGGTTGACCTATCCAGATTCCTAAGAGGTCAGTAAGGGGCGAGTACAAGTGCACTAGAGTGCTTTCCGTCCCCTGTCCTATTGCTCTCCTATATCTCCTATACTTTTCTTCTATTCCTATATCTCTTCTTCTATTCTTTCATTGATATGTTCTATTACTATATCTTCTTTTCTATTATTTCTTAGATATATTTTACTATGAGTATCTCCTCTATAACCTTCCATCATGTATTTTACTATGTGTATATAGATATATACCCACTAAAACCCTCATTGTGTTTTGGACAAAATAAATAAATAAAAATAAATAAATATCAATAAAGCATGTATCAGAGAAAGACACTAAAAATAGGTGGCATATAGAAATGTAGGTAAATGAATAACAGTAAATTTAGTAAGTAGAAAGGACAGTAATTAAGACTGAAAATCCCATACAGTGTTAACATAGTAGTTCCATAAAATCTGAGCTACAACAGCTCAGACTTGTAAATGACAGCAAAAAATATATACTATAGTTTTCAGGAATTTTGAAGCTGATATGCTTCCATTATGTTCAACTTGCTCTGTAGTAGATAACATTAAGGAAGATGTCTTTAAAAAACTAATAATATGATATTTCTTTCAGAAGTTTGTCAGAAGATCTTACTATAAAGTTGAGTCCTAAAGCAAAGAGAGCCAAACAAAGTGTATTGTCAGATGAAAAAGAAAACACCATTATTGAGTATGTTGTACCTGTGTTCAGTGGAAGGTATGTGTCGTTACTGCTATTTTGTGAATGGGACAAAAAAAATCATTGAGATAAAGAGTATTTATTTTTAGTTTTATAATGGCTTCAATGCTAAATTTAACCATATACGGTAAATACATTCCTAATGAATCTTTCTATTGCACATTAAAGTGCACAAATGGTGAGGTTGATTAAAGATATATTCTGCCTTATATTAGCCATCAATAGTGCAGTCCTGTCTATGTTTCCTCTGAAGTTTTGAGTATTTATCCTCAAAAATCTGTTTACTCATATGTGATATTTCGATTATGAATGAATAATTGAAAAAGAAGAGAATCAATAACGGAGAGAAAACAGAAAGATAAACTGAACTAAATACTTAATGCTGTCTTTTAAGTATCTCACTGCTTTGCATTTTCTGTTACATTTTTAATAGAAACATTGAATCCTCTGTCAATATAAACATATTATAACAATTTCATTGAGGGCTGCATCACGGTTGTGTTTGACCTTGGGGGGGACACGGCCAGGATGGGTCTAGGCATGACATAGAATTCATGTTGAGGGGACCTGTGGTGGCCAAGTGCTAAGGCAGAACTTCCCTGAGACCCTCCCTCACTCTCATTATAATCTTCCTTCCTTCCTCCCTCCCTCCCTTCCTTCCTTCCCTCCCTCCCGCCCATCCGCCCGCCATCTCTCCCTCTCTCCCTCCCTCCCTACTTCCTTCCTTCCTTCCTTCTTTCCTTCCTTCCTTCCTTCCGTCCCTCCCTCCGTCCCTCCCACCCTCCCTCTATCCCTCTGTCCCTCCTTCCTTCCTTCCTTCCCTCCCTCCTTCCCTCCCTCCCTCCCACCCACCCTCCCTCTCTCCCTCCTTCCTTCCTTCCCTCCTTCCATCTCTCCCTCCCTCCCTCCTCCCTCCCTTCCTTCCTTTTTTCTCTTTTTCACCTTTTTCCTTCCCTCTTCATTCTCTTTTCTTCTTCCTTCCCCTCTTTCCTTATTTTGCTCTCTTCCCATCTTCTCTTCTTTGTCTTTTGTCTTTTTCTTTTGTTTTTAGTTTGTTTTGATAGGCCTCCCTCAGCCTTCTGCCAGCAAAATTGTAGCTTGGGAGAGTCTGCATGTGGCCCCCCTGCACCCCATTTTTGGCTGCAATGGCCTCCTGCAACCCTCTGCCAGTGAAAATGGAGCTCAGGAGACTCTCAGGGCCAAAAATGGGGCACAGTGGGCTGAACTCTATTTTCATTGGCAAAGGCACCATGGACCAATACTTTGCTGTTTCGAGGCCAGCCCTATGGGCCATATCTAAGCTCCCCATGGGCCAAATCTGGCCTGCAGGCCTTGAATTTGACATCCCTCTATTAGAAGATATATATGAGTTATAGTATACATTATTTGAATTTGAATTTAAGACTTTTTACACCGAATATTGATGGGTCTGAAATTTACAGAGGATACTATGTTTTTGACAGAAATTGCTACTGAAATCTTGAATTCTTTAATAAGCACTATGATCAGAGTTTCATTGTTTTATAATGACATTTTCAAGAAAAATGTTCTTCTTAAAATGATGCAGTAACCGAATTTAAACATGCCTGGGATAAACATATATCCATTGTAAGATAAAATACAGGAAATAGTATAAGGGCAGACTAGATGGACCATGAGGTCTTTTTCTGCCGTCAGTCTTCTATGTTTCTATGTTTCTATGCAGATAGCCAAGAATTCTAATTTAGGTCAAAAATTAGTAATCTTCTGTCTATTCAATTATGGTGTGTTAAATCAGTATATTTATTATAATACAAAAAAGCTATCTTCCTATATAATTTGTTCTAATGTTTTATTATATATAATTAAGAATCTATTGATCAATAGTATCCAAGACTGTTGGAACAAAAACAATTTTTTAATGTTTAGAACTATCGGAATACCTAACAGGTTTTTCAAAATTATTTAAATTTGTTCAGTACATATTGTTAGAAATAGGGAGGTTTTTTTTTTAAACTTCAATGTTTATTTTTTGTACAATGTCAGCATATTTTTTTTAACAATTACCTGACAATGTGATTTCAGTCTGGATATATTTGTTGCTGTTTCCAAAGTATTTTTCAGCTTAGACAATTTACTTTAAATCTTAGCATGTAAAACAAATATAGTAATAAAAAATTTGTTGTCTTGTCAGTTTAGCCTCTGCCAGTTTTTCTTAAAGGGATTAAAAACTTAATTTGATTCATAATAAGTCTAATCATTCTTTGTGCCAGAAAGTATTAGACTGTGTGCTACCTATTTATTATCAGAAAGATAAACCTCAGATTCATGTTATACTTGTAAACCATATCTAAATTATTAATTTAATCAGTTTGCATCTTGTCATCGTGAGATAATTGTTAGAGACAGGCCATGTAATTGAAAAAAATCAAATTCCTTTTAGGGAGCTGATAGTTTGTATTGATTGCTGGCCAACTGATAAAGATAGATTTGGACCTAAAATAATTGGATTCCAAAGCTAATTTAAGAATATTCTAATAGAATGCTCTGATGCAAGACATTCACTTTCAGACTATGACTTGTACACCCTTGATTTGCCTTTAGTGCCACAAAACACATTTTAGGAAGTTTTGCATTTTGGAGATAATAATAATAATAATAATAATAATAATAATAATAATAATAATAATAATAATAATTATTATTATTATTATTATTATTATTATTATCATTATTATTATCATTATTATTATCATCTCTAAAATTTAATAATAATAATAATAATTTAATAATAATAATAATAATAATTATTATTATTTATTTGATTTGTATGCCGCCCCTCTCAATATTAATGTATTAATATTGTCCTTAGCATGAATTAGTCAAATTTATGAATACTGATTTCTACTTATTTTCACTGCAATTATTTTGGTACTCTTATGGCTAGATTATTAACATTTCAAAATAATAATATTTGAACGGTACTTTGATTTGTTGGTATTCTGAAGGAAACCTTTTTCCGAACTAATGACTTTCAGAGATATTTTGGATTTAAATGTATATAATCCCCAGCTAAGCCAAGAGTTAACAAATGTCATCATCTAAAATATAACTATTGCTATGCTAATATTCCAAAGATATCATTCAGCCATCTGATTTTATATGTAAATCTGCCATTCTACACTCTGGCTAAAGTTAATACTAAATCTTTAAGAATTGCATTCAGGAACAGCCTAAACATTTGGCAGTTCATCTCAAGAATGCTTTCTGTACCTCTTCTAATTGCTCAATGTTTGAATTAATGTTTAGAATGATATGGATAGCCATTTCATATACCTTTTATATTCAGATTTATATTCAGAGAGTATATGTGTCAACTATATAGTGATAAATTACATATGTGGATTTGATCATAATACTCACAGGCACATTTCAATGAATGGGCATTTATGTTAAAAATATTGATAAAGTATGTCTATTTAACTTACGTTTAAGATTAACATAAAATGTCTTATTTTCTAATACGCAATGTTTTTTTAAAAAAATTATTGCAGAGAAAATTATATTAGTGGAATTACAGATAAAGAAGAAGAAAGAATTAAGGAAAGTGCTGCTTATGTTGCCAGAAGGAATCTTTTTGCTACTGGAGAAGGAATCACTGCAACCAGAAAGAAAATTTCCTCTTCTGTAGAGGAAGAACACTATGAGAAAAAATCAAGAAAAGTAGCAATACGGGAGAAAGCTGAAAAGTTGGCTTTAAAGAAAACGGTATTAAATTACTCATTCATTAATGATGTGGTGCTTTGTTGTTGTTTACTGTTGTTAAAAATATCAAAATACAGGACATGATTACAAAGGTAAGCCATTACAGTGTTCCCTCGATTTTCGCGGGTTCGAACTTCCCGAAAAGTCTATACCACGGTGTTTCAAAAATATTAATTAAAAAATACTTCGCGGGTTTTTTCCCTATACCACGGTTTTTCCCACCTGATGACATCATATGTCATCGCCAAATTTTAGTCTGCCTTTAATAAATATTTTTTAAATAAACTTTAATAAATAAACATGGTGAGTAATAATCTGAATGGTTGCTAAGGGAATGGAAAATTGCAATTTAGGGGTTTAAAGTGTTAAGGGAAGGCTTGTGATACTGTTCATAGCCAAAAATAGTGTATTTACTTCCGCATCTCTACTTTGCGGAAATTCGACTTTCGCGGGCGGTCTCGGAACGCATCCCCCGCGAAAAGCGAGGGAACACTGTATCAGGTATTACGTTTCTGTTTGAATTCAAGTGGGGCAAAATAAGCATCATTTCTGAACCAATACGGCATAAACTTTTGGTAGGATTCAGTATCTAAATATGAAATGTTGTAGAATAGATTTTTCAGGTCTTCTTTCTGTATTTCTACAGGTAAAAATGATAGAATTATAGGTCTATAAGTATTGGGCAGATTAGGAATCCTGTCTGTTCCCTCTGAGAAAAACTCCAGCATTTTTCTTGGCACCCGTTGAAGGGCAAGAATGTAGAAGGATCAGTTCCCCATCCCTAGTACTCTCTTCATTTAAATAAAAGGAATTCCCTCCTGTTGAAGCCAATAAATAAATCAATGAGACAGCTCCAGAACTGCTGTAGACTGTTCTTTTGTTTTTGGCTCAGAGTATGAGTGAGCATACCAAAAGGATTTTGCAACTAGAAAATCTATTGTCCCAACTGGCACATGCTGTGACCAATTTCTGACCTTTCTTTATTTCAACTCATGTAAGGGAAGGCTATTTTGGGAGAAACAAAATTCCAAATTAGATACTGTATTAGATATTTCTATAATTTCACATGGGAAAAGTCACATTCCTCTTTTACTTGGCCTCATTGCTTCCTTTAACAGCATGTTTTCCATCTTTCTGAAGCCAACTTCAAAAATACCTGGCCCAAATGCAGAGAGTTGGCAATGGAACTATGTGTTTAGTCCAGATCATGGCTGAATGGCCATTTATCTGCTTCTTTGCCTTCCACCCCATGCAAAGAAAGGGCCTCATTGGCTGATTTGGTGCCACTTTTGCCTTTCAGAGATTGTTTCCTTTTCATTAGTTGCCTTTCCTTATGTTTCCCAATTGTTTGTGTACCTAGATACCATCTTTTCTCACATCAACTTTTGCCGTAATCCAGATTTTTTCTCTCTCTCTCTCCCCTTATCCTAACTTTGTCACCACAAGATGAAAACCACAGGAAACAGGTTTTTTCTTTTTCATTCCTACGTCTTCCTGCAGATGCCCGGAAGCTTTGTAATAAGTGACAGCTTAGCTTCAAAAAGCAAAGCAGTAGCTTTAATATTCTTTGAAAATATTATTTATTTATTTAGATTTATAGGTTGTCCTTCTCGTGAACTCAGGGCAATTAAAACATTTAAAAAATGCATAAAACCCAGAATCAAATCAAACAATAATTGCTCTTTCATACTAATGGACAGAGTGAAGCTGTCGCTCATGGCCCCAGGGCTGCCAGCACAGATATGTTTTTAATGCCTTTTGAAAGGCAAGGAGAGTGTGGGGCGGTGCAGATATCTGGGGGAAGATGGTTCCAGGGGGTCGAGGCTGCAATAGAGAAGGCTCTCCCCCCACCCGTGGACTGAATAATCAAATTATCACAGATAATCCCATTCGGTTAAATACCTTGGTATACTAATAACAAAAGATTTAAGTGCTAAAGCCCACTGCAACAACATAGCCAAGAAGGCTTCAAGAGTTGTAAACCTAATCCTTCGTAGCTTCTGCTCTGGCAATCTCACACTGCTTACAAGAGCTTACAAAACTTTTGCCAGACCCATCCTCGAATACAGCTCATCTGTTTGGAACCCATATCGCATCTCAGACATTAACACCCTTGAAAATGTCCAAAGATATTTCACCAGAAGAGCCCTTCATTTCTCCACTCAAAATAGAATACCCTACGAGACTAGACTTTCAATCCTGGGCCTAGAAAGCCTAGAACTAAGATGCCTTAAACAAGATCTAAGTATTGCCCACAAGATCACATGCTGCAACGTCCTGCCTGTCAGCGACTACTTCAGCTTCAACCACAACAACACAAGAGCACACAACAAATTTAAACTTAATATTAACCGCTCCAAACTTGACTGTAAAAAATATGACTTCAGCAACCGAGTTGTCGAAGCATGGAAATCATTATCTGACTCAGTAGTGTCAACCCCTAACCCCAAACATTTTTCCCTTTGACTATCCACGATTGACCTATCCAGATTCCTAAGAGGTCAGTAATGGGCGAGTACAAGTGCACTAGAGTGCCTTCTGTCCCCTGTCCTATTGCTCTCCTATATCTCCTATACCTTTCTTCTATTACTATATCTCTTCTTCTATTCTTTCATTGATATGTTCTATTACTATATCTTCTTTTCTATTCTTTCTTAGATATATTTTACTATGAGTATCTCCTCTATAACCTTCATCATGTATTTTACTGTGTGTGTGTGTGTGTGTGTGTGTGTGTGTGTGTGTACACACCCACCCACTAAAACTCTCATTGTGTATTGGACAAAATAAATAAATAAAAATAAATAAATAAATAAATAAATAAATAAATAAATAAATAAATAAATAAATAAATAAAGTCGGCATTGTTTGGCTGACGGGGCCTGCAGGAGGCCAATTCTGTGTGACCTAACTCGTCACTGGGATATGTGAGGCAGAAGACAGTCATGTATATAATCTGGTCTAATCCCATGAAGGGCTTTATAGTCAATAACAAAAACCTTTAATTGCGTTCAGAGATCAATCGGCAACCAGTGCAGCTCACGGAGTGTTAAACTAATGTGGGAGTATCTAGGTTTAGAAGAAAGTGTCCAAGACCATAAACTCTGAAGGAAGTAGAAAATGTCCATTTGAATCAAAGCTGGGAAACATGGATATGAGAAACATTTGCAATTTCATGAGAGTGGGAGTGGGATAGGGAAGTAGGAAGAAAAGGAGGGCGAGGAGGATATCACCTTTTTCAGCACTGAGAAGTGATGGACAGTCAATTCTCGGTCTGTCTAAAATCTGGAGAAAGCAATAATGTTTTCATTTTTATCCTGTGGTCATCTTCTTTAAGAAAAAAAAATACTTAAATGGCACATTGAAAATTATGATAATATTTTATTAAATTTATGAGATGTTCAACAAATAGAAACATAGAAACATAGAAGTCTGACGGCAGAAAAAGACCTCCTGGTCCATCTAGTCTGCCCTTATACTATTTTCTGTATTTTATCTTAGGATGGATATATGTTTATCCCAGGCCTGTTTAAATTCAGTTACTGTGGATTTATCTACAACGTCTGCTGGAAGTTTGTTCCAAGGATCTACTACTCTTTCAGTAAAATAATATTTTTCATGTTGCTTTTGATCTTTCCCCCAACTAACTTCAGATTGTGTCCCCTTGTTCTTGTGTTCATTTTCCTATATATAAAATATATTTTACATAGTAGTCTATTTCAAAGCTAAGACTAGTGCATGTCTACAGGATGATTTTTAAGGTGAAATGTTTGTCCTTACAGATAACAGAGACACAGGAATTCCACAGAAAGTTAAATGAAGACAGTCTGCTACATGCGCCTGAATTTGTTATCAAACCTCGTTCACACACTGTCTGGGAAAAACAGAATGCCAGGTTGCACTGCACTGTGAGAGGCTGGCCAGAACCTCGTGTTACATGGTATGCTTGTCTGTTTATCAGCATTATAAGTTGACGAAGTAATGCATTTAGAATAGGTTAACATAACAATAACGTTTTCTATAAATGCTGTATTGAGAAGTAATTAAACTCAACTCTTAACATTGTCAAGTGAATTTTTGCATGCTTAAAGTAATTCACACATTATTATATAAATTAAAATATGTTTCATGTTTTTAATTCAGTACTTTAATTCATTGTGGGCTATCTTATTCCTGCTATATCCTAGAGCAGTGTTTCCCAACCTTAGCCACTTGAAGATATCTGGACTTCAACTCCCAGAATTCCCCAGCCAGCATTCACTGGCTGGGGAATTCTGGGAGTTGAAGTCCAAATATCTTCAAGTGGCCAAGGTTGGGAAACACTGTCCTAGAGAACTTATACCTGCTATATTATATCTTATTCCTGCACAAGGCTTGAGAATAATGGCTTTCGTTAAGTGTGCTACAATACAACAAGTACCGTAACTTTTGCCTCAACACAACGATTAATTCTAAGTGAGAATGTTTCAAACCACATTAGGAATAATATTTTCATAATTTATCCATGTATGTTTCTATATTGTATGCTTCATTGGTTAAAAGCCATTTAATGGCAACTTGCAATTTAATAGGATACATATAGAAGGATACATATATACTAATTTCAAGGAAGGAATCTATATTTATTTTGTGTGTACAAATCGGTATTGGCAATCTTATTGAAAAGAGCTAGAGCTTTCAAATGAGAAAAAAAAATCCAGTTGTTAATGGTTTGGATAAGAAAATTCATGTTTGATATAAATTTATCTGACTGCATTCTTGAATCAATTTCAGAGGTGGGCTGCTTCCAGTTCACTAATATTCAGATGAAACAAGTTTCTGTGCAGTTTGGTAAATTGGAAAATCCCACCATTGGCTGGTCCCACCCCCACTTGTTTTTTAAGCTGTTTTCGGGGTGTTTTCTAGGGTGTTTTCGGGGTGTTTTTCAGGCCAAAAATGGCCCAAAGTCTGCCCTAAAACTGGTCTGAAAACAGCCCAAAAAACAGCTCCAAAAATGGCCAAAACCCCTGGCCTGAAAACAACCCCAAAATGGGTTGAAAAATGGGCAAGGATGGGCCTAGCCAGGGGTGGGATTAGACAAGGAGTGGGTTCCTCCTGGTTTGGACAGGATTGCCTGAATCGGTAGCAACCTGCTGGTGAAGTTATAATGGTGTCATGGACCCGGGTCAGTTGGTGCCGGTCTTTTGGTGCCACCATCTTTTTTTGGGGTGTGTGTGTGTGTCTGATTTTCTTTTGAACTTTGGAAGGTTTTTCTTCTTCTGCTGCTGCTTGAAAAAGGGCCCTTCCACCTACCTCTGGGTTTATATTTACATTTATTCCTTCTCCTGAAATACAGCTGATCAGCTGCTTAGCTGTGTTTCCATTCTAGCTACTGAGAATTGTACAAGGGGACATGTAAATGCATGGGAAATGTCGCAATGCAAACCGGTGGCTAAGGAAAGTGGAACACACCCTTGGATTAGCCTCAACTGACTGAATCCTACCTCTGCATTTGAGGCCAATGGCCGGGAGGTGGAGCTAGGTGTGATGAGTGATGTCACCAACCCAGTCACATGACCAACCGACCATGCATACCCAGCCAGAGAACCAGTTGTTAAGTTATTCAAGTCTCACCACTGATCAATATGCATACTGAATAAATTAACAGTTTATTTTTGGCACTACTGGATTTTGTGGTCCAATTTATTTATTATTTATTTATTTATTATTTAGATTTGTATGCCGCCCCTCTCCGCGAACTCGGGGCGGCCAATTTGCCAATTAAAAAGCCTTTATTTCAGTAAAGGGTATGTTCCAAATACATTTATATGGTGAAAAGTTTGCAAATCTGACTGTGAAAGGCATTACATTTATATATTTAAAAGGAACGTGTACAAACAGATTACAGTGCTCCCTCGATTTTTGCGGGTTCGAACTTCGCGAATAGCCTATACCACGGTTTTTCAAAAAATATTAATTAAAAAATACTTCGCGGTTTTTTTCCTATACCACAATTTTTCCCATCTGATGACGTCATACTTCATCGCCAAACTAATAATTTTTGCAAATAAATAACAAAAAATGATTATTGTTAATAAATAATTATGTTTACAAATATCAGGATCACTAAGTGTCTTATTCAATGGTGAGTACCAGTAATAATGGTGAGTAAATGGTTGTTAAGGGAATGGGAAATGGTAACTTAGGGGTTTAAAGTATTAAGGGATGGCTTGTGATACTGTTCATAGCCAAAAATGGTGTATTTACTTCCGCATTTAAAGTATTAAGGGATGGCTTGTGATACTGTTCATAGCCAAAAATGGTGTATTTACTTCCGCATCTCTACTTCGCGGAAATTCGACTTTCGCGGGCAGTCTCAGAACGCATCTCCCGCGAAAATCGAGGGAACACTGTATATAGTTTTAAAATGAATGCAACATGATTAAGAAATAAGAAAAAAAATCCTTTCAAGGTCAGAAATATGATAACATGATTACTTTGGCATAATGATGTCCGAGCCAAATAGATATATTGCTCCCATTACTCTTTTGAGATGTTTTCGACTTGATAGCATGCCAGGAATATAATTTGAGAATATGAGTGATTTAAAACTGTATTTCTCCAATATTGTTACAGAAGCTACATCCAACAATTAGCAAGAAATATATCCATTTAGATGTATGGATGGAATGTGATGCAGTACTTGCCTTTAAATTGTGGTAACACTGAATATTTCAGTTTTGGTACTATATATCTAGAAACACAGTATGATTTGCTATTGACTGAAACATGCAGAGAATTGCATTTTAAGTACTTAGCTATCAGAGGAAAGAATGAGCATCAGACAGGTGTTTGGGATATGAAATGAAATCTGATAACTCTCACTTATCATTTGTTAAGTAGATGTCATTCACATGCTTGAAACAAACAGTACTTATACAACATGGAAATGTGATAAACGTTGTGAATCCTTAGTGTTCTCAGCTGAATAAATGCTTATACTGCATAGTGAATTATGTTACATTCAGTCATGTTCTTTTATTAGCTTTACTAGGGAAAAAATGGGAAAACCCATATCATTTGAGAGTCCAGATTTATATTTGAACTATTAACCCATAAAAAGAGAGTAGGGCAAATGTGTTGCAGTTCCAAATTAGCAAATGACTTCCCTCTTCTGGAATGTTGCTCATCAGATGCTAAAAGTGTGTGACTTTTATTTCATGTCATATATAAAATTCTATTTCTTAAAATAAGCTGAAGCTGAAGAACAGGTTGTAGTTCAATTTTAAGATCCTAATATCAGCCAAGCTTTTCTTGTTGTTTTTCATCAATTTGGGTGTCATCTGGTATGGCGACATCAATGATCCACACTTTTTGCTTTTCCACAATCATGAGGTCCAGTGCATTGTGTTCCAAAACCTTATCAGTTTAAATTCAAAAGTCCCAAAGTATTTTGGCATGTTTGTTTTCAACTAAACTTCTCAGGTTTATGATCCCACCAATACTTTACCACTGTTGGGTGTGGCACAGGTTCCAATGAAGCATCTGGCCCATGTAGTTGTGCCTCTGTTTGAAGTCTGTCTGTGCAATTTTCTTGCAGCTGCTGAGGGTGTGATCAATTGTTTCATCAGCTTCTTTGCAAAGCCTGCATTTTGGGTCATAAGCTGATTTTTTGATCCTGGCCTTAATTGCATTTGCTCTGATTGCTTGCTCCTGGGCTGCAAGAATCAGATCTTCTGTCTCCTTCTTCAGTGTTGTTGTTGCTGCTGCTGCTGCTGCTGTTGTTATTGTTGTTGTTGTTGTTATTATTGTTATTATTATTTCTAGAGAAAATGTAATGATGTAATGAATAAGGAAGAATAATACATAAAGAGGGATTTTGGTTTCAAAATTAAGAGTCCATTCCAGCCTTGATCCCTCCAAATCCAAGCCTCAGTTCTTCCAAGGTATAAGGCAGTGTTTCTCAATTATTTTCTGTTATGCCCCTCCCCCAGGAAGAAGTAAACATTTTGCGCCCCCCCCCCCCCCACTCTCCGCCGGGACAATTGTTTGCAAGTAGCTTTCGGGAGACTTATATTTGTCTCATTATCTCCGTCTCTCTCCTCCTTTCTTTTCATCCCTGTTAAATATTTTCCCATGGTGTCTCTTAAGGGTTTGTGACATGCACTTCATATCTCCTACTCTGTTCTGTGTGCTGGTGTTTGGTGCAAAAAAAACCCTATTCCCTGTGGCAAAAAAAGAGTTTGTTCCATGAGGCCACGTGCCCACCACAAGGGGGCCCACCCCTCTATTTGAGAAACACTAGTGTAAGTGATTGCCTTCCCTTCAACTCTTTCCAACTGCCTATTCTCCCTCATCTCTTTTGGCCACCTTCCACCTTCCATTGGTCCCAGAACCATGTTGGCCTCAGTTCTGAGGCTGCTTGTCATTCTGAGATTTAGGGGTTTCTTGGTGCACTATTTATTTAATTGGATTTGTATGCCGCTCCTATCCAAGGACTCAGGGAGGCTCACAACATATCAAAGAAAACATGACAATACATCTAGATCTAATTAATATAATTTAAAAAGATAAAAATTCTAATACAGTGATACCTCGTCTTACAAACGCCTCATCATATAAACTTTTCGAGATACAAACCCGGGATTTAATATTTTTTTGCCTCTTTTTACAAACTATTTTCACCTTACAAACCCAGCGCCCCCACTGGGATGCCCTGCCTCTGGACTTCCGTTGCCAGTGGAGCACCCGTTTTTGCGCTGCTGGGATTCCCCTGAGGCTCCCCTCCATGGGAAACCCCACTTCCGGACTTCTGTTTTTTTGTGATGCTGCAGGGGAATCCCAGCAGGGGATTCCCAGTAGCTCAAAAACGGGCGCTTTGCTGGCAATGGAAGTCCAGAGGTGGGGTTTTCCAGCAAGGGGAGCCTCAGTGAAACCGCAGCATCACAAAAACACAGAGGTCTGTAGGTGGGGTTTCAAGGACTTCGGTGTTTTTGTGATGCTGCGATTTCACTGATGCTCCCTTTGCTGGGAAACCCCACCTCCGGACCTCCATTGCCAGCGAAGCGCTCGTTTTTGCGATGCTGGGATTCCCCTGCTGGGATTCCCCTGCAGCATTGCAAAAACACAGAAGTCTGGAGGTGGGGTTTCCCATGGAGGGGAGCCTCAGGGGAATCACAGCAGCGCAAAAACGGGTGCTTTGGCTAGCAAAAGGGGTGAATTTTTGGCTTGCACGCATTAATCGCTTTTCCATTGATTCCTATGGGAAACATTGTTTCATCTTACAAACCTTTCACCTTAAGAACCTCATCCTGGAACCAATTAAGTTTGTAAGACAAGGTATCACTGTATTATTAAAAATATTCATAACCATTCACTCCATGAAAACACACTAAAACATTCGTTAGTCAGGGGGGAAGATCTAATGACCCCAGGCCAGGCAGCATAGATGAGTCTTTAAACTTTTTCGGAAGGCAAGGTGGGTGGGGGCAATGCGAATCTCTGGGGAGAGCTGATTCCAGAGGGTCAGGGCCCCCACAGAGAAGGCTCTTCCCCTAGGCCCCGTGAACCAACATTATCTGGTGGATGGGACCCTGAGGAGGCCAACTCTGTGGGACCTGATTGGACGCTAGGATTCATGCAGCAGAAAGCGGTTTCAGAGATAATCTGGTCCGATGCCATGTAGGGCTTTGTAAGTTATAACCAATACTTTGGATTGTGTCCAGAAACTAATGCAGTCTGCGGAGTGATGGTGAAATATCGGTATGCCTTGGGAGGCCCATAACCACTCACGCGGCTGCATTTTGGACAATTTGAAGTTTCCAAACACTCTTCAAAGGTAGCCCCATGGCTCTGCGGCTCCAAGAAACCCCTGAGTTGCAGCAGGCCAAAAGCTACTGACACTTCTGAAAGTCTCAGCTGCCACAACCTGGTCCAGCAACACAGTGCAAACTCTAGTCTGCCCGGTAGTGTGACACAAAGCCTCAATTGCTCTAGGAAGCTCTGACTGACTCAGCAGTATGGCCCAAGCCACAATCATCCTAGTCAGCCTCAGCGGCCCCAGCTGAATAGCAGCCACAGTAGTCCTCTCCACCCTATATCTTGAGACCCCATGGGTCGTGGAATGCAAGGGACCGAAAGGGCATAGATGGGGTAGAGAAAGGCAGGTGGAGGATCTGAAGCACCTTTTACATCATAAACGTGGATGAGTCGCCAAGCACTCAATTTTTAATTACAAGATCATATGCTGCAACGTCCTGCCTGTCGGCGACTACTTCAGCTTCAACCACAACAACAAGCTGGGTCCGGGAGATTGTCAACGCCTCCTTGGGGAGTGGGTCCTTTCCGGCTCCTTATAAGGAGGCACTTGTGCGCCCCCTCCTCAAGAAGCCTTCCCTGGACCCAGCCATACTCAATAACTACCGTCCAGTCTCCAACCTTCCCTTTATGGGGAAGGTTGTTGAGAAAGTGGTGGCACTTCAGCTCCAGCGGTCCTTGGAAGAAGCCGATTATCTAGGTCCTCAACAGTCTGGATTCAGGCCCGGCTACAGCACGGAAACTGCTTTGGTCGCGTTGATGGATGATCTCTGGCGGGCCCAGGACAGGGGCTTGTCCTCTGTCCTGGTGCTTCTTGACCTCTCAGCGGCTTTCGATACCATCGACCATGGTATCCTTCTGCACCGACTAGAGGGGTTGGGAGTGGGAGGCACTGTTCTTCAGTGGTTCTCCTCATACCTCTCTGGTCGGTCGCAGTCGGTGTTAGTAGGGGATCAGAGGTCGACCTCTAGGTCTCTCCCTTGTGGGGTGCCTCAGGGGTCGGTCCTCTCCCCCCTGCTATTTAATATCTACATGAAACCGCTAGGTGAGATCATCCAAGGGCATGGGGTGAGGTATCATCAATACGCCGATGATACCCAGTTATACATCTCCACCCCATGTCCAGCCAACGAAGCAGTGGAAGTGATGGGCCGGTGCCTGGAGGATGTTAGGGCCTGGATGAGTGTCAACAAGCTCAAACTCAACCCAGACAAGACGGAGTGGCTATGGATCTTACCTCCCAAGGACAACTCCATCTGTCCGTCCATTACCCTGGGGGGAGAATCACTGGCCCCCTCAGAGAAGGTTCGCAACTTGGGCGTCCTCCTCGATCCACAGCTCACATTAGAGAAACATCTTTCAGCTGTGGCGAGGGGGACGTTTGCCCAGGTTCGCCTGGTGCACCAGTTGCGACCCTACTTGGACCGGGAGTCACTGCTCACGGTCACTCATGCCCTCATCACCTCGAGGCTTGACTACTGTAACGCTCTCTACATGGGGCTACCATTGAAAAATGTTCGGAAACTTCAGATCGTGCAGAATGCAGCTGCGAGAGCAATCATGGGCTTTCCCAAATATGCCCATGTCACACCAACACTCCGCAATCTGCATTGGTTGCCGATCAGTTTCCGGTCACAATTCAAAGTGTTGGTTATGACCTATAAAGCCCTTCATGGCACCGGACCAGATTACCTCAGGGACCGCCTTCTGCTGCACGAATCCCAGCGACCAGTTAGGTCCCACAGAGTGGATCTTCTCCGGGTCCCGTCAACTAAGCAATGTCGCCTGGCGGGACCCAGGGGAAGAGCCTTCTCTGTGGCGGCCCCGGCCCTCTGGAACCAACTCCCCCCAGAGATTAGAACTGCCCCCACCCTCCTTGCCTTTCGTAAACAACTTAAAACCCACCTCTGCCGCCAGGCATGGGGGAATTGAGATCCTCTTTCCCCCTAGGCCTTTACAATTCTATGCATGGTATGTATGTATGTATGTATGTTTGGTTTTTATATTAATTGATTTTTAATCATCAATACCAAATTACTATTGTACACTGTTTTATTGTCGCTGTTAGCCGCCCCGAGTCTCTGGAGAGGGGCGGCATACAAATCCAATAAATAAATAAATAAATAAATAAATAAACACAAGAGCACACAACAGATTTAAACTTAATATTAACCGCTCCAAACTTGACTGTAAAAAATATGACTTCAGTAACCGAGTTGTTGAAGCGTGGAACTCATTACCGGACTCCATAGTGTCATCCCCAAACCCCCAACACTTTACCCCTGGATTATCTACGATTATCTACCTATCCAGATTCCTAAGAGGTCAGTAAGGGGCGAGTACAAGTGCACTAGAGTGCCTTCTGTCCCCTGTCCTATTGCTCTCCTATATCTCCTATACCTTTCTTCTATTTATTTTATTTTTTATTGATTCATTTGTCCAATACATAGGAAGAAAAATAGACATGTGGTAATATAAATGAGGGTGAAAGTGAACTTAGACGAGAGGATATATGAAAGGGAGAGAATATATAAGATAGGTGAAAGAAAGGAAAGACAATTGGACAGGGGACGAAAGGCACACCAGTGCACTTATGTATACCCCTTACTGGTCTCTTAGGAACCTGGAGAGGTCAACCTCTCTTCTATATCTCTTCTTCTATTCTTCCATTGATATGTTCTATTACTATATCTTCTTTTATATTATTTCTTAGATGTATTTTACTATGAGTATCTCCTCTATAACCTTTATCATGTATTTTACTATGTGTATATAGATAAATACCCACTAAACCCCTCATTGTGTATTGGACAAAATAAATAAATAAAAATAAAATAAATGACTGCAAGAACACAGCAATGGTCATAACTTCAAGGACCAGTCATAAGTAACTTCAAATGGTCCCTGAACAAATAATATAGGAACACAAACCAAGATCAAATTTTTTGAAAGAGTTCTACAATGCAGTAGAATGCAGTAAGGTACATAATTGAATACTTGTTAATTAGGACTTTAAAGTTCAATAGTACTATTGACAAATGCTAATGGAAATATTTGCTGCCATCTTCTGGATATTTTTTCCCATCAAATGCTTTTCAAAGCTAAAGAAAAACTCAGCAGTCTTACTAAAGTTTGCCATGTTTATTATTACTAAGTATTACTTTTCCTAAATATATACAAGTGATATGTAATATGAAATCAGATGTGCAAAAGTGTTAAATTTTATGAGTCATTTTTTCCTACACTGCAATACTCCAGTTAGCTGTTATCAATCATGAACAAGTAGTTCAATTCAGTTCCATTCTTCAGTTTTTGATAAATCTATTTTTTGTGAAAAAAAATTTTTTTCATTTCGTTTAATGTGTTTATCATAAATCCATTTTTATTTCATAGGTATAAAAACAATGTTCCCATCAATATCCATACTCATCCTGGTAAATATGCAATTGAAAGTCGGTACGGGATGCACTCTTTGGAAATTAACAAGTAAGGAAATAGTATATAGTTTTTGTAATTTTTCCTTTTTCTTTAGTATTAACAATATATGATAATTTTCTATAGTATATGAGTATGTCTTTTGAAGATGACGCTAGTAATATCATACAGGAATAATATGTTGAAGTAGGAACTACTGGTTTTTATTTTATTAGGCTCCAAACCATCTTATGTAAAGCTATACATATTCTGAAATTCCTTGTAAAAATATTAGAAACAGAAACATAGAAGATTGATGGCAGAAAAAGACCTCATGGTCCATCTAGTCTGCCCTTATACTATTTCCTGTATTTTATCTTAGGATGGATATATGTTTATCCCAGGGATGTTTAAATTCAGTTACTGTGGATTTACCAACCACGTTTGCTGAAAGTTTGTTCCAAGCATCTACTACTTTTTCAGTAAAATAATATTTTCTCACGTTGCTTCTGATCTTTACCCCAACTGACCTCAGATTAGATATTCTGAGGCTGATTTGATGTTTTGTGTGTCCTTCATGATCAATTTCTACAGTGTTGTATTAAGATTACTTATCTAGCATAGTTAACATTAATCAATCAGTGTGTTAATGTTTATATTTGATATGCACTGACATAACTTATTGAATTCTAGACATATAAGAAATAGTGTTCCCTCGATTTTCGCCGGTTCGAACTTCGCGAAAAGTCCATACCACCGTTTTTCAAAAATATTAATTAAAAAATACTTTGCGTTTTCCCCCCTATACCACAGTTTTTCCTGCCCGATGACGTCATATGTCATCGCCAAATATTCGTCCACCTTTAATAAATATTTTTTTAATAAACTTTAATAAATAAACATGGTGAGTAATAATCCAAATGGTTTCTAAGGGAATGGGAAATTGCAATTTAGGGGTTTAAAGTGTTAAGGGAAGGCTTGTGATACTGTCCATAGCCAAAAATAGTGTATTTACTTCCGCATCTCTACTTCGCGGAAATTCAACTTTCGCAAGCGGTCTCGGAATGCATCCCCCGCGAAAAGTGAGGGAACACTGTACTAGGTAATTTATAATGGTTTAAATTCATAATTAAAATAAAAGTCTCTCTTTTTTCAAATCTTATCCTTACAAGAAACCTTTAAAATATCTCAATATAATCTGGGTCTTGAACACCAGCAAAATATTTTTATATCTTTTCCCCATAAGACCATCTGTCATAAATGGCTCCAGCTTGATTTAAGTAGAATTCTGCAATTTCTTATTCAACCAAGTACAAAAACACATGGTTAACAAGCAAGAGGTCCTGTTGAGCTTTCACAAATTTTAATTTCCCATGACTGCAGGGCACACAAGGAAAACTGCTGTCCCTGCCCAAGCTTCATATTATGGGATGCTGTTGCTAGAAGAACAAAACGTGTATATGTTTATGGGATGTGTAACCCTGGAAAATATGGGAGGAAGAACTGGATGTTTCAAAGCTATCTTGGCCTACTGGGACAATAACAATTTATGAAAGCTACCAATATATCTGTGCTTTGAATCCCCTAAACTGATTTTGTGATTCTTTTATTATATTGCATGTAATTATTTTAAAAAAAATATTAGCATAAGGAAAATGGTGTAGTAATGAGAAGTTTGACAACTGGACATGTTATAGGAAGCTGTGGCAAACAGTCTTAAAACCAAATTAATGTACCTTTATTTAGAAATTAATCTAGATTAAATTACTGTAGGAAAGAATGTATAATAATTCAATCATTTGCTGATTTGACCTTAGAGAGAATAAAACGTACTAATTAAATTACAAATTATTTAATCTTTTTTATTGACAACAAAGCAGAAAGTTTATAAAATTAACATTCATATTTAATAGTTTGTGGAAAATATAAAATATGTCCAAAGAGGTTTTGTTGTACTGGTTATGTTCCTTATAACATTTTAATGCCTAGTACGTATTAAATTATATAATATAGTAATAATTATATATAATATAGTATTCTTATTATATTATATTCTTAAATACCTTTTAGAGTAGGAAATACCTCTTGATATTAATACAGATTCCACATTTTTACATGTGTCCAGTTCTCAAATGCTGATATAAACTTATATTATTGTAAAAATAAGTAGTCAAAGCATTTTATGAAACATTGGATTGTTTTGGGAATGAGATTTTCAGAGATTTTGTTGTCTTTTCCCTGTGTTTATCTTTCTCGGTGCTCCAAAAGATTAAGAATATATGGAATATCAATTATTTTAATATAGAAAAGATTTAAACTAAAATTTCTGCATTTAGGTAATACAATAAATGAAAATGTGCATTACTGATGGAATGGACAACACAATCTAAAAAGATAAATTATATAGCCTATGAATCTAAATTTATTTCCTAAAAGGGGATACATGATATTTCATTTTAGGAAATAAATGTATACTTATAGGGTATTTTACTGTAACCCTTTTCATAATTTTGGGCAATATGAATTAAGGGCAAAGGAGACTAGGTTAATATAATGCTTTCTTTTCCTTGCTCTCCTTCCTTTTATTCTACACCTTGAATATTATGCATAATTAGCTATTTCCTGGTTTTCAGCAGTTAACACATTAGGCTTTGATTTGATGCCCCTAGGCTGCTGCTTACTCAGGCTTTAGCCTAGATCTGGCCCTGCTTGTCAATGGAGATATTATCTCCCAGAGTATGGAGGATGATAGGATTTAGCATGGGAATCAACTAACATGTCTTCCTTCTTCCTTCTCTGTTAATTTCAAGGGAAGATCAAATGTATGTCAATAGAAAAAAATGGGAATGGGAATGCATGTGATGTGTCAGAATTAAAGATTGAAAGAAGCTAGAAAGTTTTCTTCAGTGGAAGAAGCTAGAGAGAAAATGATAGTGCTGCTGTAATGGAAATTTATCTAGATTCTAGATACCAGTATGTATTGGTTGCTTAGCCACCTAGCAAGCAGAATCCGTGTAATTTAAGTCGCTATCCCAAAGCTTGAAATATTTGCCATTAAATGCCAAGTAGTCATTAAGAAAAACATAATCCAGGATCTAATTATTTTATCTATGTAATATCTGCTATTGCAGGTAACATAGGATGATGAATCTAGTTGAATTGCTCCTGTTCAGGAACAGGTCTGACTTTGGTGACATGAAGGTTGACTGGTGTGGGATCACCGGTGAATGCCCCCTGCCAGTTGCTTTATCTAGCCTACACCAGGTTCTGAGTTATGTTTCTAAAGCTTGTGTTTTCAGAAGAGTACAACAGTAAACTTACTGTCCTGGTGCTCAACAGTCTTTTCACTTGTCAAGGCATTCTTAAATGTGATGATAGAGTCTACCAGCCTTGTTCTTCTAAAAATATTGTCTACAGTGTTCCCTCGATTTTCATGGGTTCGAACTTCGCGAAAAGTCTATACCACGGTTTTTCAAAAATATTAATTAAAAAATACTTTGCAGTTTTTTCCCCTATACCACGTTTTTTCCCACCTGATGACGTCATATGTCACTGCCAAACATTCATCCGCCTTTAATAAATATTTTTTTTAATAAACTTTAATAAATAAATGTGGTGAATAATAATCTAAGTGGTTGCTAAGGGAATGGGAAATCACAATTTAGGGGTTTAAAGTGTTAAGGGAAGGCTTGTGATACTGTTCATAGCCAAAAATAGTGTATTTACTTCCGCCTCTATACTTCGCAGAAATTTGACTTTCGTGGGCGGTCTTGGAACTTATCTCCCGCGAAAAGTGAGGGAACACTGTTTACTGAAATCTTGTCAGAAGTAATCATGGGCTTCATGATTACCCTATGTAAAGTATTTTATAACTGCCTTTAAACTCAAAACTCATTATCAAAGTATTTTTGGTGCTCCAACTAATGTCCGGATATATCACAATGCAGTTTTTAACAGGATACAACTTTATGAATGAACATCAGGTTTTGATGTTAATTGATTGCTAATATTACATTAGCTCCTGTATAACGTTATTATAGTATATGGAATGTGATCGAAGATCATTAAGAAGTAATGTTTCCTTGCTGAGATATTGTTTTAATTGAAGCTATTATTTACAGATGAACTGTGTTCCAGCTGATTGTGTTAGCTTAGAGAAGCTCCTATATCTATATCTAAAATTTCAACTAAATATCCACACATAATGCTAGAATGTATTCAAGCAATGAAATAAAATAATATTTTGAAAACACACCACCATTATCTGTCAGGAATTTCTATAACAACATTATTAGCAAAATAGTCTGTTAAGTTACATTTCTTTTTGCTGTTATTTTCATGGTGGATTCTAATCCAGTCTGAAAGCCATTAGAAAATAATAATAATAATAATAATAATAATAATAATAATAATAATAATAATTTCCTAATAATTTTAATAATAATAGATTAATAATAATTTTCTAATTCTATTCTATTTATATTCTATTCTATTAACTAGAATATAGTTTTAAGCACTTAAATAAATACTAACAGTAAGGCTAAAGATGACTTTCAGACAAAACATGCCACTGTTTACATTCTTAAACAAATAGTTTTTTTAAATCAGAACAGCTTTATCTGATTCTTTTTTCCCCCCATTCAAACTCTCTTCTGTTAATTTAATTCTATGTACAACTGGAATTTATTGGTGGAAAGATGAAGATTTTACTTTTTAGAAAAACTGTACAATGCAAACTACCTATTCTTTTTTTTAAAAATTGGCCCTAGTGGAATCATCTGTAATGCGCTGATATATACAAAATGAAATTTAACATCTTCTGTATTATTTTTACAAGTATTAACTTGAACCTAAAGTACTGCAGCTTCTCTCAATTACAGAAATCCAGGAGACCCACAAAGAATGATGTGCTACCTAGTAGAAGGGCTAAATGTCATGGAAGATAGATAGTAATAAACCATTTTGACCACATCCATCATTCAATGGATGGATGGAAGCAACTTCCACTTGTGTGTGTCAATCTGATTTAAAATATTTTTCTGCATGTGGTGCCGGATAATATCTTGGATAATATCAGCATTCAAACAAATAATTTTGACACATGAAACAAAACATACCACACTTCCTTCACCTAATATTTAGCAATAAAATATATATTAGAAACAAATTAAATGACTAATGGTTTGCTGTTTTTTCATGATGCTTAGAACTTGCTGCTGGAATATCATTTTATTCTGCAAATGGTTCAGCTGGCTAGAATTCAAGCCACTTTGATGATTGATACCTTGGCTCATTTCTTTCCCATAAAGTGTGAGAAAACCACACAGCCTGTCATAAAGATTCCGTTCCTACACATCATCTCAAGCGATGTACAAAGTATCATCTGAAGTGAATGAACATTCATCTTCCATGAACTCTAGCTTAGTCCTATGACCATGCTTAGGCTGACATCTTAAATAGAACTAATCAGATTTAGGGTCTTAATACAATCAAAATGTTATTGAGCATTAAGATTACAGTTTAACTGCATAGGATATAAGATCCTGGTGCTATGTAGCACATTATCCTATTTCTTCATTGGCAAAAGACAACCCTTTTGTATAAATTGAGTCAAATTGTTCCATGAAGAAAAAGGAGTCCATAAGAAACTGCTTTTGTGGAGAGATTTGTTCCCAGGAGGAAATATTGAGAACCTGAGGTAAGGTTGAAAGAACAAAGCAAAAACCAAACCAAACTCCCAAACCCTTTAACAGTTGCTTCTTTCATTTTTCCTTTTTGTTGAACCCTTCAATAATGTGTAATATTTCCCTCTTCCTCATCTAACTACATTGTGTATTCCTATCCTTATCCTGCTTCTCATTCACTCAGGCAATTCTGTCTGATATCTATCCTTTACTAAACAGAGTTTTGCAAATACTGTGCAAGAAATGAATTCAACAGAGACATTAAATTATTGTCTGGGGTAAAATATCATACTGGTAAAAATATGAGTGAATTTGGTAGAATAAAAGCTACTTGTTTTCATGCTTTAAGAATCGGGATGATCTTGAGATATTTATTTAGTTATTTATTTGATTTATATGCCACCCAGAAGGACTCTGGGCGTCTTACAACAGGAAAAAGACATCTAAAAAGATAATTTAAAACAATTGAAAACCCCTTTAAAAAGTCATACATATTTTGGGGGGCCGGATATAGAGGGTTTGCCATTTGATCAATGGCCCCAGGTCTGCCAGCAGAGCCAGGTCTTTAAGGCTTTCCGGAAGGCCAGTAGGGTGAGGGCAGTCTGGATCTCAGGAGGCAGTTGGTTCCACAGATCCGGTGCCACCACAGAGAAGGCCCTCCCCTGCGGCCCTGCCAACTGACACTGCTTAGCTGATGGGATTCAGAGAACACCAACCCTGTGGGTTTTTATTGACCAGTGGGAGCTGTACAGCAGAAGGCAGTCCCGAAGATAGTCTGGCCCTTAGCCGTGACTAGGTTCGAAAATGTTTGTATATAGTATAACATTTTATGATTGTTTACTTCTCAAAGTCTCTTGTAAAGTGGCTATAGAGGTGGCATCAATATATAAACATTAGGTAAAAGTGAACAGTCAAATTAGCTAGTGGCATTAACATATTATATAAATATTATATAAAAATAGTGCAATGAAGGTGAAATGATATTAGAAAATGGGGTGAATTTAGAAACTGGAGATATTGGACATTGGGGTAAAAGAACAACAAGCTTCTTTAATTTTTTTTTTTAAATGCTTCTGCTACATCATATCTGCTTTTAAATCATCATGAAACTT
The DNA here is from genome assembly GCF_031021105.1 of Erythrolamprus reginae. Lineage (NCBI taxonomy): Eukaryota > Metazoa > Chordata > Lepidosauria > Squamata > Dipsadidae > Erythrolamprus > Erythrolamprus reginae. The sequence goes on from NC_091952.1 coordinate 200,007,260, forward strand.
ACTCATACTCACCCATTCTGAATCCTACCATGCAATGTAACCTTTTTCTCTCATGCTAACCTTTTCATTTGGTTGAATGAGCAATTTTAGAGGGCAGGGAACATGGTAAATAAATCTGAATAAAATTTGCCTAAGAAATATAGAAGAAAGGCCCCTTCCACACAGAGACTGGCTTTGCTCTTACCATTCCATGAAGACTCCCACTTTCCTTTCCTCTGGAGAACTGGTAGTTCTGGGTGACCAGCTGGGATGCCTAAAATGGTAGCTGTCTGGGGCCTTATTCCTTTGTTTTTCTTATTTCCCTATTTGCTTTTCATGACAAGGAAAACAAGTACACACACACACACAGAGGACTCTAGAGTACATTTCAGTGGTGGGTTGCTCGTTTGGCTCCGCCCACCCAGTTTGGTTCCACCCACTCACCCAGGTCCCCTGGGACACTCCGCCCACCTGTGCATACCCCTCTAGGATCATAAACTAATGCAGGATGGTGCCATGCAACCATGGCAGATTCATTTCAGGAGACAAGAAACCCCAAAGGAAGAACAAGACAGTAATTTCCACTAATGGGAAGTGGCCCATTCAACATAGAAACATAGAAGTCTGACGGCAGAAAAAGACCTCATGGTCCATCTAGTCCATTCAACTTTTATGAAGAAAGACTACCTTAAGAACATAAGAAGATCCATGCTGACTCAGGCCAAAGCCCATCGAGTCCAGCATTCTGTGTCACACAGTGGCTCAACAATTGTGCATGGGGATCTTGCGCAGAAAGAGAAGGCAAGACCCTCCCTTTCTCCTGACCCCAACAAATGGTACTCAAGAAATCCTGCCTGCCTCAACCAACATGTAGGCAGCACATGGACATCCGTTTCAATACACTTTGGTATCCATGAATCTGTCTAATCCTGCCTTGAAGTATCAAGGCTGACAGCTGTCACGACCTCTTCTGGAAGTGAATTCCATAAACTAATGACCAGTATTGAAGACAGGAACAGGAGTTGACCAATTAATTTCTGAAGCTGCAAAGCCCCTTGGGAAGAGTCATGTACATTGGGAACATCCCTAAATGATAATATTCTAAAATCAGCACAGCCATCATGTGTGGAAGGGACCAGAGGATCAATTTTTTTAAAATTGCAAAATATAAGAGCATCATTCTTTTTTATAACATTAACATTTTCCTAAATCCTTCACTCCTCACAGATGTGACTTTGATGACACTGCTCAGTACCGGGCTTCTGCTATGAATGTCAAAGGAGAACTTTCAGCTTATGCTTCTATAGTAGTAAAAAGTAGGTTTGTTCAACGATTCATTCCTTAATTTTTTTTTGGTACCATTTGCTAAAATTTTGCCTTGTGGCCTACAGATAAATGACAATTGTTTTGCTTTTTTTTTTTTAAACTATAGGATATGTGAAAGGAGAGTTTGATGAAAGTTTTTTCCATGCTGGAACTGCCACACTGCCCCTAAGCTGTAAGTTGTTGATAAACTTCATTATGACGAAAACTATAGCAGGTCATTCAGAAATGTTCTGCATAGTGTTTTGAGAAGATTATTTAAAGAAATAAACTCTATTTGGAAGTACAGTATTAATATTTTATAATGATTTATCTTATACTGCAATATGAGATGCAGTTGGAGGTAGGTAATATTGCTTAGTTCTGCCTATTGCCTTTGATAATATATGTGATAGAATTTTATTTTAAGATTCTAAGCACTTCGTCTTATTAAGGTAAATATCACACACACACACAAACACAGAGACACATACATATATATAATCAGTAATGGGCAGCCAAAGTTTTTACTGCCACACTGTGGGTGTGGCTTATTTTGTGGGTGTGGCTTATTTTGTGGGTGTGTCTTAATGATCATGTGACTGGGTGGGAGTGGCTTGCCAACCATGTGATCAGGTGGGAGTGGCTTGAACAATCATTATCGTTCAAGTGAACTGTTAATTCCTCGTCTTACAACCTTACCAGTGTCGCTTGCTGGGGTGACATTTGCTTCGCGTTTCCTGCTCTCTCCTTCTTGAGTTGCCCCCCCCACCTCAGGCTGGGTAGCTGGGAGAATGGGTGCTGCCAGAAGCATAAATACTGCCAGCGCCGCTTCCACCCACGCCTTCTGCTTGCACCTTAGGCGGGAGGTGGCCGCGTGAGGCTGGAGGGGAGCCAGGCAGGAGAGAGGGAAGCTCGTCCGAGGCCAGGAAGGAGAAAAGAGGGAAAAAGCAAGGAGCACAGATGCAGCAGCAGCAGCAGAGGAAAAGAGGAAAGCCAAGAGACCAGTAATCCAGGAAGTGACAGCCGCCAATTAGCTGGAGCTGTGCACACATCTTCATTTCCGCCGGTGGAACTGTGTTCCACGCCATCATGCCTGCTGCCCACCCCTGTATATAATATACATATAATAAAATATCTGGCAAAAAGCCACATCATGTTGATACTATGTAATTCTAATATTTCATTTTTTTCTGCCATCTATGATCTATAATTATATTATTTTAGGGGATCACAGCATCATCAAGCCCTGGGTCTTTGGAACGGGGCAACATACAAATGTAATAAATAATCATCATCATCATCAAGTATGAGATATCCCCTTCCCCATTTAAAGGATTAGACTTTAAAAGTTGGATCCTGCAAATTCCAGTTGACCATTATATGTTATTCAAAATGTACAAAACCCTCTAATATCTGATCTGGAAGTCCTGAATTCACACTGGTTTATCTAGTTTCAGTTAGTCCATGACTTTAAATGCCCTTTATAAGAATTATTTTGTTATTCGGTGTAGAAAATATAGATTGACACAGGGAAAAATAATTTTCTATCATTAGGATTCTAGAGTATATTTCAACAGTAGGTTGCTCTCTGTTGCTCCTGGTTTGGCTCCGCCCACCTGCCTGGTTTGGCACCGCCCACCCACTCAGGATGCCCAGAACGCTCTGCCCACCCACCAGGGACACTTCTGCGCATGCACAGAAGTGTCATGCGTGTGTGTGAGCGCATGTGAACCGGTAGCAAAGATTTTGGAACCCACTACTGGTATATTTGTTACTGTGGAAGTTAGAGTTCCCCATTTACCATAATAGAAAAGAAATTCATAATAGAAAGTAGAATAGAAAGAAAAAATTATAATAGAAAGCAGAATAGAAAGAAAAAATTATAATAGAAAGCAGAATAGAAAATAATATTCATAATACAAAGCAGAATAGAAAGAAAATTTCATAATACAAAGCAGAATAGAAAGAAAAATCGCAGAAAGTAACAAAAGGCAGCCTTTTGAAATCATTTTTGCCAGTACAGTGGTACCTCAAGATACGAACCCCTCGTCTTACGAACAACTCGTGATACGAACCCGGGGTTCAGAAAAATTTTGCCTCTTCTTACGAACTTTTTTCGAGTTACGAACTGGCGTTCGGAGACAGCTGGGAAGCCACGCGGCTGTTTTAAAGGGTGACAGCCGGGCGGCGGGGCTTCCCAGCAGCCTCACGAACGCCGGTTCGTAACTCGAAAAAAGTTCGTAAGAAGAGACAAAATTTTTCTGAACCCCGGGTTCGGTTCGGGAGGTTGCTGGGAAGCCCCCCAGCCCGGCTGTGACCTTTTAAAACAGCCGCGCGGCTTCCCAGCTGTCTCCGAACGCCGAACGCGGAAGTTTGGCGTTCGGCTTCGGGAGACAGCTGGGAAGCCGCGCGGATGTTTTAAAAGGTCACAGCCACGCTGGGGGGCTTCCCAGCACCCCCCCCGAATCCCGAACCCGGAAGTTTGGCAAAAGTTTGGGGTTCAGGGGGGTGCTGGGAAGCCCCCCAGCGTGGCTGTGACCTTTTAAAACAGCCGCGCGGCTTCCCAGCTGTCTCCCGAAGCCGAACGCCAAAGCCGAACTTCCGCGTTCGGCGTTCGGAGACAGCTGGGAAGCCGCATGGCTGTTTTAAAAGGTCACAGCCGTGCTGGGGGGCTTCCCAGCACCCCCCCAAACCCCGAACTTTTGCTGAACTTCCGGGTTCGGGGTTGGGGGGGGAGCTGGGAAGCCCCCCAGCCCGGCTGTGACCTTTTAAAACAGCCGCGTGGCTTCCCAGCACCCCCCCAACCCCGAACCCGGAAGTTCGGCAAAAGTTCGGGGTTGGGTGGGGGTGCTGGGAAGCCCCGCCGCCCGGCTGTCACCTTTTAAAACAAGGTGACAGCCGGGCGGCAGTGGTTTTTTTGCGGGGTTTTTTTTTGGTTGCACGGATTAATTGACTTTACATTGTTTCCTATGGGAAACAATGTTTCGTCTTACGAACCTTTCATCTTACGAACCTTCCCCTGGAACCAATTAGGTTCGTAAGACGAGGTTTGACTATATTACTTTTAGAAAGATAAAATTATTGTTCAGGTGATTTCAGAATAAAGAAAACAACAGAAGCAACATTATAATCCCTCGCTGGTTAATGTTCTAACCAAAGGGACATTGCTATAATTTGTCACGAGCACCAGTATTTTTAAACTAATAACATGCAGCTTGAATGAACTGAGTGCCAAACCCATTTTTAGCATAGTTATATAACTCAGACTTGTAATATCCAGCCTACGGAAAACAATATCCATTTTTATGTTAAATCATTATCAAAAGATAAAAAGAAGTCAGCTTAATTTATAGAACCATGAAATATCACTTAAATTTCACTTAAATAAAGAGAACGGTGGAGAGAATTTGAGGCATATCTTTTTAACTGGGAACTTTGATCTTATAGTAAAGAAAACTGACCAACTTTGACTTATATTATACACTTTTCAGATTGGCATGCATCTCTTTAAAATTGCTTCTACTGTTGGTGATCTGAAAATTTATCTTTTCAGAAGAAGAAAAGAGAATTTAGAATACAACTTTAAATAATCCAGCTTTAACAAAGGACTAAGCATCATTTTTCTTCTTACAGTTGGCCTTGGTGTTAGTCCATATGGCTATGCTTCCAGGTTTGAAATACATTTTGTGGATGCATTTGATGTTTCTTTTGGAAGAGAAGGCGAGACAATGAGTCTGGGCTGCACAGTTGTCATTCATCCTGATATTAAGCGTTTTCACCCAGAAATCCAGTGGTACAGGAATGGTAAGTATGCACTAAAAGATAAACCTCTTTGTTTCAGTTAGATGATGTCTGCATAGGATGTTTCTATACATGTGAAGTTGTAGGGAGGAAAAGTGGATCATGCAATAGAAAGGAAGTTCTATAGAGAAAAAAAATGGAGAGACAATACCGATTAGATGCAGGAGCTGGACAAAGACCTCCTACTGCTCAGTTTGGGAGCTGTGGAGAGGTCAGGAGAAAAACTAAACAGAAGAACCCAGAGGAAGTGTCTATCAGCTTGGAGGTCCAGCGTAAAATCTTCAGGGAGACGTATTACCAACAGGCTGAGGGTCCCCAAGGACTTTGCAGCCAACTCCATCACCTGTGCCGCCAGTGGTTGAAGCCAGAAAGACATGCAAAGTTGTGGCAAGAGATAGTCCTTGAATTACAATGCCGATTGGGATTGGGATTGCTGCCGCTAATTGATGCAGTTGTGACCATGCCTCTTAGCAATACTAATCCTGGCAGCTCCTTTTGTCCTCATGATACCAGAACCTAAGTGAGATGAGGCAGGAGTCCTGCATAAGGAGAATGGGGTACCATGGAGGGAAGGCCAGTATAAGCCCTGGGATGACTGGAACAGGACACATATGAGCCAGAGGAGGCTGTGAGAGGGCTGGTGCAGGTTGCATGCAGCAGGGTAGGTATGCTACAGGTAGGATAAAAAACTGGAGCAAAAACTCTGACATTCCCTTCTGGCTTCCTTCCTGTTTGTGGGAAACTTGGCAGAGAAGGTTACAAATGGCAATAATGTGACCATAGCTTCCTGCAACATCTTAATCACGAGCAATGCATCTGAGCACTCAGATTGTAATCATATGACTACAGGGGTACCATGATGGCCAGAATTTCAAGGACTGGCTGTACATATAAAGCCCTTCATGGCATCGGACCAGAATACATCCGGGTCCGCCTTCTGCCGCACGAATCCCAGCGACCGGTTAGGTCCTACAGAGTCGATCTTCTTCATGTCCCGTCAACTAACAATGTCGTCTGGCAGGACCCAGGGGGAAGAGCCTTCTCTGTGGCGGCCCCCGACCCTCTGGAACCAGCTCCCCCCGGAGATCAGAATTGCCCCCACCCTCCTTGCCTTTCGTAAGCTCCTTAAAACCCACCTCTGTCGTCAGGCTTGAAGGAACTGAACTACCCTTTTTCCCCTAGGCCTATACAATTTATGCATGGTATGTTTGTGTGTATGTTTGGTTTTTAAATAAGGGTTTTTAAATTATTTTAAACATTAGATTTGTCATATGCTGTTTATTACTGTTGTTAGCCGCCCCGAGTCTACGGAGAGGGGCGGCATACAAATCTAATTAATAAATTAATTAATTAATTAATAAATAAAAAAATTTCCAGCACCTCTGTAATTTTGAATGGTCACTGAACAAATGGACATAAGTTGAAAGCTACCTGTAATAATATTACTTTTATTCTCAGACTATGGCTGCATTTCATACTACAATAAGCTATGATATTTAACTATTATTTGCTTATCATAGCACAATAAACTGTAAGCTGTTGATTATTCAGATTAAGAAATATTTTTCTTTATTAAAGACTGTAATAAATTGTTTGCACTGTATAACAGAAAAAGCTACCTGTATCATGTTAACTAGTTAGTGAAAGCCTCTTTTGTCTTCTTGCTGAAACTGAGGACTGGCCATATTGCTAGGCATAGTGGGAGAGTAGCCTCTCAATTGGTAGATACTTAAAATATAGAATGGTTAGTGTTATATCCATCTTAAAATGTCTCCTGACTCTTTACATTACACTATGTTCATAGGTATACTTGAAGATTTAACAACCAATCCATTTTGATAAGTTGAGTGAAACTGGAAATAGTTTTTCTTTGCCTTGAGTATGAAAACATTTTGGGAAGGCCTTGAAATCAGTAAGAAGACTTGGGAATGACATTAATTTCCTAAGGCCAACCAACAATTATTAAACCAGTTGACACTTATGTATGAAGAAAATGTGCATTTTTAGTATCATATGAGAAGAAATGGTAGATTATTTTTATTCTCCTAAGCAAATACATTATAAATTGAACTTTTCCATATACAGTATATAAGATTGGAGAGAAAACTAAACAGACATACAATTTTATCCAATGTTTTTTAAAAGGTGGCTTCAATGAATGTGCCATTTATGTATCAGTCAAACGTATCTTTGTGAAAGGGCTGTTAGGTATTTTCTTGGTAAAAGAAGTTTATTTAAACACGAACAATTCCATTGGTTAGTGGTATACGTTCATTTATTTTTTATATTTAGGAGTTTTGATTTCTCCATCAAAATGGATTCAGATGCATTGGAGTGGAGAAAGAGCTTCATTGACCTTGACTCATGCTAATAAAGAAGATGAAGGCCTTTATACCCTTCGTGTGATAATGGGAGACTATTATGAGGAGTACAGTGCCTATGTTTTTGTTGGAGGTAAGACATACCATAGTAATTATAAAGTAAAGATAGCGATGCAGGTGGCGCCAATGACAGGGTGATTTCAGTGTTATACTCTCTTCTCTAATATAGACACATTTCATATGGTTATCATTTATAGTCAAATTAGAGTCAAATTAGAATTATTTATTGGCCAAGTGTGATTGCACACACAAGGGATTTGTCTTTGGTGCATATGCTCTCAGTGTACATAAAAGAAAAAGATACATTTGTCAAGAATCATAAGGTACAACACATTATTATTATTATTATTATTATTTATTAGATTTGTATGCCGCCCCTCTCTGTAAACTTGGGGCGGCTCACAACACAATAAAAAACAGTTCATAGGGGTCAAATAAGCAATGAGGAAACAATCAATATTAATAAAAATCTTTAGAATACAAGCACCAAGTTACAACCATACAGTCATAAATTGGAGGAAATGGGTGATAGGAATTATGAGAAAAAACTAGTAGTAATAGTAGTGCAGACTTAGTAAATAGTTTGACAGTGTTGAGGGAATTATTTGTTTAGCAGAGTGATGGCATTCAGGAAAAACCTGTTCTTATACCTAGTTGTCTTGGTGTGCAGTGTTCTGTAGCAGCGTTTTGAGGGTAGGAGTTGAAACAGTTTATGTCCAGGATGTGAGGGGTCAGTAAATTAATTACCTAATAAATTACCATTAATTATAAAGCTATTAATTATCATTAAAGTGTTATTTAATATAGGAATTTTCTTCCTTACAATAGTTAATTGTGCCAATCAAAATATTTCCAGGAGAAATATTTTGATTGGCACATACAAATCTAATAAATAAATAAATAAATCTTATTAAAAATACTGTATATTATGTCAAAGGTGGCGATTTGATGCTTGCATCCCTTCTAAATGTAGTCCTAAACCCTAAATTTCTAAAGGGAACCAAAGTGTTTACCTTCATCTTGTGTCCTATCCAGTTTGATCCTATACATCATTCTTTTCGGTTTTATTAAATCCAAAATTCAGCCAATGTGATATAGTGTTTAAGGGGTTGGATTACAATAAAGACTCATATGGGTAAAAACCCATATTCATATTCCTCCTCAGTTACAGAACCACACTGACTAATTTATGTGACTGATTGAACCCACCCTATCTCATTGACAGAGACAAAAATAAAATAGCATCGAATGCTTGCAGTCCACATTTTCCTTGTCAAAATGTGGGCTGCACATTTCTAACTCATAAATAAATATAAATAAAATAATTGGAATCCTCAATAGAGAGTAAAAAATGAAGGAATGTATATACTTAATCTATAATACCTAAACTCTACTAAACAAATAATTCCCTCAACCCTGTCAGACTTTCTACTAAATCTGCACTTCTATTCTACTAGTTTTTCTCATCATTCCTATCACCCATTTCCTCCCATGTTGACTGTATGACTGTAACTTGTTGCTTATATCCTAAGATTTTTATTAATATTGCTTCTTCATTGCTTATTTGACCCCTATGACAATCATTAAGTGTCGTACCATATGATTCTTGACAAATGTATATTTTATTTTATGTACGTTGAGAGCATATGCACCAAGACAAATTCCTTGTGTGTCCAATCGCACTTAGCCAATAAAAATTCTATTCTATTCTTAACAAGGCTCTCCATTACTTTAAAATATTTAATAATATATAAGAAAAAAGGGAATGAATAGTATTATTAGGACTAAAACAGAATAGGGAAAACATGCAAAGCATGTGTTTAGAATTATTTACAGCCCTTTAATAATAGTTCCAGTCTGGCTCATGAGGAGGAATCAGAGAGGAAGCTGAGAACTGAGGAGGTGGTACATTCCTGGCCATTGCACAACTGTCTGTCAATTGGGATGACCTGGGAATTATTATTATTTGTGCCAACATTCATCTCGATCCAGCTCATTTT